>NC_136057.1:1362437717-1363037717 GCF_964261635.1 Lissotriton helveticus
CCCCCAAACTCTCACACCCCCTCACCCTCACACCCCCTCACCATCACACCCCCTCACCCTCACACACCCTCACACCCTCACCCTCACACCCCTCACCCTCACACACCCTCACCCTCACACACCCTCTCACCCTCACACAACCTCACATGCACTCACTCACCCTCACACACCCTCACAGACCCTCACACACCCTCACTCACCCTCACACCCCTCCCCCTCACACCCTCTCACACTCACATCCCCTCACTCACACACCACCTCACACCCTCACCTTCACACACCCTCTTACCCCCACACACCCACACACCCTCCCACCCTCACTTCCACTCCCCCTGACACCCCTCACCCCCTCACCCTCACACCCCTCACCCTCTCACCCTCACTCACCCTCACTCACCCTCTCACCCCCTCAACCTCACCCTCATATCCTCTCACCCCCTCAACCTCACCCTCTCACCCCCTCAACCTCACCCTCACACACCCTCTTACCCCCTCACACCCTTTCACCCTCACTCCCACTCCCCCTCACACCCCTCACCCCCTCACCCTCACACCCCTCACCCTCACCCTCACTCACCCTCTCACTCACCCTCTAACCCTCACACACATCTCACCCTCACCCACCCTCACACCCCATCACCCTCACACCCCTCACCCCCTCACCTTCTCACCCTCACCCCCTCACCCTCCCTTACCCTCACCCTCTCACACTCACTCACCCTCTCACCCTCTCACCATCACACACCGTCTCACCCTCACACCCCTCAACCTCACCCCCTCACCCTCACACCACTCACCCTCACTCTCACCCTCATATCCCCTCACCCTCACACCCCCTCACCCTCACACCCTCATCCTCACACACCCTCTCACCCTCACACACACTCTCACCCTCACACCCTCTCACCCTCACACTCACACACCCTCTCACCCTCACCCACCCTCACCCTCACACCCCTCACCCCCCTCACCCTCACACACCCTCACCCTCACACACCCTATCCCCCTCACACACCCTCTCCCCCTCAGACCCTCTCACCCCCCTCAACCTCACCCTCACACCCTCTCACCCTGTCAACCTCACCCTCACACCCTCTCACCCCCTCAACCTCACCCTCACACACCCTCTCACCCTCACACACCCTCTCACCTACCCTCCCCCTCACTCCCCCTCCCCCTCACACCCCTCACCCTCACACCGCCTCACCCTCACACACCCTCACCCTCTCACCCTTACTCACCCGCTCACCCTCACTCACCCTCTCACCCTCACTCACCCTCTCACTCAACCTCTAACCCTCACACACCCTCTCCCACCCTCACACACCCTCACCCTCACACCCCTAACCCTCAGCCCCCCTCACCCACCCTCAACCTCTCACCCTCACTCACCCTCTCACCATCACACACCCTCTCACCCTCACCCACCCTCACCCTCTCACCCTCACCCTCACATCCCTCACACACCCTCACCCTCTCACCCTCACCCTCCCTCACCCTCACCCTCACACCCCTCACCCTCACCCCACACTCTCACACCCCCACACCCTCACCCTCCCTTACCCTCACCCTCTCACACTCACTCACCCTCACACACCCTCTCACCCTCACACCCCTCACCCTCACACCCCCTCACCCCCCTCACCCTCACACACACCCTACTCTCACCCTCATATCCCCTCACACCCTCACCTCACACACCCTCTCACCCTCACACACACTCTCACCCTCACACTCTCACACACCCTCACATACCCTCACTCACCCTCACCCCCTCACCCTCACACACCCTCACCCTCACACACCCTCTCCCCTCACACCCTCTCACCCCCTCAACCTCACCCTCTCACCCCCTCAACCTCACCCTCACACACCCTCACCCTCACACACCCTCTCACCCACCCTCACTCCCCCCTCAACCCTCACACCCCCTCACCCTCACACACCCTCACCATCACACTCACACACCCTCACACCCCTCCCCTCACACACCCTCTCACCCTCACATGCACTCACTCACCCTCACACACCCTCTCACCCTCACACACCCTCACTCACCCTCACACCCCTCCCCCTCACACCCTCTCACACTCACATCCCCTCACTCACACACCACCTCACCCTCACACCCTCACCTTCACACACCCTCTACCCCCACACACCCTCCCACCCTCACTCCCACACTCCCTGACATCCCTCACCCCCTCACCCTCACACCCCTCACCCTCTCACCCTCACTCACCCCAACCACCCTCTCACCCCCTCAACCTCACCCTCATATCCTTCACACCCCTCAACCTTACCCTCTCACCCCTCAACCTCACCCTCACACACCCTCTTACCCCCCACACACCCTTCACCCTCACTCCCACACCCCCCCTCACACCCCTCACCACCTCACCCCCCTCACACCCCTCACCCTCACCCTCTCACCCTCACTCACCCTCACTCACCCTCTCACTCACCCTCTAACCCTCACACACCATCTCACCCTCACCCACCCCCACACCCCATCACTCTCACACCCCTCACCCCCTCACCTTCTCACCCTCAACCCCCTCACCCTCCCTTACCCCTCACCCTCTCACACTCACTCACCCTCTCACTCTCTCACCATCACACACCGTCTCACCCTCCACCCCACCCCTCACCCTCACACCCCTCAACCTCACCCCCTCTCACCCTCACACCACTCACCCTCACTCTCACCCTCATATCCCTCACCCTCATACCCCTCACCCCACACACCCCCTCACCCCACACCCTCATCCTCACACACCCCTCCACCCTCACACACACTCTCACCCCCATCACTCATACACCCTCTCACCCTCACCCACCCTCACCCTCACACCCCTCACCCCCACACCCCCACCCCACCCACCCTCACCCTCACACACCCTACCCCCTCACACACCCTCCCCACCCCCAGACCCTCACCCCCTCAACCCACCCTCACACCCCTCACCCCGTCAACCTCACCCTCACACCCTCACACCCCCCCAACCTCACCCTCACACACCCCTCACCCTCACACACCCTCTAACCTACCCTCATCCTCACTCCCCCTCCCCTCACACCCCTCACCCTCACACCCGCCACACCCTCACACACCCTCACCCTCTCACCCTCACTCACCCCTCACCCTCACTCACCCCCACACACCCTCTAACCCCACACACCCTCTAACCCCACACACCCCCACCCCACCCCACCCTCACACCCCTCACCCTCACACCCCTCACCCCAGCCCCCCTCACCCACCCTCACCCTCCACCCCACACACCCCACCCCTCACCCTCACCCACCCCACTCAGCCACTCACCATCCACACACCCTCACACCCTCCACCCACCCTCACCCTCCACCCTCACCCCACACCCCACACACCCTCACCCCACCACCCTCACCCTCCCCACCCTCACCCTCACCCACACCACCCCTCACCCTCACCCACACTCCACCCCCACACCCCACCCCCCACCCCCCTTACCCTCACCCTCATACCCCCTCACCCCCCACACCCCCACCCTCACACACACCCCCACCTCACCCCCATACCCCTCACACCCTCACCCACACACCCCCCACCCTCACACACACTCTCACCCTCACACCCACCCCACCCTCACACCCTCACACACCCCACATACCCCACCCCCCTCACCCCACCCCACCCTCACACCCCTTCACCCTCACCCACACTCCACCCCCACACCCCTCACCCCCTCACCCTCCCTTACCCTCACCCTCATACCCCCTCACCCTCACACCCCTCACCCCACACACACCCTCACCTCACCCTCATACCCCCACACACCCCATCCCCACACACCCTCTCACCCTCACACCCACTCTCACCCTCACACCGCCTCACCCTCACACTCACACACACCCTCACATACCCTCACCCCCCTCACCCACACACACCCTCACCCTCACACACTCTCTCCCCTCACACCCTCTCACCCCCTCAACCTCACCCTCACACCCTCACACCCCCTCAACCTCACCCCTCACCCCCTCAACCTCACACACCCTCACCCTCACACACCCTCTCACCCACCCTCACCTTCACTCCCCCTCACAACCTTCCCCCTCACACCCTCTCACCCTCACTCACCCTCTCACCCTCACTCACCCTCTCACTCTCTCGCTCACCCTCTAACCCTCACACACCCTCACCCTCACCCACCCTCACACCCCTCACCCCCCTCACTCCCCTCACCCTCACTCACCCTCTCAGACTCACTCACCCTCTCACAATCACTCACCCTCTCACCCTCTCACCATCACACACCCTCTCACACTCACCCACCCTCACCCCTCACCCACCCTCACCCTCTCACACTCACTCACCCCTAACCCTCACACACCCTTCACCCTCACCCCCCCTCACACCCTCTCACCCACACACTCCTCCACCCACACACCCTCACCCCCCTCACCCACCCTCACCCTCACTCACCCCTCGCACTCACTCACCCCTCACACTCACTCACCCTCTCCACTCACTCACCCTCTCACCATCACACACCCTCTCACCCTCACCCATCCTCACCCTCACCACACACCCTCACCCCACCCACCCTCACCCCACCCCACCCACCCCACCCTCACCCTCACACTCCTTCAACCTCACCCACCCTCTCACCTCCAAACTCTCACACCCCCTCACCCTCACACCCCCCACCATCACACCCTCACCCCACAAACACCACACCCCCACCCTCACAACCCCCCACACCCACACACCCTCACCCCACACACCCTCTCACCCTCACACAACCTCACATGCACTCACTCACCCTCACTCACCCTCACACCCCTCCCCCACACACCCTCTCACACTCACATCCCATCACTCACACACCACCTACACCCTCACCTCACACACCCTCTACCCCCACACACCCCCCACCCTCACTCCCACTCCCCCTGACACCCCTCACCCCCTCACCCACACACCCCCACCCCTCACCCTCACTCACCCTCACTCACCCTCTCACCCCCTCAACCTCACCCCATACCTCACACCCCCTCACCTCACCCCCACCCCCCTCAACCCACCCCACACACCCACTTACCCCCCTCACACCCTTCACCCCACTCCCACACCCCCTCACACCCCTCACCCCCCACACCCCCACCCACACCCCACTCACCCCCACTCACCCCAACCCCACACACCACTCACCCCACCCACCCCACACCACCCCACACCCCACACCCCCCACCCCCCACCTCACACCCACACCCCCCTCACCCCCCTACCCACACCCATCACACTCACCACCCCTCACCCCTCACCATCACACACCCACACCCCTCACCCACCCCACCCTCACACCCCTCAACCCACACCCCCTCACCCCACACCACCACCCCACCACCACCCTCATACCCCACACCCCACACCCCCACACCCCACACCCCCACCCACACACCCCTCACCCTCACACACACACCCACCCTCACACCCACCCACCCCACACTCCACACACCCTCTCACCCACACCCACCCTCACCCTCAAACCCCTCACCCCCCCTCACCCTCACACACCCTCACCCTCACACACCCATCCCCCCACACACCCCTCCCCCTCAGACCCTCTCACCCCCTCAACCTCACCCTCACACCCTCACACCCCCTCAACCTCACCCTCACACCCTCACTCCCCCTCCCCCTCACACCCCTCACCCTCACCACCCCTCACCCACACACACCCACACCCTCACACCCTCACCACCCTCTCACCCCACACACCCCCTCACCCTCACTCACCCCTCACCACCCTCACACCACCACCCACCCACACACACCCACTAACCCACACACCCTCACCCACCCCACACCCCCCCACCCCACACCCCTACCCTCAGCCCCCACACCCACCCCACCCTCTCACCCACACACACCCCACTCACCCTCACACCATCACACACCCTCTCACCCCACCCACCCTCACCCTCACACCCTCACCCTCACATCCCTCACCCACCCTCACCCCACCCCACACCCCTTCACCCTCACCCACACTCTCACCCCCACACCCTCACCCCCTCACCCTCCCTTACCCTCACCCTCTCACACTCACTCACCCTCACACACCCTCTCACCCCCACACCCCACACCCTCACACTCACACCCCCTCACCCTCACACCCCCTCACCCCACACCCCTCACCCACACTCACACCCTCACTCTCACCCTCATATCCCCTCACACCCTCATCCTCACACACCCTCTCACCCTCACACACACTCTCACCCTCACACCCGCCTCACCCTCACACTCCACACACCCCTCACCCACCCTCACCCCCTCACCCTCACACACCCTCACCCTCACACACCCTCTCCCCTCACACCCTCTCACCCCCTCAACCTCACCCCCACACCCTCTCACCCCCTCAACCTCACCCTCTCACCCCCTCAACCTCACCCTCACACACCCTCTCACCCTCACACACCCTCTCACCCACCCTCACCCTCACTCCCCCTCACAACCCTCCCCCTCACACCCTCTCACCCTCACTCACCCTCTCACCCTCACTCACCCTCTCACTCTCTCACTCACCCTCTAACCTCACACACCCTCTCACCCTCACCCACCCTCACACCCCCTCACCCTCCTCACCCTCACACCCCTCACCCACGCTCACCCTCACTCACCCTCTCACACTCACTCACCCTCTCACACTCACTCACCCTCTCACCATCACACACCCTCCCACCCTCACCCACCCTCACCCTCACACCCCTTACCCTCACATCCCTCACCCTCACACACCCTCACCCTCACCCTCCCTCACCCTCCCTCTTCCTCACCCTCACACCCCTTCAACCTCACCCACCCTCTCACCCCCAAACCCTCACACCCCCTCACCCTCACACCCTCACACCCTCACCCTCACACCCCCTCACCATCACACCCCCTCACCCTCACACACCCTCACTCTCACACCCCCTTACCCTCACAACCCTCTCACCCTCACTCACCCTCACACCCTTACCCTCACACCCCTCACCCTCACACCCCCTCACCCTCACACACCCTCTCACAACCTCACACGCACTCACTCACCCTCACACACCCCCTCACCCTCACAGACCCTCACACACCCTCCCTCACCCGCACCTACACACCCCTACCCCTCACACCTCCTCACACTCACATCCCCTCACTCACACACCACCTCACCCTCACACCCCCTCACACCCTCACCTTCACACACCCTCACCCCACACACCCTCACCCTCACACCCCCTCACCCCCCTCACCCCCTCAGACACCCTCACACCCCCTCACCCTCCCACCCTCATCCTCACACACCCTCTCACCCTCACCCACCCTCTCACCCTCACTCCCTCACACCCTCTCACCCTCACACACCCTGTCAACTCTCACCCTCACCCACCCTCTCCCCCCCTCACCCCCCTCACCCTCACCCCCTCACACTCACACACCCTCACCCTCTCACACACCCTCACACACCCTCACTCACACTCACACACCCTCTCACCCTCACAAACCGTCACTCACCCTCACACACACTCACACCCTCACTCACCCTCTTACACCCTCACTCACCCTCACTCACCCTCACTCACCCTCACACACCCTCTCACCCTCACCCTCACACACCCTCACTCACCCTCATACTCCCTCACACCCCCTCACTCACCCTCACCCACCCTCTCAACCTCACACACCCTCACTCACCCTCACACACCCTCTCACCCTCACCCTCACGGACATGGCTTGCCTGGGGTGACGACTTCCCTTGTAAACTCTTGGCTCGTGAGGGGAGAGTTGGGCTCGCAAGACAGTTTTACTGCTCTCTGAAAATGCTGCGTATTTCACTTGGAGAGCGCGGGGTGTGTTTATGATTTCACTTGGAGAGTGCCGGGTGTGTTTCGTTCCCACGGTCTCTGAAGTCGCATCAAGGCGCTGTGGCTGGTCCATTCTGCAGGGCTGTAGGGGTCTCTGTATAGCGTGCCTTCACTGTTCGCTGTCCTGCCTTCTCGAGGATTATCTCTCTCCATCCAGACATATGTCCCGGATAGCACCCCCTCCCGTTGCCAGACGCTGATTGATCCAAAGTCTGATGGTCCTAATTACACATACAACCACACACACACAACCACAGCCACACACACAACCACAACCACACACACAACCACAACCACACACACAACCACAACCACACACACAACCATCTCTATCTATCTATCTATCTATCTTTCTATCTATCTATCTATCGCACTCACTGTATCTATCGCCTTCACTCTATCTATCTATCGCCCTCACTCTATCTATCGCCTTAACTCTATATATCTATCTATCTATCGCCCTCTATCTATCTATCTATCTATCTATCTATCTATCTATCTATCTATCTATCTATCTATCTATCTATCTATCTATCTATCTATCGCTCTCACTCTATCGCCCTCACTCCATCTATTGCCCTCACTCTATCTGTCTATCTATCACCTTCACTCTATATCTCTATCTACCGCCCTCACTCTATCACCCTCACTCTATCGCCCTCTACCTATCTATTGCCCTCACTCTATCTATTGCCTTCACTCTATCTATCACCCTCACTCTATCGCCCTCACACTATTTATCTATCTATCTATCTATCTATCTATCTATCTATCTATCTATCTATCTATCTATCTATCTATCTATCTATCGCCCTCACTCTATCTATCTAGCTAGCTATCTATCTATCTATCTATCTATCTATCTATCTATCTATCTATCTATCTTTCTCACTCTATCGCCCTCACTCCATCTTTTGCCCTCACTCTATCTCTCTATCTACCGCCCTCACTCTATCACCCTCACTCTATCGCCCTCTACCTATCTATTGCCCTCACTCTATCTATTGCCCTCACTCTATCTATCACCCTCACTCTATCTATCACCCTCACTCTATCTATCGCCCTCACACTATCTATCTATCTATCTATCTATCTAGCTAGCTATCTATCTATCTATCTCTCTCACTCTATCGCCCTCACTCCATCTATTGCCCTCACTCTATCTATCTATCTATCACCCTCACTCTATCTCTCTATCTACCGCCCTCACTCTATCACCCTCACTCCATCGCCCTCTACCTATCTATTGCCCTCACTCTATCTATTGCCCTCACTCTATCTATCACCCTCACTCTATCTATCGCCCTCACACCACCTTCGCTTCGCTGGGGCAGCTGTGCGCGGTACAAATAAATATAACATAACATAACACTATCTATCTATCTATCTATCTATCTATCTATCTATCTATCTATCTATCTATCTATCTATCTATCAATCCATTTATTTATTTATTATTTATTTTATTTTAAACGTTTTATATAGCGCTAGCTCATCTATCTATCTATCCATCTATCTATCTATCCATCCATCTATCCATCCATCTATCCATCCATCTATCTATCCATCTATCTATCGCCCTCACTCTATCTATCGCCCTCACTCTATCTATCGCCCCTCACACTATCAATCTATCTATCACCCTCACTCTATCTATTGCCCCTCACTCTATCAATCTATCTATCCCCCTCACTCTATCTATCTATCGCCCTCACTCCATCTATCGTCCTCACTCTATCTATCTATCGCCCTCACGCTATCGCCTTCACTCTATCTATCGCCCTCACTCTATCTATCGCCCTCACTCTATCACTCTATCACTCTATCTATCTATCTATCTATCTATCTATCTATCTATCTATCTATCTATCTATCTATCTATCTATCTATCTATCGCCCTCACTCTATCTATCTGCATCGCCCTCACTCTATCTGTCTATCTATCGCACTCACTATCTATCGCCATCACTCTATCTATCTATCTAACGATCGCCCTCACTCTATCTATCTGTCTATCGCCCTCTATCTATCTATCGCCCTCAATCTATCTATCTATCTATCACCCGCACTCTATCTATCGCCCTCCCTCTATCTATCTATCTATCGCCCTCTATCTATCTATCTATCTATCTATCTATCTATCTATCGCACTCACTCTATCGCATCACCACAGCATCACTCAGGGGCACCACAGCATCACTCGGGGGCACCACAACATCACTATGCGCTACCACAGCATCACTGAACACCACAGCATCACTCGTCGCCACCACAACATCACTCATGGCCACCACAGCATCAATCTGTGCAACCATTCAACAACAACTGGTTCAAATATGTTCTCTCAATGTTTCAAGCTTTATTACAGATGTCACAAAAAGATGTTAATATTTCACTTCTATTCTTGGATTTTCGTCACAATAAAATACACTGAACATAATCTTCACAAAAGTTATTTACAAAAGTTTAAGGTATTGCCATTATAAATTACAATAACTTTTATTTAAGTATTAATTATTTAAAACAATTAAAAGCCATTGTTTTTGTAATAGCAATACATCTAAGTCACGTAAATACAGCACATATTGCATTACAAATGCTATAGGTGTCACATTTGCGAAAGTTATAACTATTGGCACTGTAAATGACAAAGCAATTAATTTCACTATTTTCAAAAGCAACACATAAATTAAACAAGCATTGGCATAGCCAATAGGTCTCGCTTGTGGGACCTTATAAGTATTTTGTTTTGCAGCACAATATCCTTGTAACTAAATACTTATAAGGTCCCACAAGCGAGACCTATTGGCTATGCCAATGCTTGTTTAAAGATGCATTATGAGTACATCGCATCTCAATTTGTTGCCTTCTCTCATGACGAAATGACTGTGTCCTAACTTCCGCAACTCTCCCATGCTATGTCAATAATTAATGGCTTTGCTTTCAGGAGTCTACTTTTTGACCACACAAGCCACCGTATGGGTTTAATTATTGTTCCATCGGTTTATTTTAAAACAAACGCAACAATAAATGGAGCTGGGACGACGCGTCGGAATATCACAGCGGGAAGAGGAGATTGTATCACGGCCTGGGCCCTGGGCGCGCGCTGGGAATGCACCCGGCATGAATGGAGTGTTTGAGAGCTCGTGCCTGCCTGTCCCCAGGCCCCCGCCCCCTGACTGCTTACACAGCAAGGCGAGTGTTGAGTGCCTGTGTCAATAGAGCGTCTTTCAGGCAGATTGGCGGGTAACCTCGCGGAGGCATGAGGGGAATGCGTGCGTGCCTGCTCCGGAGTGGGCTCTGTTTGCTGTCTGCTCATCCCCTCCCCTGCCCTGCCAGCTACTG
Source organism: Lissotriton helveticus (assembly GCF_964261635.1). Taxonomy (NCBI): domain Eukaryota; kingdom Metazoa; phylum Chordata; class Amphibia; order Caudata; family Salamandridae; genus Lissotriton; species Lissotriton helveticus. The sequence continues at coordinate 1,362,448,959 of NC_136057.1, forward strand.
TTGCGCCCACTGGAAAATACCAAATGCGCCGTTTCTCCCCACTGATACTCGTCGAATAGAAGGTTCCACAAAGTAGGCCGCCATTTGCAACATCCCCGTGCTGTGCGCGAGCACGTCTAGAGGCCCCATGCGCACTAATCCTACATCTAGGCCCTGCGGAGTCCGCAATGACGTTATGTTTGCATTAATTATTTGTAAGCCTCCTGCTGCCGAGCAATAGTAGTGTGAGCTCCGGGTCTGTTTTGCCTGCTTATAGAAATCATCAATTTTATTGTAAGTAGCTGATACAGCACTGTTTGCAGCTCCTCAGTATATGGTTATCCCGTGACTACAATGTTTTCATCATATTTATCATTCTACAAATGTATTTTTAAATGCACTGATGTGGTGTTTGCATGCTATGCAAGACGGCACATCATGGAATGTTTATAAGGAGCATCGAGTGGGAAAAGGCAAACAAAAGGAGGAGTGCTGCTACGGGCTGGGGAGGGGGAGGAGAAATGAAAGGAAAGGCTGTGTTTGCGGGGAGAGAGAGAGGGGAGGTGCTGGTGTGGGAGGGGGGAGGTGCTGGTGTGGGAGGAGTGCTGCTACGTCAAGGCTGTGTTTGCGGGGAGAGAGAGGGGAGGTGCTGGTGTGGGAGGGGGGAGTTGCTGGTGTGGGAGGAGTGCTGCTAGGGGAGGAGAAGCCCTGGCCGTGAATGCTCGTGCATGTTCACGTGAACTGCAAGAAAACGCCGGGCTGAAAGCCCTTAGTTTGAAGAGGATTTTGCCGACATGAATTCGATCCTATCCATTCCTGCGGAATGGGACAGGCTCGACCTAAAAATGTGTCATTTACAATACCAATAGCTCAAACGTTCTTAATGCGAGACCTATTGCATTGCAAATGCTTGTTGTATATTTTCATTGTTGAGCATTTTCTGTCGCGGTTAATTGTGCGAAGTGCCAAGGCCTCTCTTTAGGCTCTTTTTAATTCCATTCCTCCCTTGTGATCTAGTTTTAGAGAAACCTCTACCCCTCACTTCTCACTGTGTAGATCATATTGCTGTTGGGATGGAAAAGATCCCCACATGGCTTGGGAGTGCGAAGACCCCTGCCCTGTGATCACCATTTTGCAATTCTGTGGATATTTTGAGTTTTAACCACAGCATACACGACCATCATGCATGCAGATTACTCTGTGTGCATATCTCTTCACCAAGCAGGGCAGGGCTACAGCCAGCTGACTGTGCTGTGGGAGGGGACTAACATTGGTGGCAAAGACTGATTATAACAGCTGGAGATTATATTTTATCTGTACCTGCAGAAGGAGAGTTGTCAACTGGCCTCTTCGATTCTATTGCATCAGTCCCGTACAATCAACTCTTTTCTTTCATCTGTGTGGGACATGTATGACACACGCAAGTCTAATGTAAGTGCTGTGTTTCACTGTTGCAGCCTATGAATTCTTTTTGAATTGTCTGTAAGTGATGGTACACAAGATGGTGTTTGGAGGAAGGATGAAGACTGTGGCTTGAACTACCTGGGAAGAAGGCATAAAAACTCAGTAGAATCAACAGTCTCTCTCTGCAGACGGAGTATAAGTATGGTGCAGAAACCCCTAGTCCAAGTGCCAAGCTGTCTCATTGACCTGTGGGAGGGGCTCTCCACCAATGGACATAGAGATTACCAACTACCCTTCCCAAGAATTAGGCACAGAAATCTATGAGTTCTGCAATCTGCCAGGAAGAGCTGCCTTGAAATCACGTTAATGGAAGGAACCCACTGACTGCTGAGGAAAAGTGCTGGATGCACCCTTCCATGAAGGAAAGTAGGGCTGTGATGAGCTGTGTGGGTCAAGTGTAGACCAGGCTCTGCACCAGCAAGCCAAGTGTTGATGCTTGTGACCTTTGCCCCCACCGCGTGCTCCCCCATGCACCTCGCTACTGTGATGGTCCAGTGCTAAGTGAGCGTACTTGGTGTTCTAATTTGGGTCCAACAATAGTGTACTCCCCAGGGAACAAAAGGTGAAATACTTTCATTATTGTAATTAAAGCCCAATAACCCGCGTGTTGTGGCACACCTGAAAAGGTTCCCACAGGGGCAGAACGTTTTCACTTTGTGGCATATAGGGGAAGAGATAACGCTGACTTCCTTATACCCAATTATAATAAACAAATGGTGCTGAATGAAGATGACCACAATAAAAATATAAGAATTTTCCCCAGGTGTACATATCAGTTTAAATATTTTTAGAGACAAAAAGAATCAAATAAATTGATAGAAGTTGAACAAATATCTTTGTACCGGTCTCAGGGGCATATTATCAAGGACAGGCGATACATTATCGCCGCTTTATCGGCAGTTTCCTGCCGATAAAAGCGGCGATAATGTATTGCCTGTCCTTGATAATATGCCCCTCAATTTCTATGCTTGGTCATTTGACAGTACTGCCATAGATGGAGATTGTTTTCCCATCCGGCCTAGAAGAAAATAGGACACTCCAGTCCTGAACGTTCTTCCTGACAGACAAGTTATGTACGTTTTACAGGAATCTTTTAGAAAGTTTTCACTCCGGGAAATAGTTTAAAGATGTTGATGTACAAAGTTCAGGACCTTCGTTCTACTAAATGATTTAAAAACTTCCTGCTACTGCGAAAAATGTCTAATCAGGATTGTTGGAAGTTGAAATCCAGCTCCTCAAGAGGGTTTACAAATGTGTCACCCACACCCCGAATTTCAGCCACACCCAAGGTCAACCAGACGTGCATATTCCGAGATCGAGAATATTGATAGCTTTACCTTAGGCCATACAAATGTGATCTTCAGATCTGCTCATTCTAACTTTGGTGCCACATGTGATCCATCGTCCCACATCCCTGGTCTACCGCAAGAGACATGCCATCGATCACGACTGCAATCCAGCACACATTAACCAGACTGGCTTCTGAAATCAGCAGTTTCGACATTTACCTTTACCATCAAACTAAATGGAAGTATTCAGAGCAGCAAAATCGTTTCACTGTAGGGCATAATGTGAACGCCCTAGCCACAAACGCAAAAACTAAACTGACTCCATCTTGTTCTAGTCACATGAACACATTGCTATTGTACTAATACATGCACAAGCGTCAGTGCCTAACAATTTAAGTGATTTTGAAGAGCATGGTGTGGGAAGACAAGGGAGTAAGATATGAGATGATCATTCTGCCATTTGCACGTAATTCTCGAGGTTATAGTTGCAGTCGGAAGAGCACACAATATAGCAAAATGTTATCAACGTAACAGGAAGGTGTTACACAAATAATAAATGCCTATCTGTTTGCTATGCATGAGAACTGTTGAGTAAATTTCCATTGCAGGAGAAGGGTATAACTGTGTTTAAATTGTTTTTAGTCAGACATCTTGCTGGAGCTCCTATGTCATTTAGCTGAATAAACTTCGCTCTCAAAGAATGATCCTGTTTCAAGACTTTTATTATTTTGGGTTTTGACAATACTCTAGCTACATTTTCTGCTGGAAGACTTATAGTGAGAGTCACCCCATGTCCATTGAAAAGTCAGTTACAGTTCTGTACGCAACCTCTGGTATTCCTCTTAACGTGATTTGAAGTAGCTGACTAGTTTGACAAACTTTTCCAAATCCCCCATCACCAGCAGAGATCGCACTTTGTACTCTTGATAGAGAGAGAGCTTTATTCGACAGAAACACATATTTTAGGCAGGCATGCACACCATGCCAAACTAACAAAGCTGTGCAAACAAGACATGACTAGATAAATAGTTTCGGGACAGGTTCTGTTAACTGTAAGCTAACCACATTCTTCCTACTGGGTATCCGTCCTTTTCACTAAACAGCTGCCGCAGGAGCATTCTACAACAAGCATTTGCAATGCAATAGGTCTCGGGTTAATTAAGTTTGAGCTATTGGCATTGCTAAATATTGCAACACCAACTGCAACAAAAGCTATTGGTGTTGCATTATTTAGCAATGCCAATAGCTCAAACTTTAATAATGCGAGACCTATTGCATTGCAAATGCTTGTTATACCCATGTTTTGAAGTTGATAAAGCGGTGTTTAAACGTTTTTATCCCCAGCATACTAGGATGACAAACTGTTATATATCTCTTATAATTCTGGAAAAATGCACTTCATACCGATTTCAAACGAGCAAGATTGCAATGATTTTAATTGTGCAATAAAAATTATCTAACTACCTATCTAAATCCACTACTAGAGACTCAATGTCCCTTTACATCACTCGTGCAATTTCCTGCTTTCTCCCTCTGTTAAGGGTTTTCCACCGTCCTCTTCCTCCTCTTTCTGCTTTGTTTGTTTACCCTCTTTAGCACTGGGCAAATGTCTGAAGTAGAAAAATAAGTGCTGGTGGAACCCCCGGCTCAAATTAAGCACTGAAGAGAGAATTTGCAATATTTGCCTTTGCAATGATGAAAGCGTCTCTTTTAAGACCTTCACCTGTCAGGGGAAAACAGACTAAAGTAAGACTCCTCTCGGAGGCTGGGGACTGCTAAAGACTTGCTTAGCTACCTCCTATCAGGGGATAGGAGTCTCCGTAATGCTTGCACTAGTGAGGGGCCGAGGGCCCCTTCTGCCAGAAGATTAGTCATTGTAAGGGCGCAGGTGACCAGTACGTGTTACAGAGCAGACACGCATAGAGGATCAGTGTATCAATTTTACTAACAAAAAGAGAAACTAGCTGAACCAGAGCGTGCAGTGTCTCATTCCAGCGAACAGGTATTCACAATGAAGGAGAAAGGCACTTGGGAACGAAGCAGCCAATCAAGGAACTACACTATACCAACCACCAAAGAAGCCTCACACACACAAGATTATCGTTCTCACAGATCGGAGCACAGAGGCAAACATCGCTTCGTCTTCTGAGAATAGAGGCATTCACAAGGGCGCTGCATTTTCAAAACTGCAGACAGAGAAACGGAAAACTGGACTTCGTTGTGGCACAGGGAACGGGAAAGTCCACGCTCACCCAGAAGAAACACTAATATGAAACCTGCCCATCGGGTTTGCAAAAAGCAGACCTCCTGTGATTCTGGGCAAATCACGTAATCTCCCCGTGCCTAACAAAATTAATGTGTGTCCTCGTGTATCGTAACTAGTGCCATGTAAAGCGCTCTGATACCCGATTCGGATCAAGTTCGCGCTATATAAAAAAAACTGCAAAAAAAAAAATGTAACAGGCAGCACCCCTCTCAAGGAGCACCGAACACACACACATATCCACCATCTATAGGTAGCGGAGAAACTCAGATGCCTTTAACGCTTGATTGTCACCGAGACTTCCTGGGGAACAATGTCAGCTTATTCACTCGGTGTTTACACGCACGTTCAACTACTAGAGGCGCATTATCAGAGATTGGGAACACGTGTCTCGCTCTAACTCAGCGAAAACAAGAGCATTTTGTGGTTCACAGCGCTGACACACTAGAATGAGTGTCCGTTAAAAAACGCAGGGGTGATGAATTTACACAATTCATATGCAACCGCGGCTCACTGTGAGAAAAAGCGCTGTCGCGACAACACTCGAAAGTGACCGCGCGCATCACAAAATTACTTCGCACATTTAACAGTTTTGTTTTGTTTAAACAGAGTAAAAATAAAGAAGAAACATAAAAGCGGGCGCGCATTATAGACAAACGGCTGCACACATACAAAATAAACAAGCAGTGTCCTGAGGCTCACATATGGTTCGGCACACCAGGCTCGAAAGCTGAACTCGAGGAGAGGAGATGAGCTAAACCGAAGACAACAAGAACATTTATGGTCGAGTTAATAAGTAAAGTAAGTTATAAGTCTGATTAGTGACTAAGTGTAAAAAAGAAAAGGAAAACACAAGCCAGCAGGACTTTTCCATATGAGAAATGCTCGGTTTGTAATTTGAATCCGGCCGCATTCCACGCTCAGAGACGGGACGAAAAAAAAAAAGCATGGCTGTTTATCAGCGCCGCGCGCCTCTCTGCAGACTCCCCCTGCATTCCAGAGAGGCGCGCGTCGCGATCCGGTCTGCCATGCCATGCTGTGGAGACAAGACCTGGCCGCGCGCACAACGTTATCCTATGGGGAAACGCTGCGCGCGGCCAGGTCTTGTCTCACTTCGTCGTTCTGAGACTGCTGAGACGCCGACTATAGTTCTCTGGCGAGAACGCGCTTCGTGCGTTTCTAGTCGAGACCTAAAAATGAACTGTCTGCAGAGATTCGGAAATTGTGAAAGTAAAGGTCAATTTGAGATTCTTTCATGTGAAAGGGCCTGCGTCAGTCTTACGCCTGCTGTAAGGCAGGCATAAGATTTTGACGCATTTGAGTCCCAGAAGTGGCGCAGTGAAGTCTTATAGATTTCACTGCGTCACTTCCATGACCCTTCCTTGCGTCAATACGCCCCCTTGCATACATTATAACTGGTGCAGGTATAATGTGGCGCAGGGGTTTACAAAGTGACGCATCTACCTAGATGTGTCACTTTGTAAATAATGGGCAACAAGGCATCCGGGGCAAAGGAATTGGGAGTCGGGGTAGAATTTTTGTAGGCGTGCTGGCGTTAAATATGCCCTATGAAGAATGTTGTATTGTACGTTTTTGAAACGGGCATTTCTAGATGTCTTTTTGGGGGCTTCGAGTGCCTTGACCCATTCAGAGTCGTGTAGTGGGCGTCCTATTTCGTCTTCCCATGTGGCGCGCTGCGCTTACAGGGGTGTGTGTGCAATGTCGCGTAGTGCCCTGTATAGCCACGTAACCAGGTGTCGACCCGTCCCCATGTGTAGGATGGCGTGTATAACCGGATGCGTATCTGGTTCCCCAGCCTGAAGGTTGTGATGGGGGCGGAAACCTTCCAGGAGCTGACGATAGCGCAGGAACTGACCTGGGGGGAGGCCGTACTCGGTCACGAGCTGTCGGAAAGGTTTGAGCTGGCCCTCTTCAAAGAGGGATTCCATGTCCGTGATCCCGCATGTCGTCCATGCAGTGAGCGAGTTGGTCGGGAAGTATGTTTCGAGCCTGGGCCAACCGATCAACGGAAGTAGCGGGGAGTATGGGGGCGTATCGGGCGACATGCGATGTACCCTGAGCATGCACCGACATGCCACCGTCACCTATAGGGGATATGTACGCCGTGGTTTCGTGCCCGGGAGAAGGAGACGGGTGAGTTCCGGTATGGGGATCTCTCCCGTCGGGGTGTGTGTTTCGCCCATGTACCGCCCCGCCGTCCAGTAACATAACCACTGGAGTTGAGCCGCCAGGAAATAAGACTCGAAGGAAGGGGCTCCTAGGCCTCCCTGGGTGGTTGTCAGTTGCAGTGTCCTTAGTGCTATTCTGTGCCTGCGTGATCCCCATATGAGTGTACGTAGCAGGGAATCGAGATCGCGGAAAAAGGCCCTGGGTGTGTTGACCGGAAGGTTCACGAAGTGGTACAGGAGTCGGGGGAGCACGAGATGCTTTACGTGAAGAAGAGGTTAAGGGGGCCCGGAAACGTCCCATCTCCATGGAATGGGCCATGCTAATACACAGCTTCAAACAGCTGACACAGGAGAGAGCTCCGGAAACTCCCCCGCCCAGTTCCGCCACCCCTGGCCCCCCGATGCAGTCATGATCCCAGTCCTTCGGCCCCCTCTCTGATAGCACCACGATTCCGCGATACACCTAGCCACGTCCAGTCTCACCAGACCCATACCGCCCCCTCTCCTACGCACACTTCGCACCCACATGCTTCTTCCCCTAGTTTATACCCCACACGTTTCTTGCTACTGCTAGCACACGGACCACACGGACCTGACCCACACGCCACTGTTCCTTCATTCTCGACCTCCACTGTTGTTTGTGCACTCTATTGTGTATATGTCTCATGAAATGGTCTGTATTGTGCAATATCGAAATGCTAATAAAAACAAGTTTAAAAAAAAAAACAAGGCGCATTTTTTACGCCACTGGTGCGTCACAAAAAGTGACGCACCAGCGGAGTAAAAGTGACGCACAGCCTCATAAATGAGGCCCTTAGAGTTCTGCCTAATGGCCTCCCAGACTCCCCACTTGCACCCCTTAAGGCCATCCTTGTCAAGGCCCCGCTTCGCAGGATTCTGCTGTCGTAGTATAAAGGTCCACCTCCTGATATTACCAAGTCCCCTGACATGGGGTTTCCCCCCAGGGTCTTCGAACTATCAGGCGAGGGAAAAAAGGGTAGGGAAGGGGTCTGCAGGGACAAAGGCTCTGGAATGACACAAACACAATAATTACACAACGTTAAACAATCTACTCTCATGAATTCACGCTAAGCAGTTTAGGTGGGGGTGTACCTTTGTTTTTTTTTGTTTTTTTTTAAACAAAATTTTATTGATTTTCCATGTCAACAGACGAACAAATGATGGCAGGCTCTCCATCTGCATGCTACAGATCAAAATGGTAAACATTACGCCCCACACATCAGTATCCTATCTTTCCCGCCACCCCCACCCTCTCTAACCCCACCCCCCCTTGTCAGTGTGCCCCTACATTAGCCTTGCAGCGCATCATAACTCAGCACGGAACGGCAGGTGTCTCCTCATAGTACTCGAGCAGCAGTTCCCATGCACGATTGGGGTCCAAACGCCATGCAGGGTCGTGCAGGTATCCCCAACCCACCTCCACAATCCTTGGTGCGGCGATCCATTTCCTTGACCGCTAGCTGTTACGCAATCCTAGCATGTGATGACCCCTGTAGGCGTCCCCGTCCTCCCCCCTGCTCTCTCCTCCCCCTGGTTCGCTTGCGCCCCCTCCTCACTACCCTCCGCGACTTCTGATATTGATTGTAATTCTGTTACTAGCACGCCCCATGCCCTGGCAGTGTCTAGCGCCTTATCGTTAGCTGCGCGGTTGGCCAGTTGTAAGCAGAGAATCCCTTCACTAGATGCCCATTGCTGAAAACATCCCCGCCATCTCAGAAAGCTGGGACCCCCTCTAGATTTCCAGTGTAGGGTGAGATCCCTCTTGGCCAGGATCAGCCCCAGATCGAAGAATTTACTGGTAACCTTCGTGGTTGGGGTGTGCGGGAACCAGAGCAGGAGGCAAACTCCCATGTCAGTTTCAACTTGACGCCCCGTAATCTCATTCAGACAGGCCACAACATCAGCCCAGTATGAACCGAGCCCCGCCCAGGCCCAAAACATGTGTCCAAAGTCAGCACCCTCCGAATTACAACGGGGACACACCGACTGCGCCACACCAAAAACCCGCTGGATCTTAGCCGGCGTCCAATACGCTCTATGGAGTGTGAAGTAATGGACCAATTGGAACCGGACATTGCGCGTGCCCTTCCAGGCCCTTCGCACCAGCTGGGGCCAAGTAGTCTCCGGTATCTGTCGGCCTAGGTCCGTCTCCCAGCGTTCCCGCAGCTTATCCAGGGGGGGGGGGGCGTCCAGTGCCAGTCTCTTATACAAACAAGTAATAGCCTTAAAGGTGCCAGCTGCCATCACAACGTACTGGCAGCCCAGAGACGTAGGTGGCTCCGCCCGACCCCTCTTCCAGCGTCTCTGGATTGCAGAGACCAAATCCGTATGGAGTAAGAAGTCGCCTCTTGGTAAATCAAACGCCTCCTGCAGGTCGGAAAACGACAGCAGGACACCATCCCTGTACAGATCTCCCACCATGTGGAGCCCACAGTCCTCCCAAGTGGCTAGCCCTGACCAGTCCCCGCTGTGCGGTAAGGCTGTGCACATGCCTAAGGGGATCTCCGGCGCATATGGGACGTGGATACCTGCCCGTTTTTGACTACGAAGCCAGCAGTGGCGGAGGGTGCGTTCCTCCATAGACAACTGGTCCAGACGAAGTCCCTGCTGGAGCAATATGAAGGACAGGACATGGCGCTGTACAAGTCTGCCATGCGGGCCGTCCGACCCCCGAAACTCCCGCGCCACAGCCTGGGTAAGCCACTGCAGCTGTGCCGCCAGGTAGTACCATTCAAAATCCGGCACAGCTAGCCCACCTTCCTCCCGCGATCGAAGTAGGGTGGAGAGAGCCACACGCCTCCTGCCAGAGCCCCATATGAATCCTATCAACAGTGACCGTAAAGTCCGGAAAAAGGAGAGCGGGATCCGCACCGGTAGGGTACAGAAAAAATAAAGCAAGCGCGGGAGGACCACCATCTTTAGCAAGGCTATTCGCCCGGCCACGGACAGGGGGAGGGTGCGCCAGAATCCAATACTGCCCCTGATGCCTCTCAGCGCTCTGCCCACATTTCCCTCATACAGAAACGAATGGGTAGGATAAATGTGAACCCCGAGGTACGGCAGACATTCCGGCTCCCATGGTAGCTCTCCACGTTCCGCAGGTCATGCACACCGGGGAGTCAGGGGGAACAGGCAGGTCTTGGACCAATTAACACGGAGACCCGATAGTTCGCCAAACTCTCGGAGCAAGGCCCGCGCTCCCCGCACCGAGGTCGTCACGTCAGCTAGGTACAATAGGAGGTCATCGGCATGCAGAGAGATGTGGTGTTGGACACCACGCAGCAATACCCCCTCATAAAGCCGCCCCTGGCGCGCCCGCGCTGCCAGGGGTTCAATCGCCAAGGCGAATAGAAGCGGGGACAGGGAGCAGCCCTGCCTAGTACCCCTCGTCACCGCACACGCCGCAGAGATTGTACGGCCCGTGCGAACCCTGGCAGTAGCGGAAGCATACAACAGTTGCGTCCAGCGGACGAATCCGTCCCCCAATCCAAACTGACGCAACCCACCAAACAGGTACGGCCATTCCACGCTATCGAACGCCTTTTCGATATCCACCGACAGGACAGCCGCAGCCGGAGGGCCCTCCCCCTCTACATTCATGACCCGTAGCAAGCGCCGTATACACGCAGAGGTGTTTCACGTGGGAATGAAGCCCGCCTGGTCCGGGTGGACGAGAGAACACATGTGAGCCGACAAACGCGTAGCCAGAATCCTGCTCAGTATTTTATAGTCCACAGTAAGTATCGAGAGTGGACGATATGCCGTTCTCGCCGTGGATTGGCCGCCCTTCTTCAACAATGGCACAATGATCGCCTCCCTCGCCGACTCCGGCAGCCTGACCAGTTCCCATGCCTCACCGTATACCTGTAACAACTGAGGCGCCAGAAGGTCCAGGAACGCAGCATAGAACTCCAACGGAAGACCATCACCCCCCGGCGTCTTCTTCCGAGCCATGTGTTTAATCGCTGCTCTAATCTCCCCCTGCGTCACAGCCGCGCCCAGGGCGTTCCCCTGTTCTGGGTCCAGCTGCGGCAGTTGGGCCTTCGCCAAGAAGGCCTCCAAACCCGTTGGGAGCAAGGGTAGCCTGCATCGATACAGCGTCGAGTAATAAGCTAGGAACTGGTCATTAATTTCCCGTTGGGAGTGAACCAGCGCCCCGGCAGGTGTAGCTAGGGATAGAATCGGCGCGCCCCCAAAGTGGGGATTTGCCAGCCACGCCAGCAGCGATCCGGCCCGGTCCCTCTCAGCGTGGGCCCGAACCATGTATTCCCGGTAGTCATGGCAGCGAAGCCTTTCCACTTGTACGGCTACTCGTTCCCTTGCCGCCAGGACCCTATCGCTCCCCGCCGCGTGGCTAGCCCTCTCCACCCGCCGAAGCGAGTCCTCCTCTCGTTCCACGTCCGCCAGCAGCGTCTTACGTACCCCGGCCGACGAGGAGAGGCACCCGCCGCGCACCACCACCTTGAAGGCATCCCATTCGATCGCTCTGGTAGTGGCGGTGCCCGCGTTCTCCCGGAAATAGCGCTCGAGGCAGTTCTGCAATTCCGTGCGGAATACCGGGTCTTCCAGCATCAGCGGGTTCAGTCGCCACGTGGGAATCGGCTGCCGCTGTCTAGACCAGAGAACTGTGAGTAAGCAAGGGTTGTGGTCTGAGATAGTCTTCGCCAAGTAGTCGCTACTGCGCACTAGCTCCTGGGCCCCAGCAGTACAGAGGAAGGTGTCGAGGCGGACGTGGAGATCATGGGGTGCGGAGTAGAACCAGTAGTCCCTATCGTCCGAATGGAGCGAACGCCAGGCATCCAGTAAGCCCCAATGCTCTTGCCAGGCCCCCCGGGCTTTGGCCACCCTGCGCACCGCCGACTGAGCCGGGGGGGATGAGAGCGATCTAAATCCACATCCACCACCGAATTAAAGTCCCCCCCTATGAACACCTTGCCAATCAACAGTGGCGCCAATCTCGTCGATAACGCCGAGAAGAACGCGGCTTGGTCAAAATTAGGGACATAAACACTGCAAAGCGTGACGTCTCGACCATCCAGTCTCCCCAGCACCGCTGCAAACCTCCCGTCCGAGTCAATCTCCGTCGTTATGGGCTGAAAGGGGACTCCCGCCCGAACCCAAATCAACGCCCCCCTAGCATGAGCGGAGTAGGTAGTATAGTAAAGTTGCCCCCTCCAACGCCGCTGCAGCGCTCGCCCCTCCGCCAGGGTCAAATGCGTTTCCTGCAGAAAGGCTACCTGGACCCCCCTACGCACTAGATATGCATGTACCTTATACCTCTTACTCATGGAGTTGAGCCCCCGCACATTCCATGTAACACATTTCAGTTCCAACTTAGCCGCCATTGGTAAATCTATAGCTGTAACAGAACCTCAACAACCCTAGTGGCACACTGACAGACCCCTGCAACATCAAACACCCCCAACTCTCCCCCAACCCACCCACCCCCAGAACATGCATCAAACAGTTGTCACCCATCCAAACTCCTGCCCCCACAAGTGTGGGAAACTCTGGAAAGCACCAGAGACTCACAAAGTATGTGAGGTAGAGGGGATAGCGCAGCACCTCCGGCTGGACAGCCAGAGACCCACCACACCACGATGGGCCGATCCCGAGTGAGAAAGAACTTCTCCCCCCCACCGCCCAGTTAGCGCCCCCGCCCAATCAAGGTCATAGTGCCATGGGGCCCCAGCAGCACCATCAATACCCCGGGAAGACAGGGAGAGTAGCCCCACCCAACACCCCGTCCGAAAGGATCTCATGTAACCCTGTCATAGTCATCTCCATAGGCCAGATACCCCTCCTTACTGTTCATTGCACAGCCGCCTGGCAGTCACTCGTCCAACAGTCCCTCGGCCGTCTGAGGGGTAGCCTGAGGCAAATCCCCAGATTCCTTCTCCGAACCCCCATCCGAGCCTCCCAGACCCGTTTCATCAGAGCCCAATCGGGAGCCCGAGTCCATCACAGGGCCCTCAGCCGCCGCTCCAGAAATAAGCGACACCGCCTGCAAGGCGGCCTGCCTCTCCAGTTCCGTCTGCGATGCTGGTGGGGATTGCCGGCTCAGTCCTCACTTCCGATTGCGCCTGCTCCGTCGCGGCTGTGGGCGGCCCTCAGTAGCCTCCGTCCACGTTCCCGTACCATCCTTGCCCGCACGGTAGCGTTCCAGCCATTGCCAGGCGTCATCCGGCGTGTCACAGAACGTCGCCACTCCGTCCACCAGCACCTTCAAGCGTGCCGGGAACAGCAAAGAATACTGGACTCCCTCGTCGCGGAGAGCTCGCTTGACAGCAACGAAGGAGAAGCGGTTGCGCTGGACCTCTTGTGAGTAGTCAGGAAAGAGGGACACAGACGCATTGTCCACCTTGTACGGACCATTTGATCTAGCTTGCCGCAGGATAATGTCTCGATCCCTGAAGTGCAGCAGGCGGGCTATGACAGGCCGAGGAGGACGGCCCGGGGCCAGAGGTCGGGCCGGGACCCTATGGGCACTCTCCAGAGTATAGAAGCTCGTCAGGCCCTCAGGCACCACCACATCTCGTAGCCAACGTTCAAGATAAGAGACCATGTCATCCCCCTCGATGTTTTCGGGCAAACCCACCACTCTGATGTTGTTGCGTCTGTTGCGCCCTTCTGCATCAGCCGCTCTCCTCTCCAATTGCTGCACCCTACGCACCAGATCATCCAGCGTAGCGTCCGTCGCTTTCCGGGCCGGTTCGAGTGTCTCAAGCACCAGCTCCGTGGATTTGACGCGGTCGGCAAGCTTGTCGTGATCTGCTTTCAGTAGGCCGAGGTTCGTCGAAACCAGCGCAATATCCTGACGCAGCGCCTCTCTCGTGTCCCCTATGGCCTTGAGGATCTGGTCCATCTGTTGTTGTTGGAGACCAGGGCTCTGGTTATCCGTCGATCGGAGGTCGGGCGCATCAGAGGGGTCTTCAGCCAGGTCCGTCGAGGTCGCACCCGCGCCCTTCCGCGGCTTCCCCATGACGCACCAGCAGAGCACGCAATTGCGGCAAGCACCAGAGGCCCGTCCCGTATTGGCAACAGGGTCGCAGGATGCACCTCCACCCAGCGGTCCGTGCGTGGTATAGGGCGAGGGCTACTGGGCAAGTCTTGGGTACAGTGTAGGGCCACTCCCCGACTCCCCGTACGCTAACGCGGACCGCCAGCCACACAGAGTACGTCACGACACGCCAGGCCCCCAACGGACAACCGGAAGGTCCAGAAAGCAGGTCCCAAACCAGGGGAGCACAAACGTATCTCCGAGCCCCCACCAGCGCACATCCGGGGCCAAGGGCAGAGACCTGCGCCAGAAAGATCAGGCACGCCGAAGTAGGCCGGAGGCCGCCCGCAGTCCGGGGCCCATGAGGCAGGTTCCAATACGCCACTACTAGAATGCCAGCGCGGCCCCCACAAGGCGCTAGTGGGCCCCTGATAGTCTCCCAGCTCCCAGTCCTCCAGATGAACAATCAGGCTCTCAGGGGCCGGGCACCCACTCCCGTGTCTGGCGTCCGGCCGACGCCGCTCCAGTTTTAGAAGTCTCTGCCCCAGAGCGCCTGTCGCGGACCACAGGCCAGCACTGGTCCACACAGTACCTGCTCCGTCTCAACAGTCACGTCCGCAGTGCACTCCGCAGCAGGAGACACGCCACCAGCTGGGCGCAGCGCCGCCTCCGCCCCAATCAGATCTGGGCCTCCGTCCGTGGACACCCGCCAGGTGCCGCCCCAGGCCCTCGGCGGCCCGCACGAGAAGTCTGCGGTGTCCTCCGCAGCCGGGACAGCCTTCCGGTCGCGCCGACTCCCACTCCGCCGCGAAGGGTCAGCCTCCCCCGGCGGGCCCGCCGAAATCGAGGCAGGGGATCCGGGCCGGTTGCAGGCCCACGGCAAGATGGCCGTCCGTCGGAGCTCTAGCCTCCCGGCGGCCGCCGGAATCAAGGCGATCGCGACACTCCCTAGGCTCACAGCAGGAGCCGAGTCACCCCCGGATCTTCAGGGGCCACTGCAGGTCGGTGGCGCCACTGGGGAGGGGGTCTGTCAGGATAACTCGCCGAGATCGGCCCGGAGCTCGGGACTCAGGCGACCATGCTCGTCGGCGCTTAAGCCACGCCCCCCTCGGGGGTGTACCTTTGTAAACACTGCATAGATTCATGAACCTGGACTCATACCTCCTCATTCGAACCAACCTACAGAGGGAAAAGAACAAGTGCTCAATAAACATTAGACCACTGTTTATCTAGTATAGAATGTATGGTGCACATTTAATATTCCCATACCCTGTTCTAACATCCAGTAGACCAGGTAAGGTTAATCATCAAAGATGCAAAAGGGAACTAAGGCTTTAGATGGGTTATCTTCACCCAGAGAAAGTAAACAGAAGTTCATTGTTCATGGTGCGTGGAATAGTGGATATGTTCCCATCCTTCCCTACCATAAGGAATAAACTATTAGGTATCACAGACAACGGTAATACGCGGTTGCGACCGCCGCTGTACTCCGCTTCTGTACCAATCACGAAAGCAGAATGCAAGTTCATGCAACTGACAAGAACGGCAAAGCGAGGTTGCGTCCACCGCTGAATTCCGTTAACAACTTGTCACAAAGTTAGTAAAGGAAACAAAGACAACTTAAAACAGAAGGTGAAGTATACGATACACGGTGTTACGCTGTCTTCTACACGCAGTAACTCGCTATCGTTCACACACAGGATTCCCTGAAAACCAACGGTAAAGCAGTCCAAAATACGGTTACTCCACCGTGTACTGCCCGAACAACAAACAAAGAACAAAACTCTCTCGGAAACGGTAATACGCGGTTGCGACCGCCGCCGTATTCCGCTTTCTGACACTAATTACTCACGGCGCTGAAATCCTCTGAAGGGAAGTTCCCCATTACTCATCGGCCGCTTGCGACTCCTGACAGTACATCCCCCTTCCTAACGCCTCCCCGGCCCAGGCTTCGTGGGAAAACGTCTAGGGAACGAGCGAACAGCAGCAGGAGCGTGCACATTACCGCTCGGCTCCCACGAATCGTCCTCAGCAGTGTACCCCTTCCAGGATACCAAATACCCCACGCCCCCCGGCGCATCTTGGAATCCTTAATACTCCGGACCTCATATTCCAAGCCCCCATCGCACATCACCGGAGGGGGGGCCCTGCGACGTGCACCCAGCGCCGGTTTGAGAAGGTTGCAATGGAACACCGTATGTATCCGTAACGAGCCAGGCAAACGCAGCTTGTAAGCCACAGGATTAATGCGTTTCACAGGCCCGATAAATCTAGGATGGAAGATGCTACGCAACTTAAATCGAATGTTTTTGGTAGAAAGCCATACCTTGTCCCCCACTTGATAATGCGGACCTTCACGCCTATGTCTGTCCTCGCACCTCTGGTAAACCACCTTGGCTCGGACCAAATGTTGCCTAACCTTCATTTGCAGAGCATGCAACTTCCAGATTTGCGACAGTACCACTGGCTGATTCTGTACTTCATCAGGGATGCTAAGAGGTAGTATTCTGGCATCAAAACCGTAATTGGCATGGAAAGGCGACAGACCTATAGAACTGTGCCATGCATTATTGTACGCCAATTCGGCCATCCACAACATCTCCACCCAAGAATCCTGAGCTGCTTTAGCATAACACCTCAGATATTTCTTTAGAGTTTGATTCAACCTTTCAGTCTGTCCATCTGTCTGAGGATGAAAGCTGGTGGAAAGCGAAGATTCAATGTGCAAAGCCTTGCACCATATCTTCCAGAACCTGGCAATAAACTGTGGACCTCTGTCCGACACAAATATTTCTGGTACTCCATGTAGTTTTATGACATTGGACAATAACAACTGAGCAGTTTGACTAGCTGTAGGGAGGTTATTACATGGAATGAAATGACCCATTTTCGTTAATCCATCCACCACCACCAATATTGCTGAAAACCCTTTCTCCACTGGCAACCCAGTTATAAAGTCCAAACTGATGTTTTTACATGGACTCTGAGGAGTAGGCATGGGTATCAATTTGCCTTTCTTTCCCACTGTCTCACTCTTGGCTCTCGCACATTCCTCACATTTAGACACCCAGGTTGCCACATCCTTGTTGAGCTCTGGCCACCAAAAGTGTCTCTGTAGCAACTGTTGAGACTTTTTTATTCCTGGATGCCCTGCCAATGGTGACTCATGACACCATCGAAAAGCCTCTTTTCGAAGGGCATCAGAAGGGAGGAATAAACTCGCATGTTGAAAAGGTAACCCCTGTCGCATGGTACGCTCCTTGCCTTGAGTGACCCACGCCTCCCATTCAAGAGTAGAGTGATGGTCTTTTATGTCTTCCAGAAATCTCTCTATTTTGATTGCACACACCACTTTGGACGGTTTGATTATGGACTCTGGTTTTGCATCAGGTGAAATGTCATTTTCAGATTCTAGTCTTGACAGAGAATCTGCTTTATGGCTTTCGGCTCCAGGACGGAATGTGACCACAAAATCGTAATCGGCAAAGAACTGAATCCATCTCATCTGTCTTTGAGAGAGATGCCTTGCTGTCTTCATGTATTGCAAGTTCCTATGATCCGTGTACACGGTAACGGGGTGTCTGGCCCCCCACAGATAATGTCTCCATTCCTCGAACGCTTTCTTAATAGCCAACAACTCCTTTTCAGCTATGGTGTAATGTCCTTCGGCCTGATTTAGCTTCTTAGATAGGTAGGCGACAGGATGTAACTGCCCAGTGCTGGGATTCCGTTGAGACAATATTGCTCCAACAGCCTCGTCCGAAGCATCCGCTTCGACTATGAAAGGATCTTCTGGGCGAGGATGAGACAGTACTGGAGCCTCCGTAAAGGCCTTTTTTAGCTTGACAAAAGCCTCATCCACTTCCTGAGACCAATGGAAGATGTTCCCTTTCCTGAGCCGCTTAGTGATGGGGACGGCTACCTTGGAGAACTGAAGGATAAACCTCCTATAAAAGTTGGCAAAGCCTAAGAAGCATTGTACCTCACGCACAGTCTTAGGTGTAGGCCATTCTTGGACAGCTAGCACTTTCCTGTCTGCCATCTGCAACCCCTCTGGACAGAGCATCACACCCAGGAATTCCACATTGCTTACACCAAACTCACATTTACTGAGCTTGCAAAACAGTTTATGCCGGCGTAGCTGAAACAAAACCTTGCTTACATGACCAACATGTCCCTCTGTAGATCCAGAATAAATCAGAATATCGTCTATGTAAACAACGACAAACAGATCCACGAACTCTTTCAGCACATCATTCAAAAAGAACTGAAACGCCGCTGGGGCGTTACAGAGACCAAAAGGCATGACTCTGTACTCATACAAACCATACCTCGTTTTAAAAGCGGTCTTCCACTCATCCCCACTTTTGATCCTCACCAAATGATAGGCCCCCCTTAAATCCAGACGTGTGTAAATTCGGGCCTCCTTCACCTGGTCTAATAACACAGAGATTAAGGGCAAAGGGTATCTGTTTCGAACGGTGTTTTTGTTCAGGATTCTATAATCTACGCAAGCCCGCAGATCCCCATTCGCTTTTTATATAAAAAACAGAGGGGAGGCAGCTGGTGACCTTGAGGGCTGGATAAAACCAATGTCCAAATAGTGGTCTAAGTAACCCCTCAGATGTTTGGTTTCAGGCTCTGATAAAGCGTACACTCTACATGAGGGAATGGTGGCACCTTCAATTAAATCAATGCGGCAGTCATACTCCCTATGTGGGGGTAATATCTCTGCCTGCCTCTCGCTAAACACATCTTCAAATTGAACATATTCTGGGGGCAATTGGACGTCTTTCTCAACAGCTGTAGCCACAACATAGGCTTGTGACAGAGCCGCTGCTGCCAGCTGTGGAAATGGAATCAAATGTTCAAGGCATTCTTCCGATGGAAATCGGATGGTCTTGGTTCTCCATTCTATGCTGGGGTTATGTAGCATAGCCATGGCATGCCTGGTATCACCTCATACTGAGGGGCTTCTATGATGTTGAGTGACAAGCTCTCTGTGTGACTCTCCTGACTCATCTTGTAGGTCAACACTAAAGTATCAGTCCGTTCAACAACTAATCCTGACTTCAAGGGCTGCCCATCCACCGCGAAAACCTCTTCGGCGTTTCCCAAGCGGACTCTTTGAATTCCTATTCTGGACACTAAACCACTATCAATAAAATTGCCGGTGGCTCCGGAATCCAACATTACCTGAACTTGATGTGTCTTATGATTATGTGCTATTTCCATGGGGAGTTTCATGTGAGCTTCGTTATCCAATAACACTGCGGATGCCAAAGAAGGTATTTGTAAAACCTGGTTGGACCTATCTTCACCCTGTGTATCTCCAGACTGTGGTTGAGCGCCTGAAGAAAACACCGCCACTTTCTTACTGCGTGACCACGCTTCTGACGTTTTGGGTTTATTGGGACACTCCCTAACAAAATGCCCCTTTTTTCCGCAATACATGCACAAGCCTTGTATGCGTCTGATGCTCCTTTCCGCTCTGGACAAAGGAGACTTAACTGCTCCAATCTCCATGGGTTCCCCGCTAGTTTCAGGAGAAGAAAGGGGTTTATGGACAGGTCTCTCATATCTATAGGGTCCCTTGTCCCATTTCCTTCTATCACCCCCCTCTCTGCCAGTCTGCTATCTAACCGCAAGGTTAAATTAATCATATCAGTGCAGTTAGTAGGTTGAGGATCGATCTGGGCTATTACATCTTTCAACTCGTCCTTTAACCCTTGATAAAACAGTGACATCCTTTTTTCCTCAGGCCAGGCTGTTTCGGCTATCAGTCTATTAAAAGAGGTTAGATAGGTAATCAATTCCCCCCTTCCCTGTTTCAAGACAAGTAGTTCCCTGTCTGCACTGAAAGTGGTGGCTCTTCGATCGAGAACCCTCTCAAACTCGGATCTGAAGGCTGCCCAATCAGACAACACTGCATCATCATTCCTAACCAAGGGAACCGCCCAATTCGCGGCATCACCGATTAGGTAAGATATAGCAAAAGCTACTCTGGAATGGTTATTTGGGAAGGAAGCTGGTTTGCACGAAAAGTGCAACATTACTTGAGTTAAAAACACCTGAACCTTGGCCGGATCACCTGAGAATCGCTCAGGGCTAGCCACTGGAATGGGAGGGGGAACAGTTACCTGAATCTGTGATGGTCCAGGAGTAACATCAAAAGGATTACGGGACATTTTCTCTACCTTTTCTTTTAAGGCTGCCGTTTCGGCCTTTGAGGACGCTAACTCCTGTTGTACCAAAAGCAGAGCCTGAAGGACATCATCCATGGTGGCCATTCTACTACTTCAACAAAACCGGGCAAAGCTAAAATCGTGGGCGCGTAATACTGTCAAGGCCCCGCTTCGCAGGATTCTGCTGTCGTAGTATAAAGGTCCACCTCCTGATATTACCAAGTCCCCTGACATGGGGTTCCCCCCAGGGTCTTCGAACTATCAGGCGAGGGAAAAAAAGGGTAGGGAAGGGGTCTGCAGGGACAAAGGCTATGGAATGACACAAACACAACAATTACACAACGTTAAACAATCTACTCTCATGAATTCTCGCTAAGCAGTTTAGGTGGGGGTGTACCTTTGTAAACACTGCATAGATTCATGAACCTGGACTCATACCTCCTCATTCGAACCAACCTACAGAGGGAAAAGAACAAGTGCTCAATAAACATTAGACCACTGTTTATCTAGTATAGAATGTATGGTGCACATTTAATATTCCCATACCCTGTTCTAACATCCAGTAGACCAGGTAAGGTTAATCATCAAAGATGCAAAAGGGAACTAAGGCTTTAGATGGGTTATCTTCACCCAGAGAAAGTAAACAGAAGTCCATTGTTCATGGTGCGTGGAATAGTGAATATGTTCCCATCCTTCCCTACCATAAGGAATAAACTATTAGGTATCACAGACAACGGTAATACGCGGTTGCGACCGCCGCTGTACTCCGCTTCTGTACCAATCACAAAAGCAGAATGCAAGTTCATGCAACTGACAAGAACGGCAAAGCGCGGTTGCGTCCACCGCTGAATTCCGTTAACAACTTGTCACAAAGTTAGTAAAGGAAAAAAAGACAACTTAAAACAGAAGGTGAAGTATACGATACACGGTGTTACGCGGTAGTCTACACGCAGTAACCCGCTATCGTTCACACACAGGATTCCCTGAAAACCAACGGTAAAGCAGTCCAAAATACGGTTACTCCACCGTGTACTGCCCGAACAACAAACAAAGAACAAAACTCTCTCGGGAACGGTAATACGCGGTTGCGACCACCGCCGTATTCCGCTTTCTGACACCAATTACTCACGGCGCGGAAACCCTCTGAAGGGAAGAACTCCGAACACGAGCTCCACCGCATCCCAACGGTACTTCCTCAGCCGAGAAAGCTCCAGGTACAAACACAGATTACGCGCGACCTCTCGCGCTACCTCATGACTTAAATCACGTTTCCAATTCTGGGCATTATGGGAGATGTAGTTCCCCACTACTCATCGGCCGCTTGCGACTCCTGACAATCCTACACAACAAATGATGTCTCATCTAGGGCCTAAAGAAGTATGATCACATTTCCACTAGCCTGGTGGAACTCCATTGACTCCCCTTGCTGCCTGCGACATCTTCAAAACCAGCTGCATCATTTACACAGTCATCACAGTCAGTACCCTGCTTATCTTGCAGACAAGCTCAGAAAGCTCTGGTGGTTCACTGCACACCAACATCCAGGACACCATCAGACTGCAAACTAAGAATTCTATAAATAAATAAAAAAGCGGCAAGGTTTTTCAGTCTATGTATCTAGGATCTGGAACAACAAGCCCATATTCAACGGGACTGCCCCAACATTGCTCAAATTTAGGATATAGTTGAAAACATACCTCTTTGAAGAACACTACATCACAATGCATTAACAGCTCAGAGACCAGCTGCCTCTTATATCACTAGTTGACGTTACGCTGGTCTCTGACCCTGTGGAGGTGAGCTGGTCGCAAAAACAATATTGAATCCATAGGTGGTCAAAATCATAGGAAAACTGTCCACAATGATGACAATGTATTGACTAAGATTAAAATAAAAGGAAATGGGCTCAGCCTGCAATATCCTGCTTTGCAAACCAAACATTTCTCGATGTGCAGGTTTTGGAGAACAGCTCAGAAGCCAGGTATCAGACTCACAGAATCCATATAGTACAAACAAAAGTAAATAAATAAAAAGAAGAATTTTAGGGGCTAAAGCTGGGAAAGTGAGGCAGGACCGGCCCTCTGAACATTTGCTCTATTTGTTGTTATTCCCTTAAGTAGTTGTGTAATAGCACAGTATGTGGTGGAAAAACTAATCAAAATAATTACTAGTCACCTTTTAGCTATGGTTCTCTAGCATTAAAATCTTTAATAGATTCATATGCAGCACTCCTGCCTACCCCCATTCAAGCTTGGCACATTCAGAAGAAACCAAAGATGAACATAAGGGTGTTAGATCATACGCAACCTCTCTGACGGATTGTTGGAAGTTGAAATCCAGCTCCTCAAGAGGGCTTACAAATGTGTTAACTTTTCAAAGTGTCCTTGGATCTTCACAGATGCCAGAGGTTATTTCAAAGCGGTACAAAAGGGGATGGTGATGGACGGAGCATCTGAACCAATCAAACACTCACACCCAGTCAAAGGATCTGGGTTTAATCCATCACCGTTCTTTAGCCCACTCTGCCACCCCAGTTCAGACATGGCCATATGCAAATCAGTCTGACCCTGTGCCTCATGGGAACAGTCCAGCCCGAACTGCCAAGCCATACCTTCCCTGGACCGGAAACAAGCTTCCTAGGACCGGTTTCGGACATTTCAGCCGTCTTCAGCCAGGCTTGCTTGAATCCAGTGGCAAAGTGAGCAAGGGACTCACGTCTGAGCATACCCTGCCAACTTATGGCGAACAAAGCGGTACAAAAGGGGGAGGTTATTTCAAGGCAGCATATGAATATGCGGAGGGGCACAGCATTGGAGACACACTGCTACAAGGCAGCAATTTTTCGCAGAACCGCTGTGGGTTATCCTTCTTGTTACCTAAAGACAGCATCTTCAAAGGACAAAGGATCAATTTCAATCTTTTGGATAATAGACCAGTCTCTATAACTGCAAGATAAGATTTCCCTTCCTATCCATTTTCAATCGTCATTTTGATTCAAATGCATCACCTGGATATATGTGTGTGTATATATATATATATATATATATATATATATATATATATATATATATATATATATATATATATATATATATATATATATATATATATATATATATATATATATATATATATATATATATATATATATATATATATATATATATATATATATATATATATATATATATGTCAAACCAACTTTCTGGGTAGAAAAGAAGGAAACTCGAGCCACAATCTCCATAAGCGTGATAGATTTATTTCAGCAAAATGGCTCAAACGCCCGACGCGTTTCGGTGCAGCCGCACCTTGGTCACGGGTGAATTCAGTCATGACATTTTGAGTTTTTTAAAGTGAAAAAGCAAATTAAGTGCACAACATAAAAGTAGGACTACTTCCTCATAACTTCAGGTTTGTTGAACAATGGAGGCGGCCATAGTTGAATATTCACAACAGGCTTCAAGTTTAAACTGATACATACTCAATTTAGTGATACCCGCATTTGAGATGTTATAATGCACATATAAAGAATATAAAGTGTCAATGTTGACATTTAAACAAACAATACAATTTGTATTTCTTAATTGAAAACATGGGTATCCATGCTATTAATAGACTCCAAAAAATCCCAAAAATGTGTTTTGCCCAAGTGGGCATGAATTCATAAGGCATGGAACACACTTAATTGTCCATACTGATTGCGAAATCAGTGAAGAATATATATATATATATACCAGGAAGCACCAAAGGAGGGAGGCCACAGGAAGCACTTGTGGTTCAATTCTTTAATGTCAAACCCTTGCCAGCAGGCGCCTCACCAGAATGAAGCATCAAGGTTCTTATTGCCAGCCAGACGCGTATCAGGAATTCAGTCCTTTAATCAGTGGCGCTGCAATGAGATTAAAAGTAGTGCTTTTCACGTGCAGTTAATAAGTTCCCAACTACTGCCTCAGTGGGCGTGGCGGTCAGTGCAGCCTTCTGGTTGTTGTAGTCTGCTTCCGTAATTATTCCCAGTGGATGCGCTTTCATTTAAGTTCTTTACACAAAAACAATATCACCAAGTGGGTTGATGCACAATTCTCGTGTAGCGCCTGCCTCGCTTTGTAGGAATTGACTTGAACATCATGTAAGCGGCAACCCTGAATTGCCATCAAACACCTCTTCCTTCCGATTTTTCCGACTCCCATTTGTGTGCTGAAGTCAGAACGGACCCGCTTTTTGGTGCTCTGAAGTAAGAACGGACCCGCCGACCCGCAGTGCCCCGAACCCCCTCCCCCAAAACTAAATGAAGCAGAGTCCAAGCGAGATTGAAAAATAGTTCCATGTGTAATGCATTTCACTGTCAGGAGCTGTGCTTATCATTATTGTTTCCCAACTCTGGCTTCCTACTCAGTCATGAATCTTAAATATTTATTCATATTGATGAAGAGGAGTATGTCCTTCTCTTCAGTTAGACTAGACTGTATCATGCAGGATCTCTCATGCCAGTATGTTTGAGTTGTAAATGCAAGTGTTTGCCACCTCCATATTTTGACTTATAATCTGTTCTAATGATGAATCTTGTCTATATATATATATTTTTTTTAACAAAGTCAAAACACGGGCGAAGTCCTCAAAAAAGCTCTGTCCACTTTGCTTACGCATAAAATGAAGATGGTTTCTCGAGCTGGTGGCAGACCTCAATTATTTTCTCTTCCCTTTTTGTGTCACAATGTTAAATGTTATGTGAAAAAAAATTGTAAAGCGCATGTACACCGTATTTGTTTCATGTCGCTACTCTGAGAGGCCCCGGAGCCCTAGGGAGTTATTCGCAAGCTTGTCTAAACAGCCAGGCCTTGCGGAGCCTCCTAAAGCGGAGGAGGTCGGTGCAGGATCGGATCTCGGAGGGAAGGGAGTTCCAAAGTCTTGGGGCTAGAACAGAAAACCTAGCATCACCCTGGCACTTAAGTTCGAAGGAAGGAGTAGACGGAAGGTGCTTGTGGGCCGAGCGCTGGTTGTGCATAGGTAAGTGCCTCTGAATGAAGTTATCTACAAATTTAGGGCTCTTTCCATTCAGAGATTTAATGACAGCACACCTTGAAGGCGCATCGCTGTGTGATAGGAAGCCAGTGTAGCTTTCTCATGAGGGGGGTGATATGATGTCGCTTAGGTTGCTGAAAAACCAGTCTCGCCGATTGGTTCTGTACCAGCTGTAGACATTTGGTTAGGTATAGTGGGATGTCAAAGTATAGGGAATTTACATAGTTGACATGGGACATAACCATGGCAAGAACCACCTGGATCAAAGCTTCCTGGGTGAGAAATCTTCTGATCTTTCTTATTTTCCTCAGTTGGAAAAAGCAAGTGGATATCACTGACCCAATTTGGGACTTCATCGTGAGGTCATGGTTTATCATTACTCCAAGGCTTTTGGCTGAGGCAGATGGAGAGAGGGATTGGCCCAGTTCCTTTGGCCAAAAGTGTGGCCCCCAAGGGTTGGGGGTTCCCTCTGTTAGGACCAGCTCAGTTTTGTCTGGATTGAGTTTCAGGTGATTGCTATTCATCCACCCACTAATGAATAGGATAGTGGACTGAAACTCACGGACTGAGTTGGGGAATTTCTGATGAAGAATATTAGTTGAAAGTCATCAGCATAGTTGAAAGTACAGACTTTCCTCTCTTTCAGGGCCCGAATCAGTGGCAGAAGACAGAGATTGAATAGGAGAGGGGAAAGTGAAGAGCCTTGCGAGACTCCACAAAGTAGTATAACTTCCAGGGTTTCAGTGCTTATACCAGATATCCATCAAGATGTCTTGTAAATAGAACAAATGCAAACCTTTCAAATTTAAACCGAAGGAAAATTTAAACCAACAGCTAATTTCATTGCTAAACTTGCTGCCCATTGCTTTGATAGTATTTCACTGTTGCCTTCTTTTGGTGGAATAAGCAAACTTTCAGGCATATTGACTCAATTGTTGGTTATTTAAACAATTTCTGTGCAAAGCGTTCTGTAAACGAGGACGTGTTTCATGTTTTGTTGTCCTTATGTTTAAATGTGGCAGTTCTATTTCCACATAGATCCCAAAAAACGTGGTTTAACAGTTTAGAATAGATTTTAAGCTGTACCTAACGGTGTGGTTTTATTTCACCTAAAATCAGATGTTTACATTTTGTATGCATAGACACGTGCTAGTGTTACATTCAACCAATAGTTGCTTTTGGTAGTAACTGTACAAGTGCAACCAAGAAGTAAAGTATTAAGCTTTCTAAACAAAATTTTTGGAAAATGCAGCAGGCCATAGATCAAATAAGTATAAACTGTAAACTTTGCATTGTAATACAAATAATAGAATAAATGAATGCCGCTAGATTACTGTAGCCCTTAGTTAATCAGATTTCCAATGTTATTTTCACACCTGCTTGAAACAAATTATGATGGGCATAATCTGTTATGGAGTTTTGTAGTGTTACATTGTGCCTTGTGGTTACATTGGAAGCACTAAAGTACATGTCTTTATATTTTAACTGTTTGGAGGTTTGCCAAGCACGGCAGGGTACATCGGAGGTGCAATCTGTGTACAAAACACAAGCAAGGTTCTTGTACACCGGGTTTTATCTCAAATAAGATTGTTGACACTTACTCACCTTCGGTAATGATATATCTGTAACAAACATTAGTAGTGATAGATTGCTTACCTTAGAATTATCCCTAGGCGTCTGACTGGAACCGTTAAGCTTTCGTCAGCAGTACGACTGCGCATCGGTAGGCGTCGTCATGTGGCTCCGCGTGCGTTGGGATGACGTCGCTGGAGCTACTTAGACGCGCCCACTCGTGCTGACGTCAGTTCTGTACACGACTTTCCACACCAGGAACGCAGAGCCATGCAAGAAACTGACCACTGGTGCCATGAAACTAGGGCCCTAAAAGGGATGACCTTAACCCTAGAAATCAGTTCGCAGAACGGGGAGGATTGGTGCGACGGTAAGGAATCAATCACTACTGTTTCTTACAGATATATCATTACCGAAGGCAAGTAACTTGTGCATCTGAAAGAAACACGTAGTGATAGATTCCTTTCCTTAGAATACCCCAGCGATACCAACCCCGGAGGTAGGTCTGCGAACCAAGATCACACCAGAAAGTCCTGGAGAACAGATCGGCCAAAGAAGCCGTCTCTCCGGACTTGGCTGTCCAGGCAGTAATGCTTGGTAAACCTGTGCAACGAGGCCCATGTAGCTGCCTGACAGATGTAATGCAAGGGGACTCCCCGTCCCAAAGCAGTAGTGGCAGCCGTCGCCCTGGTAGAATGGGCGCGTAGCCCCACCGGAGGCTCCTTTATAACCAAAGAATAACAAGCCTTAATGCACAGAACGACCCATCGAGAGATGGTCCGCTTGTGCACAGCCCAACCTTTCTTGGCGTCCACATAGCCAACAAAGAGCTGGTCATCCACACGGAACTGTTGTGTGCGGTTGAGGTAGAATGAGAATGCACATTTTGGGTCCAGATGGTGGAGCCTCTTCTCCTCTTTTGAGGGATGTGGAGGCAGAAAGAAGGTGGGCAAAATGATGGTCTGCCCGATGTGAAAAGCAGTGACAACCTTTGGCAGAAAAGATGGACGAGTCCTTAGAACAACTTTGTCCGGATGGACAGAGAGAAAAGGTGGTTTAGAATAAATAGACTGGAGCTCACTCACCCATCTGGCAGAGGTGATGGCAACCAGGAAAGCAGTCTTTAAAGTAAGAAGACGAAGAGGACAGTTGTGAAGTGGCTCAAAGGGAGCACACATCAGATAAGTCAGAACCAGGTTCAAGTCCCACTGAGGCATTACGAAAGGAACAGGAGGGAAAAGATGAGTAACGCCTTTTAAGAATCTATTTACAACAGGGGACTTGAAAAGGGAAGGCTAATCTGGAAGCCGCAAAAAGGCTGAAATGGCCGAGAGATAGCCCTTGACAGTGCCCAGAGCAGAACCTTGCTGGGCCTAAGAAAGGAGAAATAGAAGGACCTCTGAAAGAGGGGCAGAAAGGGGATCCACAGCCTTTGCTGTGCACCATGCCACAAATGGATTCCACCTGCAGGCGTATACCGTTTTAGCGGAGGGACCCCTGGCAGCCATGATAACATCACAAACTTCAGGAGGCAGGTCAAAGGACGTCAACTGCCGCTGCTCAATCTCCGTGCAAGGAGGTGGAAACTGGACAGGTTTGGGTGGAGGACCCTCCCCTGCTGCTGGGACAGAAGATCCTCCTTGGGAATTCCAACGCGCAGAACTGATGACATTGCGCGTTCTCTTCGGTGGAGAATAGATCTAACCAAGGCTCTCCCCACTGCTGAAAGAGACCTTGTGTCACGTCAGAGTTCAGACGCCATTCGTGATCCCTCATGCACAGGCGGCTGAGTTTGTCTGCCCTGATGTTCCAGCCATGTCCAGAGGCGCCGAGCCATAGGGTCATGACCCCACCCGCCCTGTTTGTTGCAGTACCACATGGCAGTGGTGTTGTCTGTGAATACCTGCACTATTCTCCCCACGACTGAGGGAAGGAATGCCTTCAGTGCTAGTTGGATCGCCCGAAGCTCCAGAAGGTTGATATGTAACCAGGACTCCGCCGGAGACCAGCAGCCTCTGATCTCCACCTCTCCCATGTGGCCGCCCCATCCCAGAAGGGACACGTCCATCACAACTGTGTGTTCCAGTTGGGGAAGGTAGAGGGATCTGCCATTGACCCAATCAAGATTCGTGAGCCACCAATGTAATTGTCATGCAGTGCCCTCCAAGATCTGGACGTGATCGGACAGGTTGCCCTTATGCTGTACCCACTGTAACTTCAGGTCCCAATGCTGAGCTCGCATATGCCATCTGGCAAGATCCACTAGCAGGATGCAGGGGGCCATCAGGCGCAGTATCCGGAGGGTCATCCTGACCAAAACCCCAGTTAGAGGAGGGGGGCGTGGCTTGGGCGCCGACAGGGATGGCGGCGTGAGCCTGTAGCTCCGAGCCGGATCCCGTATTTCTCCTGAGATTCCTCGTCTCAGAGTTGGCAGGAAACTCGACGGATCTCCTGTCGCATTGGTCCGACCTCGAAGCGCTCCGGAGGGCGAGCGGAGGGCCCACGGACAGGCAGAGAGCCGCCGCTGTGGTCCCGCGGAGCCGAGAACAAAGAGCAAAGATGGCGGCCGCCCGGACTGGTGGAGGCGGCTCGGAGGAGCGAGGAGATGGAGGGCTGCTGTGAGGCGGGGACGGCGGCTTGAAGAGACCTGCGGAGAACGAGCCGGATCCTAGGAAGCGGCAGAGTCGGAGGAGGAAGAGCGGGTTCTCGTCTGTGCGGCGGATCGACGACCGGGCGGCCCATCCCCCCCCTGCCGCATACTACGAGGGTTCTGTGTGAGTAGAGCTGCCCGGCAGCTTTGCGTGCGGGGTCGGAGGCGGCGCCTGGGCGCTGGTGGCCGCGACTTCGCTCCTGAAGGGGCTGTGCTGGGGACTGGTGTGGACCGTGCGGCGCCCTAGGGACCTGGAGGGCTTGGAGGCAGTGACGCCGGAGGATCCCCGGCGGGCGCCGCTGGTCCCTACGACAGCCGGTGCTTGAAGGTCGCTGCCGGAGCGGGGACGCAATGGTGCAACACCAGTGAGGGGAAGAACTGGCTGGCATTAGCGGCCACTGCAATTGCTGATCGTGGGCCCCTGCACCGTGTAGGGGATTAGTTGGAGGCGGTTGCTTGCCGGCCTCTGGGGGACCTCGTGGTTGTTCTCCCCCCTCCTTGCCTGGCTGCCGCACACACACCGAGGCGGAGACGGCCCGGCGCCTACCAAGGGGAGACGGGCAGACCGGCCCTGAGACGACGGTGCTGGACGGGCTATTACCAGCGAGAACAGACGGGGGCCTACCATCTTGGACACTGGCGCTGAGCCCCCCAGCCGTGAGTGGACAGCACGCCGGAGCAAGGGACTGCGACCCGGGGACCCGTGTTGGGAACTCTGAGGACCCGGGCGGTGTCTCTATCTGGCGATTGGGCGCTGCAATTGATTAACACGCCGGGAGACCTACTGGGACGAGACGCCTGGCGTCGAAGATGGCCGCCATTGGGGGCGCGGCGGGAGCGGAGCGGCGGCAGGACCGGTCTACGGTGCAGGACGTAGATAGCACGCTTCAGGAGAGTCACGATACGACGGCACAGGAACGTAGACTGAACACACGCCTGGACAGCATATTGGAAGCGATTACTGCGACCAAAGAAACTCTGCACCACGATATCGCTCAGGTGGCTACGGGACTGGGCCTCCTGAAGGCTGACCATGCCAAACTTTCTGATAGGGTGAAGGAGAACGAGCAGCTGCTCCAAGAATTAAAACCGGCGGTGGTCACTGCGGAGCATAAACTGTCCGATATACTTGCCCGACTGGCGACGCTGGAGAGACGGGCGGAGGATTCCGAAGGCCGGAACCGCCGGAACAACGTACGGGTGGTAGGCCTGCCGGAACAAATCGAGAAGGACGACGCAGTGGCATATATGGAACACTGGTTCAAATCAGTGGTTGCCCCGAACGGGCTGTCTCAATTCTTTTCAATTGAAAGGGCACATAGGATCCCGGCTCGCCCGCCCATGCAGGGCCGACCCCCCAGACCAATGGTAGTCAGGCTCCTGCATTTCAAAGACCGTGACGTACTGATTCAAAGAGCACGGGATACGGGTCCCTTCAAGGTGGATAATAGCTCGGTGACGATATTCCCGGATTACACCCAGGAGGTCCAGAGGAGCAGAGCAACCTTCCTGGCGGTGAAGAAGGAGCTCCGAGAGGAGGGGATACAGTATTCACTGCTCTTTCCGGCTCGACTTAGGGTGATCGTTGATGGCACGACCCATTTTTTCCACTCCCCGGATGAAGCATGGTCCTGGCTGGAGCTATATCGAGCGGGAACGGACCGCCAGACTGGGGGGGGGAAGGAGAAGCAGCGACCGGTCCGGGTTCGAAAGTCTCAACGTATCCGCAAACGCAACCAACTGCAGAGGACACTGGAAGCGGACCTGATGGCTGCTGACCGCAAGGGTGCTCTGGCGGCAAAGGCAATTATCACGGGGTCGCAGCAGGAGACGTTGTCGGAGGGGTCGGGCTCGGAGGATAGAGAGAAGAGATCTGGGGGAGAACTTTCGGAGGTTGACGGCTCTGCGGGGCCGGCGGTCACACCACAGACAGCGGATGGCATGTTTAATGAATAATTCCGGGATGTCGTACTGGCTCTATATTGGAGCAAACACTTCCTGATGTTTGGCGACTAACAGGTACTCTGTTGTAACTGTTATGTGGGATCAAGGGCGTGGGGTGAGGGCTGGGCGCGCTCCAGGTCGGCTCAGGGACACACCCCCGTAGCCCTTAAGGCTTTCTGTGGTGACTACCACAGGTTAGTGCGTTGTGTGATAAGTTGCAGGTTTGGATGGGGGCTACAGCAGTGTTGTTAGGTCCTGTCCTGGGGAGTGGGGTTGGGATAGTTTGTTGGGGTGTTTTGGGGTTGGGGTACTGCTGTGCTGATGTGGGGGGCCGTATTATGCTATTGAAGTGGGGAGGGGATGGTTGCGATGGGGTCGTTACCTGAGCTGAAGTGCCTCACATGGAATGTTCGTGGACTCAGAACAATGTCTAAGAGGTACAAGGTGCACGCTTATCTGGTGAGGAGGGGCATCCAAATAGCACTGTTGCAGGAGACTCATTTGACCAAACTAGAATGTGGTGCCCTGCAAAGGAGATGGAGGGGACAAGTGTTTGGCACCTCCTACTCGGCGTTCGCGAGAGGAGTGCTGATATGGGTCAGAGCAGGGGTCCCATTCCAGGTCACAAGTCAATTGGTGGACCCAGGAGGTAGGTTTGTGGTGGTGGAAGGGAGGCTCTATTGCAGGGAGGTGGTCCTGTGTAGTGTTTATGCCCCCAACGTCGACCAAGCCCGATATTTTGATGCTCTTATGGGCTCGCTGGCCCACTTTCTGACAGGCCCCATTGTACTGGGAGGGGATTTTAACTCGATCACTGACGTGGCATGGGATAGGTCGCACCCGCCTTTAGCAGACTCCCCGGTGCGTAGGCTAGCAGCGTACAGGAAGGACTGGCAAGAGAGGTGGGGCCTGATAGATGTGTGGAGGGCACAGCATCCTAATGTGAGGGATTACTCCTTTTTCTCTGCACTGCACGCTCTGCACGTCAGAATTGACTCCGTCTTGTGTAGTGGCCCCCTGGCTGCCATGGTCTCGCGCACTGAGTACCTTGCTAGGACCATCTCAGACCACAACCCCTTATTGATAGCGATGCGGTGGCAGGAGACGAGGTCGGCGATCCCGACTTGGAGGCTCAGGCCTGATACGCTCGAAGACCCAGTGTTTAGTGGCAGGGTCCACCAGGCCATGGCGCTTTACTTCGATGAGAATGAGGGGTCAGCAGCCACGAGATCGGTAGAATGGGATGCGATGAAGGTGGTGGTGAGAGGGGTGTGTATGGGCAGCTTCTCGAATGTGAGGACAACTGTCCTAGCGGATCTGGATAAGGCAGAGTGTGTGCTGAGAGAGCTTGAACGACGTAGGCCTGAAAGGCCAGACTTACAGGGCCAGCTGCTGGAAGCAAAAGAACTGGTGGCGAGAGAAACGGAGCGCTTGAGATGTTATGACTACAAGCTGTATCTCACTAAGGCGCATGCGGAGAGAGATAAAGTGGGCACGCTGCTTGCGAGACTTGCTTACCCGGAACCTAGGGCGCATCCGATTATGGGTATCAGAACTGAGACGGGGGAGGTGGTCCACTCACAAGCGGCCATATTGACGCGCTTTCGGAGGTACTATGTGGGCCTTTATGATACCCAGTTGGAAGCGGACTCTGCAGTCATAGGAGAATATTTACGCACTGTACAACTACCGGTGCTAAGTGAAGAGATGGCGAAGGCCTTGGGCGGTCCGATCACTATAACGGAGATTCGAGGGGCTATCACAAAGATGGCTAAGAACAAGACGCCGGGGGTAGACGGCCTCCCCGGGGAGTTTTACGTGAAGTATATGGATGTGTTGGCACCCAAACTGTTGGCGGTGTATTCGGAGGCTGAGACTCTGGGGCGTCTTCCTGGCTCCATGAGGGAGGCCCTGATGGTGCCGCTGTTGAAGCCTGGTAAATATGCACTGGATGTGACTTCGTATAGACCCCTCTCAATGCTGACTGTCGATTATAAGATCTTGAGCCGTATCCTGGCCTCCAGGCTGCTGCCGCACATGACCATGCTGGTGCATGAAGATCAAGCGGGGTTCATCCCTACCAGGAACACGGCCATTAACACCCGCCGGCTGATCCGCGTTCTGAATGGTGCCTTGAGTTTGGACCGTGCTTCGGCTGTACTCTCGGTAGATATTGAGAAGGCTTTCGACAGCCTTGAATGGTGTTATCTGGATGGGGTGCTAGAGAAGTTCGGGCTAGGTGGAGGCTTTGGGCGTTGGACAAAAGTTCTGTACACAGCTGCCTCTGCTAGGGTTCGATTGGGGCCGATCATATTGCCTGATTATCCGATACGCAGGGGAACGAGGCAGGGTTGCTCGCTATCCCCTCTACTGTTCGCTCTTGCGATGGAGCCACTGGCGGCTCGTGCTAGGGAGGGAGCATCATTTAAGGGGATTAGTTGTAATGAGGATATCCACCACATCTCGTTATACGCGGATGATCTGCTGTTGTACCTGGAGGACACAGGGGCAGCTTTTAGTGGAGCCGTGGGGTTGTTATCAGCTTTCGGCGGCCTGTCGGGTCTTAAGGTGAACTGGGCTAAGACGTGCGTTTTCCCACTGCGAACGGATGTGCTTTATCCCCCTCTGGCGGTAGACGTGGCCTGGGAAGAACGGTGTTTTACGTACCTAGGAGTTAGAATTTATCATGATGCCGCGAGCCTCTTGGAAGGTAACATCGGTCGCTACATCAGGGGATTGAGGGGATGCATGTCCTTTTGGGCCTCCCTCCCTCTATCGGTGCAGGGTCGAGTAGCCTTGTTAAAAATGGTAGCTCTGCCTCGACTACTATATTATTTTAGAACGTTGCCGATCTGGATCCCGCAGCGGACCTTCAAAGACCTGAGATCGATGATCATTGATTTTCTTTGGGGGCTTGGCAGACGCAGGGTGGCATTGCATAATATGACCAGGCCCAAACTCGAGGGTGGGATGGCGGTGCCAGACTTCGAATTGTATTACCTGGCGGCCCAGCTCCAGGTTCTGACTCAAAACGTCGCGCGTGAATT
Source organism: Lissotriton helveticus (assembly GCF_964261635.1). NCBI lineage: Eukaryota > Metazoa > Chordata > Amphibia > Caudata > Salamandridae > Lissotriton > Lissotriton helveticus. The sequence goes on from NC_136057.1 coordinate 1,362,483,581, forward strand.
CAGAGGCCCAGACCGGGACAGGGGGAGGGGTATCGGGAGACACGTCTTGTCGTATATCATTATGCAGCAGAGGCTGGGCTTGCGAGAGCTCACCCTGGAGGAGAGAACCCTCCGGTTGTGCTGGCATAGGAGCCTGAAGAGGGCGCGGGTGACGCGACCTTACGCTCCGGAGATCCCCCTGGGGATGCTGACGGCATTGCCTCATGGAGGCGACTGGTCACCGTTGTTGGAGTGAGAGGAGTTAGGTTTACAGGTGGTAGGAGATCTCTATGCGGAAGGGCAGATGGTCCCGTTTGGGGTGCTGCAGGAAAACTTTGGTCTCTCGGACGGGGGTTATCTCCTGCACGCGGCGGTCTCTGCTGCACTGCAAAAGCACTGGAAGGTTGGACTAACAGAGCCGGCCACGACTATGGCGTGCCAGTATGTGGTGATGGCGGCGGGCACGATCAAGGCGGTCACTTGTCTCCAATCGCGGATGCTGAACGAGGGGCTAGAACCACTCTCGCTGCTGAAGGCGAAATGGGAGGACAGTATAGGTAGGCCCATTCCGGATGCGGACTGGGGCCACATACTGGAGCGCACGTGGAAGGGTAGTAGGAACGCCAGGTTCCAGCAGGTGCACTTTTTCATACTGCATAGAGCCTATCTGACCACGGGGAAACTCCGATGACATTTTCAGGTGCAGGAGGCGGCGTGCCCAAGGTGCGCGACACCTGGAGTTGAGCTGGACCATATGTTGTGGGGTTGCTCACGGCTGGGCAAGTACTGGCCGGAGGTGGGTGAGCTTCTGAATGAGATCACAGACAGAGAAGTGGAGTTTGATATGGCGACATGCCTGCTGCTTTGGTTTCCCCACACGGCGAAAACGAAAATCACGAGCAAGTTTATTGATCTGGGGCTCATGCTAGCCCAGAGAGAGATTACGTGGCGCTGGAAATCCAAGGAGGGCCCTTCTCTCAGGAGATGGACGAGCGAGTTGTTGAAATGGTCTACGTGCGAAAGTGTGCTGAGAATGCGACAAGCCACCAGAACGGGTAATGAGAAGAGCCTGGAGAGTGCTAGAGCATGGGAGGTGATTGTACAGGCGTTGCGTGACTGTTTGACGGACGATGAGGATGAGAGTCTTCATGCACAAGGGGATCCATGAAAACAGGCACATGTAGGACCATCCTATCATGCATCCACAGTTGCAACCCACATCAGCTACGGCGGGGGGGGGGGAGGGTTACTGGGGTGTTCTTACATCTCCCTGATAGGGATGGTCCTGGACCCGACGACTAGGGACGTAGTTGGCACCCACATGAGAGAGGCGAGCATACTAAGTGGGGACTTCCCAGGGGAACTGAGTGGTAGGAGCTGATGGGTGGCCATCCTGGGACGATACCAGCGGAGACCTACTGCATAGATTCATTGGGACAGAGAGGGGCCGTCAGGGGAGGGCGGATCCTTGTTGGGGATGGTTGGGGGAGAGATAGGGAGCTGTTGAGGGGGTGAACAAAAAAGCAGATACTTCGTTGTACTGATGGCCGGAAACCCTTATGTACCACTCTTGACGATTTTATGCAGAAATTCGCCGCTACGCCGCCCGACCTCCGGGATGTGGGCTGATGGGCCGTGTACGATCTGGGGACAACGTAATACCATACATTGAGGAGGGGCTGAAGGCTGTACTGCATTGATGTGTTGTTCTTAATTCTGCAATAAAAACAAATAAAAAAAAAAACCCCAGTTAGAGGCTGAAAGATCGGAATCATAGCCTGAATATGCCGGACTCGCTGCTCGGGAGGATAAACCTGAAACTGCGCAGAGTCCAGAACCGCTCTGATGAAAAGGAGCTTCTGAGAGGGAATCAGGTGCAACTTCAGCATGTTGATGGAAAACCCCAGCAAATGTAGGAGGTCGGCTGTAGTCTGGAGTGGAAAACGACTGCCAGGGGTGAGCCTGCCTTCAACAGCCAGTCGTCGAGATAGGGGAAGACTGGAACCCCTGATCTGCGCAGTTGAGCTGCCATCACTTTCATGAACACCGCCATCACTTTCATGAACACCCGAGGGGTGCTGATAAGGCCAAAGGGGAGCACGGGAAACTGAAAATGCTCGTGGCCTACCGTGAACCGCAGGTAACGCCGGTGGGACGGCAAGACGGGGACATGGAAATATGCGTCCTGCAAGTCCATCGCTACCATCCAGTCTCCAGGGTCGAGAGCAGACAAGACCTGAGCTAGTGTCAACATCTTGAACTTCTCCTTCCGGAGGAAGCCGTTGACGTCCCTGAGGTCCAAGATAGGATGCATGTCATTGTCCTTCTTGGGGACCAGCAAGTAGTGGGAATAGCAACCACGACCCACTTCTGGCCCAGGAACACGCTCGATGGCCCCCTTGGCCAAGAGGGCTGTTACTTCCTGCTGAAGAAGTGCAGAATGGTCCCCCAACATGCGGTGGTACTGAGGTGGCATGACTGGAGGGGTAGTCTCGAAGGGGAGGGAGTAGCCCCTTGTGACTATTTGCAGCACCCACCTGTCTGAGGTGATGTCACGCCAGTGGGGGAGATGTTGGCGTATTCTGCCACCCACTGGCGTTAGTTGGGCTGAAAGGTTGGACTAGGAAGGCTTTGAAGTGGATGCTGTGGGGGTGGACTGACCCGCCCGCTGGCCCCCAGAACCGCCTCGGCAGTTCCCATGTCCGCGGCCGCGCTGAGGTTGTTGATGTGCAAGCCTGTGGCTCTGGAATGAACGTGCTGGGACACCCCTTCCGTGGCCACGAAAAGAGCGAAAAGCAGCAGGCGGAGGAGGCTGAGTGGCCGACAGGCCCATGGACTTGGTCGTAGCCCATGAGTCCTTAAAGCACTCCAACTCACTATCCACTTTATTGCCAAAAAGGCGAATGCCATCAAAGGGCATTTCAATCAAAGTGTTCTGGAAATCCCCCGAGAAGCCAGTGGTTCTCAGCCAGGCGTAGCGCCTAAGCGCCACCGTCGTGGAAATCGACCAGCATGGCGAGTCGGTGGTATCAAGCCCACAACGAATGGTGAACTTAGCTGCGTCTCTCCCAGCTGCAATAGGTTGGGAGAGTACTGTCTGGGCCTCCTCCAGACAGCTTGGCAGCACCTGCGCAACCGTGTCCCACACAGAGTGGGAGTAATGATCCAAGAGGCATGCAGTGTTCACTGAACGCAGCTGTAAGCTGACGGATGAAAACAGCTTCTTGCCAAGCTGCTCTAGCTTCTTGGATTCCTATCCGGAGGTGCAGAAGGGAATGCGCTCTGGGATGCAGAGGCTTGGACAACCAAGCTCTCAGGGGTGGGGTGTTGGGAGAGAAGGAGGGGGTCGCCCAGAGCCGGGAGATGGTGTTTGGCCACCGTCCTGTCCACAGGAGCCCCTGTGTTGGGCCTGGACCAAGTGCCCAAAACTACGTGAGACAGTGCATCATTAAAGGGCAGCAAGGGCTCAGAAGAGGTTGTAGAGCCTCATCCGCCCTACGCAACACCACTGCGTAACTTGCTCCCTCCTCCGTGGCCACGGAAGGAAGAGACAGCATGCCATGGTCAGGCGAGGTGTCTAGACCACTGGCATCCCCCAAATCCTCTGCCCAGTCCGGCTCATAACCATACTGTTGTGTGAGAGGGTCCTCAGACCACTCCCAGTCCTCCCCTTCCTCCGAAGTCTGTGAAACAGGCTGAAAATATGGAGGACAGATGTAGGAGTGAAACGGCCCCATCGTTGTTGGAATTGGCGGCGCCGTTCCAATGCTCCGTCCGGTGCAGGGCTGAAACAGGGGACGATGTCGACGGTAGTACTGGACGACGTCTGAGGTGGTGCGGGAGTTGGGGTCGGCACCGGTGGAGGTGATATCAGGTCAGTCGGGGTCACCGGGGATCCGAGCCTCGATCCAGGGGGGTCCTGCAACACCAGGGCCGAAGGCGTTGGAACAGCGGGACACCCAGTTGGGCCAGTGGGGCCGAAGGCGCACCGGCGGGGCCAGACAGCCCAAAGAGTCGGGCAATGGCAGCAGGAAACCTTTGCCCCTTTGCAGGCGTCGCCGACGGACCTGGAAAGGGTGGGTAGGCCGGCGGCGACGTCGCAGGCTACGTCTCGGCCGCTGGGGTGGCACCACCCGCACCCTCAGCCGCGACGAAAAGTCAAAGAGCGACGGCACTTCTTCGTCTTCTTCTTGGAATGCTTCGACTTACCTGACCCCGAGTGCGAAGACTTAGATCCAGAGGAACGAGGGTGAGGGCTCCGCGACCGGTCCCTCGACCTACCACGGGACCGGGACCTTGAGCGGCGCGGAGCCGACTGCCGGACTTCCAGCAACTTTCGGGACCGCTCCTGCAAAGTCTTTGGCGCCATGGCCCGGAAGTCAGGGCATGACTTGGAGACAGCATGCCAAGGTCAGGCGAGGTGTCTAGACCACTGGCATCCCCCAAATCCTCTGCCCAGTCCGGGTCATAACCATACTGTTGTGTGAGAGGGTCACAGGCAGTAGAGCACACGTGGTGCGGGTCAGTCACCGGCATCATACAGTGACAGTCCCCGCAGTTCTTGAAGCCGCAGATCCCAAGGACCCCAGGAGTCGATCGACTCAGACGAAATGAGGTAAAAGGCCTCGAATAAACTCAGTCAAAATGTGACTAGGGGTACTTGCTCTTCCTGGATCTGCGCTAGCTGGTGCGGAAGAAAGAAAGAACTGACGTTAGTGAGCGTGGGTGTGTCTCAGTAGCTCCAGCGACGTCATCCCGGCACCAACGACGCACGCGGAGCCGCACAACGCCGCCTACAGATGCGCAGGAGTACTGCTGACGAAAACTTTCCGGATCCAGTCTGATGCCTGGGGGTAATTCGGAGGTAAGGAATCTATCACTTCGTGTTTCTTTCAGATTATCCCATTCTACACAAGATACCACTTACAAGATTCGGAGTTTCTTTGGGTGCGAGAAAGCACCTGGTAAGATCACATGTTTTTTCATGGACGGTTCCACCTGCTGAAAGAATTTCCTGGTGTGGGTGTCATGCTGGACAAAGATAGGTTTAGGACCTCTTAAAAGTGGTTGAGGCAGAGTTCATATTGTGGATGGAGATGCTAAGGTTCAGGAGGGGGAATTAAATGAATTTTGAGGTGGTGTGTTGAGGTACTACCAATGGTAGCCCGCACTGAGGGGGCAGACTGGTGTATGGAGGTGCTATGTACAAGGAGAAGGTGGTCAAGGCCATGGATAGATAGAATGTACTTGTACATTCGGAGTACAAATGAGCACCTCAATAGAGCTTGCACCGCAATAGAAATTTACTAGGGGGATTGCATAGTAACTGTGGAAAACATCCATCTTTCTGTAGACACCATCGCTGCCACCCTCTGGTTCATCACTGCCACCCTCTGATTCATCACTGCCACCCTCCGGTTCACCACTGTCACCCTCTGGTTCATCACAGCACCCTCTGGTTTATCACAGCACCCTCTGGTTCACCACTGCCACCCTCTGGTTCATCACTGTCACCCTCTGGTTCATCCCTCCCACCCTCTGGTTCATCACTGCCACCCTCTGGTTCATCACAGCACCCTCTGGTTCACCACTGCACCTTCTGGTTAATCACAGCACCCTCTTGTTCACCACTGCCACCCTCTGGTTCATCACTGCCACCCTCTGGTTCATCACTGCCACCCTCTGGTTCACCACTGCCACCCTCTGGTTCATCACAGCACCCACTGGTTCACCACTGCACCTTCTGGTTCATCACAGCACCCTCTGGTTCACCACTGCACCTTCTGGTTCATCACAACACCCTCTTGTTCACCACTGCACCTTCTGGTTCATCACAGCCCCCTCTGGTTCACCACTGTAGATTATGGGGAGAAAGCACACCTGCCCAGCCTCAACCGAGACAAATTAATTTGGGGCTGATTAATGTGTTACTGAATTTGAGCTTCAAGTCCGGCACCTGCTTCCTTATCTGTAAGTGCTTCCTGTTGCGGTTTAATTTTTGTGACAGGAGCATTGTGCCATACTTGTAACTATTCTCTGACCCTGCTTCGAGGGTCAGAGCAGGGACAGAGAATAGTTGCAAGTCGACAACGAACTCTCTGGAGGCGCCGCTCAGGAAGCACTTACAGGGTTACAGCAGGTGCCCAAGTTGAAGTTAATTTCTTTGTAACCATTTTGTAAATGGTTACAAAGAAATTAGCTCCAACTTAGGCACCTGCTGTAAGTAACCCTGTAAGTGCTTCTTGTACTTAAGTTTTGGAAAATCGGGTCCGCTCGCGGATTTGCCTGCAATTTCGCGAGATTCGCGGATTGCGAAATTGCAGAATATCCGCAAATTCCGCGAGTGGAATGAATTTTCCGCCCAATGTTAGTTTTGGGCCCCTGGACGGCCGTTTTTGTTACAGTGCCGTTTTTGCACCATAGCTGCAATATCGGCCCTGTAACAAAATCGGCCAAAACCAGCCAAGGCAAACAGCTCGCCACACCCCCAACGACCCGGATGGCTGGCAGAGCACTTTGCCAGGGCCGGTTTTGGTTCCCAGTCCGGCCCTGATCACACTATACCTGAAAAGAATTGATATTTTAAACTGGTACTTACCTGCAACCAATGTTCCCTCTAATTTTTTTCCTCTGTGTGCGGCAGTGTAGGGTCTCTGTGCGCTTCAGCCGTGGCTATGTGCGCCAGGAACCACACCGCGCGTGTGTGCAGCCCCAAATATCACTACGAACGTTTGCTTAAAACCCTAGCAGCCCAGCTCTGTTGAGAAAAGACATTTTATTCCTCTCTCTGCTGTAACATTTCCTATACATGGCTTTACACAGTATGATTCTGTGTAATGTGTATGCGATGTAAAGTGCTTAACACCTTACACTGGTATGAGTAGCGTTATTAAACAAAATGAATATGAAGGAGAGAGGGGTTTTGGAGACTTGAGGGTCACTGTTAAAGGTTGGTAATGAGAGTATCCGTGGCTGAGGTGGTCATTGGGGCGCCAACAAACACCAAGAATGCCCCCACTAGACACCAGGGATGTCTTTTTTGGTAAAAAGGAAGCGATCCCTTGGGCAAAGGTCGCTTCCTAGGGGGAAAATATAAAATCAGACTTTTCTGCCCCCCCCCCCCCCCCCCACTGGGTGAAGATTGGCCGTTTTTTGGCCAATTCTGGACCCGGGGGGGGGGGGGGGGTAGATAAGTCCACTAGAGCCAGGGATTTGGTATTTGACAAAATCGGAAGTGACCCCTTGGGCAAGGGTCACTTCCATGGGCCCTAAAATTTATATAAGTAATTTTTTTTTTAATGGAAGCAGCCCCTTGGGCAAGGGTCGCTTCCAGGGGGCCAAATTTATTTCAAAATTATATTCTGCCCCGCCCCTGGGGACAGATAGCCTGATTTTTTGGCGTTTCTGGCCCGGGGGGGTCAGAAAAGCCCACTAGAGCCAGGGAATTGTTTTTTTTTTTAAATTGGAAGCGACGCCTCGCTTCCAGGGGCCATACTTTTTTAAAAAGTATAAGCCCACTAGAGCCAGGGATTTAAAAATAGATTAATTGGTTGCTTCCAGGGGACATATATTTGTTTATGTGTATTCAGCCCGTTTATTTGGCCTTTCTGCCCCCATTTGTGTAGTGGCATAGCCTGTTATAATGTGTATTGTTTTTATTTCTTGTGAATTGTAATGTTTTATTTCCCCCTTTTTGTTCTAGTTCAAGGCTTCTGCTCTTTAGACTGTTGCAGGTTGCGGTTTCGTTACTGGTGGATCTGCCGTTTGTGTACTTGCATGTGTTTGGTAAGAGACTTTTTTTGTACAATTACAATGTAAGTGTGTAATAATACCAGTATGTTTGGCTTCTGTTTTTTGCGTGTCTAAAATGTTTTGCATTTGTGCTTGATGTGTATTTTGTTTTCTGTAGATTGTTTTTTTTCATCTTTCTAGTGGGATAGAGTTGACTTTTTGCTGAAGGTGCTGGTGAGTGTAGCTGTCCCTTGTAAGTGAATTATATAGTTTTTGAGCATATAGATCTTTGTGATAAAGGCACACATTATTTTACTTACTTTGCACAGTGTTGGTTGTTGACTTGTTTGAGCAGTCTCCTTTCTTAGTAAGGATTATGGCTAGCCGCCGGATTGCTTTTTGATTCTTCCTCTGACCATGGTCCAGAGACGGACTCTGATTCTGAGGCAGAGGTAGGAGGGGACGATTCAAGCAGTGAGTTTTCTCTCAACATGGCATCATCCGATGATGAAAATATTCTCAGTGCAGATAAAGCTACTCTTGGTGCGGATGAAGTGCCTGTGTTAGAGGAGGACATTGATGTGCCGATAGTGCGGCAAGAGGCATCTGGGCTGCAGCCTGGGGCTGCAAGACTTCCCGTTGTTATAGTGAGACAAGAGGCAGCTGGGCTGCAAGGCTTCCAGTTGATAGTGCTGACCTCTTGGTTGCCCCAGGCATGGTGCAGCCGGGATTGCCAGACTTTACTGGTGTTCCAGGGTGTAGGGTGAATACTGAAACCTTTTTGCCAATACATTTTTTTCAGTTATTTATGGATGATGTGTTTTTGGCAGAGATTGTTGAGCAGACTAATTTGTATGCCGAACAGTTTTTGAGGGACAACAGTGCCAGCCTTAAGCCCCACTCTAGAGCTACCTGGTGGACTTCCACAAATCTGGAAGAGATGAAGAAGTTCTTGGGTTTAACTTTTTTGATGGGCTTGCTAAGGAAGCCATCAATGGCTTCATATTGGTCTACTAGTCCCTTCAATTTTTGCTGAAAAAAAAAATCACTTTTCTCACACATTTTTGTGTGGGAAAGTGTGGGATCACGGGCTCACACAAATTCCCTACCACCCAGCCTTCCCTCAGGTCTCCCGAAAAAAAATGGTGGCTCACTTGTGTGGGAGGCCCAAGTACCCGCGACAGGTAAAATTGAGGTTTGCAAGGGATTGTGGGTACGGAAACGCTGGGAGATCCACACAAGCCATACCTCCCTGGAAGCCCCCGGGTGTCTAGTTTTAAAAAATGTGTGGGTTTGGTAGGTTTCCCTAGATGGCCGCCGAGCACGGGCCCAAAAACACAGGTGACCCCCCCCTTGCAAAACCAGGTGGTTTGGAGATAGGCAAATTTGATGTCGCCTCACTACGTTTTGGGCCCTTGCCTTTCGCGGGTACTTGGCCTCCCACACAAGTGAGGCACCATTTTTATTGGGAGACATGGGGGAACGCTGGGTGGTAGGAAATTTGTGTGAGCCTGGTGATGCCACACTATCCCACACAAAAATGTGTGAGAAAAGTGTTTTTTTCAGCAAAAATTGAGGTTTGCAAGGGATTCTGGGTAAGGAAACGCTGGGGAATCCACGCATGCCATACCTCCCTGGAAGCCCTTGGGTGTCTCATTTTCAGAAATGTGTGGGTTTGGTAGGTTTCCCTAGATGGCCGCAGAGCAAGGGGCCAAAAACCCAGGTGACCTCCCCTTTCAAAACCAGGTGGTTTGGAGATAGGCAAATTTGATGTCGCCTCACTGCGTTTTGGGCCCTTGCCTGTTGCGGATACTTAGGCCTCCCACACAAGTGAGGCACCATTTGTATCGGGAGACCCGGGTGAACGCTGGGTGGTAGGAAATTTGTATTAGTCCAGTGATGCCACACTTTCCCACATGAAAATGTGTGAAAAAACAGATTCTTTCAGCTACAATTGAGGTTTGCAAGGGATTCTGGGTAAGGAAACGTTGGGGGATCCATGCAAGCCATACCTCCTTGGAAGCCCCTGGGTGTCTACTTTCCGGAAATGTGTGTTTGGTAGGTTTCTCTAGGTGCCGGCAGAGCTAGGGTTCAAAAACGACAGCTAGGCACTTTGCCAAAAAAGGGTCATTTTTCACTGTGAAATTGAGGTGTGACCACGTTGCGTTTTGCACAGTTTCCTGTGGCAGGCACTAGGGCGACCCACACAAGTGAGGTACCATTTTTCTCGTAAGACTTTGGGGAACGCGGGGTGGGTCGAAATTTCTGGATCCACGCAGATTCCAGAACTTTCCACCACAGATATGTGGGGAAAATGTGTTTTTTTTAAAAACATTTTTTAGGTTTGCAAGGGATTCTGGGTAACAGAACCTGGTGTGAGGCAGTCAAGTCACCCCATCCTGGATTCCCCTGGGAGTCTAGTTTTCAAAAATGTATAGCTTTGCTAGTTTTCCCAAGGTGCCGGCAGAGCTGGGGTTAAAAAAGTACAGCTAGGCACTTTGCAAAAAAAGGGTTATTTTTCACTACGAAATTGAGTTGTGACCACGTTGCGTTTTGCGCCGTTCCCTGTTGCGGGCACTAGGCCGACCCACACAAGTGAGGTACCGTTTTACTCGTAAGACTTTGGGGAACGCGGGTGGGTAGAAATTTGTGGATCCACGCAGATTCCAGAACTTTCCACCACAGAAATATGGGGAAAATTTGGCTTTTTTGACAATTTTTTAGGTTTGCATGGGATTCTGGGTAACAAAACCTGGTGGGAGGCAGTCAAGTCACCCCATCCTGGATTCCCCTGGGTGTCTAGTTTTCAGAAATGTATAGGTTTGCTAGGTTTCCCTAGGTGCCGACAGAGCTAGGGTTTAAAAACGACAGCTACACACCGCTAAAAAAAGAGTACATTTTCATTGTGAAAATGTGGTGTGTTCACGTTGGGTTTTGAGTCCTTTCCGGTTGTGGACACTATGCCTACCCACACAAGTGAGAAACCATTTTTATCGGGAGACTTAGGGTAATTCAGATTTGTAAAGCAACTGTTAATACCTATTGATTTTTTATGCATTTCTGCCTTCCAAATGACATTGTGTAAAAAAGAAGTCATTTTGAAAAATTACCAATAATTCTCATGCTACTATGAGTATTCCCAATTTTGAAAATGTGCGAATATGTACTGTTTCTAAACTCTATAATTTGTTCCCATTTCAGAAATACATAGGTATCTTTCATACCGATTTTTCCATGTATACATTTTCACACAATAATTGCAATATACCCAGTACATAATACAAAGCAATTACAAATTGCTACTCAGTTTTTGACTCTGGGTTCGTCTGGTTCTTGGTGAACCTACAAGTCCTATATATCCTCACAACCAGGAAGGTCCAGCGGATGTAACAGTATACTGCTTTCAAAGAGCTGTTATAATTGCAAAAAGTTACAGGTGAAAACGTTGACACAAAAGGTTGCTTTTTTCAACTAATTTTCAATGTTTCCAATATTTAACTGTTAGTTTCTATAAAGAAACCTTGATGGATCCACACAAATGGCCCCTTGCTGACTTCAATTCAGAATTCTGTCTACTTTTCTAAAATGTATAGCTTTCCAGGATCCCTTATTGCTTTCACACTCATTTTTACCATTAACTGAAAGGAGGTTGAAAGCACAAAAAATAGCAAAAATAGGCTATGACCCAGAAAAATGGCAAAACTGTGTATAAAATGGCGGTTTTCTGACAAAAGTCTGTCATTCCCTAAAAGCTGGGGAAATGGTGATTTCAGCCCCACAAACCCTTTTTTGATAACATACGCAGGGAAAAACCCAGACGCTTTTATTTGTAGCCCGTTTTTCCCATTTTCCGAAAAAACCCAAAAGCTTGCTGTATTTTGGCTGATTTATGGGACCCCTCCAAGGGAATCCACAAACCCTGGGTACATTTAGAATCCCCATGATGTTGGAAGAAAAGGGCGCAAAAATGGCGTGGATACCTTTTGTGGTCAAAACGTTACAGGGGCCTAAGCACGCACTACACCAAATAGCCAAAAAAAGGCTTAGCACAGGGGGGCGGGGGTATGGGGAAGGCCTAGCAGCGAAGGGGGTTAATAAGGTAACCAAGATGGAAATCTGGTGCTACCGACAAATAACTTTTTCTTCTCCATCATAGGCTCTTTAATAATATTCATAAATATTAGAAATCCTCCATGCATATGCATGATCCCAGGGGTTCCGCCCACATGCAGATATTCTACTGATTATATATTCAGAGAGAATACCCTCTGTAGAGATCTAATATAACAAATAAGAAGCCTTTCTTTACCTATTGTGATGGGTTTCCTTTCCATGTGCACGCACACACCCCATTTCACTTTTAGATATTGGGAAGTCAAAGCATTTGCCAAATTTTTTTCCAGCTGTGTTGCAGCTTCTGCCTTGTTGTTGGGCCACTGTCCATATTAGAAACATATGAATTCTGTTTCAGGACAGGAGGCGAGGATTATGCTTAATTCTCTCTTCTCTTTAATCAGTAACACATAACAGCAGCCCCTTAAAGCCATAAACTACTTTTCCCAGAAAACCTAGGGGAAAAAAACTACACAAGAAAATCCATAGTCCTTACACAGTGTTCTTGATCATGCTTCACAAAGTCCTCTGTCACAGTCTGCTCCTCCTCTTTCTTCGCTGCTCAGCAGCCAGTTAAGTGTCCCTTCCTTCCTCCTTGATTATACAGTCCAATTACTGTGGTTTTGCTATGCGATCTCAAAAGTTTATGGTGCTTTGTCTCATGTAGCACAGATCCACGCATTGTTCCTTTCTTTTCAGATCCTTACTGTGCTTTATTTTGTTGGTGGCAGGACTGCTAGTGAACTCCTGATGTGACTTCGTCCCTCAACACAGCCACGGTGTGGTCCACTCTCCCATAGAGAATGCTGCAGGGGGCGCCGAGGCATTTTGGCCCGTGGTGCGCGTCTCCCACATCAGGATTTCAAACGTGCACCACGAAGGCCTGACATTGATTGCCCAGTTGACGCTCAGCGTGAGGGATGAGTCAGTATCGTTTCGGTTCAGTTTTCTTCAGATTTGCTTGGAGTAGCACTGCAGGGCCAGTAGTGGTGAGGGCACCCCTGTGCCCTCACAAATATAGCAAAAAACTTTTCGAACTTCTGCCTGGACAATCAGGTGTCGGTAATGGAGAAGTATATTCTGGGTTAGGAGAATCAGTGGCAGACTGGCGCACTCGGCACCTGCGGAACTCCAGCATTTGGGAGCTGGACCCTCAAATTTTTCTGCAGTTGTCCAACAGGTGGAGTCTGTTCTTACGGGATCTGTTTGCTTTCTGCCTCAAATACCAGCTGACATGTTTCTTCAGCTGGAGGTCGGACCCCCTGGCGAAGGCCGCGTTTCTTCAGAATTGGAGTCAGGAGGAGTTTGCTCCCCCCCCCCCACCCTTCTCGATGATCACCAGGGGAGCGGCTCAGGTCTGCAGGCAAAAGGCGGACTTAGTCCTGGTAATGTCTGTCCGGAGGTCTCAAGTATGGTTTTCAGTTCTTCTGGAACTTTCTTGGGCTTCTCCAATCCGACTCCGCCACTTTCCTCACATTCTGAGGAATCCGGTCAACGAACCACATCGGCTGGTGTCAGATGGTTTGTTACATCTCATGGCATGGCAGATTACAGGCAAAGATGGACGCTCCCAGTCCTTTCGTGCCACACTGAATTCCTCTTATCCAGAGCATGAGCAGATAGCATAACAAAGCGTTACCGTTCATCCTGGTCGAGATGGGTATGTTGGTGTCTGCAAAGAGAAGTGGATCCTGTGGGATCTGATGTATGCAAATCCTCAATTTCCTTTCGAGCTTGACGGAAGAAGGGCTGGCATAGCGGTCAATCCATGCCGTTAGTTCTGCCATGTCTGTGGGCCATGCCCCTATTTTAAGGCACGCCTGTCGACAAACACACTTATATCTATAGGTTGCTTAGCAGGATTTGGTTATCCCTCCCCCTGAATCCCGCTGTGAAGCACTCTGGCATGTTAGTTTGGTTTTGAACCTCTTTTTGTCATGGCAAACGAGAAAATCCTTGTCTCGGAAAGAGATTTCTGCTAAATTAGCAATGTTGCTGTGCCTTGCATCGTGCTCAAGGGTCTCTTATGTGCGGGCTTTGGACCTAACGGGCAGGGTTTTTTCCCCCGACGGGGAGTGACTTTTACCCTGAGTAGGCTCACAAAATCAAACACTCGCACAATTTCTTATCCTGCTTTCACTGACTCTTCCAAATTATGTGTGGTCAAATGCCTTAAAGTATACGAGAGGATAACGGAGGAGGTCCGCCTTCTGGGCTAAAGACAGCTCCTTATTGCTCTCAGGAAACAGTATGGGGAGTTACCTCTCCCACAGTAGCCTGCCGGGTTAGATGGGTGGTGCAGGAGGTGGGTATCAATACAAAGGTTTTTGTAGCAAATTCGGCTAGTGGGGACATTGAGCTCAAAAGCTTTTAGCCTGGGGGCACATCTGGAAAACCTTATGCGTGCAGCAGATTGGTCGCTGGATTCCACATAAGAGGTTTTACTTCAAACCTGTAGTGAACGTGGATCAAGTGGTGGCAAGTAAGCTTTGAAATAGCATAATCCTTGCCTCTGGTCCTGATATAGAAAGAAAATTTGCCTAGCTTAAGTGAAGGTAATTTTCAATTCTATTAAGGCGAAAGACATGGAGGCGAGGATTATCCCACCCAGCACTCTAATCAGACACAGACCCACCCGTACTGGTGTGAGTAGTCGGTTTTCCATTCCACATGCATGGTTATGATATGCTGTTATTTGATCTTGTCTTATCTGCTTAAACGATTAGTCTATTCTGATTGTCTAATTAGCTCTGTTATCCAGAGGTAGGGTAGGTCTGTTATTGATGTGATGTCTCTTTACAGGATATGATGGGTCGAAACAAGACTCCTGAATAAACCTGTGGGCATGATTCGCCCGAAGTAAGAGGAGGAGATAACAGTGACAGAGGACTTTGTGGAGCTTGATCAAGAACACTGTGAAAGGACTATGGATTTTCTGGTTTAGTGTTTTTCCCCTAAGTGTACTGGGAAAAGTCATTTTAGGCTTTAATGGGCTGCTGTTGTGTTACCGATTAAGGCGAAGAGAGAATTAAGCATAATCCTCGCCTCCGTAACCTTAATAGAATTGAAACTTACCTTCACTTAATCTAGGCAAATTTTCATTCTGTTGCAGTCTGAAGGGGTATAAAGATTATAAATAGATCCTTTCAGCTGGAAAGACATTTTCTTAGCCTATGAAAGTGAGAGCTTTACTCTTTATTTATCTCAACCCACTCTGGAAATGGGTAAATAGTGGTAGACAAAAGAATACAACCGGTTTATATAGGTACATTTAGCTTTTATTTTTATCCCTGTACATGTAACACACAGTGGGTCATGAGTCATGCGAACAAGCATATAAAATGGACACCTGTGGCAGAGACTAGATAGAGCGGTGCAGAATACAGAGTCAAATGTACCTAGGCTGAACTCCCTGAGTGAGGTGCTTGCTCTGTGTGAGGAGGCAGGAAGGGGACACCCCAGCTCTCTGACGAAATACTGAGCTTATGAGAAACAAGAGATTTCACTTAAGCGACCTGTGAAACGGACTGTTGATACCTGAAAGTGCCACATTCCAAAAGCCGAGGATAGAAGGCAGAGCTACACAAAAGACTCCATTTTCTGATTGGATTGGGTACGAGTACCTTGTTACTGCACCCTGGTTTACACAAACTAGTCATGAATACACAATGCGCTATCCCTGCCCTCCGATCAGCATCCATAACCATGACATTCAACAGACTGTAAACAAAAGCAGAGAAAATGGTTCTTTATTCTTGCTCTTTATTTGGCTGTAATTAAATTATTCAGACTCCATAACCTGAACCAGGTTGTGCATAAACTGCATAGGGCCACTACGTAAACTGCATAGGGCCCGTACTAAGTGACTGTGCAAAAACTGCGTAAAACCCTTGCCATTTCTCAACTGGATAAGCAGTACCCGTGTCAAGTGGCTGCATATGAAATGCACAGGTTATTGTTATAGGTAGGTAACTTCCCATTTTAGAGTCCCCCTACTGAAGAAGTGTCTGTCCAACAATAGAATGGCACCCATGCTAGACAACTGTTAAAGATTAGACTGCCATTTAAGGACACAGATGGTGGTCAACTTTTGTTCTATGGAAGTAAATTCTCCATCTAACAATACCTACCCATAATAAAGAAACATTATTAAAGGCAAATACATTTATCAACACTATGGGGTTGTTTGGATTTCTGTCCACCACGTACCTCAGTGGGTTCAAGGAAATGTATAGAACAGGCAAATTGAAGCTCTCTCCTGGGTTAAGCTGTCCCTTGATATCTCAGTCCTAATGGTTGGAGCATAAACTGACATAATGACTGGCTATTTTCAACATACAATCTTCACTTGCCCAACACCAGACTGAAGTCTTCACTTGCCCAACACCAGACTGAAGCTTTCACTAAAGACCTCAGAGACTGGCTAGAGGCCCTGAACTTTGACAATCATCTTAACATACAGCGGCACCACAAAGTTATTTTAAATTAAACTTATTGGGCAAATATCGACCATGACCTCCAGGGCTACGGCCCACATTGAATAGCCACCCAAAGGCCTCCTATGACAACTACTTTTGGTATGCCTTTGCTGGAATATTCACGCTTCTCAAAGTGTCACCACAAGCTCCAAATGCATAGGCTTTATTATTTTATTTTGTAAAGGTATTGCCTTTATAGGTCTAATGTCTAATGATATATTGTGTACTATACCAATACTAACAGATGGCTTTGAGCCAACCCATAGCTTATCATTTGTGGCCTTTCTGTTCAATCTCATTTGCTTGCTTTTTAATCAATAGCTTTCTTACTCTTTGCGATTGTCCATCCGCTCAAGTATAGCTTTTTCCCCATCCGTTTGATCGACCGACTTGTATCCTCCCCTTGAAGCATAGCAAGGTATTTCTGTAGCAGCTTACAATATGTGCACAGTTCTTCCTGCTGCAACTACTCTGTGAAGTTTTCTGTTTCTAATGACTTGTAAATTATTTTCCATAGAACCTGCCAAGCTCAGTGCCCTAAAACTAATGTGTTTAAAAAAAGTTTAAAAAACGAGCACACTTTAAATATTTTTGAATTTACATTTGCGCCAGTACACGACGGGTCATGCTGGGTATCTAGTTTCTCAACCGTATCAGCAAAAAAAAAAGCATTATCAAAGCCACAAGGCTGCGCTTCTGGCTTTGCCAATGCGTTTTTTTTGTTTTGTTTTATATAGCACAAACACAACCAAAAGGTATCAGAGAGCTTTAAATGAGCACCAGTTGTGTTACAGACGGACACATTCATTTTTTTAGGCACAGGGAGATTAAGTGATTTGCCCAGAATCACAGGATGTTGAACCCCCCTGCTGTGACTCGAACCCGGTTCCCGAGCTTAGAGATCAACTGCTCTAGCTGTTAGGCCACATCCTCATCCCAGATGATAATAGTCTATAACTCTCTTAATGTACAGACTCCTCCGGAAAGCAAGACCAGACCAAAAGCTGGGCAGGCAAGCACTGTGCATCGGTAGTTCGAATTCGAATTGAACAAAAATACATTTATTTTGATAAAGGAACAGAAATTAAAGAGCAGTAATCTGACACGAAAATAACAATAAAATAATTGCCCAGACTTGAAAGAACACTGCTAGAGATAAGTCTATGAATGGAAAAAAGTCAAAGAACAGGCAGTCAAAATAATCATGTTGAACTAGAAAAAGGCATTTCTACTTTAAAACGATTAGAACACGATGAAAAAAGGGAACCCACTTTGTGTGCCAGAAAATACCCAAACGGGGTGGGATATGGTGTAATTGACAAAAGATTTAAGTTACTGGAGGTCACGTCTTTGGGTGCAGAGGAAACCAAATGAGGAAGATCCTTTCACTTCTCATGAACAATATCGCCTTCTGGAGCACACATTTTCAAGGACAGGGGTGAGGAAACAGTTGAGTTATGCAGGAAGGGGGGGGGGCAGGATTACCATGCGCAGTCAGATCACTGTACAATAAGTCAAAAATAATAATGTTGAAAATGGATGAGGCTGGCTTTCAGCATTATAGTTCTAGGATTACTGAAATGAGAGTCACATCAGTGACAAGTTTGTGAAACTGCACTAGGGAACATTCCTTACACGGTCATTGCTCACTCATGGCTGCTAATGTTTTGTGCTGGTGTCCTGATTAAATGAGTTCTAAATCAGCAGCCTTTGATTTTGTGGACTACACCATCACCTTTGACCACAATGCTCTTAGAGATGATAGACACCAACCATCTCAACTTTGCTCATGGAGAGCCATGCTGTTATCTCTTGTGTAGAAGCCCTGAGGACACCTTCTTGTTAAAATTTTGTAAACAAAAAACAAACACTGCCCACGTCTTCTTCCATTAGTTGGACTCTACTTCCACAAGTACATCAACAAGACACAGACATCATGGATGTAACAGATTTTCTTCAGCATCTAAGTTGAGGCATCCTGTACTGGAGGTCCGCAAGTAGGTATACAAAAGCAGACTAAAGCTTAACTTCAACTAAATGGTTTCTGGCTTCAAACCACTGTCCACTGGGGTGCCAAAATGACAAACAACAACACTTGTTTGAGAGAATCAACAATGGTTTTGTTCATAGTAGGTTTTATCTTCTCAGAAAGAGACTTTTATTGCAGTCCTTTCTCATCTGCCCACAATAGACTGTGACTTTACTGTCTGGACTAGACAAGATCATCATCCTTTAACTTGACGTGCTTGTTTACATTCTACAGTGCCTGCAGCACGGGCCGGTTGAAACTACCACCCTGCCTACGACTTATGTAGCCTAAGATTAAACACTGTGGCAGAGTTTTCCAACCTGCCACTGGAATATCCTACATATTTAATTCAAAACACTATACCCTGAAATTGAAGACGCACGCACTGTGGATAGTTCAGCAGAACTTTTAATATCCAAAATCGGCATTTCCTTTCCAGATTAATAAACCACCTGACGCGTTTTAGAGCAACATGCTCCTTTCTCAAAGGCTTTGCTGGCAGTTCACGAATAATTACACCTTCTTTTCTCTCACCTGCATGCTTTTATAAAGATTGCCCTCCAGTGGGCCTCTCGGTGAGTGACGAAGAAATGTTCATGCTGGGAGTTGAAGTAGGTGCAATTCCGATTCTCTCCCTTCAGTGGGTTCCGTGAATAATGCCACGAATAAAAATGGTTGGGAGTCCGCTGAGCCTGGAAAGGCCCACTGGAGGGTTTTAAAACACCGTGAAATGAACTGCAGCGGTCAGTTTCCACTAGAGGAATTTACGGTACAGGTTGTACTACTAGCCCCATAATGCTTTATTTTGGACAAATACTCCCCTGAGACGGAAAACATCTTTAATTGAATGGCATATAATGGGGGCTAATATCACTGAGACTGCGCAGCACGGCCTATGAGGAAGGAATGTGACGTTCCGAAACGCGTCTGGCGGATTTTACTCGCAGTGCCATGACGATTTCTTGCAATAAATGGTTTTGTAAACATGCACCAGGGAGTGCGTCTTCAATTCCAGGGCAAAGGTAGTGAAGATGTAACTTGCGGCGGTTCCGGCCACGGAAGACTGCACCTCCCCGGGAGAAAAAATGGTTGGGGGTCCGCTGAGCCTGGAATTATTCCGGGTGGTGATAGCGGCATGATGGAAGCTCAATTGAATTCGGATGAAACCCCGAGGCCCACTGGAGGGTTTTAAAACATCGTGAAATGAACTGCAGCAGTCACAATTTCCTCTAGAGGAATTTACGATACAGTTGTACTACTAGCCCCATAATGCTTTATTTTGGACAAATACTCACCTGAGAGGGAAAACATCTTTATTTGAACGGCATATAATGGGGGCTAGTATCACTGAGACTGCGCAGCACGGCCTATGAGGAAGGGATGTGACGTCCCGAAACGCATCAGGCGGATTTTACTCTGAGTGACATGCCGAGTTCTTGCAATAAATGGTTTTGTAACCATCCACCAGGGAGTGCGTCTTCAATTCCAGGGCAAAGGTAGTGAAGATATATATATATATATTTTTTTTTTTTAAAAGAGAGGGATTGACTTTTAGGGCAAAAATGGTTTAACTAGGCTCTATCAGTAGATCCCTTGTTGTTGCTTGCTCAGTTGGTCCCTGGATAACAGCACCACAAAATCCACCCAAACAATTGTGAATTTTTAAACAAAAAACAAACAACAGGCACCTTTGAGAGTGATGGAGGGATAAGAGAACGATGCCTTGGAGCAGAGTACAGGTTTTCTTTCTCCCTAATACACCATCTGGCATTCGTTAGGCAGTGTGGAGAAAGCATAGGAAGGCCTGGGGGACAGCAAGGTCTGGCTAGACAATAGGCCGAATACCTATCCTGTATGCAGGAAGACAAAGTGGCGTGGTAAGAAACAAAACACAACTGTAAAATATTTTTGGGGTTTCTTTGGTAGGGAAAGGCTAGAATGCCTAAATGGGACTGTACCAGGGAAACACTTCATGGATGTGCTGTTGCAATAACACTCCAGTAGTCCTCTAGTTCTTCTATTCTGTATTTCTCTCTAGTCCTACAGGAGTAATGAATGGTAAAGAAAGTCTAAGTAGAGAAAAGAACTGGCATCAAGATAGACCACAAACACAGCTATATAAGCTCAGAGAAGACCGCAAGATGTCTCAAGGTTGAGTAAAGAAAGGTGTTGATGACTGGAAAGAAATAGGTTTACCTTTAACCCATAACATACAAATGAATCAAACAGACATGGGATTAAGTGGCTAAACTAGAGGGCCCTACTCCACAGCTGGAAGACTGGCAGGTAACAAAACCCACTGTTTGTCTAAAAACAAATACTCAAAGAACAGTCACTCCATGTAGGTTCAAAAGTTCATTTTTTCAGCAGAATAATCAAGGCTCTGCCATAGATAGGGTAAAAATTCATGTAGACTGTCCAACTGATATACGGGTTCTCCCACTACATTCTTTGGAGAAGCAAATATCTGGCCTTTCAAGATACTCTGTATGTCCTAAAGACAGTAGAAGGGCCACATCTCATGCAACCACACACTTCAGGCAACTTCTAATCATGGGTCAGTTCTTAGCAACACCTCCGGTTCGGATAGGGCGCAGTAGAGGGTATAGCCCAGCTCATCTACC
The DNA here is from genome assembly GCF_964261635.1 of Lissotriton helveticus. Taxonomy (NCBI): domain Eukaryota; kingdom Metazoa; phylum Chordata; class Amphibia; order Caudata; family Salamandridae; genus Lissotriton; species Lissotriton helveticus. The sequence continues at coordinate 1,362,504,535 of NC_136057.1, forward strand.
TCTGCAGCAGACAACTCTGAGAGCAGGTTTATTTGTGGCTCCAGCACAGAGGCCAACACACCCCGCTCCAAGCAATCAACCAGATGTCGCAGCACCTGCAGGAAGCGGTCAGCCAAGGCTTCCTGGGCCCAGCTAGGCTCTGGTTCACCTGTTTGCAAGATCACATTGGTAAGCTGCGAAGACGTTAGCCTAGAGAGTATTGGGTGGCGTTTGCAAGCAGCTTTGAGGATCTTGAGACAAATACAGCGGCAGCCTGCATCCTGCTGATCCAAGGCACGCAGCCGTGCCGTCTCTGCCGATCGCAAGCTTAGTCGCCACATGGAGTCATATTGTGGGAAGCGATGGGGCTGAGCCACCAGTAGACGTTCCCCTAGGGCCACGCAGGGCAAGAAATCAATGATGAGGCAGCGGTTTTCTTCATATTGCACCTCTAAGGACAGGGTCTCTGAAGGCACAACAGGCCGTATGACATAGTCCAAGACACTGCCAATAGCTGGCCAGTTAATAGACCCTGCCACCAGCTTCTCAAAGTTTTCCACCACCACCTTGGGTGATAAGTAGCCACCAATCACACAGCGATCCCAGTAGCTGCTCCCTCGAGGGAAATACTCGAGGTTCTCCCGCCGAACCAAGCAGAAGCCAGGCAAATTCAAGATCGTCTCCTCACCGAGAACACAGGACCATAAGTTTCGCTCCACCACCAAGGGAACCATGAGCTGAATGTGGTCAGCAGTCACCACCTACAGGAGAGGGAAAATAGGGTTACTGGGAGTACTGGCAATATAGTGTTCACGATTTATTATACAATATGAAAGACAAAGCAGTGATCACTTCAGGCACAAACTGTCAGAACACATCTGCAAATCTTGACCAATAACTTTGCTGCCTAACACCAAACTCTAATATTTCTGTGACCTAAGGAGTTGCTCTGCCAGGGCCTTAACTTGTATGATCTGTGCAGTCCGAGAAATAACTGCACTGACCACGACCTGGCCCCGTAAAGTCCTTTTAAGCTGAGGGGGTATCTCTGCTGATGCTGGACACTCTTAATACCTCAGTAATCCAAGGGACAGCTTCAAGCCCTTCACAAGTATGCTATATGTTCGTTAAGGGGTTGGTTTTGTATACAAGGCCTGATGTCTAGAAGCCAAGGTATCGTGGTGCTCACTGAAGCCTGTGAGGTGTGTAATCTGAGGGACGGGTTCTGCTGCCTGAGGATCTGGACTGTTACTGGGGGAATAGTCTTTCTCGCCAGGGCCTACACCGGTGAGATTGGTGGAACTGGACTGATAGCTCTGCTGTTTAAAGGCCGAGTTTATAATATCTGTGTCACCTGAGCAATAGCTCAAAGGCTTCAGCTGTGATGGCTAGTGCCTCAGCCCTAAAGATTTTTTATCTGAGAAATCGATCTCTTATTAGTGCCTGGCAATCTGTACAGGAAAAATTCTGTTTCATGAGCCATTTGACAGCTCAGAAGCCAGATGGATTGCACCACCATATGCAACTGAGCCTCTAAGAGATTTGTAGAATAAATGTGGTGTCTGAAGCCCTAGCCTTTAAGAACTGGATTACTTGAGAAATATCTGTGCAGTCTGAAGCATTCTCCTACAAGACATATTTGATGGCTTCTAGTCCATATCTGCACGAGCTCTGTAACCCCTAAAATGGTTGTATGGTCTGCAGCACAAGCCTACAGATACTGTTTAAATTGAAGGACGGAGCTGCTGTAGGTCGGTTTGGCCAATGAAATCTGTGTAGTCAGATAAAGAAAGCCACTGGCATATCTTAAGACCCAGCAGCCTCACTGAAGTCCCACAATTGTTTACTCACATAACTGGCCTGAACTTAAGACACTTTAAATGCTAACTCTATGACACTACAATACCAAATTGCTGGGGAATACTACAGATCACAGCTCGCAAGTGCGATAGCAGTTCTTATGACTTCACATTAAATCTAAAGATTGCAGACACAATGACCATATCCCTGACTTAGTATTCGAATTGTAACTCAACTTGAGGGATATACTGTACTTGGTGACCTTATGGCCTCATCTACCTTGGAAAAAACAATACAAAAATAAAAATACAAATAGGGTAACACTGAAGCAGAATACAATGTAAAGTAGCTAATGATCTCGTCACACATTACATCAACTAGGCCACAACGAGACCGACATTAAATTGCGAATAGCGGAAACCATGACAACACCCTTACGTGGAAGAGACCTATGTGCCATCCTCAATCGTCATGAGTGAAAAATGGATAAAGTGATGCAGTTCCACCGCCAATGGGCTCAAGTCTAGAGGAGTGGAACAAAGTCATTAACATACATCGTAATTGTTTTCCTTAAAATAGGGAATTGAATGTAACCACTTCACAATGCGTCAACAGATACTGCATTTCCATAAATAATGAGTTTAATGCTTGGTATCAAATTAAATCTTTCTGACGTCTGCCATTATACAAAGGTGACCTAAACATTTTGTGGGCATTATCACCAACTAGCAATTGATTTTAAATACGCATACTAACTGTTATACAGCAGAACTAATGTTTGCTTGATACATAAACTTGTTGTTACGTGCATCTCTTAAAGATTTACAAGTATAGTATGTCTTTCTAGAAACATACCATGTCAAACCATATAGTACAGGTTTAAAGGTCTGCCTGAGTCTACAAAAGACACAATTTTTCAAGAATGTCCTCCTTTTAGGGACAAATAATTTTCTATTTCCAACTTTGGTACCCCAGTGTTGAACGTTTTTTTTCTTAATTATCCATTTTTTATTGCTAGGAGAGCATATGCATATACAAATTCTCATGCCACGTACACACGTTGGCAGCCTCCATTTTATTTAACTCTCCATCTCTTCTACTTCACCATTCCTCCTCGGGCAGCTAAGTGAGTTTGTGCTGCCCTGACTCTTGACTGTCAACCCCCACCCCCCAAACAGCCACTAGTCCTTACGCACTGAATTTTGTGAAAATTTAAATAGTATTTTTTATTGAATTCCTGCTACAGAGCATATCACTTAGAATCTTCCTGCACTATTTAACACCCATAATTGTGTTTTTGACCAAATACATGTACATCCTTGATGTATAAATTAATTTTGGGAAAGCAATTACCACTCCTAGGTACTCTCTTAACTGAAAGTCATCAAATCTCTACCGATAAGCTTAAAAATTACATAGGTAACCTTGTGCCAGTGTATAACTGCTTTTTTCCACCTCCAGAAGTGATGCACTCGTGCTCCACTGAGGGCAGTTAATAATTCCATATTTTTCAACAGAATTGTTCTTAGACCTTTTTAGCCACTCGTTGAAAAAGTATTTACAGCACGTGTGGCTGTAGATACACATGCTTTGCATACTCCTGTCACCTAGCCTTGAGCTTTACAAGTTGTTTTCCTTCAATGAAGATTCAATTCACAGCTTTGGTGCGACTCCACCCTTTGTCCACATGCACAGGGGCAGCGACTTCACCTTAGATTGTTTTTTTCCTCCATCAGACAAGGATATGTTTCTTTGAGCTAATTTAGGTCCAGCTACAACTCTTCGACTCTGGCCATAGGAAACAATCACAGTGCCGGTTCCTCAAAACGGTGTACCATTACTTCTACTGCAACCAATCAACTCTATGCCAGTCACACGTTGCTAGGTCTTCAGTGACCCTAGCTCTTATCGGCTACGGAGGTCTTCGTCTTGGAGAATGTCAGCAGATGGGGAACAAAAAAAACACCTTTCAATTTCTGTCCACAGTGTAATTGTGTTATCCCTGAGCCAACCACCACAAGATTAGTAACCTGTCTCTTCCCAGATCACGAGAAGTCGACATGTAACTTCTGCCTCACCTGTTGAGATATTGGAGAGAAAGAGGTGCTGGGCACACTTGCAAATGCAGTACCGGTTGTTATTGGACATCTTCAGCGAGCTTGAAATGAAGAGGCCCAATCTGGAAGCCTGGCAGCCCAACCCACGCCCAGCCAGAGACGTTCACTTCTGAGCACCTCTGAGGGAGAAAAGGTAAACTCCTGGCATCAATGTGACTATGCAGCAGGATGACCTCGAGGGCTGCAAGTACCACCTTGAGGCATGGCCTTACACCGAGGCTGACCACCTTTACTGTGTGAGTTAGGCATCGAGCCTACAGTGGGCCAAGAAAAAGGCCTAAACCTCTGGCCCACCCCCACCCTCCGGTGCCAGTCAACATTGAGACAAGGCTTCAGAGCTGAGCCACAATCCGCCCAAGGAGATAGAGTTACATCCATCCACAAAGCACTCTTGCTCAAAAGGCACGGATCTCCACCTTCAGAGTCCAAACCAGCACTGGGAACACCTCTGAATCAGAACACCAAGTTGAAGCCCAGAACACCTTCCACTCTGATCTCAACTGAACCCATCCAACACATTGCCTTAGATTCCAACAAAGACTAACTTTTGTGATGTAGCTGGGTTCCAAGGTACCCTGATAACCAGTGTCCAAAAAGCACAAGGACTAGACAACCAATCCCCCTTCACAATCTTTCACACCCAAGCATACACCACCTGCCTCACCGCTCTGTCACACTCACTAGCACGGTCAGTCTCACCACCTCCACCTCATTCCCCAGAAGGGTAATTACATTTTCTTTCGGGCCCAGGCAGACGGTACAGGGAGGGAGACCAATAGGACTGGCCTTGTGCTTATTGGGGTGGCGAGGTGGGGGCCTATGCTCAAGTCCACTCCAGACAATTAAAAAAAAATCCAATTAGGACTAACATCGCCACACCACAAGCAGAAAAGCAGTACAAGGCTTCTCTTAATGGCCCTCTCTACGTTAGAGGTCAGGACACACTCCCAGAGTACACAGTGGAACACACTGCAAGAAAGAGAGCCTCAGCTGAGGCGAGCAAGTAGCGGTCAGCGCAACCACCCAAAGGTAAATTGCTAATTCAGTGGGGTTGCCGTCGAGGAATGAAAGGTTTCACTGAGAGGAGATGGAGAAACATCTACCACACCTCCAAAATCCCTATAAAAAATAGGGTAAAGAACTGGTTGCAAAGGGGGAAATTATCTCCAGTGCAAACATCAGCTGTGTCCTGAATGCCGAAGACACTGCCTCAAGCAGCATGAATACTAGTATCCTGCTTCACAGACACACGTGCCTTCATAGCTCAGGCGTTAAACCCAAGGGCCAGCTACACCTCCTCAGCATCTCATTTGAAGGAGAACAATTTTTGGACACACCAGGAAAAGCAAGAAGCTAAATTCTCTAAGCTTCAGGTACCCACAGTCTATATATATAGGCAATGCATTCTTGGTGAATCGGCCTACGCTTTTCTGCCTTTCACACTCATCCCATACGTAGTGAAAGCAGCAGGTCTCCATGAACCTCGTCCTTGAGACACCAACATTGGCCAGACTTCCCTGGTACTCGGTTACTGGAAATGTCCATCAGCCCACAGAAGAAGCTTCCCATCATGCCATACCTTCTCAGAACACAGACTACTATGACCCAAATAGCTCAACCAAGCAATATCACACTTGAGCTCTTATAAGTTCGGGGACCCATGTCTCCCAGGTGTGTATGGCAATCCTGCGAGAGACTCCTAGACCTACTGCTTGCACATTCTATGCTGCCAAGTGGAAAGGATTTGTCCACTCCTGCCCCTCCAAGCAGTTAGATACTTTCAAATTTGAGGTGCAGGACAACATTCCCTATGGTTTACATTTTAGGAAGATAGGTCTAGCATATACAGCTACACACCTCCATTTAGCAGACATAGCCGCATACATGTGTTTATGCAGCCTCAAAATGGTAATACCCCTTAGACCACAACCAGCACCTGTCTGGAACCTTAATGTGGTTCGCACAAGGATTAGGAGTCCACCTTTTGAGCCACTCTACTCATACAGTTTACAGTTCCTTTTCTGGAAGGTGGCCTTTATAATAGCTATAATATTCACTTAGGCAAATCAGTGAATTACAAGCTCTTACTGTTCAAGAACCATTAATTTAATACACAAGGATATTAGTTCTAAAACCAATCTCAAGTTCTTACCTAAGGTAGTCTCATCTTTCCACATTAGACTATTGAGCAGCTTCTGTAGTGCAAAAAGTGTTACACATTTTAAATGTTAAAAGGGCACTTGTACTTTACAGAGCTAAGCCTTTTGTGTAAGACTAGCTACCTTATTGTTGCTTTTAATTAACAATACAGGGGTCACCCAATTTCTAAAGCAGGAACCCCAAGGTGTAATGTCAAATGCATCCAAAACGTGCTATGCTAAGTCTGAAAATATACTCCCAGCACCTCCTAGAGCATACACTACCCTTAAAAAGGAGACCCATGGCTTTCGTAGGTAACCTGTTAACTGATCTCTGCAAAGCAGCTACTACTTGGTCAATACCACACATGTTCAGAAAGGACTACTGTGTGATATACTAGCGAATCAAGCAGCTATGGTTGGCTAGACTTTATCAAGGACTTTTTTTTTTTAAAACATCTGTATCACATGCCCGCTAGCTGACGGGAGAAAACTCAAAGCATGTGTATTTACTGCCACTCATGCTACGAATGGAAAATATGACACGAGATACCAGGTGTATGTAAAGAATATAATCTACAGCACTACACACTAAAAACAAATACATGCATGGTAACATTTTCCTTTTTTCTGTCCTGACCAGAGGTGTATACTTCATTTGTTTCTACCTAAGCCTCCATAATTTTCTTTCTTTTGCAGTTCCAGTGTCAATTGCGTAGATTATATAATCGTGATAATTTTGCTAACATTAATCACCGGGCTGAAAAGTCAACACATATCTAGACTGGAAGTGGATTACTTCTTTTTTCATTGCCAGACTGCTGCTGTTTATTTAAAGAGAAATATAATTTAATGAGTAACGAAGACCTGGAAAAGATAGACCTAAATACTCTTAGTTAGATGTTGAAATGAGATAACTAGTTTTTAAACTTTTTTTTTTTTTTTAAACGCAGAAATTCACCACTAACAGTTTACTACGCTCGCTATAAATTGTGCCCCTGCCATGCACTGCTCATGGCGTTTTAGAGATAAGAGGGGCCCCTTAACACCTGCAAGGGAGTAGGGCACTTTAACAGTGAAAAGAGAGAGGATCCCTTGAGGTAAATCCTATAAGTACTGAACCATAATCTTTACACCTCCAACATTCAAATATCTTTCATACTCATACTTCCCACCATGAAAACCATATGTAAGGGGAAACCAACAAAATAGTTAAAAAATCACCATCATATATATTTATTATTTGTTTGTTTACAAGGTATTATAAGGAAAAAAAAGCACATGAATTCATACATTTGATAAAACATATACCACTTCATTATTAACATTAGGAAGGATATACACATTAAAAAGCTATTTAACACAATCCCAGCGCATGAAAACTACCTAAGTACAATGTTTATTAACAGTTTAGACATGAAAGCTTGGTCTTAACAATGTACACTTCCGTCATAACCTATAATTGTAATACTGGGAATGAGCTTTTAAACTTAGGCCTCTTTTCACCAGTACTGAGTGACTGGATAGTGCAGCTGAAGTTGAGGCGTCAACGCGTTTCGATGGTTTGAATTTATTACTCCATCTTTTTCAAGACTTGTATTATTGTGTACTCTTTCATATGTAGACAGTTTTCATGCAGTGACCTTCTGATGTATGGTGGTTAAAGCCCTCACTATGGAGAGTCTTATATGAAGTTACTAGTCCCTTCTATTTTGGTGGGGGAAGGATATATATATATATATCTTCCAATCTTATAAATTTGGTAGAAGACCCACCAGGTATGGGCACTTCAGAGAGACAGACCGCTTTATCGATTAAAATCAATAGTACGATCTTCACGTTAAAAGTCGGCCTGAGACTTGCGGCTTGTCTTTATAATATCTTGTCAGCATATAATCTAGGCAACATCCCTTTCTTACTGAGGGTGGCCTCTGGATATGGCGTAATGTTCTGCACTGGCCCCGTGTAAAATTGGGGTCCGAATCGCCGTGTAATACGGATGCTCTGTTCTACCAGTAATCGTCTGCTCTCAGGCAGCGTTTTATTGCTTTTATTGTATTGCCTGTATTTTCATTGTTGTGTCTGTGACTGCTGTTGTCTGTCTGCCCCCGCTGCCTGTACGTGGTCCGTGACCCTTTTTCTTCCCTCTGTTCCCCTCGCTGTCCCCGTGCTCTCTGCCCGGTCTTTCCTTCTGTACCCCCTCGCTTCTGTTCTTAGCTGCCCCTATATTTCTGTATTCTGCATTTTGCCTCTGTGCCATTCATTTTTTGCGCCCGTCTGCCATCTGTGCCACTCGTTTTCCCCTTGTTTTTGTGCCCCTTTTGCCTTCTGTTCCACTCGTTTTTCCCTTGTTTTTTGTGCCCTTCTGCCCTATGTTCCACTCGTTTTTTGTGCCTTTCTGACCTCTGTTCCACTTAGTTTTCCCTTCGTTTTTTGTGCCCTTCTGCCCTCTGTTCCACTCGTTTTTTGTGCCTTTCTGACCTCTGTTCCACTCGTTTCCCCCTCATTTTTTGTGCCATTGTGCCCTCTATTCCACTCGTTTTTTGTGCCCTTCTGCCCTCTGTGCCACTTGTTTTTCCCTCGTTTTGTGCCTTTCTGCCCTCTATTCCACTTGTTTTTTGTTCCCGTCTGCCCTCTGTTCCACTTGTTTTTTGTGCCTTTCTGCCCTCTGTTCCACTCGTTTTTTGTGCCCTTCTGACTTCTGTTCCACTTCGTTTTCCCCACATTTTTTGTGCCCTTCTCTCCTCTATTCCACTCGTTTTTGTGCCTTTCTGCCCTCTGTTCCACACGTTTTTGTGCCTTTCTGCCCTCTGTTCCACACGTTTTCCCCTAGTTTTTTGTGCCCTTCTGCCCTCTGTTCCACTCGTTTTTTTGTGCCCTTCTGCCCTCTGTTCAACTAATTTTATATGCCTTTCTGCTCTCTGTTCCACTCTTTTTCCCCTCGTTTTTTGTGCCCTGCTGCCCTCTGTTCCACTCGTTTTTTTGTGCCCTTCTGCCTTCTGTGTCACAGCTCTTGTGTGCTGTGAGGACGCATGGGCGTTTAATTTTTCACTACGAGAGGCACTCGAGTCCTGCGGACCCCCTGGGAATGTCTCACGGACCCCAGTTGGGAAACTCTGCTGTACACCATTGTGCTCCTCTCAGGAATATGTGCAGTGAATTTTACCAAACTACAGAGGATTGTCCAAAGGGCCATTTCAGTGGCAAATACACACTTGTCAACTGCTTCACTTAAAATTGCAGGACATGTGAAGTCTGTAAGAGGGTAATGAGGGAGAGGTGTGGCGCAGCATAAAGAGCAGCTGACTCCAGAGCACGGGGCTCCCACTTCCATCCCCGGCGCCAGCTCGGCAACATGTGACTCTGGGCAATAGCTTACTTAATCTCCCCAATGGCCCCAGCGCCTTGAAACCTTAAGGAGTGATATGTTCGCGCTTCACAAATATGGATTATTTTATTTTAAATGTTAAGTTGAATGGAGTACGAACTCTTTTTGGAGAAGGTCAAGGGTTAAATAGTGGAGATCCCATTAAAATGTTTGTTAGATAGGTGATTGGCAGATGGTTATGTCCATTATCAAATAACTGGTAAAGAGAAAATTGGCCACAGGTGTAGCGTACTCAATTCTTCGAGTCCATAAATCCTATTGGAAGCCATCACAGTGACTGAATGAGGTATTCAGTGATGTGATCAATGCCATTTGAGATGTGATCAGGGATGGTGGCTCAGTGGATTAATACATCCACTGCAGGGGCCTGTGCTCGACCTCATGGTCACAGGTTCAAATCCCGGCAGGCCCTCTCAGCCTTTCATCCTTTCAGAGATCGATAAAATGAGTACCATTGAGTTCGGTAACAATAAACATCTGTTATTCAGCGACAAGATGCCCCTTTGGGAGTGAAAGTGCGCTTTACAAATACACATGTTATGTCATTTAACATGTAATGAGTGAGGCAATGTGAGACTGCAAGCTGTGCATGGCAAGGGCGCAAGTTATAGTTAGCTTCACATACTAAAACTGATGACTTTGTGTTTTCTTAATTTTTAAATGGTTCATTTTATCTCACCCAATTATGTCACTTTAATCTTGGGTATTTTCAGTGATTTTTTTTTTTTATAAAGCAAGCCCAGATTTTAGAACAGAGGTCTTCAAACTTTAGTCAGCCAAGCCCCCCCCATCTAAACCTTTTTACACATCAAGCCCCCCCCACCACCATTACCACCTGACAAAAAAGTTCTGGAAGCTGGTACTCTGCATCATTGATGGCCATTCCCTCCTGCAGAGCCCAGGTTGTATAGGGCAAATAATATTAAATAAAGTAAGTGTTTAGTAAACTGAAGTTTTTGTAGTGCATGTGCTTATTCTAAAGTTCAAATGAAAAGTCTCCAAGAAAAGAATTAGCACAAAAAATTACATTGGTGCTTTATTTTTCACATAAAACAAAAAATGTAGGATAGATTAGCAAAAACACTCCCAAAACACAGGTGTGGGAGTGCATGTTTTTCTCCACAGAGCCAATGTATGGATTCCCAGCCAGGGCTGGCCCCAACACTGATCGCACACGTGAGAGGGACAAGTGAGTGAAGTGTCGCATGAGCAGGGTGAGTAGTGTGCTCGTGTGACTGCAGGGTGAGGTACAGGGTAAACAGCGCAAGAGTATTGTGAGTGCAGAGTGATCACTGTGAGTGCAGAGTGTGCTCATGTGACCGCAGGGTAAGTGGAGGGAGAACGGTGTAAGTTCAAGGGGAGTGGCACAAGTGCAGTGTGGTCACTGTGAGTACAGGGTGAGAGGATGGGTTGAGTGCATAGTGATCAGTGTGAGTGCATTGTGATCCATGTGAGTGTGAAAGTGAAGGACGAGAATGAGGAGTGAGTTGTCTGAATGCAGGGTGCATTCCCAGACACAGTTGAAGTTACTCAGCATGTTATTGAGGCTTGGCATAGGGTTTCATATAGAAGTTAAACTATTGCTTTTATGGCCTTATTCACGGTCCAGGGATCGAGGGTGGAGGAAATAAATATTGTGCTCATCCTGCAATAAACTTCCAGTCTTGCGATTAGGGTTGCTATATCATTATATTGATGTCCCAGAAGGTACAAAAGGAAGCAGTCCCCTAAAGCCTATTTTCAGCACTGATCTGTGCACACTTGGAACAGCAAAAATACATAGAAATCATTTTTAATTGTGTTCTAAGGCTGCCTGAATGATCTATGACTTATAATTAAAGGGAACAAAGATTGAAACGTCACATTAGAAAGGAATACATACCATTTTATTTATAACCCTATTTATTGTCAAGACAGGCTCTTGAAACAGCACATGGCTGGCATTTTTATTTTGGTAACACATACTTTATATTTCTTTTCATGCAATGCATTCTCACATTAAGGCAGTAAAAAGTAAAATGTAAGGAATAGGCAGAGTGGGGGCACAGGTGGTACTGGAACAAGAAAACAAACAGCCTCTTTAATAAGTTAACAAAGGTATGTAAATATGCACATGGGGGCAGATTTACATGCCCCTTGCGCCACTTTTGCGTCACTTTTTTCATCTAAAAAATGACTCAAAAGTGGCGCAAGGGGCTTGTAAATAAGCCCATGGGCTTTGTTGTTTTCCACCCATTCTTAGTGCCCCTGCATCTCCATGACAATGTGAATCCCCCCCCCCGAAATCGCCGTGCCTCTGGCCTTTAAAGGGGCGCGCCCCACACTTTGAAGACCTATGTTTTAGAACTATTCCCAAATATAATGTCTAGTTAGGCACTGTGCGCATGACCACCCCCCCACCCCTCGGCGTGTGCTTTATTGTGGCACACCCGAAGCACCCAAAGTTACACCAGAAGGTACTGCTGTATCGTGCAAGCTTTCCGACGAACAGCAGGGAGAGAGATTGTACAGAGTCCCACAGTACCTCACAGGAGGGCACAGCACTGGGTTTCGTCGGAGTACTGCAGTACCCATGGCACATTTGTTTTGTAAAAATTATTTTAACCCCCCAGCTATTTTTGTAAATTTTTTTACTGCCATTTATTAATTTATACATAGATACATACGGAGATGTACAAATTGGGTTATAGATATATATCAATTGTACATTAAACATATTGCGATTTTAACTAAAAACCAAAACTGGTCAGCATGGTAGGATCACAATTACCTAAATATAAATCACAGCATTGTAATACCATCTAATGATACACCCAGGTGTCTTCATCATAACTTCATGTTACCACTTCCTAACGTCTAGATTCATTTAAAGGATATCCACAAAACCGAAAGTCTAACCCCTGTCTCAGAGTTATTACATTTCATTACGTCTATGCCATGTTGGGTACAATTCTGCCAAGCAGAGGCTCACAATCTTGTCAATACACAAAATGTTATACTGTTTTGTATTATAACTAGGTCTATTACAATATTTGGGTTTCTCAGAGTAGTTCACAAGGTGGAGCGCTTGTCTGTAAAGGGGAAGGTAGGTAGGTACTCAACTATGTGCGAGCTTTGTCCCTTCTAGTGGGAGTATTCTTGTTTGACTGGAGTGTGCGCAGCCAGGTCAGAACTGGTTCCCATAGGTCTTTCGGCCTAGACTGGGTCGGCATCAATCCCCAATATATGGATAACGGATTCTGACAGAAGCTAATGTCTCGTGTCCAGGTTTTGATAGAAGGTGCGCGTTTATCTCCCCTGTTTATTGCAACCTTGCATTTAGCCAATAAAATCAATAGAGCATGTAATTTCCTTATCTCAGATGGTGTGTCTCTGACATCCCAATATGCCTATCGTGGGTGAAGGGGTTACATTAATTTCTAATGTGGCGTTTGTCCTGCTGAAGATATCCGACCAGTACTTCATTATGTGTGGGCAATAACAAGCCATATGCAGAAATGTCGCTGTGTCAGCCTTGCATCTCCAACATTTGTCATCGGGTCAGCCCCATGCGATGCAGCTGGATCAGTGTCCTGTAAAAATCTTTGTAAAATTTAAATGAATCTGTTTGTAATTGGGGGATAATAATTGCACCTGTTCACACCAGAATGTCCATTGTTCTTCTGTGAGCGGAGGGTGTAGCTCCGTGTTCCAGTCCATCATCGCCTTTGGCTTCATTATTGGTGCTGAGAACTGCGTTATGTTATATAGTCTAGTGATTAGTTTGCATGGGGATGGGTTTGTTATGGAGTGTCGAAGGCCTGTGGTGTGGGTGGAGGGCCGGGGAAGGTGTCATGTAATAGTCGACATGCGGCTCCGATGCGATAGTATGTTAACAATTCGGGAAATTCCTTGTCATTCCCTCAGGTGAAGCTATAAAATTGTCTTCCGGGTACTGGTCTGCAAATGTAACAATGCTCATCTCTCTCAACAGCTCCACCACCCCTTTGTCATCCAGCATGGGTATCTGGGGGTTACATGCTAATGGTATCGAGAAGGCGTATAGGGTCTTCAGTTTCCCCATTGTGGTCAACCCCTTCCAAGCCAAGTGTACGGTTTCATTAGTCACTATGGGACGCTTATAGGCTGGTATAGAGCCGCAGAGAAAGGGGATGGTGACGCTTGAACCCACTTCACCGCCACGTGAGGTTGAAACTGTGTAGGGTACAGTCAGTAATGAGCAAATTGAGCATGAGTGCAATAAGCGTATAGAGTAATATCAGGAGCAAAGCGATACAAAAGGGGATGATGGACGGAGCGTTTGTATAAATCAAACACTCACCCCCAGTCAACTGATCTGGGTTTAATCCATCACCATTCTTTAGTTCACTCAGCCACCCCAGTTCAGACATGGCTATATGCAAATCAGTCTGACCCTGTGCCTTATGGGAACAGTCCAGCCCGAACTGCCAAGCCATGTCTTCCCTGGACCGGAAACAAGCATCCTGGGACCGGTTTCGGATTCATAATCCTCATCAGCCAGGCTATCTTGAATCCAGTGGCCAAGTGAACAAGGGACTCACGTCTGAGCATACCCTGCCACACTTAGGGCGAACAAAGCGATACAAAAGGGGATGATGGACGGAGCGTTTGTAATTGTTCAAACGCTCCGTCCATCATCCCCTTTTGTATCGCTTTAATATCAGGAGCACCCAGCCCTCCCTGGACTTGCGGGAGCGTCAGTAGTTCCCAAGCCACACAAAGCTGTCTCCCCGCCCTCACCGAGATCATGAGCGATCGCATTGGTTTGAAAAACACTTGTGTGAGGGGCAAAGGTATATTGATAAACATATATAAACATTTTGGTATTACTATCATTTTAGGTATGGCAATTCTGCCTGCAAGAGAGAGAGGGAGTTTAGCCCCTAGTCCTATTTTCTCTTCCAACCACTCCACCGTTTTCCAATAATTCATCCTCCAAATCTCCTGTATGTTACTGCTTAGCCAGATCCCCAGGTAGCATACCGGCACATCTGCCCATTTGAGGGGGAACTCTATAGCAAATGGTAACATGTGCTCAGTGAGGGGGGAGGAATATCTCTGACAGTCCAGTTGATATGTACTCCAGACAGCCCCCCCAAACTTTTGTATCTTGTGTAATATTGGGTGTAAATTGCTTACTTGTTTGTTTTATACAATATTATGTAATCTGCATAAGGCGAGATGATCAGTCCTCTCATGGAAAATCCTAGTCCCCTAGGGACATGATTTTTTCTGATTCTAACTGCTAGTCGCTTCATTGAAATAGCAAAGAGTAGGGGCGAGAGGGGGCAGTCCTGTCGCATGCCTCTCGTGATCCGAAAAGGGGAAGAAGTTTGTCAATTTAACTGGATCCTGGCTGTTGGCTCGGCGTACAAAACTTGGATTCGTTTAATAAAAGTCTGACTTAGTCCCAGTCTGGCTAATATAGTAAATAAATATGACCACTCTAAAGAGTCAAAAGCCTTGGTGGCATCTAGGAACACCGCAGCGGCTTGTGTTTGTGGGTTCAAATAATATAATACAGCACAGAATGTTCTTCGATTGTGTGCAGTAGATCTAACAGGGATAAATCCCGACTGATCCAGGTGTGCAATTAACAGGAGCAGAAGTTGACAGGAGCAGAAGTTGTAGTCGATTAGCTAATAATTTGACATACATTTTTGGGTCTAAATTTTTTAGCGCTAGGGGCCTGTAAGAGTCCTCTCTCATTAGGGGGCTTGTTTGGTTTTAATAAGGATGGTATAGTTGCCTCCCGCATAGTTGAAGGTAGTGAACCGGTCTAGAGCCTTCTTGTAGACCGTTAATAGGTGGGGGGGGGGGGGGGGGGGGGGCAATATATCAGCGCAACATTTATAGATGGCTGCTGATGGGCCATCCGAGCCAGGTGCTTGATCAGCCGGCAGACTGTTTATTACCTGAACAATGTCAGCCGACGTAAAGGATAAAATTCTCTGTGGGCTTTGCACAGCCATAGTAATTCAATAGAGTCAAGGCAGGCCTGTAGGTCCTCTCGCACGGAGAGTGAGAGGAGGAATATAGAATTGAATAAAACTGGAGGAATGAGTCCTTTAAATTTTGCGGGTTGCGTCCATCATCTAGGAGTTCAGTGATGTATGTGGTATTACGGCCGTATGAAGTGTATTAGCCAACGTCCTTCCCGGCCTGTCTCCCTCCCCATATCTCCTAGCCTGCGTGTATTTGCCAAGAAATTTCACTTCCCCCAGTGCCTCTTCTTCATACTCGACAACCTTTTCCATCATCGATGCAAGCAGGGTCTCTCTTTCTGAGGCATACTACTGATGTTCGAGGTCTTCTATTTCGGTTTCGAGCTTGGCTAGGGATTATTGTAATGATTTTAGAACTCCCGCCTGCCTGGGAGAGGTTCCACAGCAGTTGTCCAGGTTGCAAGTTCCTCCGAGACTAGCCGGTAATATAACCTGGACCAGGCACTGTGCTGCGTTGTGATGCACGTTCCTTCAAGTGTCTTCGGTGTCTAGCCAGCCAAACACCTATCGGTTTCCCCTCTACAATTATACTGTTCAGGGAAGCTCCAGATTTAGGGTGCAGTCTCCGAGAGGCTCCCAATCTGGTCCATACCATTGTTAAGGATGGCATTGAAGTCCCCTCCCCATATTACTGTGTCTACTCCCAAAGTAATGATCTTAGCCCAGATATTTTGAACAAAGTTGGAGCAATCTGCATTGGGTCCATATATTGCAGCCATTGCTATGCAGTTGGCCCAACACGCCCGACAGGATGACGTATCTGCCTTCTGAATCTGTGTGCGAGTGATATGGTCCATTTCAAACCACTGCGAATCAGGATAGAAACCCCACAAACATTGTTGGAGAAGATACAGGAATATACGTTAAACTGCAACACAAAAGTTGAGGTAAGTGTGGAGGAACTGTGCATGTGCATTTTCTGTAAAAAACATATGTCTATGTTGTGTCTGGTTAGATAGGCCTGTATTAATCTGGTTTTTCTATAATCATTTAATCAGCGGATGTTCCATGTAAGAAGGTATTGATTGTGCATCAGATAGTGCTGGGTATTTCGTGTACATCAAAGAAGCGTGTCTCACTCCTATAGCGTGTGAAGGTGGTTTTGTGTGCCTGATAGTTGGAGCCGGCCTTGTCTTAGGTTTGTACATTAGTTTGTTAACATCAAATTGCATTTCGCTGTTTGACAACAATAAGAAAACCAATACCCCACCACCCCAAACACCAAGCCCCCAATTAGGTTGCGTCGAATACCCCCACCCAACCCCTAGAACTTTGCACGTTGCCCTAACAACTAGCACATGACTTGAGTGTGGGACATCTCCCTGGGGGCATGAAAGAACCGGATAACTGCCCTACCATTAGGCAGGGTGGCGGTGTTAGTGGAGAATTTAAAGTCAATGTTCAGCAGCAGCATAATAAGAGGTGCTTACAGTTTTTACCTGCCATGGACCGTCTCGTATTTTCCATCTTGGAATTGTAGCGCATTTCGGCCTGTATTTGAACCTCTTGCGGTTCTTGTGTGTGAGGCAGCCATCCTCATCATTGAAATCAGTCATTGTTGCTTAACCTGGCTTCAGGGGATCGGCCTCCATTTGTGGCTTGCGGGAGCTGTTTTCCCACCTGTTTGGCGAACTTTATGGCAGATTTTGCATCTGTGAAGTGATGTGATGTTCCTTCATATGACACTTTCAGCTTGGCTGGTTAGAACAGCGCATATCAAATCGCCGCCATCATGAGGAGTTTTAAGGCGGTCAGAAACTCACGTCTGGCCGTCAGCACCGCCGAGGTAAAACGATATGCTGTTACCTTTGTGAGTGATAGTGTGTTGCTCCCTGGCTCGCTTAAGGATAATATCCTGGTCTCGATAGTTTAATATATGGGCGAGTCTAGGTCTGGGCGTCGAGCCCACCGGCAGTCTGGGGCCCAGAGTGCGATGAGCTCTCCCCCACAAACATGGTGGACAGGTCAGCTCCAAAAAGTTCTTGTAACAGCTCTTCCACATAAGTCTCCATTTTTAGATCTTGCCTGGGCGTGGCAAGACAGAGCAGAGCCCTGCCCCGCCTGAGAGAGATCTTGTAAATACAAGATTTGTATTGGGTAGCGTCAGCGTTTATGGTAAACGCTGGCTTCCCAATAGAAAGGAGTGTTTTTGGGTGCCACCCTGTCTGTTTTTTGGACAGCCCCTCCAGACACCAAGGCCTGGTTTGAGACTGTTGTGAAGACTTTTCTTATCAGCTTGTTTATTTTAACAAGCAGATAAGAAAATTCTTCAGTACAGCCCTGAAGCAGGCACGGAGCGGAGAGGCGCACGGGGTCACAGGAAGGACAGTTGATCCCAGCAGACTGTTTTTTCCTACCGAGGTTTAACAAACCCCGCGCTTCCTCAGCAACCAGCTTGTTAAGTTACAGCCGGGACGGTTCTTCTTAAAAACTAGGTGTTTTACAAAATCCTTATAGGAATTGGAAAATGATCCTGCTCTTGCATCTTAAAAAGGCATAATGCACAAAGCATTTCAAAAGACATGTAAAACCAGCCTCCTTTATCGAGTCCCCTGAAGCTTCTCTTCAAGCCGTTAGCTCTGGGGGTAGTGTGTGTGCGTACATGAATGCGTTCTACAGCAGCCAGCCAGTGTTTTTGACCTCTGTAAGATGCAGGTTGGGAAAAGAAAGACAGCCGCATACGTCATCTCGCTCTTTGAGCTCCCGCTCATGAGTTGGATTTTCCAGCATTTGCCCCCCTGCTCTGCACGGGCTGCTGTGCAGAAGGGACCCCCCTCAATGTGGAGTGCTGCGCCTACCACCCGCTGTAAACTGCCCAGGAAGAGAAGAGGCTGGTCCCAAAACTGCATCCTACCAGAGGGTGCTTGGGCTGAATGGAACGGCCCTGCACACGAAGTAAACATACACCAGAGAGAACCCCGTCCCCTCAAGTGCCAGTACTGTAAGCTTTTCATTACCTGCTCGAGGACACGTATCTCGCTCTTGCTGGTGCAGGCTCTGCTATGAAACCGGCTGTGCACAGGCACAGCATGGAAGACATGCCTATTATCCCTTGTGACTTTCCCACACGGCTCACTGAGGACCTCTCTAGGGCTTTTCTCTGCAGAGTTCATGACAAGATCTGACACAGTCTGGGGCCAAGCGGAAACGATTCCATATCTAATGCTGCTTCCATTAGCTGGCCTCCTTGAAGGATTGTCACGGCAGTCGATTGTCCCCTTGAGGGTTTACCTGGCTGATGTTACAGGGAGTGGTGTGTGCACCTTTTACTACTGGGATACCTTTAACATTGCAGCTTGTTTAGTCACTTAGCAGTTTGAGGGAGGCGAGCTCATGTTCAGCTATACGGTTTCTCCCCACAGAAGCCGCTCTCTGCAATATCCGCTCGCTCACGCCCCCCTGCTCTCTTGCGCCACGCAGACCACCATACCACAAGTTGCCTTCTCTCCCCTTCTTACAGCAGCGTGCACCACACAACCCAGTGTTTCCCCACATTGCTGAACTGGTAACTCTAACCCCCGCCCCGTGTGCAAATCACTTTTGCCCTTCATCTGTGGCCGTCGCGCCTCACAGTACCCGGCACCAAAACTATCCTCCCACCCCCATGCCTAGGAACGCCCAGTGCACTCCAACCTACTCACCCCTCTCCACTCTTATCTGCAGAAAACCTCCTCCTGGTCATGATGGCACCCCGCCCCAACCTTGCAACCAGACCCCTTGCTGCTTTTACCTAGGCCACCAAAACAGCAGCCTCCATGCCCCTCCCTTCTCGCTGCACCACCACTCAAGCGCTCAGTCTACCTCTACCCGCCTCCAACATTAACGTGTCCTTTAAACCCCCCCTCCCGGTTCCGTCACCCCATTCCTCTTTCTAAGTACTCCGAGACTAATCATCGGCGCAGGATCACAAAATGTTGAGCCACACCGCGATCAAAACTTCACCAACCCAAATTGATACCCGGATGTCCGCCCACTCCAGCTATCCGTGGGCACCCAGCTTCTTGCAACCATCCATAGCGCCTTAATCTCGGCTGTGCCATCCCCAGGTGTCTGCGCACACCCCCCTTCCACCGCCTTGCCAACGCCAAACAAACCACACAACAACCCGCCTGCACCTATCCTCTGGAACCACCACCATAATGCCCACACCAATCCCCTTGTATGCCCAACCAAGCTCCAAGCTGTGGCAAGCCCCACAACTTGTCCTCCACCACATAACACGGTCTTCCCCACACAGATATCCTGTAATTCTGTCCGCCCTCCAAGAAATAAACTCAATAAGCTATTGGTATTATAAATGACAATGCGTTTTTTTTCCTTTCTAAAAACATAAATAAAAGGCATTGTCATTTACAATGCAAGAGTTTAAGCTTTTGGCATCTGTTTTCAAAACCCACACATAGCTAAAAAGTCTCTAATTTACAATGCCAATCGCCCAAACTTTTGCAAATGTGAGACCTATTGCATTGCAAATGTTGGTTATTGCAGTGGTCTTCGGTATGCCCGTGATACGGAGGTTATTGCGGTGTGACCTGGCTTCAAGGTCATAATTTTTTGCTCTGATGATAGTTAGTACTTTGTCCATTTGTAGTAGCTGCTCTTTAGTTTCGACATGGAAGTCGTGCGCCTCCGACTTTCCTTTTTTACCAGGCCTAGCTGGGAGGTAAGTTTGTCTAACGTATTGTCTATCGTTTTGAGACTTGACTTTATCACTAGTAGTAGGGCCCTTAGATGTTCATTCTGACCTTCTGTCTCTTCACTAGATGCCTGCTCCATCTCTGGGTCATTCACGGCGTCCTTTACCCTGGTGTCGCGTTTGCTGTCAAACATTAATCTGGGTTGTTTGGCATTGTGTTTTCCCATGTTGATTAGTATGATCTGCCCAGCCTAGTTGAGGCACCTTAAGAGCTTGATACCCTCACTATTTCTGCTGTCTTTCTGCTGATGGGAGGGTGTTGATCTTCCAAATTGATGGAGTGCAATACCCGTTTTTGTGCCCCCTTGGATGGTTATTGCTTTCGCATGATGATCAAGGACTTTCTCACTGTCTCTGGCTGCGAATTATGGACCCTCGATACCCTGCAGCTCAATAGCCGAGCTTCAGTTGGGAGGGGCTGTCTATTTCCCCTCTGTTGTCTAAATGACCACAAGTTTACCTCTGGGAGGGCTTGTTTCGCACCTGTGTACTGCAGCTAGGCTTCCCAGTTTCAAATTGATGCTTTTGGGGCCATATTGACGCAGCACGCCCCACGTGCCCTCTGTCATGCCAGTTTCCGTGCCAGGGTGGTCTACTGCAGATCTACAGTTGCCGCCAGAAAGGGGGGGCTCTAGATCATGGCGGGAGCTTCGGAGCGGATCACGTTTCATCTCCGCTTCGGCACTTGATTTTGGCTCGCCTCGCCGCTTTCCAGGGGTCCCTCAGTGTTTCTGCTTAGCCACCGCTGACCCGTCTTTCCTTTATCAGCGAGGGCAGAGGGCTTATTGCAGTGGTCGATAAGGCAAGCAGCAGCTGTGCAGGTCTCCTTATCCTCGGGGGGGCAGTGCAGGAGGTTTCTCCACATGCCAAGCCAGGCGTGTGGATGGGCTGCAGTCCGCGGGGCTCTCGCACCACAGGTCGGGCCCCAAGCGCCCACACAGTACTCCCTCTCAGCCACGGCGTCCGCCCTGGAGTCTACTGCGCTGGGTTGCAGGCCAATGAAAGCAGTCGATGGGGTGTGCGGCAGCAGCGTAGGTCCCGAAAACCACTGGGGGGGGGTGGGGCAGCGCAGGATGTGCCACCACGTACCTTGGCGTGAAGATGCATTGAAGGCCACGGTACTCACACCACAGGTTGGGCTCAGAGTGCTCCTCTCTTAGCAGCCGCCGCCCAGTCTACCCTTAACTCCACTGCTCTGGGCAGCAGGACGAGGCAGACAAGGTGAGCTGGGCAAGCGCAGGCCCCAAGGTCTTCTGAGTGGGGCAGCGCTGAATGTGTCCACATACCATGGCGGGCAGACGGGCCGTAGGCCTCAGGGTCTCTCTCACCACAGGCCGTGTCCCTGCCCACAGGCCCCGAACAGGAATCGCGTATGGTCGGCGCGTGCGGTTATCACCGCGGGGGTATGAATGCGCTCTTCTGCCCCCACAATCGGCAAGGTGTTCTTTGCCGTAGCACAGCCATGGGGCCTGAAGTCCTGTAATGGCAGCAGCAAGATTTTCTTCATAATTGCGCCAATCCATTCAGATCGCCAAGTCCCCATGGCCGACAGGAGAAAGAGCTCCCTCAGCTAATTAGGAGGCCCCATTTTTTAGGTCTCGCACCTGCAAAGCGATCGTCGCTGCGAGACTCTATTGCAATCATTTCTGCTTTCAAGGAGTCAAGGGAGACAAGAGATGTGCACGCGCGCGTAAACGGATCAGGTCGCGCGCGCCTCCTGTCTCCCATGGCTCCTTGTAAGCAGACACACACGCACGCACACACACACACATACACATACAGAACCCCCCCGCCACCGCGCACACACGCATACACACACAGAGACCCCCCCCCGCCACGCACACACACAAGGAGCCCGCCGCACGCACAAAAACACTTTTCTTTTCTGTTCCGGTACTTATCTGCGCGAGGTCAGTCCTAGGGTTTCCGCCCACCTTTTGCAGTTGATTGTCCGCAGGCAGAAGTTTCTTAAGGATAGCCTGCAGCTAGCTATGAGTAGTCCTCTATAGAGAATGACCCTTGGCGGCCATGCGTCATCACGTGACACGCACGTCCCAGCATGTGCATGACTCGCGCGTACAGTAGTTACGTGGATGAGCAGGAAGTGCTGGTGAGGAATGAGGGAAAGTATTAAACGGTGGGGTATGTTGATGAGCGCCGGTGGTTACGCAGTTAGGGGAGTCCGGTGATTTGTTAGGGTAGGCGATGTAAGCGTATCCTTCCTATCGCTATACGTAGTAAAAATGCAGCTTAGATTACATTATGTATACATTCATAAGCTAGTTGGTAGCGGATAGTAGAGGAAGAACGTACATCCTATCGCTGGACATAGTGAAGTACGGGCAAAATGCATAGAAAGAATTAAAGAATAGAGGATTGTTTTTTGTTAAATACTGGTTGCGGTGCGGTATAAATTCATTCTTGGTATAGCAACTATACATGATATAGTGCAAGATTTAGTGCATTCACGGAGTGAGTTCACAAGGCCTGGTGATCATGGCTACGTACATCCTATCGCTGGACATAGTGAAGTACGGGCAAAATGCATAGAAAGAATTAAAGAATAGAGGATTGCTTTTTGTTAAATACTGGTTGCGGTGCGGTATAAATTCATTCTTGGTATAGAAACTATACATGATATAGTGCAAGATTTGGTGCATTCACGGAGTGAGTTCACAAGGCCTGGTGATCATGGCTACGTACATCCTATTGCTGGACATAGTGAAGTACGGGCAAAATGCATAGAAAGAATTAAAGAATAGAGGATTGTTTTTTGTTAAATACTGGTTGCGGTGCGGTATAAATTCATTCTTGGTATAGAAACTATACATGATATAGTGCAAGATTTGGTGCATTCACGGAGTGAGTTCACAAGGCCTGGTGATCATGGCTACGTACATCCTATCGCTGGACATAGTGAAGTACGGGCAAAATGCATAGAAAGAATTAAAGAATAGAGGATTGTTTTTTGTTAAATACTGGTTGCGGTGCGGTATAAATTCATTCTTGGTAGAGCAACTATACATGATATAGTGCAAGATTTGGTGCATTCGCGGAGTGAGTTCACAAGGCCTGGTGATCATTGCTTCACTCCACACTACTTGTCATAGCTTGAAAGTTAACTATTGTGGTGGAGTTATTTGACATCTGGTTGTTGGCAACAGGCTATTTCAGGAATTTAACACATTTGCAAATTAATTCAGGGCCGCCAGTGTGAAACATGAAATTATGGCTTCCCTGCATGTTGATATATTTCTGTCATTGTAACTGTGCTTTAAATATAGTAGCCTGGGCTTATGCAGCTGAGGACCGATGCAAATCAGGAGAATAAGATCCTCTTCTTGATCATTGCAGTGCCTGCACACTCTCGGGCCGGTGTGTTTCCATTCTGGTCTGGCTGCTAAGGCTGGTATGTCACCTATGCGTGAAGACAAGAAGCTGTGTTTTATGCCTGCTGAGAATGGAATAGACATGTATGGGGCGGAGTCCAGAGTGTTCTAATGCTTTATTGTAATCCATGCGTGCGAACGGAAGATATGTTTACTTTTGTCCTCTAGCGAGGATATCAGATGTGTGGCTCTGTTGGTTCCCCTTTTGAACGCATCACATGACCCCCTTGCCGCCCATATATCTGTGAGACTCAGCAGCTTCATAAAGGTGCACAGATATGTGTGGTGCTCCGATTGTCGGTTGTTTTGAAGAGTCTTGGGAATGACTGACCTTGCACTAGTTTGTTATCGTTGCTCTTGAGGCTAGATCTTGCTTTATTTGGCCGAATTCTAGGCGGATTTGTGCTGGGAAAGCATTCTGTGGTTAATTGAACGCTCACCTAAACGTGTTTTTTTTTATTTATGTTGATCTGGATTTTTTTAATCCACCGTTTCCACTAGTTTAACTGTAATATTGATGAACAGGCAGAGTGCACTGCACCACAGCCTGCAGAGCAGTATTATATTTATTCATTGATTCATTAATTTAAATGTAGTATGAATGGAGGGACACACTGTACACCCTTGAATCTTGAAGAGCAACATTAATATTGCCATTCATCCGTTACTTTAACTGTAATATTGGCGATGAGGCCCAATGCACTGCGCCGCAGAGCTGCATTAACATTCATTATGTTCACTGTAATAGTAATGAAAGAGCGCGCTGTACTAGCACTCTATATTACTGCCAACTTTGCTTAGCATAAGCAACAGCTAACCATTCACAAACAACGTTTATATACCAATTGCAAATTTTAAAAAAATGTATGCAAAGCATTGTCATTTACAATGCCAGTAACTCAAACTTTAATGCTGCGAGACCTATTGCATTGTAAATGCTTGTTTTATTTATGGTACTGCAGGGCTCTACTGGTCCCTGCAGATATACCTAACTTTTTAACCTCGTCATACCCAACCCAAGTCTCTCTAATATACCCAACCCAAGTTTCTCTTTAATCGCCAATTGCTTAAAAACGAATTTACACAAAAATCGGGCTTAGTGAGTATAATTCTAACTTTGTGCAAAAGTTGGTGTAATTTTGTTCATACTTTTTCGGTATTGGAGAGCAAAGTTTCCTATGGGAATTAAAATGGAAAATCAATGTTTTGAGACCCTACCCCTTTTTCTTGGCGCCCCCGCCTGACACATTAGCTCAGCTCAGCCGCAGCCATATGCACATCAGCCTTGACCCTGCTCCAGTAGAAAGAGTAGAACCAGAGCTGCGAAGCCAAATCATCTCTTAACCAGAACCCAAGCAACCCAAGACCAGTTTTGGCCTAGTTGGACCTCTTCAGTTAGGTGCAGCTTGGTTCCAGTATCACTGTGAGCATGGGACCCACATCTGGGGACACCATTGGCCACTTAAGGTTTACATCACACACAAAAGATGATGGGAGAAATACTTGCAAATAGCAGTTCAGGCTGAACTGTTACTATTGGACCAGGATCATGGCTGATTTGTATATGGCTGGGTCTAATCGGTGATGGCATAATGGTAAAAAAACGATGGACTGGGATGTGGCCCAGAGTAATCACCAGTGGCTAAGACTAATTTAACCATTCCATCCACTTTTTTTGTATTCCTTGTAACTATTACCAATTCCATTTTAGTTTTCTTCTTGAAGAACATGGAACATGAGTAGTCGCTCGCTGAGTAAAGCCAAATAATTAAGATCCTTCAAGAATAGCTTGTACTAGTTTGTATCTTTAATGACACCTTACAGAGCCACTGTCCTTGACATGAAACATCCAAACAGAGAAATGGATTTGAAGTTTGCAGTGATGTAGTCTCACCTGTAGGTCGTCGTACAGGCTGCCGCTTAGGTACATGTCCCGCAGCGGCATGTCAGGAAGCTTGGAATGGATGAAAGTGCGCAGCTCGGCACAGATGTCCACAGCGGCTTGCTTGGCAAGGGCCTGCTCACCCGCTGGGATGGCCACATGCTGGCGGTAGTAGGCAAAGAGCTTCTCCTGCATGGACAGACGCAGACGAGCCTTTTTCATATCTACTTGGACTTTTCTGCCTGAGGGTGTAGTTCGGAGAGTGTCTGTTGGAAGAGGAAAGACAGTGAGAAAAGGAGGGACACATAAGAAACAGAAAAGAGCATTAAGGAATGGGAAAATGGATGATTAAGAGACAGGAAAGGAAACCAGGGAAAGGAAATGAAGCAAGAAGGGAGTGAGATTGGAAAAAGGGGGGGTGGGGAATCAGGAAAAGATGAGTGAACGATGAACAAAGTGTCACAGAAAAGGAAAAAAGTTTCCTGATGAAATGATGAGGGGAAAAAAGAAAGTTAAAAAAAAAAAGGTCAAGAGAAATAAAGTGAAAAAAAGATTAAATGGTAGGGGACAAAGGGCGCTGTATTGGTATTTATGCAGCGCTTTCTTACCCAATTCGAAGCCAAAGCATTTTGAAAGGCAGAGCAGTAACTACTCGATTTCAATCATTTACATAGCCATTGGATCCAAAAAAGAGATGGTGAAGCATCATAGTGCCTGGTTGAAAGTGTTGGCTGTAGTTCAGACCTTTCAGGGTCATTAAAGGCTGAGGTGCCTGAGGGTTGGAGATGTCATGTAATCAAGCTTTGCTTACCTAAGCACAGGGAGCATGCCATGCTCATCACATTGCTATGAAGCAAAAGTAGAACACAGGGTCATCAGAAGCTTGCAAACCTAAGCAGAGAATTAGCGCTCACTTGTCTTTCTTTTTTTGGGGGGAAAGTAAGGTGGGGTTGATCAATTGCAGAGTTATTCTGTATCAGCCAGTCCTCTTTTGGCAGAGGCACTTGAGTTTTAACTACAAGAAGATTGGCCCCATTATGGGCATCAATCAGCTCGTGAAGCAGAAAGCTTTGTACAAGATTCTTCTAGCCATAGACTTGTGGTCCATATTCACAGTCAAATCCATTACTTATGTAGAGGTGTCTGGAGATTGTCCGCTTTCCTAAAAGTGGACCAAGGTGAGGTCTAATTTATTCCAAGCTCCTCAAATGTGAACCTAGTTTCTGAGAAGTTGAGCTTCAGGATATTATGCAACATTAAAAAAAATCTATTACTCCCAAGTCCTGTCCATCCCTGAAGATTTATTTACAGCTCCAGTATGATCAGAGTGCTGTTGGAGTAGTTTTAGCAAGTAAACTTGAAGGCTTCGAAGATTTCTGGGAGTGGACACAGGTACATTTTGAAATGCAAAGGGCGATCATAGTCTGGAGGGGGAGGGACACACACACACACACACACAACCTGGACATGTAGAGTTCATCTATTCTGCGTACCATTTCTTTAGTGCAGAAATGTCTTATGGAGAGTACACTGCATATGCAAAGTTTTGGTTAATTAGTTTAGAGGCTTGTGTATAAATGGGGTGTTGCCACTTCTTCTCAATTGGAATTGAGAATGTATGCTTTTACAATGAAATGATCAGTTAACAGATTGCAAAGCACCGGAGAGTGGCTTACGGGACGCAAGAGGATTTTTAAGGGACCATTAATATGATCTGGATCATCCAAAAAGTGGCGGGACCTCTTGACTTTCTTGATCACCTATATATTCTTTCTGCAATTGTTTCTATTGCTTATGTGACAAGTTCATTTCCACTTTCTTTCAAAGTTTCCAGTTGTGTTTTTTTTGGGGGGGGGGAGAAGGGGGGTAATTTTATATCCAGGTTGAGCCAGCCTTCTAATTGTGCTGTGAATATTGGTAGGCTTGGAGGCGGAACCATTGTGTTGAGCATCGCAGAGTCACTGATGACATTTATTAACTAATATCAAAAGGCCCATCAATTGACTAGCAGACAGCAGTACCCAAAATGCAACCAAGTTTTTTTCCATGGTTTAGTCCATGTATTTGTGTAAGTGGGTGGTGGGAAGGTCGTGAGATGAGAATGTTGAATCAGGGTGAAGGTAGATGGGGTAAGTGAAGGAAGGGCTGACACTAAATGAGAGAGAGAGAAAGACTGAGCCTGACCCCCCACCTATTGATACCTTAGTCAGTCTATCCCACCTACCTCTATCTCACCACACAAAACATCCTAACTTCTCTTTTGCATTAGATTCATCTGACCATCATGTCAAGTAAACCTTGACTTTTCTGATCTCGATCAATAATTCATCTCCAGCTATCCTCACCTCTCTCAAATGCTGAGGAGTTAGTAGGCAGCGTCTGTAGGGACCGGCTAACTCCACTCTTCATATCCTTGTTTAAGGGTCGTGAGGAGGACCCAAGCCAGCTGGGCTCCTCCCAACTCCTCTTGCCTGATGAGTTTGCTCTGCTGGGGCTGGCTGGGGCACTGATTGCACGATCATACATCTGAGAAGGAAAAAGGACATAGGTGACTTTTAGTGCAATAATTCAACGTCACGCGTGTAGGTGCACCTACCATGTGGGTTTACTGCTTGATTTCCAATCTGTACCTACTTTGCAAAGCAGATGTCCACAGCTCGATTCAGAAGCTCAATTTATCAAAAATAGCATAGAACTAGGATGGACCTACGTGTAATTCTAGACAGTTGGGGGACACCATTGCCAAACTTCAGGAAGTGATTGGTATACAGCAAGTACCCCAAAGTGGATGTAGTTAAGACTCATTGCACCCGAGGCTTGAACCTGAACAAAACCAAGTATTAACAGCTGCTAAAATGACAAAACAAATAATAGAATAATGATACAGACTGTGCTGCACTACACTACAAAACATGCCTTTTTTAAGCATAATTGTCCGCCCTGTTGCATAAATTCAGTGGCCCCTAGTCCTAGGGTAAAGCCTTTGCTATAGTTTGCAAGAGATGTTCAAGTCATGTGGCCTTTCACCAAACCCTTGTTAGCTATGACAAACTGTTGGTCTTATTCTTTACTAATAACCCATACAGATAGATGAATAGTTTAGTGTTCACGATTTTTGTCTAGGGTGTCTGTTCCTGGGCTAGACAGCTTTTGGTTAATTCAACTAACCAGCCCTCCTCTCCAGAAGGCCTATGGTCCCACTAAGACAGCAACTGAGAGCCCATGGATGAAGAGATATGCTCTAAGTTTTTAACCAGTTCAAACCAGTACTCTCCTAGGAAAAACACCCTTTACATAAACCTGAATAACAGGGATGTGCGACAACCCCCTAATCAACCCCAATGTGCAGTCATAAAAAGGAAGGTGTAGCAGAGTCCAAAAACGCCAACGAATTGTGCAATATTTCTTTTAGCAAGCATGAACCCTAGGGTAGCCCACTGAGTCTGATGAGTGTTCAGGTCCGTGGGATCCCATATATTCAAGAGGCACTTACGCACCACTGGGCGAAGATGGACATGTAACACCGCGATGATTGTGTCTTGGACCTTGCCCCAGTGGGAACCAATATATTTACACTCTCAGATGGTATGCATGAATGTCCCCATATGGCCACAGCGTCACTTACATTCTCCATTAACGGATCTTCCCATTAGCACCAAATGAGGCCCAGTGATATATATTCTATGTAGGATTTTAAGCTGCACCAACCTAAGCGCGACGGAATGGCAACTACTCTAGGGGAGGACACACCTCTTGCCAGTCCTCGTCATCTAGTTCAACTCCCATCTCACCTCCATTTGTCCCGCAGTGCTTGGAGGGGATCCGCCATATTATTAATTCATTTCTTGTATATTAATGAGATCGTGTTTTCGGGTAGATGGCCATCTAAAATTCTGTCCTCTAAAGGTGAGGCTTCGGGAGGTGAGGTCCCCTTACAGACAGAATACTGTTAATGCACAACCTGCATGCTAGTCCCAATTCATTCTTTGATCTTTCTCACATTTATCCGAAAGCCCGCTTAGATGCAGTGAACCAGGTGCAATAGTTTTCCTAGATCAGCAGACCGGTTTAGCATTTCTCCATATTTTTTGTCTTTTGTACAAAAATCCCACCTTGAGCCTCCTCAGATTCAGCTGCAAAGACTGTGTCAGTTGTGAGCAAAGCCTGTAAACTATTCAAAAGGGTTATTTTTCTTTCCAAAAAATACAGAGTACTCGGAAAGCTAGAGGTTTCCAGTCCCAAGTGAGATGAAAAAACCCATAGAATGTCCCCAAAGCCATTTTAGTTATGTTGCGCAAACACCTCCACCAGGATTGCAGTGTACTGCTATTCATTTTTGACGAACTTCAGTACTTAAGATTTTTTTAAATCACCATCAACTTTTTTTTCCCAGGAGAAACGAGATGTTACAATGCCTATCTGCGAGGGTTGCTTTTCTAGTACTCCGGAAAATAAACTTCCTGTTCAAACTATCTCCACTATGGAAAAGAGGTATTTACATAAAGTACTCCCATGTGCATAACATGTTCTTAATTGTAGTACGTCACATTAGAGTGCAGGCACAGCAGTGCTCCAACTCCGGGGCCAACTATGAATCAGGGTTCTCACACTGACGGGAGAAAGCTCTCATGCACGCCAAACGGCAAAACATTTGCTCCAGAGGAGGAGCGCCTTTGAGCATCTCAAAGAGGTGGCTGAGCCCACTTTCGGCTAATCATCGGTGCAGGAAACTGCCCCCTTTTTACATGGTCACCCCCAGTTTGTGCCTGGTATCTGGTGCAATTTTGACAGAAGTGCACTGTGTTCCTGTTATCCAGGTCCCCAGAGACAGATCTTTCCCTAGAACTGTACTATTGTTCCCACAATCGACAATACCTTTAGCATCCCTTTTAAGTCCCTAGTAAATTATACTCCTGGTGCCTAGGGCAAAGAGGCTAAAGAGGGTCCCTAAAGCTTGCAGCATGTATTGTGCCACCCTTGGGGACCCCCCCGCATCAACATGCAAACTGCCATTGCAGGCTCTGTGCCTAGGCGCAGAGAACAGGGAAGGCACAACATGGCATACCTCCTTTGTGCAATGCCTACAGACACTGTATGCAGTATAGGTAAATAGTCCAGCCGACCTTCACACACTGCACCCCAGCCCGGGTACCGACAAACTAGCTGTGCTCCCTTGTCCCCAGGACCCTTGAGACGAAAGCCCCCTAGTCCCCTTCTGAAGCCAGTTTTTAGGTGGCCTATCTTTCCACCAGCATAGCACAACTACCAACCCGACCAGCACCTCTGCACCCAGATGCCCCAGGGAAGGTAACTAGTAACTGTTGGTGGTACTTTGGACCATGGCCCCCTACGACCCTAAGTCGTAGGGGGCCTGGGGTTTCTGGGGGTAAGTAGACCCCCAGAAACTGATCGCAAATAACTGTATGCAACATATGCCTTTTCTCTCATAGGGAAGTATTACTGCGTAAAGACGCATTTAGGTGAACTATTCCCTTACCTATAAAAATTCATATTTTAAAAGTACTTAATTGATTACGTTTTTGGTATCAAAATTGATATAAAAATACAATTTTTTCTCTCTAAATTAGTCTTGGGTGTATTCTCGAGTCTGTGTCTCACTTATTGCGTCAATGAGTACAACAAATGCTTCGAACTACTGTCTGATCAGCCTAAACTGCTCGCCCAGACTACCATATAAGAGCATTTAGTGTTATCATTTTTGCCTCTTTAAACCAATAAAGGTTGCCTGGACTCTTTATATCGTGGACCAAAACGCAGTACACTGTGTAAAGAGCGGGCGTCCTACAACGGACACAAAGTTTTCCTTCAATGGCTTTCACCTTATTACCTCACACCCAGATTCCATTCGGCATTGACAGGGCTCTTGACATTGCTTAATGTTGTATTATCAATTGATAACAGAGGTATGGTATGGCAAAAAAAGTACATTTGCTACTTAGGAGATTTATAAGCTGGGGAGGATTTTTACAGCCCACTGAGATTGAGCTTTGCGTGTCATATTGTACAAGAGGGAGATATGTTGGAGGGTAGCTGGTTAAGATAAACAAAGAATCCCCAAACTTTCCATTACTTACCACTTTCTTTTTCCTTTCTGATATTAGCGGCACTGGAGTTCCAGAGCCTGATTCTGAAGACTAACATAATCAGGCATGGGAGAATGAAGGCAGTGGGGACTGCTAGCCATTAGCTCACAAAAGCTCCCTTTATCCACTTTCCATGGTGGAGGGCACGTCAATGGAAAGGGGAGGAGAGCCTCCAGGAAGGTCTAAATTGAGGCTCAATGATAGGGATAGGTTTTAAAACCAGAGGCGTCAATATATGTGCGTCACATATTGAAATAGGATTTTAAAATGCTCTGTAGTAAAGTTCTAATAATATTTGCTTCCGCCGTTACAAGCTCATATTATACATATTAGCTCAATATTACAGATTCAGAAAGAGGTTGGTACTAGGACATCACATACATCAAAGCAAGAGAAAATCAGTATCCCACGCAATACATAAACAAAAGAAGAATATTGCAAGCCATATTCAATTTCCGTAACTTTATAAAGGAAGTTGGTGTTCAGCCATGCTCCTCTATTTTGTCCTCAAATTCTCTGACTTGCATTATCCTTCTAACATACAGAATCAGAAAGTACTTTATTCGGTTAAAAACATTAACCATGAAAGTATCAACATGAAATTTACACTTTATACAAATCTAGTTAAAAAACACACAGTATCATTATATTTCATTTACACCAATAGTTTTCCGTAGTTTAAGAACCTGTTTAAAATAACTTAAAAGTACCACAACAGTTAAAACTGTGTCCATTCTCTGACACTCTAGGAAAGCTAAACAACATCTGTTTAAATTCATGTCTTTAAGGAAGGGGATTAAGACTTTTTTGCGAGGTATAGTATAAAATTTACAAAAGAATAAAATGTGAATATCAGATTGGGACGAGGAATCATCACAGGGGCAGGTGGGTAAATGTCGCGACCATAAATTCATTTCTGGGAAGGACAGAAGTCTAAAAACATGATTTAATCTAAAGCGGGTTAATTCACGTAAATCCTCGCCGCCGCCGCTCGTGTCCTGCACCAGACTTTTGCCAAACTCCAGGCGCCGCGCTGCTCTGCAGCCGCCCGTAGCGTCGTGTCTTCCGGGTAACTCTCCCGGGGACGTCCCATGCGTGCGCAGGTCCTAGCGCCCCTGGGTTCCCACTCCGTGAAGAAAAAATCAAATAACTCCGTCAGAGACCCGAGGCATTATTCTCACAACAAAAAAATCCCCGCATATTCTCACCACTTAGTTTCCTGCATCTCGCTGCTACCGGCACTGACACCACTGTCTCACTCGGCAGTCTCTCCTAGGTCCAGGACGTGCTCTCGCAGCCGGCGTTAACCTGCCGCCATCTTCCTCCAGGGATTTACGTGAATGGCAGCTGCAGAGGAAGGCAAGCGGTGAGCACGGTGAGCGTGATCGGTCCCCTGTATGAAAGGCAAAGAGGGGGGATACTGAACGACACCTTGGTGTTTAAGGAGAGTGTGGAGCACTGGGAGCGGATTAGTGCAGCGTCAGTGGTGGGGACCAAGGGTCAGGCTTCAGCAGAGTATAGGAGCCCCGAAGGAATGGACATTGGGGCAGCATCAACCAAAACCACAACGAGTATTGAGGAGAAGGTGTGTTTATTGCTGGGGAGTCAGGATCAAAAGGGCCAGGAGAGCCAAAAAACCGGAGGGGCAGGCTTAATATTGAAGCAGACTCCAGGGGTTGTTGTCCCCCCAGCAGCAGCTAGAAATAGATACCTCCTGCGCTCTCTACACGACAAAGAGCTGCTACTCCTAGGAGGTAATAGACCAGGCTGCCCAGCTACATTAACCCCTTTAACCCCAAAACAGAAGAAAAAAGAAAAAAGTAAACTAGGGGATTGCAGAAAGCTGAAGAAAGGCTGTATTATTGCTAAATCAACTAAACCTCCACCCTCTTTGGTATCCTATTTTAAGATAATGGAGAAGACAGTCTCCAGCCCTATGTTAAACACTGGACCCAGTTCAAAAGGAAGTGGTGGGCAAACAAAGCAAGTAGTGCAAGCAAGTACTGATACAGGTACAGGACAGGCCCCTCTGGCCCCCCCGGCTAATGCATTGGGAGACCCTTCACAACTAAATGTCACGCTCCAGAACAAATATGCCCCTTTGATGTTGGACCCCGAGACTGACCGGGGAGATCTAGGGGAGACTCCAGAAGAACTTGAGCTTGAGACAACACCTATAGCTATATCTTCTTCTTCTATATCTATACCTATATCGCCATCCTTGTCCATGTCCTTGTCAGCATCAGCATCGGCATCTGCAGCATCATCATCAGATGAGCCACGAAAGGAAAATCAAAGCCTAGAGAGCCTCTTACTTACTCTGAGGGAAGACCTCCTGGCAAGCTTGCTCCCTAAATTTGCAACATCGGAAGCGAACCAGAGTGAGATCACTCGAAAATGCACAAGTTTGGAGAATAAAATGGACGAGATAGGTACTAGAACGGAGGCTTTAGAGGGAGAGGTCGCTACTCTCACAAAAGTGTATGAGTCGCACTCTAAGGCCATAACGGAATTGAGAGAGCAGAACAGGTCTCTGCAACTAGATTTGGAGCGATTGGAAATTCATTCCAGGAGAAATAATTTGAAGTTTCTAAAGGTTCCGGAGGGAATAGAGAATGGGGACGTGAAGACTTTAGTATGCAAACTACTGCGAGAAGGTGTATTGAAGGATAGGCCAGACATTGAATTGGAAAAGGAAATCCAAAGAGCACACAGAGATCCATTTCGGAAACACCCTGAGCGGAATGCACCAAGGAAAATCCTAGTAAACTTCCTAACATTCTCGGTGAAGGAGCTGATTTTGAGCAGGGCGCTCACAGATACATCATTGCAGATCAACTCAGTAAAATATTCAATCCGCTCAGATGTAGGCAAGGTAACCGCTCAGCGATAGTGGGAGTTAGGATCACGTATGCAGGAACTAAGAAGTTTCGGTGCTCAAGTCATGATGAAATTCCCAGCATCATTGCGAGTTGTCTGGAACAACAAGACTTATAACTTTATCTCCCCACAGGAAGTAGACCGTTTTCTGGAAGCAATGAAGGATCATCAAGCACAAAGAGAGGCCCGTAACTAAATATCTGTAATATATGTAAAAAAAAAAAAACACATTGTAAAATAATATAACGAAGAAAAAGAATACTTGAAGAAGGGTCTGGGAGTGAAATTAATAAAAAATAGAACAAAAAGAAGAAATCCCCCCCAAAAAAAAAAAAAAAACTTTCTTTTTCACAATTTTCTCTTTCTTTTGCACTAAAAATACACAGATATGAGGTGGAGATAGAGGCACTGATACAGAATATGTAAACACACTAAGGTGAGGCAGAGACTAGGCCAGGGACAAGGCTCTCAACGGCGATAAGATCGCCAAGGTTCAAGAGGGGGGGTTCCTCAAGGGAAGGGAGGGGGGGGAAGGGTTAAAAAATACAAAAGAAAATTTTCCTCATATATCAATGGTATCTAAAATAGCTTTGGAAATTATAGTTATATCAAATAATGACGACAGCGACGGCCATATGATCAATGGCGGGGGATAATTTAAAGTTCATAAGCTGGAATGTGAACGGGCTTAGAGAGGATAAAAAGCTGAAAAGAATCTGTGAGTTTCTGAGAAAATCAGATGCTCATATTATTATGCTAGAAGAAACACATTTAGACCAGAAGGAATGTAAAATTGCCTTCAAAAATCAAAGATGGATACAAGATCTCCTCTGCTCTAATCAAAGCAGCAAAATAAGGGGTGTGGCAATCATTGTTAGAGTGAATAGTGGTGTAAGGGTGGAAAAGTACGATACTGATGACACGGGAAGATGGTTGACTGCCTTCATAACTATAAACAACATAAGGCTGACTTGTGGAGTCTACTATGGTCCGAACCAGGACTGTCCAGATGCATTAATTAGCTTAAAAACCAGTCTGTTGGAGCAAGATACACCTATTATTTTAGGAGGGGATTTCAATTTAGTTTTTGATTCAAAACTTGATCGTACTTCTAGGGCCGCTTCTTCTTCTCTACCTAAATCGAAGAGAGAGCTTAAAACTATTATGAAAGAATTTAGTCTGTTAGATGTATGGAGAATCAAAAACCAGAAAAATAGAGATTACTCATTTTACAGCCACAGGCATAAACATCATTCACGTATAGATTTTTTCTTAATCGATCAAGAGCTTGTATCCAAAGTCATGACCACTTCTTATGTTCCAGCTATATTATCTGACCACTCAGTAGTAACCCTGTCTATAAAGATTCCACAGGGAGGGCAGGCCAGAAGGTGGACATTAGACAGATCGTTATTACAACAGGAGGAAATAAGGGGAGATCTGAGGAGACAAATGGAGGAATATTTTATGTTTAACACTAGAACAAATAGTGTGGGAAGCTTTCAAGACCTACCTAAGGGGTTTTTTCACAACCATAATGATTAAGAGAAGTAAGAATAGGAAGGAAACAGAGAGGAATTCACTACAGGAGATTAAGCAAAAGGAGCAACAATTGCAGAAGGCTTCACTCGAACAACATGCCAATATACACACCTTACAACAAGAATTAGAAAATCTGAAATCGAAATATCAGGCGAATCTTGATAAGATCATTAAAGAGAAATGGGATTCAAGTAAACTTAGCAACTTCGCATATGGGGAAAAATGTGGCCGCCTCCTTGCATGGAAGGCTAGGTCTGATAGAGCAAGAAATCAAATCAACGGCCTTAAAGCGCAAAGCTCTGGTGATGTCTCCTATGCCAATGAAGTAATATCGGAAGAGGCAAGAAGATACATGCAGACCTTATATTCTGAAACCAGGGACAAATCTAATCTGGTTGGTGATGGATGGTTGGAGGGGGTCAGACTTCCGCAGTGTCAGGAGGACGACTTTGATTTTGTAAAATCTGAGATAAAAGAGGGGGAAGTTCATAATCAGATGAAGAAGATGGCAAAAGGGAAAGCTGCGGGCCCGGATGGACTCCCTGTGGAGGTATATCAAATTGGTGCGGAGATAATCGTCCCAGTTCTCACTTCTTTGTTTAATAAAATATATTTGGCTGGTGAACCGATTCCAAAGACCTGGTTGGAGGCCTCAGTTGCTTTAATCTTGAAGCCGAATAAGGACCCCCTGACTATTGAATCATATAGGCCGATCTCCCTGCTGAACACTGATTACAAAATTTTTGCAGGAGTATTGGCGGCGAGGCTAGCCAAAGTGATTAAAACTATTATACATGAGGATCAGAGGGGTTTCATGCCAGGTAGGCAGATCAATGAGCTGACTTTTCAGGCCATCACAGCAATAGACTATGCTACTGATAAGAGACTTCCGCTGACTATTGTAGCAATAGATGCCGCAAAGGCATTCGACCAGGTAAATTGGGACTACCTCTGGGATGTATTGTCCGCATTCGGTTTACCTACTAACTTTATCACCTCTATAAAAGCACTGTACTTGAACCCAAAGGCAAGGATTTTTGTAAATGGGACGCTCTCAGATTGGGTGCAAATATCAAGGGGCACTAGGCAGGGGTGCCCCCTTTCCCCCCTATTGTTTAATTTATATATCGAGCCATTAGTGAATAAACTAAGGGCAGATCATTTAATAAAACCCTTTTCAATAAACGATCTGGATCTAAAATTCGCCCTATATGCAGATGACCTCTTAATGTTCACTTCCAATCCTGAGGTAGCAATACCTAGACTTTTTGAACATGCAGAAGCTTTTGGAAAGACCTCTGGTTATAGAATAAATAAGGATAAAACGGAAATTATGCAATGGAACCAGGAGGCAGTGTTGCCTGAAACAAAAATAAGGATGAGGTACCTTGGGATTCAATTAGTCCAGGACATTACTCAGATATCGAAAGTTAATCTGGATAAGGTGTATAAGGAAATCTGTGGACAATTACAGCGTTGGTCCGGGCTCCCATTAAACATCTTCGGGAGGGTGAATCTTATAAAGATGATTATACTACCAAAAGTAACTTTCCTGTTTAATTCAATACCCTTATCTTTCGATACAAAGGCGGTGGGAAAACTACAAGGAAAAATAGGCTCATTCATCTGGAATTCCAAAATGCCCAGAATTTCTGCTAAAAAGTTAAGGAGACAATTAAAAATGGGAGGTTTGGCGCTACCTGACATCTTGCATTATGCTCATTCCTTCCACTTTAAAAATTTTAGAGTTATGGCAGGTAAGGCAGATACATCTTTTTTGGGACGTTTGTTTCAAGCAATATTGCATGGTATCCCCCAAGGTCATGAATACTTTTTATTTAAGTTTGGAGACCCCAGATTCTACAAAAAGGTCAGGCTAAAGGTTTTAGTCACGGCTCTGAAGAATTGGGTTTTCTTCAGGAGGAAACTACAAATTCCATACTACGCCTCTCAGGCCCCAATATGGGACTCTCCAGGGACCCCAGAATGCCTTAGAGACCAACTGTCAACCCCTCTCAAATTAGCAGGGTTAATGCAGTGGAGAGATTTACAAAATGATCAACAGCTATTGGGGTGGGACTCCCTCTCTCTGTTGACGGGAGGAACCCTCACAAGATTTAAATATTATCAGTTGTCAAGCTGGTGGTCTACGGAAATATGGGATTGTTCATCTAACCCGAAATTTGATTTTGTAAATAGAAAGGGGCGTTGGGATAAAGAACTCGCTTTTTGGTATGAGACTTTGATGGAAAAAGAGGGAGTTACTGATTTGGAACTTCAGAGTCTCTGGGGGGATGTTGTGGGGCTGGATAGCAACAAACTGGTAGACTTGTGGGGGGACTCTTTTAGTCTGGTGAACGGAATAGTAAAATCCGCTCCTCTTAAACGAAACCATCTGTTCACACTGTACAGGGTATATTTCTCCCCAAAAAGACTGACAAGGATCACAAACATACAATATAGCTGCCCAAGGTGTAAATCATTAGAGGCAGATGATTTACATATGTTTGTAGAATGCCCTAGCCTTAACTTGTTTTGGAAAAAAATTGAGGGTTTTTTGATGGACGTACTAGGAACTCGGATTGTGCTTTCACCAGCAATGATTCTGTTCGGTCTGGGGACGGATTACCAGCTTGCGAACCAGCAGACTAAATTTATTTTCTATGTGATGTTACTGGCTAGACGAGAAATATGTAAAGTATGGAAATCTGAAGATGCTCCCACCTTTTCTGAGTGTTTAAGGTATATTATTTATATCAGTGAATCTGATATAGCATGTGATAATTCCTCAGAGTCTAAGATCTGGGAACTCCTTGTGGCATGGCGGAACAGATGAGAGTATTCCGATGATTTCACCTGGGTACTGTTGGTGCTTAGTCCTCAACCAATCCGAGGGTCGCCAAGTCGCAGAGGCTGAGGTGGATAAAGCAAACAGTAAACACTAGAGGGGAGTATCTCTTTCCGGCTCTCTCTGGCGTCGAATTCTGTGGGCGTAACATCATGATGCCAGGGGGAGGGGAGAGGATCTCCGTCTAGAGCACCCAAATTGGTATATGAGGAATAAAAAAAAAAAAATAAAAAAAAAATAAAGCGGGTTAAAAGAAATCAATCATAATTTGACATCAACAGGGTTAAATAGGGCTGTACTTTTACATCAGTCAATATTAAATTGTGCGAAGCAACTGTCTTTTTACTGGCTTCTGCTCGTCTTCTTTTATCCTCAAGGTATTCCAAATTCAGTTTTTTCAGAAATTTTCTGGGTATGGTTTCCATGGAGGGTGGGTCCTCATAATATTCGCGATGTCCGATATCAATCAATTCAATTCAATTTGTAATCTTTATTCGGTTCTTAAAAAGACACCATAAAAGCACAAATACAAAATACAGACAAAAAAGTTTAAAACGAGAATAATGTTTCCATTAAAAGGTTAAGGATGTTAAAATTAGAATTTTCAGGGACCGTAATTCATTAAGCTAGGGGAGGAAGAGTTCAATTATTTGGGTGCCAAGTAATGTTAGGGTCCAGATTCTCTGGTGTTCCTCAGCCGTATTGCCATCCGGATAAAGTTTATAACACAAAAAAGGGTATAAGCATCCTCAGCTTCCTTTAAAAACCTCAGGGCCAATTTTGCGTGTTTAAATTTTGAGTCTTTCAGGATTCCCACCAGGAACTTACGTCTTGGGACAGTGTAAAATGGGCACAGTAAAACAAAGTGAAGGGTATCCTGCGGAGACCTATGGTCGCAGCCGCAGGTACCCTTCTCCTCCACTGTGTGAGTGAACCCAGCCGGGACCGCAAAAAGATGGTGGAGCATGTTAAGTCTGAAACGTGTCATGACGTAGCGATCCTGGGCGTTATACATGACCCTCAAATAAGGTTCCATTCCATGCTTCGCTGTGAGTTCACTATAAGAAAGGCTGGTAGGTTTATGACTTACTTTCTCTGCCCTTGATAACTGAAGCTGTACCAGGAAAAGTTTTTTCACCAGGGCTTTGCTCTCAGGTGATAGAGAGTCTGGGGATGTAAAAAAGTTTGTACAATCAATCTCTGCTAGTGATTTTTGGACATATTTCAGCCAGGGTATAGCTTGACCTTTATCTCGTTTGAGGCAGTCCAATATAATTTGTCTAGTTAGGGTCGCCTCTGGGTTAGTCCATACTTTGACCCATGCCAGGAGGGGTTTGATTTTGATCCTGTCTTCTATGAAGGGTTCTCCCACTTCTTCATGGATGATGTGGGCCGGTGTGCTCTGAGGCACTTTCAGTATTCTTCTCAGGAATTTATTTTCTTCTGTCTGGATCTGTTTTGCTTTATTATCCAGGAAGCCCCACACTTCTGCCCCATATGATGCCTTCGCACAGCAAATAGACCTGTACAAATTTAATATTTGTTCTGGTGACCATCTTCCTAGTCTTTGACCGTACCCCATAATGGCTCCTACTGAGGCTGCCAGTTTCATAGAGTGCTTTTCTACCAGGGGTTTAAAGTTAAGATGGTTGTCGAACAATACCCCCAGGTATGAAAAGGTCTTGACCTGGTCTATCTTGTGTGACCCAATGTGATGAGTGAAGTTCCCTTTTGTCAATTGTCCTGATGACATAATGTAGGATTTTTCCAGATTTGTCGCCAGGTCCAGCTTGTCCATAAACATGACGAACCCGTCAATCAGTTTTTGTAATCCTAGAGGGGTTCTTGCAAGCAAAACCGCGTCATCGGCGTAGAGTAGTACAGGCACTGCACGATGACCGATTTGGGGTGAATCCACCTTGAGTTTGAGGAGGTCTTTTC
Organism: Lissotriton helveticus; assembly: GCF_964261635.1. Taxonomy (NCBI): domain Eukaryota; kingdom Metazoa; phylum Chordata; class Amphibia; order Caudata; family Salamandridae; genus Lissotriton; species Lissotriton helveticus. Next base: position 1,362,545,265 of record NC_136057.1, read on the forward strand.
CCAACGAATTAATATAAATGGAGAAAAGAAAGGGCGCGAGGATACATCCCTGCCTTACTCCACTGGTGCAGGTGAAGGGATCGGTCTTCTTTCCCTCTTGATTGTACCTCACACTTGCAGTGGTGTTCCGGTGGAGGTTTTGCAGGGTGTCGACTAACGGTTTTTCCACTCCTAGTTCTAACAGCATGGACCAGAGCTTTTTTCTATTTACGCGGTCAAAAGCCGCTGATAGGTCCATAAACCCCATGTGAATAGACCCCTTCCCGGCGATGGTGTATTTGGCTATCAGGAGGTATAAATTTAGGCATTGATCGGTGGTAGATCTACCCTTCCTGAAGCCATATTGGATTTCCGAGAGGACTTGGTGCTCCTCGGCCCAGTCTTGCAGCCGCTGTAGAGTGACTCGCCCCAATACCTTTGCTGTCACATCGATGAGAGAGATGGGTCGATAGCATTGGGGGTCGTCACGATTCCCTTTTTTGTAGATGGGAACTATGGTCGCCGTTGACCAGGACTGAGGAAGTCCTGCCACCACTGCCTCATTCAACACCCTGGTGAGCAACGGGGCCCATAGTTCGGGTCTGCTTAGAAATAAATCCGGTGGAATTCAGTCTGGGCCAGGTGCTTTGTTTTTACTGAGCCCTACTATTCCCATTTCGACTTCTTTCAGGGAGAAATCCAACTTGGCCGGCAGAAAGCCCTTTAGTGCATCCCCCTGGGTTAGATGGCTTGAATGATTGTATAGACTCTGGAAATGGTTCTGCCATTGTTCCATCAGAATAATGTTCATGATCTTTGGTGCCCCTTGGTCCTGAAAGCATGGGGAGTTAATAACTTTCCAAAAACTTGCAGAGTCTTTTCTTTCGGCAGCATCCCTTAGGGCCTCCCAGGCTTGAATTTGTAGGCTTTGCTTGCATTTTTTCAGAGATTTTTTATATTCAGCTCTGTTCTGTGCGACCATGATCTTGTCCCTTGGTTTGGTGTGGAGGCTGGCCTTTAGTTTTTTGAGTGCCTTAGTGCAGTTCGAATCAAACCAGCGGGGGTTTGAGGGCGTCTTGTTAGTCCCAGTGGTCTTTAGGGAATTGTTTACATGGGACACAATTTCTTCAAATGCCCTGACCAACGTAACACCATCCACGTTTGGATCAAGGCATTTGTTTATTGCTTCTGAGGCCTCTACTAATAGTTTTTTATAAAATCTGTCCCCATCAATCTTGGCCCATTTGATTCTTCTTCCTTGATCCACTGCCTTTTCTATGATGTCAGATCTCTTTGAGCCCAAATTAAAATCAAAACCTTCAATTGTGATAATAACCGGATTGTGGTCACTAAAGATACTAGCCTCTATTATGATTTTGCTAATGTTTCTTTTTAGTATGGGAGAGACTAGAACATAGTCAATATAGGAGTGGCAACCTCTTCCTTTGTATGTTGGGGTTAGTTCTCCTTTTTCACCCAGCACAACAAGATCTAGAGTTTGAGTCAGGTTATGCCTTTTCGTTAGTCTCTCCAGGTCCCATCCCTCTTTTGTATGAGTGAAGTGTGGGCCTTTCATTATGGTGCATCTTGACCAGTCTTTATTAAAAGGTTTTAGTTTATCACAGAGATGGCAGTTAAAATCTCCTGTCAGTATTAAACTTGGAGGGTTTGGTGTCTTATTTAAAAAATTCAAATTTCTTAAACAGGCTTCAGGCTCATTTACGGCTGTTCCTTTATCCTTCATTCCAGGAGCATTATACCAGTTGACTAGGAGAAAGGTTAGTCTTGGTGAGACGAACCTTAATACTTGGAGATAGTGTGAAACCCATTTGATATGGGACCAAGTACCCTTGATGTCCAGATTGACATATATGACGAGTCCTCCACTGGCTCTCCCCGAGGCTACCTTTTTAGCAGGGACAGAAAAACTTTTGTAGCCTTCCAGGCTGTAATCATTTAGTTCGGTAGCCCAGGTTTCTTGCAGGCATATGATTTGGAATTTGCTTATATAGCTAAGCCATTCCTGGGATTCGAATTTGGCCGCTATTCCTGCGATGTTCCAGGATACAACTTGTAAATTTTCTTGAGTCATTTCCTTTAAAATTCCTTTTGGGTCTCTTGGTGGGGGCAGTGCCTGTTTTCCCGCTTTCGATAAAATAACGGGGCTAAGTTGTGGACTGCAAGGAGCAGCTAATCTGCTCTGTTTGGGGGTTGACCTATATTTTGGGGATTTTATCCGGTCGTCTTTCCCCCTTCTTATGTTTGCAGACTTAATGCTGCCTCCTTTGCTGGGCACAAATTCTGATCTATTTCCCGCCCCCATTCTCCTTCCTGTTGGGGGTGGGCATGCCTCCTTCCACCTAGCGGTCTTAGGGGATTGTTTGTCCCATCCCTGTCAGTCGACCTCTTCGAGTGCGCTGAACCTGTTCCAGTGTGTATGCTGCATTAGGGAAGAGTCATAATTTGGGGTCACATAATTTGGCCTTTGCCACTGGAGTGATCCATATTGAAGATCCATATGGGGCATTCTGAGCATTGGTGGTCTGTTGCTCTGCCTGGGTCTTTGGGATGTGAATGGGTAAAAATACGAAAGATGTACCGGATGAATTTGTGAGTGAGTGTAGCTGGGGGGGGCATTGCAGATGAAATTGACTGCTGCCATGTCTCTAAAGTTTATCGTGATTATATCCCCTGCTATGGTCTTTGTGCCTTTACCGATCCACTCCCCCCTTCTTACTGAAAGGATCTCCCCATAAATATTGGGGGGCAGTGGTCTATGTATTTGTAACCACTGTGCACATTTGTTTTTTAGCTCTTCTTGTGATTCCCGTTTGCCCTCCCTTAGGGGTGGGACTCCTGTTAAAACCACTACGAAGGGTAGTGCTTCTAGCGGAAGGTTAATTGTCCTGAAGCGGGTTGCTGTTTTGTTTTCTTTAGTAGTTGTTGTAGAAGGAGTCGGGTTGGTCTTTGGGTTCGCTTTGGGAGCTTGAACATTGTTTCCTTCCAATGTTTGAGAGGGTCCAGGGGATGGTTTATTATTTTCAGTAATTGTTTGTTTATTAATTTTACCTTTGTTTGGTGTGATAGTGACCTTTTGTGTGTCTTTGGTGCTTATTTGTGTGACTCTATTGGAGTTCTTAGCTACCGTGTCAGGTGTTGAGACGACCTTGTCTTTGGTTAATTTTTTGGATGTGGCCTCATTCTGTTTTGTTGGGGCGCCTTCTTGTGCTAATTGGCCTTTTAGGCAGATCCCCTTGTTGTTTACGAGTGATGTTAATCTATCGATTTTAGCTATAAGGGGTTTTATCAGCACAGTGATGGAGTGTTCAAGATCCGTTTTGAGGTCGGCCACCATGTTGGTAATCCAACAGGGTATTCCTGGTGTGGATGGGTTTATGGGCGTTACCAAATTGTGGTTTCTGGTTTTAGTTGGTCCTTTTTCACCCCCGCATTTGGGACCTTCCTTATGCAAGGTTTTATCTATGATATTTGAGTTCTTCTTATAGTTATTTATTTGTGAGCCCGTTCGCTCACTACTAGTTTCAGCGGGCACCTGGGCACATGGGAGGTCGACGAAAGAAGAAGGTGTAAGAGGCAGGCTGTTGTCGTGTTCCTCTGCCGTGTCTAGGGAACCTTCAGATAAATTAATAAGGGATTCCTGTGTTTCTTGGACAATAATCGCAGGTGGTAGGGACAGCCTTCTTTCTGTATTTGCGATGGCATTTGATACCGCCCCTATGGGTTTGTTTGAGCATCTTGTCAATAGCGGTTAAAGTTGGTAATGGTGGGGGCAAATCCGCTTTGGCTTTTGTACTTGATCTTAGGGTGGGCATCTTAGATTTTTTAGCAGGCTTCCTCATAATCTGCTGTTGAGGGGTACGGGGGCGATGGATGGATTTGGCAGAAGAAAGTTAGTCAAGGTTAAATACCTGGTAATCCTAGTGCGTTAGATGAATTTAGGGAGGTGGCCCAGCCCAGCCTCTTTTGGCCTCTGAGGGCCACAGAGGGCCCGCCCTTTGCCCGGGCTTAGCCCGGCGTCCCGCGAGACGGGGCTGGTGCCAACTTTAAGCGCCGCCTGGCGCTTCCCCGTGCGGCGGAACACCGCAAGGGCCGATGGACGTTGGAGTCCGCCCCTCGCCCGTCTCCTCTCGGCGGCCCCTGCTCCAGGTAACAGCTGAGCAGTCGGGCGGCGGGAGACAGGCGGACGGGTCCGCTGTTGAATCCAGCAGGCAGCAGAGGGTTCGTGGCTCAGTAAGGCTGTGAGACAGCTGGCAGCAAACAAACGAACGTGGACAGAAGAGTTTCCCCCTCACAATGGGGCTGGTGCCAAATTTAAGCGCCGCCTGGCGCTTCCCCGTGGGGCAGAACACCGCAAGGGCCGATGGACATTGGAGTCCGCCCCTCGCCCGTCTCCTCTCGGCGGCCCCTGCTCCAGGTAACAGCTGAGCAGTCGGGCGGCGGGAGACAGGCGGACGGGTCCGCTGTTGAATCCAGCAGGCAGCAGAGGGTTCGTGGCTCAGTAAGGCTGTGAGACAGCTGGCAGCAAACAAACGAACGTGGACAGAAGAGTTTCCCCCTCACAATGGGGCTGGTGCCAAATTTAAGCGCCGCCTGGCGCTTCCCCGTGGGGCGGAACACCGCAAGGGCCGATGGATGTTGGAGTCCGCCCCTCGCCCGTCTCCTCTCGGCGGCCCCTGCTCCAGGTAACAGCTGAGCAGTCGGGCGGCGGGAGACAGGCGGACGGGTCCGCTGTTGAATCCAGCAGGCAGCAGAGGGTTCGTGGCTCAGTAAGGCTGTGAGACAGCTGGCAGCAAACAAACGAACGTGGACAGAAGAGTTTCCCCTCTCATCATAAATTGTTTAATATATACTAGCCATTCAACGGTACCCATATTTTCCATATTCAATATATCCTGTATCACAGCCCTATTAACTACACATTCATCAGTAGTCCATACCCTGTGCCACAAGAGAATGGGCTGTATTCTAATTAAGTGTGATATGTGGGGTTGACCCAGCTCCATATGACAAATATAAGTTGAAACACTCTGCGGTACAGCTAAGACATCCCGCAGGAATTTGTTTTCAACAATTTGTAATGGATCAATGTTAGAAAAGCCCCATAATCCCGCACCATAGAGAGTTCTGGCCTTTATAGCACTTGACCATCCCCCCAGTTCACGAAACAAAATACCCAAATAGGGGAAAAAAGTAATATTTTCAGAGGGAGCGTTATTAGGAAGATACTTTTCAACTTTTTCCCAAATTTTGTACCACAGTTCATGGAGTATGTTTTACCACAATTAATTTTCAGGTCTAAACTCAACATGAACTTTTCGAATGATAGTAACAATTTCTGTAAGGCCAAGGGGGTACGGGCCATTAGGACGGCATCGTCCGCATACATGAGCGCAGGGATCAACCTCTTCCCCACCCTAGGCACATCCCTGCACTCCTGGAGGAGACGATGTTCAAGTCCATTAATGTAAAGAAGAAATAGGAAGGGGGCCAGAACACACCCCTGGCGTACTCCGCGCCCCACTCCAAATCTTCTAGTATATTCTCCCCCACGGCCATATCGGACTGAGGCTGTGGCTCCCGAGTATAAATCTCTCAGAAAACGGATTATGGAATCTTCCACGCCTAGCCCTTTCAGAATGTCCCATAATTTAGTGTGTGATACACAGTCAAATGCCGAAGACAAGTCAACGAACATAAGATATAACCGTTCACCTTTAATCCTTGTATATTTTTGTTGCATAATCAATAGATTTAAACATTGTTCAACGGTTCCCATACCTTTCTGGAAACCATACTGCAGGTCGCTCATTATTTCATTTTCCTCTGCCCAGTTCTGGAGTCTTACCAAGATAATTCTACCAAGACTTTTTACAGATGAATCAAGAAGGGAGATTGGCCTATAACAAGCACAATTTTGTCTATCACCCTTCTTGTAAATCGGCACAATTATCGAAGTAAACCAGGATGGATTTAGGCCATTTGCAAGTGCGGCATTAAAAAGCTGTACCAACACGGGACCCCAAATCTCTGTGTTTGCTTTATATAGGTCTGCGGGGATCCCGTCAGGGCCAGCAGCCTTGCCGCCCTTCGTTGCCTTCAACCCGGTTAAAACTTCCTCCAGAGATACCACCAGAGTCTCCTCACCCATTGCGCCGTTCACCAAATTAAGAACATTTGTAGTATAAGGAGCATCCTGTGAGCTATATAAAGTTGAAAAATGTTCCACCCATTCGTCTTCGGTAATCGCCGTCTCTATGCGAGCCTTGTGACTATCAAAGAGGAAGGGGGTGTTAACCGCCCTCCAGAAGGCAGATGCTTCCTTTAACTGTGCAGCCTCGCAAAGAGCTTCAAGGGCCTCCTTCTTTATAGCGTTTTTTCTATTTTTCAAGGCCTTGTTATAGGTTTTCCTTAACCCTCTTATTACTAAGTGATCCCGGGGAGACCTATAGATAGCGTGTTTCAAATCACTTAGTGCCCTGGTACAAGCGGTGTCAAACCAGCTTTTAATACGCCTAGTCATTTTTTACCTCTACCCACAGACTTTTCTTAATTTCAAGAGCTATTCTATCAAAATGCTCTAAAATCTGATTGGGCTGAGACGTCTCCCCAAGGCAAATAGAGACACTATCTGAACAGGTATTTAACAACTTTGCAAGAAACATTTCTGGCATGACTTTGCCCCATTTTAGTGTATACCCATTTTGCCTTCCCAAACTCACATCAGAGGCGATATATGGGGTGAGAGTATGTTCACGATGTTCATAAAAAGGGTTCTCGACCTCTGATAGGGGCAAATGATCACTTAGGGGTAACTTTAGAATCTCTAAGCTATTGATCCTATGGCTATAACTATTTGATACAAGAATAAAATCAATAGTGGACATGGCTCCTCTGCCAATAAATGTAGGTTCAAAAGAAGTAGGGTTCTGAGCTATTTCATTTGCAAAACCCAGATCATACATAAATACTAGTTCATTAAGTAGGTCCCCGATCAAGGAATGATCAAAGTGTGTTAGATTTATATCTTGTTCTAACATTAAGCCACAAATCTCATTTTTTCCCTTTGTACAGAGTGGACAGTTAAAATCCCCCCCCATAAAATTACCATTTCCTTATTTGATTTATCTATTTCATGTTGTATATCTTCCCTAAATGTTTTCAAAGTATTCGGGATTTCATCTTTCGGGATGTTATTGTAGAAATTTATCAGGACTACATTAACTCCCATTTTTTAATTTAGGGTTATTAGTTGATAGTAGCTAGAATTAGACTTAAAACGTACTTTCTCATATTTAAGCTCATTAGAGAGAAGTGTTATTAGGCCTCCCTTCGCACGTCCGTGTTGGCCCCCCTCAGCAGAGGTGAAGAAGGTTCTATACCCACTTAAATACACCGGGTCCGTGGTCCAGGTTTCTTGAAGAACCACTACGTCCCGCCCGTTTAGGATTATCTCCCAGGATGGGTTATTTATCTTATTCTTTAGTCTTGCTACATTCCAAGATAGAAATGTACAGGAATTCCCTTTTTTGGTATTTACTTCCACTTCTACCGTTGGGGTATCACTGGATGTCTCCTTACATGATGGGCTTACTCCTCTACTGTTATCTCCCACCTCTCCCTTCTGGGTTTTCGGAATGTTACAAGGAGGCTCTTCAACATCACCATAATTTATATTTATGGTGGATTCTAAAGATAAAGTAGTTTTACATCCCTCCCCCAGAGTGGACATTATGAGGTTCTTTTTAGAGTCAGCCACTTCTCCTACACTCAGAATGTTTGTCCGATCGGCGACCTTTTTTTGTCAATCGACATAATCAAGGCCCGAAAAGGCATCAAATCTATTATAGATTGGTAAATTATAGGCTGGAAGGGAAAAATCTCTGTTCTCCCAGAAACAATTATTATTTCTATAATCTAATCCAGACGTTGTTGGAAGAAATTGCCTCTGATTAAAACTAAATTGTCTCTGCTTTTGGGGTAAAGGAATCGAACCGTATCCACGTTGATTTGAACTAAACCAGTCTGCAGGATGCCTTACTTGATCCCTATCTCCAAGGTTTTGCCCTGTACAATAAGGATAGAAGTAACTGAGATAATGGGTGGTAATAGAGTCGCTACCTCTTGACTCATACCAATCTCCTATATGCCGGACCGCTCTATGGTCTTTAAAATTTACAATGATAACATCACCTTTCTTATCTTTGGGTCTAAAGCCCACCCAAACTGATCGCCTCACAGTCAGGATTTCTCCATTAATGTGCGCAGGCAGGGGTCTATTATTGTGTAGCCAATATATCACTTTGTTTTTTAAGGCTCGATGATCTTCCCTATTGTCCATGTATAACTCAGGGACACCCGCCATGACTATTGTGTAAGGAGCAGCTTCAGGTGGTAGGTCAACGATTCTCTGTTGATTACATTTTCTGTTATGAGAGTTTACTGTACCATTCTCCTTATTGGCTTTAGGTTGCATTATCTGTGACTTTTCTTCTACAATCATATTTTCCCCGCCTTGGCCACCTACTATACTCACAGGTTTAATGTCGGGCTTCTTTTTTAACAAAGATGTAGATTGGGCGCTTTTTGGTACCTGCCCAGTTGATTTTACCCCAGCATGAGCAGTTTTTGTTTTTGTAGAGGGGACTGGGCAAGGTGGGGCTTGTTTGGGAGCAGTCGTCATTGGAACAGATGAACCACTAGATTTCATGAGGTTTACCCCCTGTACCAGGTCAGCTAGTAATAGCGTGTTTTCCCCTACCTTTTTGTCTAGCTGGTCAAGTCTAGTACACAATTTTTTTTTTCTAGCAGGGGCTGAATTAACACTTTTAACAGGCTTTCTAATTTTACTAATAAACCAGTCTCACCCATAGAACAAGGGTGAGTTATCATTTGAGGTAAAGTCGGGATGGATGGTAAAGAAGCCACATCAGTCACTACTGGAATTGGACTCCTCTTCTGTAATTTAGCTTCCCTAGACTTCATGGGACAGCCCCCTCTTTTTTTGGTGATATTAGTAGTAGTTTTAAATGGTGACACCTGGATTGTATTAGTAAGTGATGCTGGAGAGAATCTAGGGGAGTTTGATAGCCCATCATCAACATAGGTGCTACACAGACTCATGTGGGGTGGTTGTAAACTAACAGGGGTTGTTAAAATGGAGATCTCAGTGGTAGAATAATCCGATACTTCATCTTTATCCCCCCTGTCTCCTAAGTTAGATGACCTATTTTCTTCCATACCGTTATGTATACGAGTTACCGATGGGGCTGTCTCTACATAACCTGCACAAGTACTTTTGTATATCATGTTAACCACTTGTGTGCTTTTTTTAGCTGTTTGTACTTTGTGAGTATGCTTCCCCCTTCTCTTTCTTGTTTTTGCCTTTTTAATTATTCTTACCGGGGGTGTATAATGTTGTTTTTCCACGATATCTAAGTGATCGGCAAGTTTTACTGCATGCACCTGTGCTATCGCAGTGACCACTTTCCCACAGGAAATAGTTTTTTTTTTAGGCGTAGATATATCGATTAGGAGCGCCTCATCCTGGGCCAGAGAAAGATACCCCTGCCCTAGAGAGGCCCGTCTGTTAGAATTAATCTGGGTAATTTTCTGAATTAAATAATTATCCATAGGCCCTTTATCTTTTTTCTCCTTGGACATCTTACGAGCTTAAATTCAAACAGATTCTGAAAGGATAATAAAAGTAGTTAAAAATGGATAACAATAACAAAACAGGGCTTCAACAGTCAGCGCCCAAGACCTAGACCTAAATACGTATAACAGGAGTTATCGTAAAAGTACCTGTCTATAAAGTGTCCCAAGGGCAGTAGCGTCTAGTGCCCAGTCCAGTCTCATCAGGCCTCAGAGGGCCCGCCCTTTGCCCGGGCTTCGCTCCGTGCTCTGCCCCGCGCGCGTCCCGCTAGCGCGTCTGGGGCTGTCTATAAGTAACGGGAGGGGGCGGGAAGAGGACCAGCTGCGGCGAGTCTAAGAACGCAGTGCCCGCTGGTCCTCGCAGTCCCGGAAAGGTGTTGGCGTCCCTCGTCGGTCTCCTCTCCAAGTCAGGGAGTCCGTCAAAGTAGTTGCCTCGAGCGGCTCCCGCGAAGCGGGGGCCGCGAGGTGTGGGCTACGGGCAGCAGGGAATCCACTTGGGCACGACAAAACCACCGTTAACAGCAGCACAAGGCACACCCAGCCCTCCGCTCTTCTAGTCCAGGCGGGAGGGGGCGGGAAGAGGACCAGCTGCGGCGAGTCTAAGAACGCAGCGACCGCTGGTTCTCGGAGTCCCGGAAAGGTGTTGGCGTCCCTCGTCGGTCTCCTCTCCAAGTCAGGGAGTCCGTCAAAGTAGTTGCCTCGAGCGGCTCCCGCGAAGCGGGGGCCGCGAGGTGTGGGCTACGGGCACCAGGGAATCCACTTGGGCACGACAAAACCACCGTTAACAGCAGCACAAGGCACACCCAGCCCTCCGCTCTTCATAACCTGCACAAGTACTTTTGTATATCATGTTAACCACTTGTGTGCTTTTTTTAGCTGTTTGTACTTTGTGAGTATGCTTCCCCCTTCTCTTTCTTGTTTTTGCCTTTTTAAATATTCTTACCGGGGGTGTATAATGTTGTTTTTCCACGATATCTAAGTGATCGGCAAGTTTAACCACATGCACCTGTGCTATCGCAGTGACCACTTTCCCACAGGAAATAGTTTTTTTTTTAGGCGTAGATATATTGATTAGGAGCGCCTCATCCTGGGCCAGAGAAAGATTCCCCTGCCCTAGAGAGGCCCGTCTGTTAGAATTAATCTGGGTAATTTTCTGAATTAAATAATTATCCATAGGCCCTTTATCTAATTTCTCCTTGGACATCTTACTAGCTTAAATTCAAACAGATTCTGAAAGGATAATAAAAGTAGTTAAAAATGGATAACAATAACAAAACAGGGCTTCAACAGTCAGCGCCCAAGACCTAGACCTAAATACGTATAACAGGAGTTATCGTAAAAGTACCTGTCTATAAAGTGTCCCAAGGGCAGTAGCGTCTAGTGCCCAGTCCAGTCTCATCAGGCCTCAGAGGGCCCGCCCTTTGCCCGGGCTTCGCTCCGCGCTTTGCCCCGCGCGCGTCCCGCTAGCGCGTCTGGGGCTGTCTATAAGTAACGGGAGGGGGCGGGAAGAGGACCAGCTGCGGCGAGTCTAAGAACGCAGTGCCCGCTGGTCCTCGCAGTCCCGGAAAGGTGTTGGCGTCCCTCGTCGGTCTCCTCTCCAAGTCAGGGAGTCCGTCAAAGTAGTTGCCTCGAGCGGGCCGCGAGGTGTGGGCTACGGGCAGCAGGGAATCCACTTGGGCACGACAAAACCACCGTTAACAGCAGCACAAGGCACACCCAGCCCTCCGCTCTTCTAGTCCAGGCGGGAGGGGGCGGGAAGAGGACCAGCTGCGGCGAGTCTAAGAACGCAGCGACCGCTGGTTCTCGGAGTCCCGGAAAGGTGTTGGCGTCCCTCGTCGGTCTCCTCTCCAAGTCAGGGAGTCCGTCAAAGTAGTTGCCTCGAGCGGCTCCCGCGAAGCGGGGGCCGCGAGGTGTGGGCTACGGGCACCAGGGAATCCACTTGGGCACGACAAAACCACCGTTAACAGCAGCACAAGGCACACCCAGCCCTCCGCTCTTCATAACCTGCACAAGTACTTTTGTATATCATGTTAACCACTTGTGTGCTTTTTTTAGCTGTTTGTACTTTGTGAGTATGCTTCCCCCTTCTCTTTCTTGTTTTTGCCTTTTTAAATATTCTTACCGGGGGTGTATAATGTTGTTTATCCACGATATCTAAGTGATCGGCAAGTTTAACCACATGCACCTGTGCTATCGCAGTGACCACTTTCCCACAGGAAATAGTTTTTTTTTTAGGCGTAGATATATTGATTAGGAGCGCCTCATCCTGGGCCAGAGAAAGATTCCCCTGCCCTAGAGAGGCCCGTCTGTTAGAATTAATCTGGGTAATTTTCTGAATTAAATAATTATCCATAGGCCCTTTATCTAATTTCTCCTTGGACATCTTACTAGCTTAAATTCAAACAGATTCTGAAAGGATAATAAAAGTAGTTAAAAATGGATAACAATAACAAAACAGGGCTTCAACAGTCAGCGCCCAAGACCTAGACCTAAATACGTATAACAGGAGTTATCGTAAAAGTACCTGTCTATAAAGTGTCCCAAGGGCAGTAGCGTCTAGTGCCCAGTCCAGTCTCATCAGGCCTCAGAGGGCCCGCCCTTTGCCCGGGCTTCGCTCCGCGCTTTGCCCCGCGCGCGTCCCGCTAGCGCGTCTGGGGCTGTCTATAAGTAACGGGAGGGGGCGGGAAGAGGACCAGCTGCGGCGAGTCTAAGAACGCAGTGCCCGCTGGTCCTCGCAGTCCCGGAAAGGTGTTGGCGTCCCTCGTCGGTCTCCTCTCCAAGTCAGGGAGTCCGTCAAAGTAGTTGCCTCGAGCGGGCCGCGAGGTGTGGGCTACGGGCAGCAGGGAATCCACTTGGGCACGACAAAACCACCGTTAACAGCAGCCTTCTAACATACAATAAAGGGTGCTTTGTACCGCATTTTATATTGTACTTCTTTATATTTTCCCTAGCAGTGTTACTTAAATAGCTCCAATGAAGCCAAGCATTTGAGTCATCCTCGGTATTGTCAGGTTCCAGAATCCTACCACATTATTTAGAGAAGGAGACTAGGCCTTCATTATGAGGTATCTGCATATTCTGATGCAAGTGGATGTCGAACTGAGATACAAAGTTGGGTGCTACCCGCACAAAGCAGCCATCTGCCAGCATTTTTTTTCACTAGGTAAACGAGGAGCAAATGATGCAGACAAATAATCCTCACACTGGAACAGGTAAAAACATGTAGTGTGTTACCCCACTATTCTCATGTCCAAAACTCAGAATCACGAGAAAATTGCACACCCACTTAATACCATAGCTTGGAGTATTGGCATAAGCCATGTATGCACATTCCACCTGAAACTTCACCAATCCATAAAGAGGCACTAAGTGTTTAAAGATTTCTCTTGACAATAGTATTCCAGAAAGCTAAAATGCATTTGAAGCATGTGAATATGGACAGTATGCCCTGGTTGGGGCACTACTGCAATGAACAAGTAACTTTCCAGTTGATTGTTACAAACTATAAACTGCCAGTTTAAATGCAGCAGAACATATTTGGTTGTCTATTCCTAAATAAACCCAACGACTTAGGAAGGAAAATGTTACTTACCCAGTAAGTATCTGTTCGTGGAATGTAGTGCTGTAGTTTCACATAAGTACAATCCTGTATTCTAGTGTTAGGCTTGGAAGTGTTCAAGTTGATTTCTTCGAAGAAAGTCTTTCGAGTGACAAGGTAGAGTGACTCCTCCTCTTGCTGATAATGGACATGGTCATCAACTCCATTGTTAGATTGTTTTCCCAGAAGTCAGGTGAAGGATGGGGTATAATAAAGTATAAGTTAGTATAGTGTGATGTCCAAGCTAATGAGATTTGTGAAAACCCATAAATTTAACTGTAACAAACAGGTGTCCGGGGAGGAGGGTGGGTGCAAGTAAATCTACAGCACTACATGTCATGAACGGATGCTTACTGGGTTAAGTAACATTTTCAGTTTGAGGCATGTGTGGCTGTAGATACATATGCTTAGAAGAGACCGTAAAGCAGTCCTCCTCCATAAGTGGTGGTTAACCTGTAATGGTTACCGTTGTTTGGCATAATGTACGTAGAACTGCTTGGCCAACATTGGCTTGTTGACAGGCTAGCACATCTACACAGTAATGTTTTGTAAACGTATGTGGTGTAGACCATGTAGCAGCTTTACATATGTTGGATATAGATATATTTCTCAGAAAAGTCATTGAATTTTTTTTATTTTTTTTTAAATAAACGAGGGGCGCGAACCCTAGGAGGGATAGGTAAAGTTCTTTTAGCTTTAGCATAACATGTCTGGATGCATTTGGCGATCTAATGTGCTATTACCGATTTAGAAATGGCCCTTCCTTAGTGTGGCTTTGAAAAGGAAACAGAGTTGTTTTGCTTTCCTAAATGACTTGGTTCCGTCAATATAATATACGAGGGCTTCTTTTACATCAAAAGCACTTAAAGACCTTTCTGCTACCGTGTCTAGTTGAGGACAAAATACTGGAAATTCAACAGAATAAAGTGGAATTGAGACGCCACAGTTGGAAGGAATTTTGCCTAGAACCACCCTCTCTCTATGTAGTTGGACGAAAGTTTCTCCTAAAGTTAATGCCTCATGGTCACATATAAGTGAAATGATAGCAACTAGGTATATTACTTTCCAGGATACGAACTAGAGGGGGCAGGAGTGGAGGGGTTCAAATTGAGGGCCCATTAATCTTGTTAATACAATATTGAAAAATGAGGGCCCATTAATCTTGTTAATACAATATTGGGGTTCCAAGTGTGAGCTTGTGGCACTCTAGGAAGAATGACTCTTAAGGCCTTCCAGGAAGGCCTTGATGACAGAACTTCTGAATATGGAAGTGTGTTGTCAGTTTTGTAAATGCACGGCTACTGCCGCTAGGTGTGGTGTTATAAATGTGAAAGCTAGACTAGAAGTATATAAATGAAATAAGTAACAGAATCTCTTGAACGTTAGCTGCTAATAAACCAGTGTGTTTAGAATGATGGTAGTGGAGAAACCTTTTCCACTTAGCAGCATAACAGGCATGAGAAGTGGGCCTCTGTACTTCTTTGAGAAGGTCCATACATGGTTGTGGTAATTTCAAAAAGCCAAATTCTATGACTACAGGGGCCAAATCGCAAGATTGAGGGATCTTGGTCTGGGTGTCGGACTTCTCCCTGGCTGTGCGTGAGAAAATCCTGCCTGTTCAGCAGGATCTAATGAGGAACTACTGAGAGTTCTAGAAGTGTGGTGAACCATGGATGTTGTGCCCATGTAGCAGCCATTAGGATGAGGGTGAGCAATGCCTGCTGAAGTTTGCGACCTACAATTGAAATCAGTGGCGGAGAAGGAAAAGCATAAGCAAATATCCCAGACTAAGTATCCATAGTGCCCTGCCCCTGGACTGTTGGGTGTGGGAACCGGGAGGCAAAGTTTGGGCATTTTGCATGTTCTGCTGTGGCGAACAGGTCGATTTGTGGTTGACCCAAACGATGCAGGGATGGAAGAAGGACTTATGGGATGAGTTCCCACTCGTGGACTTGTTTGCTGTTGAGGGCCCACCTCAGAATGGTTTATGCTAGATGAGCTACTTGAGGTGACCTGGTGCCGCCCTGCTTTTGGAGATAATACATGGCAGTCATGTTGTCTATTTTGATCAGAACTACTTTTCCAATCAGGTTAGTAAGGAAGGTTTTCAGCGCCAGATGAACAGCAAGCAACTTCAGGTGATTGATATGGAGAGGTCTCTAGCTGGGTGTCCAACGTCCATGGATAGTTAAATCTTGTGAATGCGCTCCCTATCCGGTGAGGGAGGCGTCCATTGTTATGATGTTTTGAAAAACTGGGTCAAGGAAAGGCCATCCTTTTAAGAGATGGTTGGTGCTCCACCACTTTGGAGAGTGGCAAGCTTGACGGGCAACCAACTCTAGATCTTCTAGTTGACCCTCTGCGTGAATCTATTGCTGCACTAAGCACACCTGCAACAGGCGCATGTTCAGTCCGCCATGAGGTACTGTGGCTACGCATGAAGCCATTATACCTAGGAGACGCATGATGTCCTGACAGTGACCTGCCGATAAGGCTGCAACAGGGGTATGAGCACCTGGAAGGACTGAATCCTGGTGGTTTTGTGGTAAGCGATCTCCGCTGTGAGATGAAGATGGTTCCCAAGTAGGGCTTCATTTGAAGGTGTTGGAGATGGAATTTGAGTGCATTAATGGTAAAACCTAGTTGATAAAGTAGGTTTATGATGGCTTAAATGTGCTGGAAGCATTTTTGACGAGCTGCACTTTTGATGAGCCAGTCATCTAGATATGGAAATACATGAGGTTTTGCCTGCGCAGTTGAGCAACTACTACTGCAAGACATTTCGTGAAGACTGAGGTAGTTGTGGCCCCCAATTGAAGCACTTCATTTGGAAATGCAGTCCGTGTATTATAAACCTGAGGTACTGGCGATGCGCCAGGTGAATAGGAATGTGGAAATAAGCATCCTTCAGGTTGAGTGTGGCCAGGAAGTTGCGTAGAACGTAGGAGAGGTCTGAGGTCCAAGAATGGTCTCAGGGACCCATCCTTTTTAGTAAGGAGGAAGAAGGGTGAATAGATTCCTGTGCCTTGCTGATTAATTTTTTGTGGAGTGCCTGACCTTCCTTGAGCGACTGTTGAGGTTGTGATGAGAGTTTGTGTTTGCAAGTTGGAATGTTTGGGGGTGTGGATGTAAGCTCCAGACAATAACCATTTTGGATTATAATTGACCCCTGACAGATGTTGTGTGATCTGGGGGATGGTTGGCAAGTCAGGCTTTGGAAGTGGCGGCGGCGGGCTTGGTGAAGCTGCCCATGCCTCTACCTTTGAAATTATTGCCCCTAATGGATCCTCGGTAGTACGCCATGGGCAATCTGGCTTGTGCCTTGGGGACGCTGGTAGGAGGTGAAGGTCTCAGGGGAGGTGGTCATGGATTCTCGAAGATAAGAAGGGCGACAAAAGAAACCATGTTGCGATTGTGTCTGGAACACCCCCATGGCCGTTTCCTTATCTTTCTTTATCTTTTCGAAGAGGGTGTCGACCTGGGGACCAAATAAGATATTTTACTGCACATCAGGTTTAAAACCCGATACCTTAAGCCAGGCGTGTCTCCGAAGGAGGCCAATAAAATGTATGCCTCTAGCTGTGGTGTCAGCAGCATCCAGGGTGCACCGAATTGCGGTATCTAAAATGTGTTTGCCTTCTGAGGCGATCTGGTATCCCCTCTTCTGGTGCTCTTCTGAGAGATGTTGAAGGAGCTCCTCCATCTCACCCCAGTTGTCCCTGTCGTTTCAGGAAAAGAGGACAATGGAGTTAGCGATTCTCCAGTGGCTGGCGGACTGGGCAGCTACCCTCTAAACAGTGGTATCAATCTTTTTGCTCCCTTTACTCAGTGGGGGTTTCTCACCCGATGTTTGAGAGTTGGCCATTTTGCGTGCCATGGCAACTACTAATGAGTCAGGCTGGAATGGTCCCTTTATGTATATGAGGAGGGGGGGAAAAATCGCTGAGTGGCGCTTTATATTTTTTGTCGACCCTAGATGTGATGACCCGAGACCTAACAGGGTCATTGGATATATCGGGCGTGTGGCTTAGCATGCATTTGAGCATCTGCAAGTATTATGTTGAGCGTTGGCTGGAGGATAGAGTTTCAAATAAGAACTCATCCTCTAAAGACGCAGTGTGAAATTACACTTTGTGGAATGCAGCAGCTCCTCCTAATGTTGTGGTAGGTAGTAGCGTCGTCAGGGGAAGAGGCCTTAGCGGGACAGAGATCCAGCTGGGTCAGCATCATAATAGTCCCACAGGTCATCCTGTGGTGGGATGAAAAACCCCTTTGTCATCTTCCCCCCGCCTGTGAAAGTGTATGAAACCCTGTGGAGAGTATGATGTGGGCTCTATAGTTGAAGACAGTGGTGACTGTGTGTGGGGCGCAGCAGGTATTAGTGGTGGGCTAACGTGCACTGGACTTGTGGCCTTGTCCGCCTTCTTTTTCTGCTTTGGTGGTATTGGAACTTCCAAAGCTTCTTCAAATTATAGTTGTCTCTTGGTTGGTTGTGACCTAGTTTGGGTAGGTTTCATAATGATATGGCCAGTGTCCGGGTGCATTAAATGTGTTTCTGACTGGAGTCTATCTCCTCTTGCAGCCGTTGTAGCACTGGCTCCACAGTCTCAGTATGCTTGCCGACGGTGTGGGATCTCTGCTCTGACGCCAAAGTTGTCAGTGCCTGCTTTTTCAGTGCGTAGGGCTTCAGCTCCAAAGCTGAAATTTGCAGCGGAGCCGTGTTTTGACGCAGAGTGTCTCGGCTCCAAAAACTGGTTAGACTCGGATGAAGGAGTCAGGAGCGTGCAGCCTATGGTGCTTTTTCGGCACTGAGCCGGTCTGTCCGATGCAACCAGTCGATGCCGACCATGGCCTGAAGGAAGTGGTGCTCCAACAACCCTTTGTGGTGGATTGCTGTGGTCGGGGATGCAGCACAGTACTCACAACTTGACCCGGTGGGAGATCCTGCAGCTTCAGTTCCGATATGGAGCTGACCTCGTGGGAGAAGGTGCCCACATCAAGAGCAAACACATATGCCTCATCTTGAAGGTCCTTGGGTCATAAGAGTTCTGATCTATCCTCAACCATACGGCAAGACATCTCTAGGTCTAGAGCAGGCCGATCACGGAGTGTCTTTTTCGACCAAAATGACTAGCAGACCTCAGAGGTACCCTCCTTGTGATCAGGGGAGAGTCACAAGTAACACGCATGGTGGAGATCAGCGAGTAGAAACTTGGGGTGGCGAGGGCAGAACAAAAAGGCATCTGTTCCATCACAGAGTGGACATGGCGTGGAGGGACATTGAAGTTATGTAGCGCACCCCAAGGGTAAAAGTCCACGGGCCACCGCTGACCGAATTAGTCGTTGATGAACAAACAGGCAGGGGGGGCCTGAAGAGAGCCAGGATTGAAAACAATACAGACAGTACAGTATGGAAAAGAAGAAAGACAACACCGTTCAACAAGAGCAAGAGTCCAATGTCGATGACCATGCGCATTACGAGCAAGAGGAAGAGTCACTCTGCCTCGTGAATCAAAAGACTTTCTCAGAAGAAAAACAACTTGCACACTTCTGAGCCAAACACTAGATGGCAGGATTATGCTAAGCAAGTGTATCTACATCCACACATGCCTTGAAAAATCTGATTTAGACATTTTTATAGGAGAAAATTAGAGAAACAACGTGTGCAGATATGCCGCCTGTCAATGTACCTGCGATGTTGAAACCATGCCAGGGCATGAATGACCACATGTGCTTCAATAAGACACAGCTAACATTCTTCCATTCACAAAAAAACTGTGCTGCTCACTCACCCGTTTAACTGCCAGGGTGGCGATGCCCAGCATGGCAGCACCACCAACCCCAAGGACCACTCGGGCATTGGAGAGGACAAAGTCGATGGCTGTTCCCAGTCCATTTTCATCCTTTTTATTCTTCTGCTCTCCAGCACCAGCCATCCTTTCTACTGCCTGATCCTAGAAGACAAACAGTACAAATTCTTTCAAGCCATGCAATGGAAAAGCAGACACAGACTTGGCACGGTGTTGGAAAGGATCATACAGCTTTCACAACTAACAGCAAAGCATACAAGAAGGGTGAATGCAAGATACAGAAGGTAAAGTTAATATGGGGAAAAATAATTTTCCAGAATAGCATCATACAAGATTTGGTGTTAGACTGAAAAGTAGTCTTACCCCCTTAGCAAACAATATACTTTTAGATGACCTTTGTCATCATGTCCACGCTGGTGGAACACCAAGTCGTTGCAGTGCCCAAGTAATCCCGTACCTCTGTGGGCAGATTATCCCTACGTCCCTTGCCCTCATCCCAGCTATTACAAAGAGAAATGTATCCAGCTCTTGCAGAAGAAAGAAATAGGAAGTAAGATATACCTCCACCCGCCCCAAGGGTGTCATAAGGATCATGTGTGCCATAGAACTTTCCTTTTTGCTTGTCCTGCCTAGGTCTAGGGCATAGTCAGGAAGTATGGGTCCCTGCAGGTCTTAGACCTGCTACGGCCACGCCAGGGATGTGACTGGCACAGAAAGTTAACAGCCTGTGAAACACGGCGAGGCTTACACCCCCCCCCTCCCCCCTCCCCCCCCCCTCCAAGAGGAGAAAAATTGCCTAGGCGAGGCGGTCTTTCAGAGGAGAGAATACCAACTATGGAAGATCAAACAAGTAGGTTTCCCTTATTTTCCACGGTTGCTAATGTGGGGAGCATAACAAAGGTGTGGGTAGCGAATGGTGTACTTGAGCCGCATGCTTGCCTTATGTGTTCCTTCTCTTCGGCATGCACGGTGAGAAACTCACTGGCGTGAACGTGCAAGCTCTCTGTCTCTACTTAAAGAAAGTAAGCAAGGAGGTTGTTTTGGTGCTGAGATTGCTGGACATGTGTTTGGGGTCTTCCTCAGTTTTCCTATGGGCAAGCACAGCAATAAGTAGCTTAATTTAGAGTTGGCCTTCTCTTCTTCATAATCTTTACCTTCTCCCAATAAGAAAAGGCGTAGAAGTAAGAAATCCAAGGAGGACTTGGAGGAGAAAATGAGAAGAATTGTCCTTGAAAATATGGCTCAGTGCATTCTTCCAGTTGTTACGCCTCAGACACCATGTTCTTCTTCTTCTGGCTCTGAAAAGGAGGAAGAACATTTAGACATATTACCTGAAGAATAAAGGATGGAAATACATAAAACAAAAGTTTTTTCCTGCGAATCTGTCTTCATTAAAGTATAATATAGGGTGCCAGTCAAAGAATCTCACAGCATTTCTAAATAACATGTGCTAAGGCAATTTCGACATGGTTCTATCCATTCATAAACAGGTCATCTTAAGGGAGTGGGAAGATCCGGATAAGATAAAATTGACTAGATTTGTGTTAAGATTACATCTCTTATAAGAAGGGGATAAAAGATTTTGGGAAACTGTTCCAGTAGACTCCTTTGTGCCTAGTTGTGTCAGAGGAACTTGTGGCAAGTTTGGTAAAAAAAAAAGCACTTTAAACGACCAAACTGATAAAAAGGTGGACCCTTCACAAAAGAGACCCTGTGCGAGGGCACACCTGACTGACGGCAGATATTGAGGGAGCCTCTACCAGTCAGTCATTGATTTCAGACTTGATGTGCCTCTTTAAAACAGTTCAGGGGGAGCTGAATGTTCTGCGCTTGTGGAAGCTATAGAAAAACATGTTGAATTAATTTAATTTCTAATACCTCCTTTAACAATGCAAGACCACAGCACGATCTCAAGAAGCAACAATAGTGGCAAGCAGAAATCTATACTTAAGGGAATGGCATATGGACTGTGCTCAGAAATCTGCAGCTCTGTTGACAGCCTTTAGGGCTTAAGGATCTTTGGTCACAACTTAGAAGGCAAACGAAACATTAATTTTCATTTTAGCAAATCGTCATCTACATCCAATTCTGTTTCACAATCATCCATGTTCTCGTTTTGACAGCCTTAAAGAACAGCGTCAACCCAATTCCAGTTCAGTTTTACAAAGAAACAAAGAGGAAAAGGTTTTAAGTATCAAGGAAACCAGAAAGGTTAAAGCTCCTTCACCATCAAGAAATTACCCGTCCCAATCATGCTGAAGGTGGCCATGAATGGTCAGTAGACAGGCAGATTTATCACTTCAGGAAGGCTGGGAGAAGTCTGAGACTCCTGGGTACTGGAGATCACAAAAATGGGTGTTGGGTATGGTTTCCATCTATACAAAGAAACTGGAACCATTCAAACACCTTGCTCACTAAATCCTGCCAAGAAGGCAATGAAGGTGGCGATCCACAAGTTGATAGCAAAAGAAACAATTGTACCACTCCTGAGAATGAAGAGAGGATAAAGACGACATTTCTGATACCAAAACCTTCAGGAGTTTGTCAACTAATTATAGATCTCAGGAAGGATAACAAATGGATATAGAACATTCCATTCATAATGGAGACAGTGCAAAGAATAAATTCCTTTAATTGTGGTAGGAGCATTTAGGATAACGACTGAACTTCTGCATGCTTACTTTCATAGTCCAATGGCAAGAAGTCATGAAAACATTCAAAAGGTCCTGCATGTTCAGGAAACACTTTCAGTCCTGGGATCTCCCCTTCGGAATCAGATCGGTCTCAAAAGTATTTTTTAAAAAGGAATGACACAACGTGGCTTGGTTACATCTACAAGGATTGACTATCCTCTATTACCTAGAAAGCGGCTGCTTTGCTCCAACAAACCAAGCGCATTGGAAGGTTGAGAAGTTATGAACAATTATCTACAGTGCCATGGTCTTTTAATCCACCGCTCAAAATGAAATTTGGATCAAGCCCAGAACAGGAATTTCATAGGCGGCCAACACACGACAGACATTGGCCTGCCATTAATAAGAGCAGTCAGGCTGAGAATGACTCTTACAACTACTTTCTGCAAAACAGACACCTGCTCGCCTTTGGGTAACGGCTCAAGGCCACACTTCATCCTGTGCTCCTTGCTCAGACTGCAATTCAAAACCTTTATCAACTCATCTCCTCGGACACTTGAAGACTGCATGGATGTTTTTGGAGGAACTCAGACCGTCCCCGAAAGTTAACCTATGCTCTCAATCTGATAGCTCTGAATACTGTGGCATTGACAGAAACTCATTTTCTGGCCTCAAAAACAAAACATTTGTGGAAACAACACTGATGACAGATCGGCTGAGCAAGCCCATCTAAAAACCGTGCCTTTACTCTGGATGTTTTCGCTCATTTTTCCTACTTTAGGGGTTCTTTTCTCGCTATCCTGCACGAGGAGCCTTGGGTAAGGAGCAGAAGTAATAGCGGTTCTTCCCCTTTGGCCTCATCGAACCTGGCTTCCACTTCTGAAGAGCATGGCCCTAGATCTTTTCTGGAAAATATTGCCTCCACTGTTTCCTCTTTATGCACCAGGGTGTCTTTCACTTTCTAAACATTCTCTTGGTCTGGAAGCTGAAAGGGTTGGGCTGCAGAGTAAAGAAATATTTTGAGAACGTAACAAGTTATTCAAGACTCTAGGCGCCCCTTTACTCTTGAGTCATGATAAGCATTGAAGGAATTTTCTGTCTTCGAGTTCAGCTAAATCTATTCCTCTAAACCATGGGTACTCGCAAACTTTCTCTCGGGGGCCAAATTTACAGTGTGGTTTGTGTCCGAGGGCTGCACCCATAGGGGCAGGGGTCAGTGGGGAAGGGGGCGGCGCTAGAGCAAAAAAAAAAAACTGACCATGAGATTGATCACAGGTCCCTGCAGCAGACACCTTCGTCCACTGAGCCACCAGACCCGGCATACACACATCTCTCTCTCTCACTCACTCTGACTCTCTCACTCCCGGTCTCATTCACTCGGACTGTCTCACTCCCTCTCTTCCTCTGTCTCACTCACCCTGACTGTCTCACTCTCTCTCCCTCTCTGTTTCCTTCTCCCTCACTCTATTTCCCTCGCTCTCCTTCCCTCTGTCTCCCTCTCTCTCCCTCACTTTGAGGTCTCCCTCACTCTAGGTCTCCCTCACTCTGAGGTCTCCCACTCTCTCCTTCCCTCTGAGTTCTCCCCCTCTCTCCTTCCCTCCCCCTCACTCTGAGCTCTCCCTCTCTCCTTCCCTCTCCCTCACTCTGAGGTCTCCCTCCCTCTGTCTCCCTCACTCTGAGGTCTCCCTCTCTCTCGTTCCCTCCCCCTCACTCCGAGGTCTCCCTCTCTCTGAGGTCTCCCTCTCTCTCCCTCGCTCTGTCTCCACGCTCTCCCTCCCTCGCTTGCTCTCCCTCCCTCCCACCCTCCATCCCTCGCTTGCTCTCCCTCCCCCTCGCTTGCTCTCCCTCCCTCGCTTGCTCTCCCTTCCTCGCTCTCTCCCTCGCGCTCCCTCCATCGTGCTCCCTCGCTTGCCCTCCCTCTCCCTCGCGCTCCCTCTCTCCCTTGCTCTCCCTCGCTTGCTCTCCCTCCCTCCCTTGCTTGCTCTCCCTCGCTTGCTCTCCCTCTCCTCACCCTGCCTGTGTGTGCCCGGGCTGTGACAGCTTCCAGGCACGCACACACAACCGCACCCAAGCACTTCACAGGTCTTTAAAAGACTATTGGCATGTTAATGAGGCTTTGTTCACCTCTCAGCGCCCCTCCGACTATGGCGGGAATCTCCCGGCCCCCACAGAGCAGCAGAGTCTGAGTCGCGCTCTGGTTGCAGACACTTAAAACCTCTGGTACGATGTCTGCAAGGTCCGCGGGCCGCCAGGAAAGGCTTGCCTGGCCGCCACCGGCGCACGGGCCATACCATGAGTACCCCTGCTCTAAAACGTATGAGATATTGTTTTCCATCCTGCAGGTTCAAGACTGATTTCAAAAGATTTTGGCTATTTCCTCCTTAAGAGATCAGTAGGTATTAATTAAGGCATTTGTTAGTTCTTGGGAGGGCTAGGATGGGCATCTAGAATAGAGATTACAAGTGATTTTCTCTATTTCAAGTCCAGCCAATGACCCCCCTCCGTGAGATCTCCCTCTAGTATTCAAATATTTCCAGGAAGTGCTTTGTGAGCCTCCAACTATAAATCTGAAGTACTTATATGAAGGTGGCATTCTTAGCCGCTTTCATCTGCCAGTTGGATTGTGGAGCTGGTAACTTTGTTGTGCAACACCCATTTTTTTTTTACTATGGTACATAAAATTGTAATTCTCAAACCTAAACATCTTTTCTTCAGAATGTGGCCCCATGATGCATAAGGAACAAGAAATAAGACTGGAGTGTTTTTCCTTTCCCCTCACCTTCCAGAAAAGAACTACATTTTCATTTATTGGACGTGAAATTGCTGTATTTGGAACATTCACTGCCTTCTAGAAAAGTGTTCATTACATTTGGAGGATCTAACCAAGAACGTAAAGAATCCAATATGACCATAAGTCGATCAATCTATTCCACTGCCATTAATGGCTACACTCTAGCAGACATCCATGTTACTGAGAGATTGTCTACAATCAGACCCTCCAGGATTTCGCGATTTCGCGATTTGCAATAAAATCGCGAAAACGGCCGTTTTGTAAAAGTGCCGCGATTTTTATAAAATTGCCCGCGAAATTTTGGAAAATGCCATCCCTCCATTTTCATCCAATATAATTTTGCATCCAACAAGCAGGAGACAAGAATCTCTGGCCCTCTCGCATCCTAATATCCCCGTATATGCTGTGTTGGACTTTGTTTTCAGAGCACTGACTACACTGAAACTATGAAATACGACGGATTGTAACAACTTTACAAATAACGATTTCCAAAAGTGTCTCACCCGATCCTTCACATCCGGTTTTTCTTTGTAAACTTTCAGGTAGTGTCGTTCACAACTGCCCCTGCCTATTTTTGAGTATGATAAACTGTATAATTTGATGGAAGTGTTTAACAATCTTCTTGTGAATATGACTGCAGGGATATAAATACCTCTCCCGGGTTCTACGGCCCTGCAGGCATCAGCGTGATTTCTCTTCGGCTGAGAATGAAGCCCAGCAGAATGTGCCCGATCTAGCGCCAATCCCGAGAGTACCGCTGTTGGAAGCTGGTGTTTGTAGTGCTTCGCACTGACCGGTTGCCATTTTAAAATCATTGTAGATTTCTGCCCGAGGAATAGAAGTGCATTGGCCTAGTGATTCGAACAGCCTTTTTTTTGTGCCCAAGGTAGGCACCCCGGGATTGCAGTTCGGCCAGCTGGTTCCGCAATGAGCTCCTAAGCCACGATTGGTTGTGGCCTTTGCAGACTGCATGTGGTGATTGGACACGGGCCCAGAAGGCACAGCGACCCCTCGTTTTACCCACATCCCCGTCTGGGGTGTTTTAGCTCTGCATGAACAGGTTCAAGTGTATGCTGCGCAATTGCTAAGAAGGTCAAGGGGCCTGGCCTTTGCCTTGGTCTGTAGGGGCGAGGGAGAGAGCTTGCTTTCCTTACTTCCAGAGAAGCACTTTAGGAACACACCTTCATCTACATTTTGCCCTAAGTTTCCTCCTTCCCACCCTGTCTACTTGGGCCATCGTTTCTTTGTCTGGGGAAGGGGGCAGGGGTCAGCCCCCCCATTTCCATGGTATTTAAGATATACGAAAAAGAGGTCATGTCAGTTTACTCCACGGACGAGTGCAAACATGCACCGAGGTCTTATTACTTGGCACCCCTGTGTCCGAAGGCTCCAACTCACCTTTTTAGTTTGCCAGAGGGTGGAAATACGTGTGCAAGTTGGGGCCAGACCCACTCAGCAGCTACTGCCTGCATCCTGTGTTTTATCGGGGCTAGCTCTGGCCATGCATGTTCGACTTTACTGCAAGTGACTCGAGTATACCTGTTTGTGTGCTAGTCTTCTCCTAAAACAGAAGGAGCTAATCTGTTGGCGGGCGACTGAATATACATTCATGTCTTGCCATTTACATTTAGTCTTAATTAGTTTCTAGTAACCATCGACTAAAAGGATGCCGTTGGCTGTAGACTTGAAGATGATGACAAGGCCTTTCGCCAGACACCTGCTCTGTGTGTGAAGTTCTCATCTCTTCAGTCTGCGTTGGTAGTACATTTCTCACACATCTACTTTATTTCTGTGTGATATTTCTGGACAGAAGCCATTCAGAGAGGTTAACACTCTGCCATTAAAACTGCTTTGAGGATCATTGGGTGTGGCCTGTGGCATGAGGACCTTTGCAGTCAAGTATTTTTCCTGTTGCTAGATTCAAAACCTCCACTGTCCTGTGCAGTTATGATCTGGCAGCCCATCACTATGGCTTTTGGTTTTGGTGTTATTCAACAGCATGGTTAATGGCGTTCGAGACCCGACCTCCCAGGCCTGCAGGGCAATTTGATATGAATGGTGGCTCTCACACTGGCATGCCGACCAGGTCTGGGTGAAATTTTAATTATCCTAGTGTAATTGCATACTTTTGGAAATTTCACATAACGAAACTTAATTATATGAAGTAGTTCTAGATTTGAATAAAGTTCTTGATTCTTCTTTCAGGAAGACTGAGTAGACTGTTGTTAACCAGCTCCTCTTTCAGACCAACCCCAGAAGCAGCAGCTTTAATGGAGGGGACATAAAACGTAGTGAACAACAAGGCAATTTCAGTCCATCCTTCCAGAAGTGGACACGATTATACCCTTGTTTTTGGTTTAGAAGGTATCGGTGGAATACAAACCGATTTTGGACTTATTAGAGGTGAAATGTTGCACCCCCCCCCATGTGGCATACAAAATGATGACCCTGCAGGTAATTCTTCAGTTCATAAGGACTGGACATTTTCTTGCATTTGTGGCCCTCCTCAAATCGTAACTGCATGCACAATTCACAGATTCTCGAGGAAGAACCTTATTTTTTGTGGGGGAGTCAAATCTTTGAGCTGGCAACATTTCCAAGGGTCTACGAAAAAGTTTTAGCTCCATTGGTAAGTGTTAGCAAAATAAATGCAGATTTTTCCATATTTCCACAACTGGTTTATTTATTTTTCTTCTGTCTTAAAGGCGCCCTGCTGAAACCTAAAGTGTGGCCCCTGGAGGGAGGGGGCCGCATGGCGCACTGAATGTGGCCAAGGCACGCAGTGCAAGCAGTAAGAGAAACTCACTAAAGAAAATAGTGCTTACAACACTAAATAACATGTACCCTGCAACAACCAAAGTAAAGGGCCAGCCGCCATTGGAGTTCCATTTATTTCAGGCTGAAAATGAATGATTATCAGTAAAATAAAGTGCCGCAAAAATGCCGCTAAATTTCCATATTTGTGCCGCTACATTTCCATATTTGTGCCGCTAAATTTGCTAATCTATGCCGCTATATCCTGGGGGGTCTGTACAATAGGGATGGCAGCTTCCTGAGCGGACATTCAGGGAGTTCCTATGTCTCACTGCCACATGCGCTTCAGTTGATACGCTTGTAAAGCACTTGGATGTAGATGACGTTTTGCTAAAATGAAAATGAATCTTTGGTTTGCCTTCTAAGTCGTGACCAAAGATCCTTAAGCCCTAAAGGCTGTCCACAGAGCTGCAGATTTCGGAGCAGAGTCCGTATGCCTTTCTCTGGAGTATAGATTCCTGCTTGTCACTATTGCTGCTTCTTGAGATCGTGCTCTGTCCTTGCATTGTTAAAGGAGATATTAGAAATTAAATTAATTCAACTTGTTTTCTATAGCTTCCACAAGTGCAGAACATTCAGCTCCCCCCTGAACTGTTTAAAAGAGGCACATTAAGTCTGAGATCAATGACTGACTGGTATAGGCTCCCTCGATATCTGCCGTCATAGTCAGGTGTGCCCTCGCACAGGATCTTTTTTTATTTATTTATTTAATTTCTAAAGCGCATTGTCACCTAACAGGCATCCTGGCGCTAGTAACTCAGCATAACAGGCATCCGTTGGGCCATACTGTAGCCAGACCCCTAACTCTTAGGAAACAACCATGTTTTTAGGCTCCTTCTAAAAGGAAGGAGATCACTGATTTGTCTAAGCTCTAGAGGTAAGTGTAGGAAGGTAGATCCCTGACTATGGTTGCCCCCAACTTTTTGCCTGGTGTTTTGCTGGTTTTCTGACTTAGTTGACCTGGGGCCCTGCTATTCAGGACCCCAGGCCTACTGCTCTCTCTGTAAAATGGATTCCATGTACCCTAGGTACATATCTAATTGGATACTGAGTCACCTTATCAGTCCCTGTACAGTGTACCTTAGGTACCCAGGGCATAGGTGTACCCAGGGCCTACCAGGGGCTGCAGCATGTATTATGCCACCCCTGGCTGGCCATCCAAATCTGACACAACTGGCTGCACGACAGCTGGGGCAAGGTGGTGTAATCACCCTTTGCTTTAGATATAGTATACCTATATCTAACCCTAAAATGGACACATGTATTCCTATCAGTCACTCCTATGGCAGGCCTTGACAATCCTGAAGGCAGAGTGCTTGGAATCGTGTGAGATAGTGCTCTGGCATGAGCTGAGCCTGTCTGCGGCTTTCGGGATCCATCCCTTAGCCGTTTCCATGATATCGCATACCATATACTCTTAAGTGCATTATAATCCTCGCGGTTAAATGCCAACTCTGGTATCGCTTTATCAAAACATGTCGAGTAAGGTGTCATACGAATTGGAATACTAACCCCTCACCAATTCTGGCGACGGGGTTAGCATTCCACCCTTCTAGAGGGACACGACATGTATGTAACCTGTAACCCCGGTTAAAGTTAGACAGAGCCTTAGCTCCACAAAATGGATGCTGCCACCGAGACACAAGTCTGCCCTCCTGCTGCTGGGAGTCCTCCCAGCCCAGGAGGCAAGGACAAAGGGTTTCCTGCCAGGGGCGGTGCCAGCACCGTCCCAGACAGGATTTTGTGTATTCTAGGTAGGCAGGGCTTTAGAGGAAGGTGACTGCAAGTGGCACCCCGGTGCTCACTGTGCATAGGCCGGCTGGAACCAGTTCTAGGGGCACTCCAGCCCCTGATCTGGGGAAAGCCCGCCAAAGGAGAGGGGTGTAACCACCCCCCTCCTAGTCCCACCCATAGGGCAGGACTTAGTCGCGTGCCAGCCCCTTTTTGCAGGATAAAGGTAGGAACTGGCCCCCTTCCAAATCAGATCAATCTTTGAATCCTGAACCCACTTTCTACGAGAGGAACTCAAGACTCTTCCTAAGATTTCTCACTTGTGACTAAGGAGTAGTCACCCTGCGGCAGCAGGCACCACCCAAGCATCGCGGTCTGCTGTAAGTCTCTCCTCCGGATCAAGACTGCCCAGCACAACGAGAACCGGCTTCCCTGGCACCTCTGACCTCAACCTACATCGTCAGCTACGCTGAGATTCGTGGGTGTGACGAGACCTCGAGGGACCGGCCATGATCAAGACTGCCCGACGCTTGTCCAGCACGACCACCGAGTGACCCTCGACTGAGTGCTTTGGGGTAAGAGAAGCCCCGACCCTGAGCAGCTCCAGCACCTAAGTTCAGCCTCCCTGCATCCACGAGATCTGCGTGGGGCCCTTCTGCTCTTTGCTGCTCACCGCGTTGTCCAGGTCACTTGCCCGTTGGCTAGTGGCCCTCTTACGACGCTTCACGACGACAAACACCGCTGGTCTGGTTGCTCCAGACTAGCCCTTGCTCCCCTCCAAAAGAGGAGCACCCTGGACCTTCCTGGTCCACTCCAGACTCCATTTTAAGTCCACCGCGTGGGCTTGCATTTGCCAAGACTTGTTGCCCCAATCCTGGGTCCAGCGACGTCGACAGCAGAGACCATCGTGGGACAGCTCGCACCTCCATCCTGGTCGCCGACAACGCCTCCTGGTCCGAGAGACTGCAGAGCCCAGCAGCGCCCACTCACATGGTCGAGGTGACTTCGCCCGGTGCCATCCTGGTGCCCACCTAAATCACTGGCTAGTGATTCAGAACTTGATCCCCTCTGCTTACAGGTCTTCTTCCCTGATCCAGGCTTGGATCACCACGAACTTCTTCACTGGCCGCCTGCCAGCAACTTCTTTCTTCAGGCTCCTGGTTCTTCAACGAGGGTTTCCGACGCAACTTGAACCCTATGCAGCCGCAGCCCCTGGGCTAGGTAAACTGAGTACTCCGGTGCTCCAGCATAGTCCAACACCCTAAGTGTTCGGATCCACTCTTGTTTTCGACCCACCTAGTCGGGTTCGCCCGAGAACAGTAACTTTGCAATTGCTAGTATCCATAGACTTGTTCCCGCATTACGCGTGAGAGTTCCCACTCTGCACACGGCGTCCCTAGGCCTCCTGCTTCTAATCCAAGGGTTCAGCATTGTAGGCCTAGCGTTTCTACAGTCTAGAAAAGTATTACTTACCTGCTAGTAATTCGCATTCCACTTTTGTAATATATGGTTTTTCGTGCCCCTCGGGCATTTGTGTAAATTGTGTGACTTAAAGTATTTTCGTAAGAGTTTTGTTGTGTGCTAAGCTCCCTGTCTCATAAAGAGCCAGGGTAGTCTTGTTATAAATAAACATCTGTTTATTTTCATAACAACTTGTGTGGTGTCCTTTCACTTGGTGTTCAAGGGGTAATGTGATGGTAAAACAGCTGGCTTAACACGCCCTCTAGAGTCTTAGCCTTAGACTGCTCGTATCCATGCTACTAGGATAGCTGGTCTATAAGGTTGACTTACAACCAATCATCAATAAGGGTTGTTTGGACTGATACAAAGTGCTCACTAGAATAGTGAACATTATATATCAGGCCAACTTCTCACAGTAAGGTATTCCAAAGTTTTGCAGCTGCGACCCCAAAGGATCTACCACCTGCCCTGACTTTCTTAAATCTGTTTTGCCCCTGACGAGCGCAGAGTTCGAGTAGTAACATACCACTCGAACTTACTTTGAAAGGAGGTAGGTCCCATTCCATACAGGGCCTTGATTACTAAGCAGAGAGATTTGAACTTAATTCTCTGTTTCAGAGGTAGCCAATGCAGCTCAGCCAGGGCCAACGAAGCGGAAGACCTTCTAGGCCAGCCTAACACTAGTTTAGCTGCAGTTGTCTGTATCCTCTGCAACCTATCAAGAAGGAATATTGGGGACTCAAGAAGCAGGGCATTGCAGTAATCTACTATGCTAAGTATGGAGCTAAAATGATGGCCAGACAGCAACCCACAACTTTCATCACCTGCGCCTTCTAAGTAAGATTACAGTCAAATATCACACCCAGGTTACGAACTGTCTTTACAGGCCGAACCCAATTTGGGGTGTCAGAGGGCCAAAAATTACTGGGCAGCACGGAAGGAACCCTTTCTGTGGCACAGTAAAGCACCTCGGTCTAGGACGCATTAAATTGCAGCGAGTTTTAGGTGTGCCCTCGCACAGGATCTTTTTTGTGAAGGGTCCACCTTTTTATCAGTTTAGTCGTTTAAAGTGCTTTTTTTCGACCAAACTTGCCACAAGTTCCTCTGACACAACTAGGCACAAAGGAGTCTACTGGAACAGTTTACCAAAATCTTTTATCCCTTTCTTCTACGAGATGTAATATTAACACAAATCTAGTCAAGTTTATCTTATCCAGGTCCTCCCACTCCCTTAAGATGACCTGTTGATGAATGGATAGAACCATGTCGAAATTGCATTAACACATGTTCTGTAGAAGTGCTGTGAGATTCTTTGACTGGTAATTGCAAAAACAACAATGATGGACAGAATGTGGATCAATGTCACACATTCACCCCAGTCCAAAGATCTGGGCCCAAATCCATCGTTTTTTTGCACCACACACCACCCTGGGTTAGACAATGGCGATATGCAAATCAGCGCTGACCCTGTGCCCCATGGGAACAGTCCAGTCCGAACTACAAAAGCCATGTCCTTCCCAGAACGGAATCAAGCATCCGAGGACCGGCCCGGTTTCGAGGCAACACCTCTCGTCAGCCCGGCTAGCTTGACTCAGTGGTGTGTAGTGCCTGGGACTCACGTCTGAGCATCCCCAGTACACTTAGAGCGGTAATTGCAAAAACAACAATGATGGACAGAATGTGGATCAATGTCACACATTCACCCCAGTCCAAAGATCTGGGCCCAAATCTGGCGAGGACCGGCTCGGATGCTTGTTTCCGTTCTGGGAAGGACATGGCTTTTGTAGTTCGGACTGGACTGTTCCCATGGGGCACAGGGTCAGCGCTGATTTGCATATCGCCATTGTCTAACCCAGGGTGGTGTGGAGTGGAAAAATGATGGATTTGGGCCCAGATCTTTGGACTGGGGTGAATGTGTGACATTGATCCACATTCTGTCCATCATTGTTGTGTTTGCAGTGAGATTCTTTGACTGGCACCCTATATTATACTTGAATGAAGACAGATTTGCAGGAAAAAACTTTTGATCTATGTATTTACCATCCTTTAATCTTAAAGTAATAGGTGTAAATGTTCTTCTGAGGCGTAACAAGGATTCAGAATGCTGGAACTGGAAATCTTTCCTTTGGTCACATCTTGATGGTTGCGGTTCCAAGTTAAACGAAAGGGGATTATGCACAGATTAAAAGGTGGTGCATTTGGTGAATATGTAATATTGTTGATTTTTTTTTCATTTAGAAGATCGGGTTGGCTTTAGTACATCTCTTTTTGGAATGCCTAGGACAAGGCACGTAGAGATAATGCACGGTTACTTTCCAGTAAACAACATTACTGTGCATGTGCTCAACAAATCGCCCAAGAATATAAGAACCATCACTGTAGAGAAGACTGTGCCACGCTTGCAATAAACTACAGAGTATGCTCACAGTGTTAAGATGCCTGGTCTAGAAGCAGGCACTTTTACTACAAATCTTGTGTGCGACCTAGCACGTGTTCACTGGCTCACCTGAGACGTCAAAGTGGCAAGTGGGATAGCAGATATAACCAAATACGTTTTCAAAAGTCAGGGGTGGATGAGGGGCCCTGGGTCACAGCGCAGGCCCGCTCACACCAGCCCTCCCAGTCGGGTGCGCAGGAAGAACTGCCCCTTCTCCAGTTGCCGTGCCTTTTCGTCAGGCTGTGTTATGCCTTGGTTACGGCGGAATTCTCGGCGGACAGACGCAAAGTAGAAGTCACGATCTGTGTACTGCAGCTGGCGTCCAGCTCGCAGCAGGGCCCGGTACAGGGTGAGCACCGCTGTACGGGACCACGCCGCCATGGCCCACCCGATGAGGCTGTGGGAGAAAAAAGAAGACAATGACAACATATTTTAACCGCATGAGAAACATGTTGTAGGGGAAGTTCACTGATACCAATGATTAGTAGATCAATCATTATATTATTTTATTGAGCAACAGAGAATAGTTGGTGTTCCCACACAAGCTAGGTAACTGACACCAGAACCTCCAAAGCATGGAACACTAACATAGTACAGAATCTACATGGAACATGGCACTTAAAGTGAAAGGCACAAAACAAGTAATATGCGAATACAACAAAACACCAATTCTACACCTAGGGCCCTGCAATCATGCCATAATCTGCCATCCCGTTTCAGTGAGTTTATACTTGTGACGTTACGGCCAGTCCAGTTTCTGGAGTAATAAAGCAACCGGACTTACTCCCACTCACTACTCTAATATCACTTCTACCCGCCTTGTACCTCACTTACTACTTTACTCCTTTTCTTATTTTGTGCGTGCTCCACGTCTTGGTCTCTGATCTCCGTCTTATGCAGCCCACACACCCGGCGCTCAGGTCAAAGTTCGAAAACTGCGCTATCTTCCTTTCCACCTAGTCCTAAACTCCATTTCTAGTTTATCCTACACCCTTTTATATAAGTGTTCATATATCCTGGGTCATTTCACCACAGTATTTTTTGGGTGTTGCAAATTTATATAGCGCGAAGGTATTGGAGCACTTTACTTGAGCACAAGGGCAAATTCATTTTTTTGGAAGGCACGGGGAGATGAGGTGATTGGCCCAGAATCACAGGATGTGGAGTCGACCCCGAGGCTCGAACTTTGGTTTCCCGGCTCCAAAGTCGGCAGTCCAGCCGTGAGACCACATCCTCTCCCCCGCTGACCTGCGCTAACGCATGGTTTGCGCCGCTGTCTAGCTCACTGCGCTTCAACCGTGTGTAATTTCCTCTGCTGTACTATCTTACCTACGTTTGTGCCGTTCTTCGTTTGGTACGGTAGAGAATGGCTCGGGCCACCTGGATTTGGTTGGTGGGGAGGGGGCGGGCCGCAACCCGGAAGTATTTATTTTCCCGGTGTGCCCTCGTTTCCGATGCCACCGGAAGTGGCTCTGGAACACCGGCCATTTCCGTGTCTGCGCCGCACCTCCGGGTTTCCACTTCGAGCCGCGGCATATGCAAGCGGTTTAAAAACAGGAGTATGAGACTTGGGGACACGGGGTCCCCTGCTTTGCCCCCTCTCAAAGGAGAAAAGAGACGTAAATAATCAAAAACGCTCGCAAAATCGAGGCTGTCTACAACGGATGGTGTTCCGCAGCAAAGGCACTTGTTATTTCGACCAACTGTGCCATTATTTGGCAACAATTTATCGGGGTTTTGCATTGGTTAGGAAAAATATCCCAGTTTGCATGTCTCGAAGGATGCCTTCTATTTCTAGAACCTCGTAGAAAAGAACATTAATCCCTTAAACAGCAAAAAAAAAACAAGAAATTGTGTGAAGTAACACATACATGCCAATAGACCCGATTCCGGCTGGAGACACCCGTTTTAAGAAGGCAAAAGTTGCTTTATTTGAGCTGTCTCCCGCCTGAAAGTGCCAGCAGCACTCGCGCTCCTTTGCCGCCCGTTCCTCTCCTTGGCTGCCGCCTCCCCCCCTCTGCTACTTATTTCAAGGACCGACCCTTTTAATGGCACACAGATAAACAGGGAGTGCAGTATCTCCCCATGGGGTGCCCTACCTCCACCACCAGTCTGTTGCATGTCATCATTCATTGTAATATGGCCAGGTTGTAGTACGTCAAGATAGCTATGTTGTTCCGGCTTACTTTTCACATGCTTTACCTAATCTTGTTTTTAACAGCAGTCCGCTTGCTTTCACTTTACATGTGTCCGTGTCTTATTCTTCCACTGCCCACCTACAGTTGGGACATGTTCACCCCCCGCCACACTGGTGAAGAGTGGGAACTTTGAAGCACACAATAGGAGCAGTGTTTTATTCCTTGCCAGAGACTAAAATAGATTTCTGAAGTGATCGTTCCTCGGTAGTTGTGAGAGCCGAGCATGCACCATCAATCTTTCACTTTAACAGCCCAGTTCTGCACTGTTTCTCTACTCCAAACTGCACTGTGCAAATAAATTTGTATGCCGCTTGGCATTAATGTAATGACTTCTCAGCTTTGCTATCGTTGTGTTATTATGTTAGTATGTATTTGTTTATGTGCTTACATAGTGCCCCAGTCTCCAGATTTTTAGGTCTCACCTGTCGATGCGCATGCGCATCGAGCTTGCGAGACTATTGGGGCTTAAACAGTCTTTAACCAAGTTGCAAGGAATCGTGGCGATTCCTTGCAGTGCCCGTGAAATACAAGCTTAATGCGCATGTGCATTGAGCTTAAAAGCGCGTGCACATGCCCCCAGCCGCCTGCTTGCATGTATTTTCCCTCAGCCGCACTCCTCCCACACCCCCGCTCCGCCCCCTCCCCTGCCTGCCGTGTCGCGTTTCTTCAGTTATCTTAGCCGCACTCCAGGCCCCTGCTGCTTTCACACCCTCATGCCGCTCACCCCCTCCCCTGCCCGCCGTTTCGCATTCATCCCCCCTCCCCTTCTCTGCCTTCCCTCCATTCACCCCAGCGCGACTTCTCCTCCCCCCTAATTACATGCCTGCTGTTTACTTCTTTCACGGCAGCTCTCTCGCACATCAAATGCTGCCCCCCACGCCTCGCAACAGACTTCGTTGGCCCCGAGGCAACCAGTTCTGACACACACCAACTTAGAGCTTGACTTGTACTGACCCTGCACCCCAGCAGACATGCAAGCATCAGACATCCACAAGCATCAGACATATATATTCACCCACTCTGCTTCAGTCACCCACTTACACAAATCGCGCCGATACCCCGAGCAGCAGTGCCCGCAATACCGAGCGTTCTGTTATGCCACATCTCTCAGCTTACAGATCCCTTCGCTCTTTCTTTTCTTTTCCTCTCAACGTTTCTGCCTCTTTCACTCTCTCCTCCAACTATCTCCCCCCTCTCCATTTACTTAAACAAATCTCGCAGATACCCCAAGCAGCAGTGCCCGCACTACCAAGCGTTCTGTTATGCCACATCTCTCAGATTACAGATCCCTTCGCTCTTTCTTTTCCTCTCCACGTTTCTGCAAATCGTTCCGTTATGCCACATCTCTCAGCTTACAGATCCCTTCGCTCTTTCTTTTCCTCTCAACGTTTCTGCCTCTTTCACTCTCTCTTACAACTCTCTCCCCCTCTCCATTTACTTACACAAATCTCGCAGATACCACAAGCAGCAGTGCCCGCACTACCAAGCCTTCTGTTATGCCACATCTCTCAGCTTACATATTCCTTCGCTCTTTCTTTTCCTCTCCACGTTTCTGCAAATCGTTCTGTTATGCCACATCTCTCAGCTTACAGATCCCTTCGCTCTTTCTTTTCCTCTCAACGTTTCTGCCTCTTTCACTCTCTCTTACAACTCTCTCCCCCTCTCCATTTACTTACACAAATCTCGCAGATACCACAAGCAGCAGTGCCCGCACTACCAAGCCTTCTGTTATGCCACA
Organism: Lissotriton helveticus; assembly: GCF_964261635.1. Classification (NCBI taxonomy): domain Eukaryota; kingdom Metazoa; phylum Chordata; class Amphibia; order Caudata; family Salamandridae; genus Lissotriton; species Lissotriton helveticus. The sequence goes on from NC_136057.1 coordinate 1,362,582,127, forward strand.
TCTCTCAGCTTACATATTCCTTCGCTCTTTCTTTTCCTCTCCACGTTTCTGCAAATTGTTCTGTTATGCCACATCTCTCAGCTTACAGATCCCTTCGCTCTTTCTTTTCCTCTCAACGTTTCTGCCTCTTTCACTCTCTCTTACAACTCTCTCCCCCCTCTCCATTTACTTACACAAATCTCGCAGATACCACAAGCAGCAGTGCCCGCACTACCAAGCCTTCTGTTATGCCACATCTCTCAGCTTACATATTCCTTCGCTCTTTCTTTTCCTCTCCACGTTTCTGCAAATCGTTCTGTTATGCCACATCTCTCAGCTTACAGATCCCTTCGCTCTTTCTTTTCCTCTCAACGTTTCTGCCTCTTTCACTCTCTCTTACAACTCTCTCCCCCCTCTCCATTTACTTACACAAATCTCGCAGATACCACAAGCAGCAGTGCCCGCACTACCAAGCCTTCTGTTATGCCACATCTCTCAGCTTACATATTCCTTCGCTCTTTCTTTTCCTCTCCACGTTTCTGCAAATCGTTCTGTTATGCCACATCTCTCAGCTTACAGATCCCTTCGCTCTTTCTTTTCCTCTCAACGTTTATGCCTCTTTCACTCTCTCTTACAACTCTCTCCCCCCTCTCCATTTACTTACACAAATCTCGCAGATACCACAAGCAGCAGTGCCCGCACTACCAAGCCTTCTGTTATGCCACATCTCTCAGCTTACATATTCCTTCGCTCTTTCTTTTACTCTCCACGTTTCTGCAAATCGTTCTGTTATGCCACATCTCTCAGCTTACAGATCCCTTCGCTCTTTCTTTTCCTCTCAACGTTTCTGCCTCTTTCACTCTCTCTTACAACTCTCTCCCCCCTCTCCATTTACTTACACAAATCTCGCAGATACCACAAGCAGCAGTGCCCGCACTACCAAGCCTTCTGTTATGCCACATCTCTCAGCTTACATATTCCTTCGCTCTTTCTTTTCCTCTCCACGTTTCTGCAAATCGTTCTGTTATGCCACATCTCTCAGCTTACAGATCCCTTCGCTCTTTCTTTTCCTCTCAACGTTTCTGCCTCTTTCACTCTCTCTTACAACTCTCTCCCCCTCTCCATTTACTTACACAAATCTCGCAGATACCACAAGCAGCAGTGCCCGCACTACCAAGCCTTCTGTTATGCCACATCTCTCAGCTTACATATTCCTTCGCTCTTTCTTTTACTCTCCACGTTTCTGCCTCTTTCACTCTCTCTTCCAACTCTCTCCCCCTCTCCATTTACTTACACAAATCTCGCAGATACCCCAAGCAGCAGTGCCCGCACTACCAAGCCTTCTGTTATGCCACATCTCTCAGCTTACATATTCCTTCGCTCTTTCTTTTCCTCTCAACGTTTCTGCCTCTTTCACTCTCTCTTCCAACTCTCTCCCCCCTCTCCATTTACTTACACAAATCTCGCAGATACCCCAAGCAGCAGTGCCCGCACTACCAAGCCTTCTCATATGCCACATGTCTCACCTTACAGATTCCTTCGCTCTTTCTTTTACTCTCCACGTTTCTGCCTCTTTCACTCTCTTCCAACTCTCTCCCTCCATCTCCATTTACTTACACAAATCTTGGTGAGGCACAGGCAGCAACAGTGCAAGCTTCCCTCACACACAGAGCAGGTACAGCACATGCAGCAACAGTGCAAGCTTCCATCACACACGGAGCAGGTACAGCACAGGCAACAGCAATGCAAGCTTCCCTCAAACACGGAGCAGGTACAGCACAGGCAGCAACAGTGCAAGCTTCCCTCACACACAGAGCAGGTACAGCACAGGCAACAGCAGTGCAAGCTTCCCTTACACATGGAATAGGTACAGCACCGACAGCAGCAGTGCAAGCTTCCCTCACACACGGAGCAGGTACAGCACAGGCAGCAGCAGTGCAAGCTTCCCTCACACATAGATCAGGTACAGCACAGGCGGCAGCAGTGCAAGCTTCCCTCACACACAGAGCAGGTACAGCACAGTCAGTTACAGTGCAAGCTTCCCTCACACACGGAGCAGGTACAGCACAGGCAGCAACAGTGCAAGCTTCCCTCACACACGGAGCAGGTACAGCACAGGCAGCAACAGTGCAAGCTTCCCTTACACATGGAACAGGTACAGCACCGACAGCAGCAGTGCAAGCTTCCCTCACACACGGAGCAGGTACAGCACAGGCAGCTCTGAACAATGTGCCTGACCTTATTGCAAGGTGAACTATCCCTTTCTTTCTATAAATTGAGATAAGCCTAGTAGTGGATGTGTTAGCTCCTACTACTAGTTTCAGTGTCTATTGTCACATTTACTTTGAACTATACATTCCTAAAGCCATATGTGTGTGTGCCCATTAATCCCTGGTGCTGTACTTCACCGTCCCTTAACCCTTTTCTAGTGAAAAAAGGGGGAGGGGGATTGGCAACGCCTCACGGGAGCAACCACCATGGAGGATGTGTCAAACTGGTACTCGCTTGACTCCCCACTGTATCATCATCAGCAGTTGCCAACCGTAAAAGTAAAGGGGATCAAAAAATTGTGCTAAAGAAAACAAAACTCCGTGTAGTGATGTGAATGACCCAACTACGTGATAGGGCCTACCCTCCCGCAGATACCCCAAGCAGCAGTGCCCGCACTACCAAGCCTTCTGTTATGCCACATCTCTCAGCTTACAGATTCCTTCCCTCTTTCTTTTACTCTCCACGTTTCTGCCTCTTTCACTCTCTCTTCCAACTCTCTCCCTCCCTCTCCAATTACTTACACAAATCTAGCCGATACCCCGAGCAGCAGTGCCCGCACTAGCGAGCGTTCTGTTATGCCACATCTCTCAGGTTACAGATCCCTTCTCTCTTTCTATTCCTCTCCACTTTTCTGCCTCTTTCACTCTCTCTTCCAACTCTCTCCCTCCCTCTCCAATTACTTACACAAATCTCGCCGATACACCGAGCAGCAGTGCCCGCACTAGCGAGCGTTCTGTTATGCCACATCTCTCAGCTTACAGATCCCTTCTCTCTTTCTTTTCTTTTCCTCTCAACGTTTCTGCCTCTTTCACTCTCTCCTCCAACTCTCTCCCCCCTCTCCATTTACTTAAACAAATCTCGCAGATACCCCAAGCAGCAGTGCCCGCACTAGCGAGCGTTCTGTTACGCCACATCTCTCAGCTTACAGATCCCTTCGCTCTTTCTTTGCCTCTCAACGTTTCTGCCTCTTTCACTCTCTCTTCCAACTCTCTCCCCCCTCTCCATTTACTTACACAAATCTCGCAGATACCCCAAGCAGCAGTGCCCGCACTACCAAGCCTTCTGTTATGCCACATCTCTCAGCTTACAGATTCCTTCGCTCTTTCTTTTACTCTCCACGTTTCTGCCTCTTTCACTCGCTCTTCCAACTCTCTCCCTCCCTCTCCATTTACTTACACAAATAGCGCAGATACCCCGAGCAGCAGTGCCCGCACTAGCGAGCGTTCTGTTATGCCACATCTCTCAGCTTTCACTCTCTCTTCCAAATCTTCTCAAGGTGAACTATCCCTTTCTTTCTATAAATTGAGATAATCCTAGTAGTGCATGTGTTTGCTCCTACTACTAGTTTCAGTGTCTATTGTCACATTTACTTTGAACTATACATTCCTAAAGCCATATGTGTGTGTGTGGCCATTAATCCCTGGTGCTGTACTTCACCGTCCCTCAACCCTTTTCTAGTGAAAAAAGGGGGAGGGGGATTGGCAACGCCTCACGGGAGCAACCACCATGGAGGATGTGTCAAACTGGTACTCGCTTGACTCCCCACTGTATCATCATCAGCAGTTGCCAACCGTAAAAGTAAAGGGGATCAAAAAATTGTGCTAAAGAAAACAAAACTCCGTGTAGTGATGTGAATGACCTAACTACGTGATAGGGCCTACCCTCCCGCAGATACCCCAAGCAGCAGTGCCCGCACTACCAAGCCTTCTGTTATGCCACATCTCTCAGCTTACAGATTCCTTCGCTCTTTCTTTTACTCTCCACGTTTCTGCCTCTTTCACTCTCTCTTCCAACTCTCTCCCTCCATCTCCATTTACTTACACAAATCTTGGTGAGGCACAGGCAGCAACAGTGCAAGCTTCCCTCACACACACAGCAGGTACAGCACAGGCAGCAACAGTGCAAGCTTCCATCACACACGGAGCAGGTACAGCACAGGCAACAGCAATGCAAGCTTCCCTCAAACACGGAGCAGGTACAGCACAGGCAGCAACAGTGCAAGCTTCCCTCACACACAGAGCAGGTACAGCACAGGCAACAGCAGTGCAAGCTTCCCTTACACATGGAACAGGTACAGCACCGACAGCAGCAGTGCAAGCTTCCCTCACACACGGAGCAGGTACAGCACAGGCAGCAGCAGTGCAAGCTTCCCTCACACATAGATCAGGTACAGCACAGGCGGCAGCAGTGCAAGCTTCCCTCACACACAGAGCAGGTACAGCACAGTCAGCTACAGTGCAAGCTTCCCTCACACACGGAGCAGGTACAGCACAGGCAGCAACAGTGCAAGCTTCCCTCACACACGGAGCAGGTACAGCACAGGCAGCAACAGTGCAAGCTTCCCTTACACATGGAACAGGTACAGCACCGACAGCAGCAGTGCAAGCTTCCCTCACACACGGAGCAGGTACAGCACAGGCAGCTCTGAACAATGTGCCTGACCTTATTGCAAGGTGAACTATCCCGTTCTTTCTATAAATTGAGATAAGCCTAGTAGTGGATGTGTTAGCTCCTACTACTAGTTTCAGTGTCTATTGTCACATTTACTGTGAACTATACATTCCTAAAGCCATATGTGTGTGTGCCCATTAATCCCTGGTGCTGTACTTCACCGTCCCTCAACCCTTTTCTAGTGAAAAAAGGGGGAGGGGGATTGGCAACGCCTCACGGGAGCAACCACCATGGAGGATGTGTCAAACTGGTACTCGCTTGACTCCCCACTGTATCATCATCAGCAGTTGCCAACCGTAAAAGTAAAGGGGATCAAAAATTTGTGCTAAAGAAAACAAAACTCCGTGTAGTGATGTGAATGACCCAACTACGTGATAGGGCCTACCCTCCCGCAGATACCCCAAGCAGCAGTGCCCGCACTACCAAGCCTTCTGTTATGCCACATCTTTCAGCTTACAGATTCCTTCGCTCTTTCTTTTACTCTCCACGTTTCTGCCTCTTTCACTCTCTCTTCCAACTCTCTCCCTCCATCTCCATTTACTTACACAAATCTTGGTGAGGCACAGGCAGCAACAGTGCAAGCTTCCCTCACACACAGAGCAGGTACACCACAGGCAGCAACAGTGCAAGCTTCCATCACACACGGAGCAGGTACAGCACAGGCAACAGCAATGCAAGCTTCACTCAAACACGGAGCAGGTACAACACAGGCAGCAACAGTGCAAGCTTCCCTCACACACAGAGCAGGTACAGCACAGGCAGCAACAGTGCAAGCTTCCCTTACACATGGAACAGGTACAGCACCGACAGCAGCAGTGCAAGCTTCCATCACACACGGAGCAGGTACAGCACAGGCAACAGCAATGCAAGCTTCCCTCAAACACGGAGCAGGTACAGCACAGGCAGCAACAGTGCAAGCTTCCCTCACACACAGAGCAGGTACAGCACAGGCAGCAACAGTGCAAGCTTCCCTCACACACAGAGCAGGTACAGCACAGGCAGCAACAGTGCAAGCTTCCATCACACACGGAGCAGGTACAGCACAGGCAACAGCAATGCAAGCTTCCATCAAACACGGAGCAGGTACAGCACAGGCAACTGCAGTGCAAGCTTCCCTTACACATGGAACAGGTACAGCACCGACAGCAGCAGTGCAAGCTTCCCTCACACACGGAGCAGGTACAGCACAGGCAGCAGCAGTGCAAGCTTCCCTCACACATAGATCAGTTACAGCACAGGCGGCAGCAGTGCAAGCTTCCCTTACACATGGAACAGGTACAGCACCGACAGCAGCAGTGCAAGCTTCCCTCACACACCGTCACACACCCTCAGCTTCACACACCCTCACTCACCCTCACACACACACACACACACACACACACACACACATACAACAACAAAAGGAAGAATAGAAATAAACTATCCTAATCCACACTCTAACTCCAAGATAGAAATCCTGAGTCCTAATTCACCCTAATAAACTAACAGCCTAATTCACCCTACAAATACACCCTCAAGATACGCAACAGAAAGACATCCTAGAAAATAAAAACGAAAGGAAAAATACGCCATCCTAATGCACCAGCCAAATAAACAATCAAATAAAACTAAACAAAACACAATATAAGTAAAGACTCAAATAATAGCCTCCTATTCCACCCTATTCAAAGAAATGATTGTGCATTTAACAGATAGATAAGTTTTATGCCATTTTCTGAGACAAAAACAAATTTTTGCACGCAATTAAAAACAAAGGGGGGCAACGGAGTCGTGCATCAGATACGTTACACACAAAATCTACTTCCCAAATGTGAGCTACAGCATTCAATGATGTTTATCAGGCTTCAGGTCACCAAACAAAAATTATTCGGACAAAATAACACCAACAAAAGAACGAAGAAATATCTGGCAGGAAGCGAGGACGAGGATGTACAAACACAAAAGTGAAACAGCCTATTTTTAACTGGCGTAATAAACAAGCACTATTCATCCGGGAAATGGGACGGATTAAACACAATTGTCACGAGTTACACAAAAAGCCGTACGCATATAACAATAGCAGTTCATCACACGGAATTACATCAAATATAAAAAACATATTACGCAACTTGGATTCAGCGCTAACATCATCAATAAACATTACATATGTCTCTTAGCTTCACAAAACAACGCGTAATACAATTAATACTTTTTAAGTGTACAATATTCATGGCGAAAAGAGTACTTAGAAACTCAAAGAACAGCTCTTGTACGTCAAATAACAAACAACTGGTAATAATACATTACATAACACTTTAAGAAAATAAATACATTACATATCGAAGAATAAAAACAAGACTTTAATTACATTACATAATATTCATTTCGAAATATTACAAACAAAAAAAAAATGTCAACATTATTAAAAATACACTCCTATTCATTCGTTAACTTAAATATACTATAGGTAGTAAATAAAAACACTTACTTACATATAAATTAAATAAATAACTAAAATAATTACAATCGCTAACAAAATATGTCACTATTTTATTAAATACACTCATAATTATTAACTAATTTATGCATACTATCAATACTACTTTAAATTAGATTAAAAAAACACTTAGAGGAAATCTCTTACCTATCATACGACGCACCCACAGCACACGAACAGGAACACGCCTTCCGCATCCCGCTATTCTCCATGTTCTGGAGAATTCCACCGATTACGTATGCAAATCGGAACGCGACGTCAAAAACGTAGCGCTCCGATTGGCTAAAAAATATGTCAATCAAAAAAAAGACGTTACGGTAGGAAAAATAAAAAAAAACGAGAACGCTAACCTGTAAAATGTAGGTAGCGTTAAGGTGGCGCTTTGCGTCCGACATTTAAATAAAAAAAAAAAATTTCAACATCAACCCCTCACCCTCAACCCCTCACCCTCAATCACACTCAATCACCCTCAACACATCACCCTCACTCACCCTCACTCAACCTCAATCACCCTCACTCACCCTCACCCTCACTCACCCTCACTCACCCTCACCCTCACTCACCCTCACCCTAACTCACCCTCAATCACCCTCACCCTCACTCACCCCCACTCACCCTCACTCACCCTCACTCACCCTCACCCTCACTCACCCTCACTCAACCTCACTCACCCTCACCCTCACTCACCCTCAACCCCTCACCCTCACTCACCCTCACTCACCCTCACCCTCCCTCAACCCCTCACCCTCACTCACCCTCAACCCCTCAGCCTCCCCCTCACTCACCCTCAACCCCTCACCCTCAACACATCACTCACCCTCACTCTCACTCACCCTCAGTCACCCTCACTCACCCTCAACCCCTCACCCTCACCCTCACTCACCCTCAATCACCCTCACCCTCACTCACCCTCACCCTCACTCACCCTCAATCCCTCACCCTCAATCACCCTCACACTCACTCACACTCAACCCCTCACCCTCACCCTCACTCACCCTCACCTTCACCCTCTCACCCTCAACCCCTCACCCTCACTCACCCTCAACCCCTCAACCACCCTCAACCCCTCACCCTCACTCACCCTCACTCACACTCACTCACCCTCACTCACCCCCACCCTCACTCACACTCACTCACCCTCACTCACCCTCACCCTCACTCACCCTCACCCACACTCACCCTCACCCACACCCTCACTCACCCTCAACACCTCACCCTCACTCACCCTCAACCCCTCACCCTCACCCTCACTCACCCTCAACCCCTTACCCTCAATCACCCTCACCCTCACTCAGCCTCAACACCTCACCCTCACTCACCCTCAACGCCTCACCCTCACTCACCCTCAACCCCTCACCCTCACTCACCCTCAACCCCTCACCCTCACTCATCCTCACTCACCCTCACCCTCACTCACCCTCACTCACCCTCACCCTCACTCACCCTCACTCACCCTCACCCACACTCACCCTCACCCTCACTCACCTTCAACGCCTCACCCTCACTCACTCTCAACCCCTCACCCTCACTCAACCTCAACACCTCACCCTCACCCTCACTCACCCTCAACCGTTCACCCTCAACCCCTCACTCACCCTCACTCTCACTCACCCTCACTCACCCTCAACCCCTCAGCCTCACCCTCACTCACCCTCACACTCACTCACCCTCAACCCCTCACCCTCACTCACCCTCACTCACCCTCAAGCCCTCACACTCACTCACCCTCAACACCTCACCCTCACCCTCACTCACCCTCAACCGTTCACCCTTAACCCCTCACTCACCCTCACTCTCACTCACCCTCACTTACCCTCAACCCCTCACCCTCACTCACCCTCACTCACCCTCACTCACCCTCGCCCTCACTCACCCTCACTCACCCTCACCCTCACTCACCCTGACTCACCCTCAATCACTCTCACCCTCACTCACCCTCACTCACCCTCACTCACCCTCACTCACCCTCACCCTCACTCACCCTCACCCACCCTCACCCTCACTCACCCTCAATCACCCTCACCCTCACTCACCCTCACTCACCCTCACTCACCCTCACCCTCACTCACCCTCACTCACCCTCACTCACCCTCAGCCTCACTCACCCTCAACCCCTCAGCCTCACTCACCCTCACCCTCACTCACCCTCACCCTCCCTCAACCCCTCACCCTCACTCACCCTCATCCCCTCAGCCTCCCCCTCACTCACCCTCAACCCCTCACCCTCAACACCTCACTCACCCTCACTCTCACTCACCCTCAGTCACCCTCACTCACCCTCAACCCCTCACCCTCACCCTCACTCGCCCTCAATCACCCTCACCCTCACTCACCCTCAACCCCTCACCCTCACCCTCACTCACCCTCACTCACCCTCACTCACCCTCACCCTCACTCACCCTCAACCCCTCACCCTCACTTACCCTCACCCTCACTCACCCTCACCCTCCCTCAACTCCTCACCCTCACTCACCCTCATCCCCTCAGCCTCCCCCTCACTCACCCTCAACCCCTAACCCTCAACACCTCACTCACCCTCACTCTCACTAAATGACAAAGCCATCAATATAGCAATTTTAACATCGCAAAAATAAATAAATTATGTCATTTACAAGAACAATAACTACAACTTTTCTAATGCGATACTTATTGCATTCCAACCCCACTCATCCACGCAACGCCACTCACACACGCAACGCCACTCACACACGCAACGCCACTCACACACGCAACGCCACTCACACACGCAACGCCACTCACACACGCAACGCCACTCACACACGCTACGCCACTCACATACGCAACGCCACTCACACACGCAACGCCACTCACACACGCAACGCCACTCACACACGCTACGCCACTCACATACGCAACGCCACTCACACACGCAACGCCACTCACACACGCAACGCCACTCACACACGCCAGTCATCCACGCAACGCCACTCATCCACGCAACGCCACTCATCCATGCAACACCACTCTTCCATTTGCAAAAAGAAAAAAGTCTAACTATTCTATTGCGAGACCTATTGCATTTCCTCCCGCAGATACCCCAAGCAGCAGTGCCCGCACTACCAAGCCTTCTGTTATGCCACATCTCTCAGCTTACAGATTCCTTCCCTCTTTCTTTTACTCTCCACGTTTCTGCCTCTTTCACTCTCTCTTCCAACTCTCTCCCTCCCTCTCCAATTACTTACACAAATCTAGCCGATACCCCGAGCAGCAGTGCCCGCACTAGCGAGCGTTCTGTTATGCCACATCTCTCAGCTTACAGATCCCTTCTCTCTTTCTTTTCTTTTCCTCTCAACGTTTCTGCCTCTTTCACTCTCTCCTCCAACTCTCTCCCCCCTCTCCATTTACTTAAACAAATCTCGCAGATACCCCAAGCAGCAGTGCCCGCACTAGCGAGCGTTCTGTTATGCCACATCTCTCAGCTTACAGATCCCTTCGCTCTTTCTTTGCCTCTCAACGTTTCTGCCTCTTTCACTCTCTCTTCCAACTCTCTCCCCCCTCTCCATTTACTTACACAAATCTCGCAGATACCCCAAGCAGCAGTGCCCGCACTACCAAGCCTTCTGTTATGCCACATCTCTCAGCTTACAGATTCCTTCGCTCTTTCTATTCCTCTCCACGTTTCTGCCTCTTTCACTCTCTCTTCCAACTCTCTCCCTCCCTCTCCAATTACTTACACAAATCTCGCCGATACCCCGAGCAGCAGTGCCCGCACTAGCGAGCGTTCTGTTAGGCCACATCTCTCAGCTTACAGATCCCTTCTCTCTTTCTATTCCTCTCCACGTTTCTGCCTCTTTCACTCTCTCTTCCAACTCTCTCCCTCCCTCTCCAATTACTTACACAAATCTCGCCGATACCCCGAGCAGCAGTGCCCGCACTAGCGAGCGTTCTGTTATGCCACATCTCTCAGCTTACAGATCCCTTCTCTCTTTCTATTCCTCTCCACGTTTCTGCCTCTTTCACTCTCTCTTCCAACTCTCTCCCTCCCTCTCCAATTACTTACACAAATCTCGCCCATACCCCGAGCAGCAGTGCCCGCACTAGCGAGCGTTCTGTTATGCCACATCTCTCAGCTTACAGATCCCTTCGCTCTTTCTTTTCCTCTCAACGTTTCTGCCTCTTTCACTCTCTCTTCCAACTCTCTCCCCCCTCTCCATTTACTTACACAAATCTCGCAGATACCCCAAGCAGCTGTGCCCGCACTACCAAGCCTTCTGTTATGCCACATCTCTCAGCTTACAGATTCCTTCGCTCTTTCTTTTACTCTCCACGTTTCTGCCTCTTTCACTCTCTCTTCCAACTCTCTCCCTCCATCTCCATTTACTTACACAAATCTTGGTGAGGCACAGGCAGCAACAGTCCAAGCTTCCCTCACACACAGAGCAGGTACAGCACAGGCAGCAACAGTGCAAGCTTCCATCACACACGGAGCAGGTACAGCACAGGCAACAGCAATGCAAGCTTCCCTCAAACACGGAGCAGGTACAGCACAGGCAGCAACAGTGCAAGCTTCCCTCACACACAGAGCAGGTACAGCACAGGCAGCAACAGTGCAAGCTTCCATCACACACGGAGTAGGTACAGCACAGGCAACAGCAATGCAAGCTTCCCTCAAACACGGAGCAGGTACAGCACAGGCAGCAACAGTGCAAGCTTCCCTTACACATGGAACAGGTACAGCACCGACAGCAGCAGTGCAAGCTTCCCTCACACACGGAGCAGGTACAGCACAGGCAGCAGCAGTGCAAGCTTCCCTCACACATAGATCAGTTACAGCACAGGCGGCAGCAGTGCAAGCTTCCCTTACACATGGAACAGGTACAGCACCGACAGCAGCAGTGCAAGCTTCCCTCACACACCGTCACACACCCTCAGCTTCACACACCCTCACTCACCCTCACACACACACACACACACACACATACAACAACAAAAGGAAGAATAGAAATAAACTATCCTAATCCACACTCTAACTCCAAGATAGAAATCCTGAGTCCTAATTCACCCTAATAAACTAACAGCCTAATTCACCCTACAAATACACCCTCAAGATACGCAACAGAAAGACATCCTAGAAAATAAAAACGAAAGGAAAAATACGCCATCCTAATGCACCAGCCAAATAAACAATCAAATAAAACTAAACAAAACACAATATAAGTAAAGACTCAAATAATAGCCTCCTATTCCACCCTATTCAAAGAAATGATTGTGCATTTAACAGATAGATAAGTTTTATGCCATTTTCTGAGACAAAAACAAATTTTTGCACGCAATTAAAAACAAAGGGGGGCAACGGAGTCGTGCATCAGATACGTTACACACAAAATCTACTTCCCAAATGTGAGCTACAGCATTCAATGATGTTTATCAGGCTTCAGGTCACCAAACAAAAATTATTCGGACAAAATAACACCAACAAAAGAACGAAGAAATATCTGGCAGGAAGCGAGGACGAGGATGTACAAACACAAAAGTGAAACAGCCTATTTTTAACTGGCGTAATAAACAAGCACTATTCATCCGGGAAATGGGACGGATTAAACACAATTGTCACGAGTTACACAAAAAGCCGTACGCATATAACAATAGCAGTTCATCACACGGAATTACATCAAATATAAAAAACATATTACGCAACTTGGATTCAGCGCTAACATCATCAATAAACATTACATATGTCTCTTAGCTTCACAAAACAACGCGTAATACAATTAATAATTTTTAAGTGTACAATATTCATGGCGAAAAGAGTACTTAGAAACTCAAAGAACAGCTCTTGTACGTCAAATAACAAACAACTGGTAATAATACATTACATAACACTTTAAGAAAATAAATACATTACATATCGAAGAATAAAAACAAGACTTTAATTACATTACATAATATTCATTTCGAAATATTACAAAAAAAAAAAAAATGTCAACATTATTAAAAATACTCTCCTATTCATTCGTTAACTTAAATATACCATAGGTAGTAAATAAAAACACTTACTTACATATAAATTAAATAAATAACTAAAATAATTACAATCGCTAACAAAATATGTCACTATTTTATTAAATACACTCATAATTATTAACTAATTTATGCATACTATCAATACTACTTTAAATTAGATTAAAAAAACACTTAGAGGAAATCTCTTACCTATCATACGACGCACCCACAGCACACGAACAGGAACACGCCTTCCGCATCCCGCTATTCTCCATGTTCTGGAGAATTCCACCAATTCCGTATGCAAATCGGAACGCGACGTCAAAAACGTAGCGCTCCGATTGGCTAAAAAATATGTCAATCAAAAAAAAGACGTTACGGTAGGAAAAATAAAAAATAACTAGAACGCTAACCTGTAAAATGTAGGTAGCGTTAAGGTGGCGCTTTGCGTCCGACATTTAAATAAAAAAAACAAATTTCAACATCAACCCCTCACCCTCAATCACACTCAATCACCCTCAACACATCACCCTCACTCACCCTCACTCAACCTCAATCACCCTCACTCACCCTCACCCTCACTCACCCTCACTCACCCTCACCCTCACTCACCCTCACCCTCACTCACCCTCAATCACCCTCACCCTCACTCACCCTCACTCACCCTCACTCATCCTCACCCTCGCTCACCCTCATTCACCCTCACTCAACCTCACTCACCCTCACCCTCACTCACCCTCAACCCCTCACCCTCACTCACCCTCACCCTCACTCACCCTCACCCTCCCTCAACCCCTCACCCTCACTCACCCTCAACCCCTCAGCCTCCCCCTCACTCACCCTCAACCCCTCACCCTCAACACATCACTCACCCTCACTCTCACTCACCCTCAGTCACCCTCACTCACCCTCAACCCCTCACCCTCACTCACCCTCAATCACCCTCACCCTCACTCACCCTCACTCACCCTCAATCCCTCACCCTCAATCACCCTCACCCTCACTCACACTCAACCCCTCACCCTCACCCTCACTCACCCTCACCTTCACCCTCTCACCCTCAACCCCTCACCCTCACTCACCCTCAACCCCTCAACCACCCTCAACCCCTCACCCTCACTCACCCTCACTCACACTCACTCACCCTCACTCACCCCCACCCTCACTCACACTCACTCACCCTCACTCACCCTCACTCACCCTCACCCTCACTCACCCTCACCCACACTCACCCACACCCTTACTCACCCTCAACACCTCACCCTCACTCACCCTCAACCCCTCACCCTCACCCTCATCCTCACTCACCCTCAACCCCTTACCCTCAATCACCCTCACCCTCACTCAGCCTCAACACCTCACCCTCACTCACCCTCAACGCCTCACCCTCACTCACCCTCAACCCCTCACCCTCACTCACCCTCAACCCCTCACCCTCACTCACCCTCACCCTCACTCACCCTCACTTACCATCACCCTCACTCACCCTCACTCACCCTCACTCACCCTCACCCACACTCACCCTCACCCTCACTCACCTTCAACGCCTCACCCTCACTCACTCTCAACCCCTCACCCTCACTCAACCTCAACACCTCACCCTCACCCACCCTCAACCGTTCACCCTCAACCCCTCACTCACCCTCACTCTCACTCACCCTCACTCACCCTCAACCCCTCAGCCTCACCCTCACTCACCCTCAACCCCTCAGCCTCACCCTCACTCACCCTCACACTCACTCACCCTCAACCCCTCACCCTCACTCACCCTCACTCACCCTCAAGCTCTCACACTCACTCACCCTCAACACCTCACCCTCACCCTCACTCACCCTCAACCGTTCACCCTCAACCCCTCACTCACCCTCACTCTCACTCACCCTCACTTACCCTCAACCCCTCACCCTCACTCACCCTCACTCACCCTCACTCACCCTCGCCCTCACTCACCCTCACTCACCCTCACCCTCACTCACCCTCACCCTGACTCACCCTCAATCACCCTCACCCACCCACCCTCACTCACCCTCACTCACCCTCACTCACCCTCACTCACCCTCACCCTCACTCACCCTCACTCACCCTCACCCATCCTCACCCTCACTCACCCTCACCCTCACTCACCCTCACTCACCCTCACTCACCCTCACCCTCACTCACCCTCACTCACCCTCACTCACCCTCAGCCTCACTCACCCTCAACCCCTCACCCTCGCTCACCCTCACCCTCACTCACCCTCACCCTCCCTCAACCCCTCACCCTCACTCACCCTCATCCCCTCAGCCTCCCCCTCACTCACCCTCAACCCCTCACCCTCAACACCTCACTCACCCTCACTCTCACTCACCCTCAGTCACCCTCACTCACCCTCAACCCCTCACCCTCACCCTCACTCGCCCTCAATCACCCTCATCCTCACTCACCCTCACCCTCACTCACCCTCAACTCCTCACCCTCAATCACCCTCACCCTCACTCACCCTCAACCCCTCACCCTCACCCTCACTCACCCTCACCCTCACTCACCCTCACTCGCCCTCACTCACCCTCACCCTCACTCACCCTCAACCCCTCACCCTCACTCACCCTCACCCTCACTCACCCTCACCCTCCCTCAACTCCTCACCCTCACTCACCCTCATCCCCTCAGCCTCCCCCTCACTCACCCTCAACCCCTCACCCTCAACACCTCACTCACCCTCACTCTCACTAAATGACAAAGCCATCAATATAGCAATTTTAACATCGCAAAAAAAAAAAATTATGTCATTTACAAGAACAATAACTACAACTTTTCTAATGCGATACTTATTGCATTCCAACCCCACTCATCCACGCAACGTCACTCACACACGCAACGCCACTCACACACGCAACGCCACTCACACACGCAACGCCACTCACACATGCAACGCCACTCACACACGCAACGCCACTCACACACGCTACGCCACTCACATACGCAACGCCACTCACACACGCAACGCCACTCACACACGCTACGCCACTCACACACGCAACGCCACTCACACACGCAACGCCACTCACACACGCAACGCCACTCACACACGCAACGCCACTCACACACGCCACTCATCCACGCAACGCCACTCATCCACGCAACGCCACTCATCCATGCAACACCACTCTTCCATTTGCAAAAAGAAAAATGTCTAACTATTCTATTGCGAGACCTATTGCATTTCCAATGCTTGTTTTTTTTTTTTTACACCCAAATACCCCAATCTACAGCTTAGCTCCTACCCATGTTTATTTTTTGTCCCCATAAAGCAATGCTATCCACACAGTTCATGTCACACATTTCCAATACACACCACGCAATTCAACACCAAACCAAATAATTCAACTCAACAACACAATTACACAACACACTACAAAATTCTGTATCATGGCACAAACATTAAAAGCACACCACATAACTAAACCACTACATACCACTGCACAACAAAAAATGCACTTCCACATAATTGCACTCCCTAACACACAATCCCTCACCACAAAATTCAAGTACACTCAATACCACATAATTATTATACACATATTTCCACTGCACACATTGCCACATAATTCCACTACACAAATCCACAGCACACAATTCCAATCAAGCCACATAATTCCACTGCACACCACATACATACACTCCATAACACATAGGTAAAAGACATTGTCATTTACAATGCCAGTAGCTCTAACAAATGGAAATGCGAGACCTTTTGCATTTACAATGCTTGTTTTGGCAATTGTCTCAACAGACTATGTTATTGGTTAACCATGCAGCTGTGGTTTTATAGTTGGGTGAAATGTCATTTTAAATATCACATTTTAAAGTTAAAAAAAGCACTGAAATTCACCAGTTATGTTTTATTTGAAGTAACTATAACTCGCGCCCTTGCCATGCAATGCATATGACCTCTTATATAACTTCACTTTTGACTCATCCTATGAAATCATTGAAAACATTACTGATGATATCCTAAATTACATAATTGACGACAACACTGTGCTTCGCAGGGGCACACGTTATAGTACTTGACATAAATTTAACTGGTGATTTTTTTTCTTTTTAGTTTAAACTGTTAAGTTCAAAACTGACATTTTCACCTAACTATAACATCACTTTAACTTTTGTGTTTTTTTTACAGAGAATATATATATATATAAATATATATATATATATTTGCTTTTCAGGATGCTGGGGTTCCTCTTTCAGCGCTTCCACTCACATGCTACAATATGACTCAGTTCGTCTCCGTATCTGAACACAGAAGGGAACTCCAGTTGAAGTTTTGCAGGTGATAAATGTATTCAAAGTACGAGGAAAACTTTCCATGTACGCTGAATACATTTGTCACCTGTAAAACTTCGATTGGAGTGCCCTTTTTGTGTTCAGATACGGAGATAAACAGATATAGATATATATATATATATATATATACACACACAGGCTTTTGTGCAGGTTTACCCCCACTTGCTGCACCATTTGAACTATTAGCTGCTGGGTTTTTTCAACTTTGAAAGTGCACTGAGGCCTGCTGTCCAGAGCTCCGTGCCAGTGTTCTGATCCATTCATTACAAAGGTATGTTTAATTGGATACACCAAATTGGCAGAGATTGACTTACTTGTAAGTTTCTAGTATATTGTACCAAGGGCATGTAAGGGATGTAGCACTCTTTGTGCCACCCTGCATGCGACAGAGACAAAATGGACCCCAGCCTGCCACTGCAGACTGACAGGGCAGTGTGTGACACTGCCAGTTCGACTTTGCCATTACACCTAATGGCAAGTCCACCACTTCTCTCAAGAATGTATATGAAAGTCTCCCCTGAGGAAGGCCTATATAATTTTTAACGTCTTAGCAGCAACGCTTCTAGATTGTTGTTTTTCTGTAGAAAAGTTAGGAGTCCCATTGGGTAACTTAGGGTTAAACAGTTGGCACACCTTCCCCGTCTAACTCCTGAATGGGACTGCTTGATGGGCTCAAGTAAGGTATCAAATTAATTGGAATATTAAATCCGACCTGATGCCCAGGCCAGATTTAAAGTCACTATTAAAGTTAAGCAACTTTTCGAAAGTTGCCACTGTGGTCCAGCTTGTCCAGTAGCTGCGCAAAGGCACTGGCACAAATACCGTTTTATGACTGCCTGGGGAGATATGTGAACGAATCCCAGGCCCGGGAACAAAGTCAGTGGCCGAATAGCAAGGTGTCACTTTCTCTCCCAAGATGGCCACTCAGGGTGTTCGACCAAAAGGCAGGCTTTGAAGGTGAAGCCATCTGTGAAGGGCCACTTGTGATAATATCCCTGAGCAGGATGACCTTTGTTTTTGCAGACAATTAAAAGACAAAGCTGTGGGAGGGAAACCTGTCCAAAACGGTTTTCCAGTGGGAGTATAGCTCACTGGTAGTCACACCTCTGAGATGGGTACCATGCTCCCGACTGAGGAAGGGTTGTGCCATTTTGAAGGGGGCAAAAATGTGGCACTCTGGGATAGCCAGATCCACACATCTTAGGAACTTCGTCACTAGCGAGGAGTGGACCTAGTAGCCCATTGGCTACCGACCGCTTGGTCCCCATAGGGCACTTTCATGGGATAAGTAAGGCACATTGCCCTTCGGTACTTGCTGGACTTGGAAAGAGGACGCAAAGAAGAGCACTTTGCACACAAAGAGAGGCTGCAACGTTAGAGTGACTGCACCTGCTGTGCTTTGGACTTGTGGAGTTTGGACCCTGTTCTGCTTGCCTGGCTTGGGGAAAAGCTGATTCCCAACCCCAGTCCAAAGCATAGACTCCAAGGGCCAGTTGACTGACCTCCCAGAACGGCACTGGAGACATTAAAGCTGAAAGAGCCTAAGTCACATCTCTGTTAGCCTACAAAGAAATGTTGCCGCTACCGGATGCTGGACAGCCCAAAGGACAATTCGGAGATAGCCCAAAGGTGCACATGTGTCTGCTGGATCCGTGGGTGTTGGTTGTGGCTGGATTCATCGCCTGAAAAGGTCACCAGCTTCTACCAAAGATTTGCACCATGACTGCGGTGTTGCAAAAGCGCATGGTCTGCATCCGCAGCCCTGGGAACCCTACACACAGACAGAGTCTCCCCCACTCACCTGTGGACCCAGAACTCGACAGACGTCACCCGTCGACACCACAGCGTCAGGAGCATCTTTGAGTCTGCATCCCTCAGCAGTAGGACCACTCCATTGACTTCTGTGGCAGTTGTCCTGTAAAGTTTGGAACATGTTGCAAAAACGCTTTGGTGGCCAGGTAACTGTCCAAGAATCCTTTCTGGCTGACTGACTGAGTGGACTGGGGCAGTCTTAGAGAACATCAAGGCAACACCACTGCTGGGAAGCCTCCTATGTTTCTGTGTTGCCTCGACGGGAGGCTGGGCACCAGCCTATTGGACAAAAGAACATTATAGCATACTCTCGACATCCGCCAGTAAATGCAGCAGCTTAAAAGTATGAGCCACCTCTGCAAGGGGGGGGGGGGGTAAAAGAACGGCCTTGGCTTTAAGAGATCGGACTGCGAGTGAGAACTCCCTATGAGGTGGGCTGATACAATGAAATACCACACACATCGGGCAAGTGATATTGCGGGATGATGGGGCTACTCTTGGCCCGACAAGACTCAACGGAGATTGGTGATTCCCGGTATGCCGTCAAGGGGCATTCTGCATGCCCCCCCAAGAAGAAGAAGCCTAACCGTTGTGGCCTCCTTGCTGAGTTAGATAGACCACAGCCAAAACACATGACTTTAGAGTCCACTAAACCTGGCCTCAACAATGCACTCACCAAATCCGACCAGTTGGACAGCATCCTCACTTCAAGAACGAGCTTCATGACTAATTTAGTCAGGACCCCGCCAAGTGTCTTGCGGAACTTCTTTCAGATCTGAGTGCAAAAGTAGCTGAACTATGAATTGACATAGAATCGGTGGGACATGACACGGAGTAGCTTCTGGAGGTTGTTGTGACGGGCAAGAGGCAAGGTGCACCATACAGGAAGAACAATCATTTGCAATGCAAAAGGTCTCGCATTTGCGAGTGTTTGAGCTATTGGTATTGTAAATGACAATGCCTTTTATGTATGTGTTTTGAAAATCTGCAAGTGGTGCATAAACAGACACTTTGTACTGTGCAGGTATTCTTAACACATAAATAACTTAAAATACTTGAAAACTGACATACTTAAGACTTGAATTTGTGGTGGAAAGGTTTGCAAAGTCATACCATCAAAAGGTACTGCAATGCCATACTTCTGGCAGATTGTGTACTACTCGGGTGCTAATTAGCAATAAAAGCTATTTGCATTGAAATTCAATGCACGTATACTAATCGCTGATGGATACTAAAATCTGGCACGGCATTGAATCACATGCATCAATACTGGGACACCTCTGTATCTAAACAACTGTATCATGAGTATACTGAGAGCAGGGAAGAATCAAACATGGGCAGGAACCTAAAAAAAAAACATAAACCTCCCAAATAAAATACTGAAAAGGCCATAAAAGAATCAGGGTGTGGAGAAAGAGGTTTGGCAGGTGGGGAACTAGTAACATAGACACCTGCCACGATCTGGTGTGCTCTCCAGAGTCACATGGACAGATTTCTAAACCTCTGGTGCAAGGACTTAGTACAACGCACCTACAAGAATTAGAAATACAGTTGGACTTTGAACCATAAGCAATCTACTAAGCAAAACTGCGCGGGTAGTGTTTTCTGGTCATAATTAGTCCCACTAGAGGAGATCAGGGATACAGTGTACCTCCAAACTATCTTTCATTGATAAAAGCATGCTCAAATCAGCTCTAACAACACTGGGTAAATGTTTCTTTTTTTAAAACTCAAGTTGAGTGCATAAAATATGAGTGGTGGCCACACAATGAGAAAATAAGTGCAGCAATGCATGAAACAGCTAGTGAATATAATATGTGAATAGTTCTAACATGGTTAGAATATTTCTAGCATCCTAACACCTTATTGGTACTTCTAAACGCTATGCTAAAATTTAGCAGAAGCAAAAAATTGCAAGTCTAAAAGTACATTTTTTATGATGGATCACACCACATATATTTCTTAGCGAGAAATAGCTGTTCTGTATCCCAGCCCTTGCCCAGGAATGATAAGCAATGCTGAGCAGGTCACTTCTCTGCGCCACTCGAAGCAATCCCCGGCTGGGGCTGATTTGCAGCAAACTGACAAGACTCTGTCCTGATAGTTCCACAGTGAAGCCTCTGCAAACTATAACCAAATTCAGCATATTGTATACCACCTGATTGCTGATATTGATATCATGATTATATATTTGGCCACACTAAAGTCTCAATAATAAAACATAAGAATGAATTTAATTCATCATTTCAATTCATATGTTGATATTTTTGCCTACACTGTAAGCGTCCATCTTAACATGGCAGCAACGATAAAATGAACAAAAAAATATGTTAGCCTAGGTAGGAGGTAGGCATGAGGACAACACTTGCATGTCTCACTCTAACAGAAAGAGATAAAAGAGTTTGCAAACCAGCACAGAATAGAACCAGTGAGGAAAATCAGGGACACAGTTGATAATGATGAAACGATCAGGAAATTTTCAAAAGAATCTAGAGGCTTCACAGTGCACCATAAGCTATTCGAGAGAAGAATACACTGACAGTTTAAGTACACAGAAAATGAAGCATGTATGGGTCATTAGAAAAGCAATCTGTAGTAATCTACAAGAGCTGTTTACCAGACTTTATTGATTTCTACACAATCGTTTACTACTTTCGTTGAAAATTAACACGTGATTAGAGTGATACCACAAAAAAGGTACACAAAAGTATGAAAAGAATCGTAAGCATGGATACATCTTCGCTCCCTCTTAGTGAGCTACGGCCAGCATCAGAAAGAATCATGAAAAAACATGATATACACAGGTAGCTGCTAAACTGTCATGACTTGAAACCTCTTCCTATATCGCTTCATCTGTACATGGCTCACGTAGAAATCATACGTCTGTCTTACTACCATGTGTTCATCCTCAACCTACCGCACCCTCCTATGTAACAAATCCAGATATTATCATAATCACACGCCCGTCCAGTTGCCCCCAAAGATCCTATCTATCCCTGCCATTGTTTTCCCGTACACAAGACTATGCAACATGCCCGTTACGCAAGCACTTGAAACTTGCACAAACCCTGCTCAAACTTCTGGCCGCTTCCTCCCTGTACGCCAACCCATTTCTTCCTCAAGTGAACTCTCTCAAAGTTTCCCATCTCATTCATACAACCCTTCTGCGCTCTCTTGGTCAGCTTAAGTTCCTAGTAACTGTTTCTCGTGCAAAGTATACCTTTTCAGACCGGCGATGTCCCCTGGCCAAGGTTCTGTATGTCCCTCCCAAAGAATCCTGCTATCCTCCCACACTCACCAAAGAACCCTTGCACCAAGCTCAGCGGTGCGCCGAGCCAGTCCCCGGCAACAGGCATGGTATACAGAGAAGGCAGGTCGGCCACTCTCCAAGCTTATGCTGCTGGTGAAATCAATGTCTCTAGCATCACCTCCGACCCTGCGCTGCAGAGACAGAGAAGACATAAGAGCATGATCACAGAAGACGGACCACATGGGCTCTTTGCGCTGCCATCTTGGAAGAGTATTGATTACAATTGTATTTATATAGTGCTTAGTATCCCCAATGAGGCGTTGACGGTACACTGGAACCCCAGGTACATAAGGTTAGCAGTAAATCCAGTGGTTATTGTTGATTATTATTATTGGTATTTTGCTCCCAATGAAAGGATTACATGTATTTACTTCAAGATAGAGCCAGCTACAAAACCATGAAAAGTATACAAAATAAAACATTAGTCCGTGGGAATGCTGAAATTAAATACGTTTGCGTTAATGTGTCATCCGATGTGTGACACTTGGCAGGCCTTGTCAAATATAAGATGCACGCCAGGGCCGCAATGCCTAGAATTCATAGTCATACGAAATCTATAAATTACAGCTCAGTGTTGTTGATTATATGAAACAAGACCGCATCACCGTCTAAAAAAAAGCGCCACTGAAAGCGATCGCTATTGTAAAAAAAAAAACACGCCCGTGAGTGCTGCGCGCGCTCCACAGCAAACATGTGCTTTTAATTATTGCGCTGTGTCTGGGCACGATAATTAAAACCACATGGGCTTTGGTGCGCGTAACAGACACCAATAGGCCATGGGCGGAGCAATGAGCCGGCCTTTGGCCTATTGCGTGGTTTGTTTATAAAAAGCACGCACCAGAAGCCCAATCACAGAAGACCAAACTAAAAACACATGCACAAACGTGTACAATTCCAGGGTCCATTTCAGAACCCCGGACAAAAGGACTCTCGCTGCGCAAGCACTGCTGCGCAGTGCATCGCTAGGCGCGAGACCTAAAAACTCAAGGGGGGCCATCAACAAATTGGAAGTCCTTGAAAACCACTCAAGGAGAGAGATCCTGCTGCTCAGAGGGCTTATGAAGAGATCTCAAACACCAATCTTGCACTCTTTGTGGTGGGAATGATTACCTCCCTGCTGGCTGATGAGCATCCTGAAATGTGTATTGACAGGATCCATCAAGCGTGCCGCAGAAGACAGTCCCAACAGTAGAAACCCAGAGAAGTGCTTTTTAAATTCCACTACTTTTCAGGAAAGGAAGAAGTCTTACAGCACGCTAGAAAAGTAGGTGAGGTGTGCTTCCAGGGCTACTGCTTCACAATCTATCATCATCCAAGTAGTTTATTTCAGATTATAAATCCTTAGAAACTGCATACATCATAATCAAAACAGTCAACTAAAATCGTTATAATCGAGATAAAATGAACAATAGTAAAATAGCTCATAGCAATGCATAGTATGTGTCCAAGTTAAAAACAGGGTTAAAAAATAACATAAAGTACAAAGGCAAAGAAGCAGACTAGTATTAACACCAGGAATCAAATGAGACTGCACCCACATTGTCTTAAAATCCTGTAATTACAATAAGTGCAAAGCAAGCATTACGATACAAACGTTCTTGGCTAACCAATATAATCACAGTGAGTCAAAGGTCAACCTCTGCACAGAAGCTTTCTTGCGAATAATCCATGCAGAGAATAAGAATTTAGCGACATTGATATATATAATTTAGTTCATATTGGATCTCATTATCTTCAACGCATGTTCTGTTCTCCTAATACCAAATGAAAGACACATTGGTTCAATCCACTTCTTGCGACAGATAACATCAGCTTTACAAAAGAAGAAGAAATGATGTAGGGTTTCCACCTCCAGATTACAAAAAGGGTATAAAGTACTGCCGCAATAATTGAGTCACCAACGGATGCAGACACTAATGATGGCTAATGTTACATATCTAAATCCAAAAAAACAACTGCTTGGCTAGGTGACAAGTAATCATGTCTAGAAAAGCCTGGTAGAAAGGTAAGAAGGAAACACTTTAAAACGTAAAAAAAAATGTCCAGCTGCCTGGATTACATTTTCTCAATTCCTCCTACCACAAAAAAGACTTGAATCAGTCTTTTACCACAGATCTAGGAATAGAGGTGGCGGACAAATAAATCATTCCATGTGTTAGGTGCTCATAGTTGTCGACGGCGTTTCGATCTGTTTAACACATTCTGCGGATCTCATCAGGACATTTAATGTATGCCTAATAGTAAAGCAGCCTCATTTGCCTAATGGAAGGAAGGGAAGGAACATACCAAGAGACATACGTCAGGACAAATCGGAAAGAACCCATGTATACATAGCGTGAATTTTGTGGGCGTGCACTCTGTGGGAGGAATGTCCGAGTGTGACAGGCTGATATCAAGTACTGAACAAAAGATACCTAAACACATGCAAGAAAACGAATTTGAGGTCGTTGCATGTGCATGACGTGAAAATTACATTCGGCGCAAGGTGTGAAAGTTTTGCCCGACCACCAGACTTTACGATGGTTCCCCCCCTGGGGCTGCCGGGTCAACCATCTAATTCCCGCTAACTTTTTGCTTCTCCACCTAGGTTATCATACCGGACTATTTTGAACGTCCCTATATTCCCGATTGTGGTCCGCCTGATGTTCTTTGGTAAGCGCCCTTGCGACAATTCTCCTGTGTCGCCCCTGATCCTAGTTCACTGCTGGTTTCACTTTGACACTCCAATTTGTTCTTTCAGGCCCTTCTTCAGTCTTACACAAGCACATTGCTAACCGGAATAGAACCCAAGCTGACCCCAACAGGTCAGCAACAGCCCGCCCGGTAAGCCTCCTTTTACCCGTCCCACCCACCATCTTATGTGACACCTCGCCCGCAACGTACTGTAACCTACTCGTTGTTTTTTGCAGGAAATTCCTGTGATCGGGTACACAATAAGCCTTGAACCCCTTGGCTTCCCTCTTGGTGAGCTTTCTCCTATAGATATTGACACTCTCCAATGTCACCTTCACTAGCCTGGATGAACGCGTCGTCACCCCCTTTTTTTCCCCCTTTTAACCTGCCTCAGCACTTGTGCCGAATGTAATTATTTCACACCTTGCGCCGAATGTAATTTTCACGTCATGCACATGCACCGACTTCAAATCCGTTTTCTTGCATGTGTTTAGGTATCTTTTGTTCAGTACTTGATATCAGCCTGTCGCACTCAGACCTTCCTCCCACAGAGTGCATGCCCACAAAATTCACGCTATGTATACATGAGTTCTTTCCGATTTGTCCTTACGGATGTCTCTTGGTATTTTCCTTCCCTTCCTCCCATTAGGCAAATGAAGCTGCTTTACTATTAGACATACATTAAATGTCCTGATGAGATCCGCAGAATGTGTTAAACGGATCGAAACGCCGTCGACAACTATGAGCACCTTACACACATGGAACGATTTATTTGTCCTTTAAAAGTGTGAAGGTGTCAATATTGTTCTGTTTTACAATCAAAACTGTGCGATTAACAAGTTTACAGAACGTTAAGCTCTTGCCTAAGCCCTTTTGTTTGTTCCCTTTTATTGTTCCCTGTCCTGATATTTCTTGTGTGATTGACTGGGTACAGGCTTGTGCCCTGTCTTGTATATTGTGTGTTATTCATGTTTTACATTGACTGAAAATTAAATACCTAGACCTCTGCCCGGCTGGGCATGCCGTTTTCAAATATAGCAACGACTTTGTCTATATTTATTGATTATGCATTATTATTTGTAAGGGACAACTGTTGCCTTAATAATGTCATTTCATTATTGGACCACAATCTGTGCCAATACAGTACGAGTCTGAGTTTGCTTACTAAAGCTATTGGAAAAATACCCACACCTAAGAACTGCAGTAGTCGGGGGAGGGGGCGTTGAAAGGTTCAGCAAAGCCCTCATGAATTTATTTTCTAGTGCAGTAAGGTTCTTAGCTGTACCATGGCCCCAAAGCTTTGCACCATATAGGGCCAAACCCTTAGCCGTAGCATTATATATCTCAACTGCTGGGGAAAGTGACCGAATCTTGGACTTCTTTGTCATCATGAGGATCACAGTGGATTCTTGCTGGAGCTTAAGTGAACTCTTAACTGCAAAGGCCAGGTTAGCTTATTAGTGAGTCTAACCCCCAAGTAATCAAAATCTTTAACGTGTTCGAGCAGTTCATTGTACTCCCGGATACTGCACCTCCTGGATGTAAAGGGGTGGACGACACTTTTTTTTCTTTTTGATATTCCATTCCAGACCCGTTTCGGCACAAAATAACAAAAAGCGGGCCACTAGAGCCTGCAAGGCAGACAGGGTTTTAGATATGAACAATGCATCATCCGCAGACAATAATGTCCGGACTTTGAGTGCCCTGATTTTTGGTGCATCATTTCCAAGAAAATCCAGGATGTTCACTAAGTAATTTATATATAAGAAAAAGAAATTGGGAGCCACTAAAGCCTGCAAGCCAGACATGGTTTATGATATGAACAGTGCGTCATCCGCAGACAATGTCAGGACTTTGAGTGCCCTGATTATTGGTGCATCATTTCCAGGAAAATCCAGGAAGTTCACTAAGTAATTTATATATAAGAAAAAGAAATTGGGAGCCAGAACACAGCCCAGGCGTACTCCCTTCTGGATTCGAAAACTGTTAGTCAGTTCACCATTTTTATCACACCTAACCCAAGCAAAATGTAGCTCATGCAATCTTATCATATTTAGGAGAATTCCATCAGGTACTCACATGTTACCTAGAATGGCCCATAGCTTTTGTCTAGGAATGGAGTCAAAGGCCGATTTCAGGTTCACAAAGACCACTTACAAGTGGCCCATCTCCAATAGCACAGTTTTCCAATAGATTGTGCACAAGCAAGAGATCTGGTCGACAAGGATTATCTTCTGCCGGAAATCAGCTTATAGATCAGATAGTATATTGTTCTCACTGGCCTTAACAGCAAATTTCCCCAGAATTTGGCGTCAGAAACGTTTTTGCACCCCATCTATCAAACTGATAAGCCTGTAGTTGCAGGGATCCCCAAATTAAGGGTCCTCAGCAAATAAGTCACAAGGTATACCATCAGGACCCGGGGCTTTTAAAGGGGCAATGGCTGCCTGGGTCTCAAGGGACTCGTTAGATATTTCAAGCGGGCATAACAGTTTCTTAGAATTGAGAAGATCTAAGTGGGAGGCATCACCAGAGGTTGTATCAGCATCAGAATAAAGCACCTGAAAATGTTCAACCCAAGTGTGAGGCTGGAGAAAAAATCCACACGGGTGATGGCGGATGTACTGCCATGGGTAACTATATTCCAAAAGGGCTTGCTGTCCCTTAGTCTCACTACCCTAACCTGGTCTTCCCACACATCTGTTTCCCTTGTGGATCAAACATACTTGAGCTGATTCTTGTACTCCCTCATAGCTAGTAAAATGTGGGCCATATTGTTTTATTGAATTGACTGTATTAGACCAGTTTTGGTAGATCTACAGTGGTTATTGAACCAAGGATGTTTAGCTCTTCCTTTTTGTGCCTATTGGAATCCTTAACACAAAAATCACCTAGTTGATCAAATAGGTATGTCATCATGATGTTTAAGATGTTGTGCTGCCCTGTTCCCACCTGGTTCCATACTCGCCATCAGCTCAATTGATCCAATAACTTTTTCATATATCTAGACCTTGATATTAGGATCACAGGAAACAGAGGGGCATTTTAAAGACTGGTAGTTGTTGGCAATAAGAGGTTCAGCATTCCTTAAAACCTATATTAATCCATCACAGAGCTCCTATTTAATTAATTTTCAACCTCTTCGTCATGCAGAGCTCTGAAAAATGAGACTTTAACCTTTGTTTTATCATCCCTTTTAATACTAGAGGGGGGCGTGAAATGGGCAGACAATCCCATTGTTCAAAAGGTTTTCGGAATGTAATCTAGCCATGGAATTGTATGACCCTTGCCCAAGCGTAGACAGGTGATAAAGTCCCTGTACAAAATGGCATCGGGTTTAAGGCACACACTGACCCACAACAAAGGAGCCAAATTTACTTTATCTGAGATGTATTGCAGGTTTAGCTCAGAGTGCATGATGAAATTTGAGCTGGGGAGGGTGGTGGGTGGCAGATTAAGTAGTCTCCGGCAGAATCGATTTGCCTCCGCTTGGAAGGAGGACGCATTAAGGTTTCCCTCGACCCCTGCACCACATGGGGCTGCGGAAACACACTGAGTGCCCCTAGACTTAGAGGGGCTCCATCGGGTTCTGCGCTGGCGCTGATGAGCCTCCCATGAATCTAGACTGACGCCGGTGTGCCACTGCAACGTTCGGTGGCGCTGGCCCCCACGCCGAGGCTACCTGTGCTCACTGGCTGTGCCAGTCCCATTCTAATCCCAGATGACTTGTAGCTAGATCTAAGCCTACCGACGCTGATTCTGGCGCTGACAGAACTCTTTGGTCCTAGGTTGGTTCCTCGGCCTTATTCTGAAGGGCTAAGAATGGGAGGGGTCTCTGGTCCCTTTACAAGACCAGCCACAGCAAGAAATGGACTGGTTTGAGGAATTGGGCAAGACCAGTGGACTGGACACCTCTCCATTTTCTGGTCTGCTTTCTCCCGCTACCGTGGCTATGGAGGAGGGAGCTTCCTACTCTATGGTCGTGCGAAGGGCAGCTGAGGTCCTGAACTTTCAGCTTCCTTCTGTGGCAGTCTAGACGAATATCTTGATGGAGGTCCTGCAGCTGAGTGTCTCCTTCTAGGAACGTGGTCCATGCCCAGCTCAGGGCCTCCGGTGAATAGGTCTCTGTCATGCACGCACCTGTTGTCTCGGAAGTGTCCTGGAGTCACGAAGCTTTACACCCTGCCTCCCCCCTGTCACCCTCCGGGAGTCAGGAATAAACGCTAACACCCGACAAGTAACCAGGGGAAAAACAGGGGAACAAAACAAGGGTAGGAAGGGGAGAAAAAATGGCACTCCAAAATCTTCTTCCACTCAGAGGATGTTCTATCTTCTGTTAAAGGCACTGCAGTAAGACACAAGAATAATGAGTGAAAACAATCCCCTCCCTTAATGTTCCCAATGTAAGGAGTGTAATGTACTGTATCTTTACCTTGTGGAATGTGGAGGGAAATGATAAGGAAATAAAGTAGAAAATTCTGGAACGCTTTATGTATATGGTCTATCCAATGTAGCCGAAATCTAAATTCAAAGTAACACGTTAAGTGAAGCGTACTTAACACTTTAACTAAGATTTTTCTTCTCTGTGTGAAACTCACCACTTCTATGACTTGAGAACTCTGTAAAATATACCTTTGAACGTTCACACGGAACGGTATAACAAAAACACCACTCTGACCTAAGTGGCAAGAACCCTGGTGAACACACCTGGACTGCAGAAAACGAAATAACTAGAATAACCGCTATAAGTCCTCAGCGGATTAAATGATATATAACGAAAACTAGAATAGAACAATCTCCTAGAAGGCTTGCTTCTAGGGACTTACGATATCAAAAACGGGCTCAAAAACGTGGGAAGACACGAACTTCAACCACCACGAACCGCTAGCTCCTCGGACGCCGACACCGTGACCCGGAACGAGAGGGGTAACCATCTGGCTAAACGCAAAGCATTTCCTGAGTGTTCGGGGCGGGTTTAAGGCTTGAAACACTATACTTCTGCGCATGCGCGTGAACTGCGCATGCTCCAAGGCCCGTGTGAATACTTTTGCCAACCATTGCCAATCACGTCTTTTCTTTAGTTGTACAAACAGAACGTTCATAAAGCACTGAATCTAAAGCTAGGTTTTATTGAGTGTTACGCTCCCATGTACACGACAGGCATGACAGAACACCCCTCCCACAATGCCCCCCGCTGGTTTGGGCTTGTGGGGGAACCTCCTGTGAAAAGCTCGCAATAAACGCGGCGCGTGTACTTGGCTGGCAGGTTCCCAAGATCGTTCCTCAACGCCAAAACCCTTCCAGTGTATCAGATACTGGAGGCGACGACGAACCCTTCTGGAGTCGATTACAGCTCCCACCTCGTATTCATCGCTAGCATCTACCAGTGAGGGAAGAGGATTTGTCGGAAGGCGAGTATCCGGCAGTACCGGTTTCAACAGGGAAATGTGAAATACAGGGTGTATCTTCATTGATGGTGGTAATTTCAACTTCAGGGCTACAGGATTGATGATTTGGAGAACAGGAAAAGGGCCAATATACTTGGGCTTAAACTTACAGGCACCCTTTAAGGCCAGATGTTTAGTAGACAGCCAGACTTTGTCGTTCTGTTGATAAGTGGGTCCTGCATGTCTGTGTGTGTCTGCTGCCTTTTTGTAATCAGTCTTGGCCTTATCGAGATTGTCATGGATGGTGGAATGTACTGTTTGCAGGTGTGAGACTAAATCTTGTACAGCAGGAATGGCACCAGGCCTCAATGGAGAAAAGGGTAGGACTTTAGGATGGAAACCGTATGAAGCATTAAAAGGGGAGAATAGAGTAGAAAAGTGATGACTATTATTGTATGACAGTTCTGCCAACCAAATCAGCTCATCCCACTCTTTCTGTTCTTGCAGTAGTTGACAACGCAAAAACTGCTCAAGGCTTTGATTCACCCGCTCTGTTTGTCCATCCGTCTGGGGGTGATGACTAGAAGACAGGCGGACTTCAATCTTCAGAGACTTACATAACTGTTTCCAAAACTTGGATATAAATTGAGAGCCTCTATCCGTGACCAGGATAGAGGGAAGACCATGGAGTCTGACTATGTTTTGTAGAAAGACACCTGCTAGAACAGAAGATGTAGGTAGACCTTTTAATGGGATGAAATGAGTCGATTTGGTGAACATGTCCACTACAACTAAAAGAGTGTTATTGCCCCTTTGTGTCCGTGGTAACTCTACGATGAAGTCCATTGATACAGACTGCCAGGGAGCCAAAGGCGTGGGAAGGGGAAGTAACAAGCCCACTAATCCTTCGTGTGATGACTTCCCTTGAGCACATATGTGACATGTCCGAACTTACTGTTGTACATCTTTAGCTATATGAGGCCACCAACAGTATCTCTTTATCAACTTTAATGTTCTCTTATATCCTGGATGCCCTGCTACACCATGTGAATGGCACCATTCCATCACCCGATTTTGAAGGGATATTGTGGGGATAAACAACCCTCCCTGCACATAATGGAGGTCTGATTTGACCAAGGACTGATGTTGGTGTAATATTGCCTGAGAAGCGGGTTCTTGTTGGGCATTCTTTACTAGTAGGATGAATTCCTCTTCAGTAGTAAGCACTCCGATTATTCTTTGAGGAGCAATGATACAAGGAGGCTTATCATCACTTGGGAATGGCTCAAACCCCAGGCGAGATAAAGAATCCGCTTTACCATTTTGTCTGCCAGCTTTAAAATGTATACTAAAATCATACTCATTGAAGAACTGTGTCCATCTCAGTTGTCTCATGGACAATGCTCTAGCAGACTTTAGATACTGTAGATTACGATGGTCTGTCAGGACAGTAACTGTGTGATTTGTGCCCAATAGATACTGTTTCCATTCCTCCAATACTTTCTTAATCGCTAGGAGTTCCCTCTCCCCAACGGCATAGTTCACCTCAGCCGGAGTCAACTTGTGTGAATAGTAGGCTACTGGATGTAATTCACCGGTGTCAACATCCGCCTGAGAAAGGATACTCCCTACAGCTACTTGCGAGGCGTCCACCTCCACCACATACGGACTGGACGGATCAGGGTGTTTTAGAATGGGAGCCTGCGTGAACGCCGTCTTTAGAATGTTAAAAGCCCTGTCGGCTTCCTCTGACCAATGAAAGGGGACCCCTTTTCGCAACAAGTGAGTGATAGGAGCCACAAGATCCGAGAACTGGTGTATAAAACGCCTATAGAAATTCGAGAATCCAATGAATTGTTGGATTTCATTTACATTCTTGGGAGGTGGCCACTCCAAAACAGCGCTGACTTTTCGTGGATCCATGCTCAGACCCTTTGCTGATACAATAAACCCCAAAAAAGTGACCTGGTGGCGATGGAAGAAACATTTATCTAACTTACAGAAGAGGTGATTGTTTTGCAACTGATGCAAGACAGCTTTTACATGACCTATATGTTCCTCAAGGGTCTTAGAATAGATTAGGAGGTCATCAATGTATGCAATAACACTTTTTTCAAGATACTCCTTCAGCACGTCATTGATGAAATATTGGAATGCTGATGGAGCATTACAAAGCCCGAAGGGCATTACCAAGTACTCATACAGACCGAACTTGGTGCAGAATGCCGTCTTCCACTCATCTCCTTCTCTAACGCGGACTAGGTGATAGGCCCCACGTAGATCTAATTTCGTGAACCATTTTGCATCCTTTACTTGATCGAGTAGAGAGGAGATGATTGGTAAGGGGTACTTGTTTTTAATAGTAATGGTGTTCAATGATCTATAATCAATACAGCAGCGTAATCCTCCCTCCCTTTTAGTGATAAAAAACAATGCCGAGGAAGCGGGGGACCTAGAGGGTCTGACGAACCCAAGCTCAAGCATGGAATCAAGGTATTCCCTTAAGTACAGATTCTCTTTTTCGGTAAGGGAGTATACCCTACTAGTCGGTATACGAGCGCCTGGCTGCAAATCAATACGGCAGTCGTATACCCTATGGGGGGTAGGCTGGTTGCTTGTTCTCTGTCAAAAACTGCCTGGTATTCCTGATACACAGGAGGTAAAACGTTGTCAGGCTGTTCTACCGAATTTGGTTCTTCGGGGGTGCCTGAGACCAAAGAAATCGTTTTTTGTATGGACATGGCGTCAATCTGGGCTGAGGGATCAGGAAGGTTTGTACTACCAGTGGATGTGTGTTGTCTACACTCTTCACCAAAGGTGATGCTGGTGTTTTGCCAATCTATTTGGGGATTGTGGAGGCGCAACCAAGGAAGACCCAAGACCACTGGAAATTGAGGAGATTCAATTAAATCAAAAGCAAGAGTCTCCCAGTGTGTGGGTTCTATGTACATATCCAAAAGAATACTAGAATGCGTAATAGGCCCAGATTTCAAAGGACTCCCATCGATAGTATACACTTCCTCTGTGATTCTTTTTTGCACCTTAGGGATATCATGGGTAACGGCCCATTGATAATCCATAAAATTACCCGAGGCCCCTGAATCTATCATAATGGATTGTGTGATAGTTTTTGAAAGCTAGGACAGTCTGGAAGTAATAAAGAAGTGTCCTTAATTAGTCATTAATGATGAGACCATGTGAACCAAAGGACCCGGCGGTAAGGTCTCTGTTACCCTCGGGTCTGTCAGTTTTCCGACTTGCGGAACTGTTTGGGTTTTACTGGGCATTCCCTCAAAAAATGACCAGCCTTGCCACAATAGAGGCACAACCTGTTTTCCCTACGTCTTTGTTTCTCAGCCTCAAAGGCCCTTTGATACTGCCTATTTGCATAGGTTCTGGATCCTCGGGCTTGGCTTCAGATTCCGGTTTCCTTTCTCTATTGCTAAATCTAGGGTACTCATACCTTACTCTGTCTTTACGACTTTCTCCCAGCCTATGGTCTAGTTTCACCCCCAGGTCGATTAATTCGGGACATGTAGCAGGGGGATCCATTACGTGAGCCAATGTGTCTTTCAGTTCATCACGTAGGCCTTTGTAAAAAAGGGCACTGCGTTTATTAGCGGGCCAATCTGCCTCTACAACCAATCTATTAAACGTGGATATACAGGTGATAAGATCTTTCGAACCCTGTTTCAAATTTAACAACTTTGTATCAGCTGCGTGAGTAAATGAATGTTTATCAAACATTTTACGCAATTCTCTACGAAAGGCGTCATAATCCAATAACAAGGGATCATCTTTGTCTATTAAGGGAATTGTCCAGTTCGCTGCCGAACCCCCTAAATATGATAAAACAAAGGCCACCTTTGCCTGATCGTTGGGAAAACAGGAAGCTTTACACAGGAAATGCAGCTGACACTGTGTCAAAAACGCTGCACATTTCGAGGGATCCCCATAAAACCTCTCAGGGGGTGCCAGGGGAATGGTGTGGGGAGTAACTACTTGAACTACAGGGGTTTGATTGCTGGTACCTGCTCCCTCTCCTCTATGTACGCTCAATGCCTCTAGTCTATCTGAAATGGTTTGGGTTTCTCGCTGGAGATTCCCCACCATATTTGCGACATCCTGTAATGTGAGATCCATGGCACTTGGGAGACAATTTGATAGGGGCTTCGCGTTATTTCATGCACGCACCTGTTGTCTCGGAAGTGTCCTGGAGTCACAAAGCTTTACACCCTGCCTCCCCCCTGTCACCCTCCGGGAGTCAGGAATAAACGCTAACACCCGAAAAGTAACCAGGGGGAAAACAGGGGAACAAAACAAGGGTAGGAAGGGGAGAAAAAATGGCACTCCACAATCTTCTTCCACTCAGAGGATGTTCTGTTATGCACGCACCTGTTGTCTCGGAAGTGTCCTGGAGTCACAAAGCTTTACACCCTGCCTCCCCCCTGTCACCCTCCGGGAGTCAGGAATAAACGCTAACACCCGACAAGTAACCAGGGGGAAAACAGGGGAACAAAACAAGGGTAGGAAGGGGAGAAAAAATGGCACTCCACAATCTTCTTCCACTCAGAGGATGTTTTATCTTCTGTTAAAGGCACTGCAGTAAGACACAAGAATAATGAGTGAATACAATCCCCTCCCTTAATGTTCCCAATGTAAGGAGTGTAATGTACTGTATCTTTACCTTGTGGAATGTGGAGGGAAATGATAAGGAAATAAAGTAGAAAATTCTGGAACGCTTTATGTATATGGTCTATCCAATGTAGCCGAAATCTAAATTCAAAGTAACACGTTAAGTGAAGCGTACTTAACACTTTAACTAAGATTTTTCTTCTCTGTGTGAAACTCACCACTTCTATGACTTGAGAACTCTGTAAAATATACCTTTGAACGTTCACACGGAACGGTATAACAAAAACACCACTCTGACCTAAGTGGCAAGAACCCTGGTGAACACACCTGGACTGCAGAAAACGAAATAACTAGAATAACCGCTATAAGTCCTCAGCGGATTAAATGATATATAACGAAAACTAGAATAGAACAATCTCCTGGAAGCAAGCCGCTTCTAGGGACTTACGATATCAAAAACGGGCTCAAAAACGTGGGAAGACACGAACTTCAACCACCACGAACCGCTAGCTCCTCGGACGCCGACACCGTGACCCGGAACGAGAGGGGTAACCATCTGGCTAAACGCAAAGCATTTCCTGAGTGTTCGGGGCGGGTTTAAGGCTTGAAACACTAGACTTCTGCGCATGCGCGTGAACTGCGCATGCTCCAAGGCCCGTGTGAATACTTTTGCCAACCATTGCCAATCACGTCTTTTCTTTAGTTGTACAAACAGAACGTTCATAAAGCACTGAATCTAAAGCTAGGTTTTATTGAGTGTTACGCTCCCATGTACACGACAGGCATGACAGAACACCCCTCCCACAATGCCCCCCGCTGGTTTGGGCTTGTGGGGGAACCTCCTGTGAAAAGCTCGCAATAAACGCGGCGCGTGTACTTGGCTGGCAGGTTCCCAAGATCGTTCCTCAACGCCAAAACCCTTCCAGTGTATCAGATACTGGAGGCGACGACGAACCCTTCTGGAGTCGATTACAGCTCCCACCTCCTATTCATCGCTAGCATCTACCAGTGAGGGAAGAGGATTTGTCGGAAGGCGAGTATCCGGCAGTACCGGTTTCAACAGGGAAATGTGAAATACAGGGTGTATCTTCATTGATGGTGGTAATTTCAACTTCAGGGCTACAGGATTGATGATTTGGAGAACAGGAAAAGGGCCAATATACTTGGGCTTAAACTTACAGGCACCCTTTAAGGCCAGATGTTTAGTAGACAGCCAGACTTTGTCGTTCTGTTGATAAGTGGGTCCTGCATGTCTGTGTGTGTCTGCTGCCTTTTTGTAATCAGTCTTGGCCTTATCGAGATTGTCATGGATGGTGGAATGTACTGTTTGCAGGTGTGAGACTAAATCTTGTACAGCAGGAATGGCACCAGGCCTCAATGGAGAAAAGGGTAGGACTTTAGGATGGAAACCGTATGAAGCATAAAAAGGGGAGAATAGAGTAGAAAAGTGATGACTATTATTGTATGACAGTTCTGCCAACCAAATCAGCTCATCCCACTCTTTCTGTTCTTGCAGTAGTTGACAACGCAAAAACTGCTCAAGGCTTTGATTCACCCGCTCTGTTTGTCCATCCGTCTGGGGGTGATGACTAGAAGACAGGCGGACTTCAATCTTCAGAGACTTACATAACTGTTTCCAAAACTTGGATATAAATTGAGAGCCTCTATCCGTGACCAGGATAGAGGGAAGACCATGGAGTCTGACTATGTTTTGTAGAAAGACACCTGCTAGAACAGAAGATGTAGGTAGACCTTTTAATGGGATGAAATGAGTCGATTTGGTGAACATGTCCACTACAACTAAAAGAGTGTTATTGCCCCTTTGTGTCCGTGGTAACTCTACGATGAAGTCCATTGATACAGACTGCCAGGGAGCCAAAGGCGTGGGAAGGGGAAGTAACAAGCCCACTAATCCTTCGTGTGATGACTTCCCTTGAGCACATATGTGACATGTCCGAACTTACTGTTGTACATCTTTAGCTATATGAGGCCACCAACAGTATCTCTTTATCAACTTTAATGTTCTCTTATATCCTGGATGCCCTGCTACACCATGTGAATGGCACCATTCCATCACCCGATTTTGAAGGGATATTGTGGGGATAAACAACCCTCCCTGCACATAATGGAGGTCTGATTTGACCAAGGACTGATGTTGGTGTAATATTGCCTGAGAAGCGGGTTCTTGTTGGGCATTCTTTACTAGTAGGATGAATTCCTCTTCAGTAGTAAGCACTCCGATTATTCTTTGAGGAGCAATGATACAAGGAGGCTTATCATCACTAAGGAATGGCTCAAACCCCAGGCGAGATAAAGAATCCGCTTTACCATTTTGTCTGCCAGCTTTAAAATGTATACTAAAATCATACTCATTGAAGAACTGTGTCCATCTCAGTTGTCTCATGGACAATGCTCTAGCAGACTTTAGATACTGTAGATTACGATGGTCTGTCAGGACAGTAACTGTGTGATTTGTGCCCAATAGATACTGTTTCCATTCCTCCAATACTTTCTTAATCGCTAGGAGTTCCCTCTCCCCAACGGCATAGTTCACCTCAGCCGGAGTCAACTTGTGTGAATAGTAGGCTACTGGATGTAATTCACCGGTGTCAACATCCGCCTGAGAAAGGATACTCCCTACAGCTACTTGCGAGGCGTCCACCTCCACCACATACGGACTGGACGGATCAGGGTGTTTTAGAATGGGAGCCTGCGTGAACGCCGTCTTTAGAATGTTAAAAGCCCTGTCGGCTTCCTCTGACCAATGAAAGGGGACCCCTTTTCGCAACAAGTGAGTGATAGGAGCCACAAGATCCGAGAACTGGTGTATAAAACGCCTATAGAAATTCGAGAATCCAATGAATTGTTGGATTTCATTTACATTCTTGGGAGGTGGCCACTCCAAAACAGCGCTGACTTTTCGTGGATCCATGCTCAGACCCTTTGCTGATACAATAAACCCCAAAAAAGTGACCTGGTGGCGATGGAAGAAACATTTATCTAACTTACAGAAGAGGTGATTGTTTTGCAACTGATGCAAGACAGCTTTTACATGACCTATATGTTCCTCAAGGGTCTTAGAATAGATTAGGAGGTCATCAATGTATGCAATAACACTTTTTTCAAGATACTCCTTCAGCACGTCATTGATGAAATATTGGAATGCTGATGGAGCATTACAAAGCCCGAAGGGCATTACCAAGTACTCATACAGACCGAACTTGGTGCAGAATGCCGTCTTCCACTCATCTCCTTCTCTAACGCGGACTAGGTGATAGGCCCCACGTAGATCTAATTTCGTGAACCATTTTGCATCCTTTACTTGATCGAGTAGAGAGGAGATGATTGGTAAGGGGTACTTGTTTTTAATAGTAATGGTGTTCAATGATCTATAATCAATACAGCAGCGTAATCCTCCCTCCCTTTTAGTGATAAAAAACAATGCCGAGGAAGCGGGGGACCTAGAGGGTCTGACGAACCCAAGCTCAAGCATGGAATCAAGGTATTCCCTTAAGTACAGATTCTCTTTTTCGGTAAGGGAGTATACCCTACTAGTCGGTATACGAGCGCCTGGCTGCAAATCAATACGGCAGTCGTATACCCTATGGGGGGTAGGCTGGTTGCTTGTTCTCTGTCAAAAACTGCCTGGTATTCCTGATACACAGGAGGTAAAACGTTGTCAGGCTGTTCTACCGAATTTGGTTCTTCGGGGGTGCCTGAGACCAAAGAAATCGTTTTTTGTATGGACATGGCGTCAATCTGGGCTGAGGGATCAGGAAGGTTTGTACTACCAGTGGATGTGTGTTGTCTACACTCTTCACCAAAGGTGATGCTGGTGTTTTGCCAATCTATTTGGGGATTGTGGAGGCGCAACCAAGGAAGACCCAAGACCACTGGAAATTGAGGAGATTCAATTAAATCAAAAGCAAGAGCCTCCCAGTGTGTGGGTTCTATGTACATATCCAAAAGAATACTAGAATGCGTAATAGGCCCAGATTTCAAAGGACTCCCATCGATAGTATACACTTCCTCTGTGATTCTTTTTTGCACCTTAGGGATATCATGGGTAACGGCACATTGATAATCCATAAAATTACCCGAGGCCCCTGAATCTATCATAATGGATTGTGTGATAGTTTTTGAAAGCCAGGACAGTCTGGAAGTAATAAAGAAGTGTCCTTCATTAGTCATTAATGATGAGACCATGTGAACCAAAGGACCCGGCGGTAAGGTCTCTGTTACCCTCGGGTCTGTCAGTTTTCCGACTTGCGGAACTGTTTGGGTTTTACTGGGCATTCCCTCAAAAAATGACCAGCCTTGCCACAATAGAGGCACAACCTGTTTTCCCTACGTCTTTGTTTCTCAGCCTCAAAGGCCCTTTGATACTGCCTATTTGCATAGGTTCTGGATCCTCGGGCTTGGCTTCAGATTCCGGTTTCCTTTCTCTATTGCTAAATCTAGGGTACTCATACCTTACTCTGTCTTTACGACTTTCTCCCAGCCTATGGTCTAGTTTCACCCCCAGGTCGATTAATTCGGGACATGTAGCAGGGGGATCCATTACGTGAGCCAATGTGTCTTTCAGTTCATCACGTAGGCCTTTGTAAAAAAGGGCACTGCGTTTATTAGCGGGCCAATCTGCCTCTACAACCAATCTATTAAACGTGGATATACAGGTGATAAGATCTTTCGAACCCTGTTTCAAATTTAACAACTTTGTATCAGCTGCGTGAGTAAATGAATGTTTATCAAACATTTTACGCAATTCTCTACGAAAGGCGTCATAATCCAATAACAAGGGATCATCTTTGTCTATTAAGGGAATTGTCCAGTTCGCTGCCGAACCCCCTAAATATGATAAAACAAAGGCCACCTTTGCCTGATCGTTGGGAAAACAGGAAGCTTTACACAGGAAATGCAGCTGACACTGTGTCAAAAACGCTGCACATTTCGAGGGATCCCCATAAAACCTCTCAGGGGGTGCCAGGGGAATGGTGTGGGGAGTAACTACTTGAACTACAGGGGTTTGATTGCTGGTACCTGCTCCCTCTCCTCTATGTACGCTCAATGCCTCTAGTCTATCTGAAATGGTTTGGGTTTCTCGCTGGAGATTCCCCACCATATTTGCGACATCCTGTAATGTGAGATCCATGGCACTTGGGAGACAATTTGATAGGGGCTTCGCGTTATTTCATGCACGCACCTGTTGTCTCGGAAGTGTCCTGGAGTCACAAAGCTTTACACCCTGCCTCCCCCCTGTCACCCTCCGGGAGTCAGGAATAAACGCTAACACCCGAAAAGTAACCAGGGGGAAAACAGGGGAACAAAACAAGGGTTGGAAGGGGAGAAAAAATGGCACTCCACAATCTTCTTCCACTCAGAGGATGTTCTGTTATGCACGCACCTGTTGTCTCGGAAGTGTCCTGGAGTCACAAAGCTTTACACCCTGCCTCCCCCCTGTCACCCTCCGGGAGTCAGGAATAAACGCTAACACCCGACAAGTAACCAGGGGGAAAACAGGGGAACAAAACAAGGGTAGGAAGGGGAGAAAAAATGGCACTCCACAATCTTCTTCCACTCAGAGGATGTTTTATCTTCTGTTAAAGGCACTGCAGTAAGACACAAGAATAATGAGTGAATACAATCCCCTCCCTTAATGTTCCCAATGTAAGGAGTGTAATGTACTGTATCTTTACCTTGTGGAATGTGGAGGGAAATGATAAGGAAATAAAGTAGAAAATTTAAGAACGCTTTATGTATATGGTCTATCCAATGTAGCCGAAATCTAAATTCAAAGTAACACGATAAGTGAAGCGTACTTAACACTTTAACTAAGATTTTTCTTCTCTGTGTGAAACTCACCACTTCTATGACTTGAGAACTCCGTAAAATATACCTTTGAACGTTCACACGGAACGGTATAACAAAAACACCACTCTGACCTAAGTGGCAAGAACCCTGGTGAACACACCTGGACTGCAGAAAACGAAATAACTAGAATAACCGCTATAAGTCCTTAGCGGATTAAATGATATATAACGAAAACTAGAACAATCTCTTAGAAGCAAGCCGCTTCTAGGGACTTACGATATCAAAAATGGGCTCAAAAACGCGGGAAGACACGAACTTCAGCCACCACGAACCGCTAGCTCCTCGGACGCTGACACCGTGACCCGGAACGAGAGGGGTAACCATCTGGCTAAACGCGAAGCATTTCCTGAGTGTTCGGGGCGGGTTTAAGGCTTGAAACACTATACTTCCGCGCATGCGTGTGAACTGCGCATGCTCCAAGGCCCGTGTGAATACTTTTGCCAACCATTGCCAATCACGTCTTTTCTTTAGTTGAACAGAACGTTCATAAAGCACTGAATCTAAAGCTAGGTTTTATTGAGTGTTACGCTCCCATGTACACGACAGGCATGACAGTCACTCGCCCGCCGCCTATGCCCTGTACCGGGCGACCCAAATTTCCCCACCTACCGCACTTCCCCTGAGAGCTTGGTGGTCCAAGGCTCTACATCACAGAGCATGTTCCCTTCGGCACCAGGGGATCTAAGTGTCTGGATAGCTGGGGCAATAAATGTTTTCTTCTCCCAGCCTTGCATTGCATTCAATGAACACTGCATGCCTGTTGTGCCGCTACTCCCATTTCTTGTGGGAAACAGTTGCACAAGTGCTGCCACAGGTGCTGGAGGAGGCCCTGGCCATCCTCAAGCTGTATTTGACGGGATAGATGCGGCAAGTTCGCCATTTATTGTGGGCTTGACACAACCGACTCGCTCGGCAGAGCGATTTTATCAACTGTGACTGTTCAACGCCACACCTGGATGAGAAATTCTGGCTATTCTGGGGCTGTCCAGGCTTCCCTCATGGACATGCCCTTTAATGGCACCCATCTCTTCGGAAGACAAAGCAGACATGGCCCTGGAGCACATTAAGGACTCATGAGCCACAGCCAAGTCCTTGGGTCTCTCATTGGCCACATGTCCTTGTCTGCTTTTCGCCCCTTTTGTAACTACGGAAGGGACTTTCTGCCACGCCAGCCATACCCAAGCCACAAGACCGCACAAGTTCAGCAACCTCTACGCGGCCATGGGCATGGCTCGTTCCGACCTTGTGTGTTGAGCGGCAAGAGGTTGGGTCAGTCCCCCACCCCTTGCACCCTCAGCCTCTAAATCCTCCTTGTTCGGCCCTTCAAGATGACGGGCGGCCAGTTGGGGGCAGGATCAGCCATCAGCTCCACCAAAGACAAAACATCACGTCGGACAGGGGGGTTCTTCAGAAAGTCCGATGGGGCTACTCCCTCCCCTTTGACATTACCCCTTCTTCCATGCCTCCAACTTATGGTCGGCTGATGGAGGATCACCTGACTTTGCTTCAGGAGGAATTCATGACTATTAGGCAAGGGCGCCATAGAGATTTCACTGCCTGAAGAAGGCTGTGGTTGTTATTCCTGCTCCTTTGTGGTCCCGAAAAAGGACACAGGCCTATACTCTATCCTGGATCTACGAGCCCTCAACTACTTCCCCAAAATGGAAAAGTTCAAGATGCTCACTCTGGC
Source organism: Lissotriton helveticus (assembly GCF_964261635.1). NCBI lineage: Eukaryota > Metazoa > Chordata > Amphibia > Caudata > Salamandridae > Lissotriton > Lissotriton helveticus. The sequence goes on from NC_136057.1 coordinate 1,362,624,973, forward strand.
TTGGGTCTTGTGAGCCCTGGAACCAGGGGACTAGATGGTAGCGTTGGACTTGCAGGACGCTTATTTTCACATTCCCGTCCTGCCTCCCCATCGGCGCTATCTGTGGTTTACGGTAGGCCACGGGCACTTTCAATTCACTGTGCCCTCTTTTGGCCTTACCAGCGCCCCTCAAGTGTTGACAAAGGTGATGGCGGTGGTCGCAGCCCGTCTGCGCAGATATGGGGTTCTATTCTTCTCCTATCTCGACGATTGGCTGTTGAAGGCAGGCTCGCCCTAGGCTGTCGTCTCCCACCTCCAAACTCTGACAAATCTCGTGCACTCGCTGGGGTTCACTATCAACGTGCCAAACTCACATCTGACTACCTATCAGAAATGGAAAGGTAGGAAGTCTGCTGCTAGATCATGTCTCTACCAGATAAGGCATTACTGAAGGTAAGTAAATTGTCCGTTGAGCTGCGTTGGCCAGGAGCTCATGGAACTAAAAAGAATCCCTTATTAACAGAAGTTACGCTAATGAGCGCTTGGCCTTTTATTGAAAGCTTGGTAGTGGTTTTTTTGCATGGGACACACAACAAATTGTGCGACTTCCCAAAGTTTGTTACCTGATCTTAACTGTTCATAAAGGAGATAAAGCAGTCCACTAGCACCCGAACAGCAATCAGGGGTCGTGCCAGTAAGACCCCGTTGTCAGCGTACAATAGTGCCGGCACCTGATTGTGATCTATAGTAGGGCATCTACAGGGGCCGAGATCAGGGAAGGACACAGGCCATTTATGTAGATAATAAAAAGTAGCAGGTCATACCTTCTGGTACGTCGCGAGAGGTACATTCGATAGGCTCTGCGGTGCACCCTATGGAGGAAGTGAGTGCCAGGCCCTTAGGTCAATCTATAAAGGAATATATGGGAAAATACTTTAAGGATGTTCGTGACACTCCATACTGCTGAGACAGCCACCAAATGGTGATCAGGAAAAGGGGGAGAAGAATGTAATAAGTGACTCTGTTATTCTGGAATCAATTCTGGACTAGCTCTGGGAGATGAAATGGGTAAAAACATAGAGGGGATGTTCTTAGCAGAACCAAGGTTATTGTTGGCACCCCACCTCTCCCCTTTTGAGGACAATAGCCTCACAGAGGACAGTGAGGTCTTGCAACAGGTGGTGATTAAGCCAGGGGAGGAGGGAATAGGGAGTGGGGAGAATAAGCTATTGAAAGAGATAAGCCTCACCTATTTTCTAAAGCCCCACGCTCACAGTCCTCTTTGAAATTAGATATAACAGCAACCCCAGCCCTATCATTTTTAGGGGTGATGTTTCTAATGCAGAAAACCCTCCAGGCAATATTAGAAGCAGTGACCGAGAATAACAGGCTGGGAAAATTACATCTAAATCAACTACAGGGGATTAGATAGGAATTCAAACAAATTATTAATTGTATGCCCACCCTAGTGTGTCCAGTACCAGAGAAAAGCGATCAGAAGCTATTTGTGCCAGCTGACATTGGCTTATCAGAGCATGCACAAACAGCAAGCCTCCGAACAGTATATATTTCAAAACGCCCTATGTTAGTGATAATGAGGGGGCAAAGGGTTATTATATACCTCACCCCAGAAAACTAAGGAACTCACAGAAGACGCCCTAAAAAATGGATTTGAAAAAAAACCTATGAGAAAGGGCAGTGTAGGACCCTAGGCTTAGAGACTTGGCAGAAGAGTGAAATGGAAAACAGAGAAATGGTAAAAGGAATCCAGAGAGGAATTAGAGTTCTAAGCAGAGGGGACAGTCAGCTTGCTGTTACTGGGAGCCTGGGGCAGGGTCTTGATAGAAACCAGATGAATAGTAGATACTTGTTGACATGAAGTTAATCCAGTCTTGTGAGGGCTGAACTTTAATGTTGGAAGAGACTGTACAAGATGATCGAACTTCCCAGGCAATTTAATCCTAAACAAAGCTGTGTGTATTAATGTGATTGCAACATGATCAAAAGTTATCTCCTGGGACCTCATGATGGGTCGCCCTCTCAATGTCAGTACGAACTACAGAGAAGCATTATTCAACCAGTGTACTGGTTTGTTAGTCTATGAATCCCTTCCTCCTGTTGCCTTTCTGGAGAGTTTTGGCACATTATGCATATAAATCACCCTGCTCATACTCCTTCTCGTAGTACCTAAGTTGTTGAAAGAAGGAGTTTCTGTTAGGCGCGCAATGCCCATAGGTCTCGAAAGGGCTTCATCCCCCCTGTAGCTCCCCCACCGTCAGGTGTATCAGCATGTGCATCTTTCCGGGCACACACACACAGAGTTTTTTTTTTTCAACGTCTGTTTTTATTTCACCCCCGAGAGGGAGTACGCATAAAGAAAAGGTGACAGGTACACAGCGATAAGCCTACAACCCCCAAGGGGCCGGCCGCGTCAGGAAAAAAATGCAATAACATACTGTGTCTACATGGTCTGTAATCTCATCAATCTCATACACAGCGTTCTGCCTACAACCCAGTCGGGCCGGCCGCGTCAAAGAATAGAGATAGCTCTTCACCACGCCTAAGTGTCATCACGCATAGTGTCGGGCCCTTAGGATCGGGCGCCAACCAGAGGCCAGAACCAAGAAAACTATCGGACCATAGCGGTCCAACTTACAACCAGGAGCCTAGAGGGAGGAAACAGTACAACAAGGATAGTGGAAAGAGAGAGTAGAGAAAAGGTCAGAGAAGAGAAAGTCGGGAAAGGGGGAGAGAGAGGACCCAGAGAGGAGCAGCTGCCGGTGTACACGTCACTAATCACAGTTCGGGCTCCAGAGCCATCACACCATGAGTCGGCGTGGGGTAAAGGGGATCACAGCATCATCTACTAAACGCAGCGCCCTCAACCTAGGAGGCATGTTTCTCGCATGTTCAGTTTTGCACAGATAGGTCACCAAGGGCTGCCACACTTTCTCAAAGCGTGTAGTGCGAGACTGCAGTCTCGCGGAGAGCAACTCCATAGTGATGACATGCCAGAGTCTCCCAAACCATGCAGCAAGGGGGGGCGCCTCCGTCTTCTTCCAATACAGGGCAATAAGTTGTCTGGCAGCACCCAGCATTTGTAACGATATAGTCCAATCACTTCGGGTCAGAGCGAGCAGATTCGCAGGTTTGATTCCCAGCAACATTGTACTAGCGGCATCAGGCAAAGGAAACCCCAGGACCCCTCTTATGTGGCTCAAGACCTCTTTCCAGAAGATAGCGATCAAGGGGCAGGTCCACCAAATGTGTAGGAAATCCCCAGGCACATGATGGCACCTCCAGCAGCCGGGAGAGGAAGAAGGAAACATGTTATGTAAGCGCTGAGGCGTGTAATATCTTGTTGTGGTATGCTGCGATACACTTTGGGGATATCTCTCCATAAACGAGTCCACTGTGTTGGTGTGATATCGGCTCCCAGCGTCGTATGCCATCTTTGCTGGTACGGCTGCGAAGGCGGTGTCTGAGGGTGTTGCAGTATCTGATATATCTTGGAGATCAAGCCCTTTGTGTCGGCGCAGGAGCGGGCCAGGCGCTCGAACGGAGTAAAGTCTCGAGTAGCCCCAGGGTATACTGCGTCCGTCAAGGCCCAATGGCCCAATTGGAGATATTGCAGCTCAGCCTCAGGCGGAAGCAGAAATTCCTCCTTACAATGGGCAAAAGATTTAAAGGTGCCCCCCTCGAAGAGATCCGTAAGGACTCTGCAGTCACCCTGTGTCCATCTACAAAAGGCTCTAGTACGATAAGCCGGTGGAAACCACGGGTTGCCCTCAATAGGGGTATGTGGGGAGGGAAAAGTCGTCAGACCTCTACGTACTGCTATTCTATCCCATATTTCTAATACTTCCTTTGTGGGCACCGCCAAATATGCGCTCGGGGACCGCCCCGCTTTGTGAGTCCAAGCTAGGTCCCAGACGGTGCGACCAGTGACCGCTCTGTCCATATGGAGCCACCCTTTCTCACTCTCCCTGGTGCCCCACTCAACCACGAACCGCAGGTGAGCAGCCCAATAATAATCCACCAGATTAGGGCACGCTAGCCCTCCACGAACTCTCAGGGCCATAAGGAGAGCTTGGGAGAAGCGGGGTCTCCTACCCCCCCATATGAAGTTGGTGCAGTCTTTCTGCAAGGCTCGGATATTTTGCAAGGGGCTAGGCGTGGGAAGACACTGAAATAGGTAAAGGAGTTTGGGCAGAATAGACATTTTAATTGCATTGAGTCTTCCCAACCATGAAGGGATAAGTGACTTCCATCTCCTCAGGTCATCAAGTATTGATCTGCGACAATCTTTCCAGTTAAGTGACGACCAGCCATCTAGTGAGGGGGTCAGGAGTAGGCCAAGGTATCTAATATGGCGAGCGATCCACTGGTATGGACATAACTGCTCTAGCGGGGGGACATCAGATGGAGGGATCGTAAGGTTGAGTACCCAGGACTTACTGTGGTTGATTTTTAGACCAGAGGCGCTTTCAAAGGTGCAGAGCGCGGCGTGGAGCGCTGGTAAAGACTGTCGGGGCTCCGTGAGGGTAAGGATGAGGTCGTCTGCGTAAAGCGCCACTTTATGGACTTGTCCACCCATCGGGATGCCGTGGATGCCCGGATCGCGACGAATCATATCCGCCAGAGGCTCTATCGCTAAGGCAAACAGTAAGGGCGAGAGAGGGCAGCCCTGTCTAGTCCCTCTCCCGATGTTGATCGGGTCCGTTAACCGCCCATTCACGCGGATCCTAGCCTTTGGCGTAGCGTAAGGCGCCATGATTCTGGCGACCATCTTCGGACCAAGCCCCATTTTGCAAAGGACCGCCCGGAGGAATGACCAGTCCACCCCATCAAACGCTTTCTCAGCGTCTAACGAGAGGAGGCAGGCCGGGATCTACCAGTGGTGGACCTTCCCCACCAAATGCGCAATTTTTCATACGTTATCAGCCCCTTGGTGGCCACGGATAAAGCCCACCTGGTCCGGGTCGATGAGGGCAGGCATATGGGGGTCCAGCCGCTTAGCCAGCACCTTAGTATAAATTTTAAAATCGGTATTTAGGAGCGCTATCGGGCGGTACGACGAGCAAAGTGTGGGGTCTTTCCCAGGCTTCGGAATTAAGGCTATTTCCGCCATTCCCATGTCTGGAGAAGGGCCCTGGCCATCATCAAAAGAGGCGAAGAGCCGACGGAGGTAGGGACTCAGCTGAGACTGGAACAGGCGATAGAAGGACAGCGGCAGGCCGTCGGGACCCGGCGTCTTCCCCAGGCTGAGGTCGTTAAGAGCCGAGGGTATCTCTTCTTGCGTTATCGACTCCTCCAGGAGCTCAGCCGTGTGGGGGTGCAACGTCGTCCCACTGTACTGCTCCAAGACTTCTTCTGTCAGGGCAGGAGTCGGCGGGTCCGCAGTGTAAAGTGAAGTATAATAATCCCGGAACGCCCGCAGTTTGTCCCCAGCCGCCGTCGCTCTAGACCCATTAGGAAGCACCACATTCGCTATATGGGACTTGGCCACCTTGACCCACAGCCTCCTCGCTAAGAGTTTTCCAACCTTATCCCCTCCATCAAAGTGCAGCTGTTTCAGAGCCAAAAGGGAGCCCTCAGCCCTATTCGTACGCAGCAGTCGCAGTTGGCCCCGAAGATCCGCCAGGTGGCGTCTCGTCTTTAAGGTAGAGCCCTCCTGATCTTGCGCCTCCGCTACCTTCAGGTCCCTCACCAAGCCATCTTCCACCACTCTCCCCTCTCGTGCCCTCGCGATCACAAGGGATGTAATATGACCCCGTATCGTGGCATTAAAGGCGTCCCAGACCACCGAAAAAGGCATCTCGGGCAGGTCATTGGTCTCAAAGTAGGAGGCAATGGTTGTGCGAATGTCCTCAACAGTCGCCGCGTCTCGAAGGATGTGTGGTGGTAGATACCATTTCCGCTCTCGGGGGGGGGGGCAGTCCCGCGGATCCCGAAGGAGCAATTCCACATGCGCAAGGTCCGAGATAGATATATCCGACATCTCCACTTCCACCACATCCCTGAGAAGGTCATGGGATAGGAACATACAATCGATGCGAGAATAAGAGCGGTGGGCGCTCGAATAAAAGGAGTACTCTCGCTTGTCCGGGGAAAAATACCGCCACGCGTCAAACAATCCTAGGTCGCCAATCTGTTTCCGAAGCGCCAGGGACATCGCCCAGCCCCATTAAAGGAGCCCTCACTCCGGTCGATCGTTGGACACCATACCATATTAAAATCGCCCCCAAGAATTAGCGAGGGGCTACCCTGAGGTATCTGATCGCGCAAGAGGCCTCGGAGGAAACGATCCTGCGCCAGATTGGGGGCGTACACATTGCACAGTGTTAGACGGCGAAGTCGCACCCCAACAGTCACCTTGAGAAAACGGCCATCACCACTTCCGAAGAGCCTATCCTCCCCCCGCCTGATGCCAGCTTTGCACAAAATCGCCACCCCTGCTGTCTTCGTATCCGCCGCCGCCCAGTACTGGAGAGGGTATCTAGGGTGGGCCATGCTCCCAGTGTCTGCCTGAAGAAGGTGGGTCTCCTGCATGAAAACGATGTCCGGGTTATGTCGCAGAAGGTAGTGCCAGATCTGCTTGCGCTTATTGGGCGAGTTAAGGCCCTTAACATTAAGGGACAGGATCTTTAGGGGGCCATTCACACTACTAGCCATGGCAGGGACCATCAGAGGCCGCTATCAGAACCATCCTCACCAATCTACACACCATCCACACACCCCAGGCAAGGATCCCCCCACTCCTCTCCCCACCCGCCACCCCTCGCACCCTCCCAGGTCCCGCACAGAAGAAAAGAGAGGCAAGAAGAAAGAAAGAAAGGAAAAGAGAAGGAGCAAGGAACAGAAAACAAAAACCAGGCAGCCGGACAGGCTGGATGTATGAACCATATAAGTGCGGCCAACACGGCCAGAGTTCTCTGTCCCCAGGATAGAGCATCCTACACCCGTAGGTTCGAACGCTCTTCGGGATGTCACTCCCCAGGGGGCAGTCCAAAGGGGACATGGCTATCAGAACGCACCAGGAGGTATGGAGCCCCCACCGCCCCAGGCCCAGTGTGCAGGAATCAGGAGCACGTCAGACCCCCCCCCCGCCACTCGACCCCTTGTCCGCAGAAGGAGACATGAGAACAGTACCTCAGGAGGAATGCAGCAAGTGTAGCGCCGTCGTCAAGGCGTAGGAGGGCGCACCCTGGGAGAGTGCCCCTCGGGATCAGCCACGGCCTCTTCAAGAGCTCTAATGTGGGCAATAACGTCCTGTTTAGCCTGGCTGTGTGTGGGTTCCGCAACAGGCGGGGTGCGCTGCCTCCTCGGCACCGTGGTCCAGTCAGGTCCAGTCGGTGTTCTCTTATGGGACGAAGGTCGAGAAGGGCTCTCCGGGGGAGAAGACGAGATGCGGAGAAGCCGCGCCGCCTCATTGTAGGATCTCAAAGCTCTGCGCCTACCCTCCCACTGGAAAATAAGCGCGAAGGGGTGGCCCCACTGGTAGGGAATGTTCATGCTCCGCAGCTTCTCCGTCACTGGGCGGAACGCACATCTGCGCTTCAGCGTATTAGGCGCCAAATCCTGGAAGATTTGAATCTTGTGGCCCTTGTATTGGAGGTCAGGCTTGTCCCGTGCGCACTTCCAAATCTCCTCCTTCTCTACAAAAAAGTGCACCCTGGTGAGGATGTCCGGTAAGAGGCCCGACCGCCCCGCAGGGGCCGCCACTCGATGCGCCCGGTCAAGAGTGGGGGGTGATACGTCCTCGTCTCCTCGGACCTCATGGAGAAGCTGCGCCACGTAGTCCATTACGTCCTTCCCCTCTTCGCCGAGTGGCACACCACGAATACGGAGGTTGTTGCGCCGACCTCTGTTTTCCAAATCCTCCTGCTTGATCTGGAGCTCAATGTTTTGTTCCTCAAGGGCTATCAGGCGCTGCCACAGATGTTCCTGGTCTTCCGTGCGCATGTCCAAGGTCCTCTCCAGGCCATCAACGCGGTCTCCCAACTCCGTGATCTCCCTCTTAAGCTCAGTAACGCAGGAGTGCACCTCAGATCTCAGGGAGCCTATCTCTGCCTTAAGGTCAGTCATAAAGGCGGCCATGAACGCCTGGGTGACTGGCGGGGAGTCCGCCGCCCCTCGAGATGGGCCCCCCGGCCGCCGGTGCCCCCGTCTTGCCCCACATGGCCACCACAGTGTTATCTTTAGGGGCCACCGCTGGATTGGCCCTGGCGCCTTTATTAGTGCGCGTCATCGTCTCTCGCGGTCAGAGGGATCCTCTGCAGGCCAATGTCCGCCGCTCCTCCGTGAGCCCACAGCACCAGGCAGCAAGTAAAAGCAGAACCAAGGGGGGGAGAGGCCCACAGGGACAGCGCACAAGCGTGAGTATAGGGAGCAGGCCTGCACCCCGGTTACCCGAGGGCCCAGAGTCCAGATCACTCGGCACTCGCAGCAGCAGGACAACAGTGGGCCCCCACACCCCTCCCAAAGCAGTCTAGGTAGTCCTGAACCCACTGAGCAAAGGTACCTTGCGACGGTCCGTTCAGTTGCAGGGCGTCCCCTCCACTCCAGTCTCGCAGCCAGCGTGTGCGTCAGGGGCCACCGCCGTAGGATCACCACATGCCGTCTGTGCACCGCCTCAACAGGACAGCGGACGCCTCGCACCACCAGGACACCGTGCTCCGCCTCCTCCTTCTCGCCGTGGTCGCTGCCGAGAGACACTCGCCAAGGTCAGGTCAGCCCGGATGCCAGCAGGGGGCCACAAAGGGGGGACAATGCCAGGTCGCGATCAGGCCAGTCCGACCTCCGCCACGCTTCACCGCCGTGGCACTGCACACCCAACACTCAGGCTGACAAAATGGCGGGCGCCGTCAGCTCCGATTAGTGCCCCCGGGGCACCGCATTCAGTGGAGCGCTGTCGGGCCCCCAGTTACGGCGTTGCCCCCGCTCACCAATGCACAGCGGATCTGGAACTTGATCGCCCGGAGTGCAGCCCCCGGCCCGGACAGCAAGCAACAGACCTCCGCCTCAGGGCTGCAGGATGGCGGGCTCCGGCCTTGCTGGGCACCCGGTCGGCTGGGAAAGCACGGCCAAGATTCCTCCCCCTCAGGCTGGTCCATGGGCACTCAGTCCAGGTAGTCCCACCTCACTGCAGGGGTCAGGGGGGGCAGGCAGACGTCCGTCGGCGCCCACCGCGCCTCTCTGTCAGCCGGTAGCGAGCCGTCTCTGCAGAGCACCAAGATGGCGGAATGGCGGGCTCCGTCCGCGCCGAGTCGGCCGTCCGCACTAGGCGTCCCTCAGGGCACCGCCGCTTCAGCACAGCCCGTGGGCACTCGATTATAGCCGGTCAGCACTCAGGGGCACAAAGGGGAGAGGCCAGGCACCCCAGAATCTGCATTAATAGCATATGATGAGGCCAGCGGCAGCGGGAGCTCCACAAGAGCACGTCCGCTCACATCGCCGCTCAAGCCACGCCCCACACAGACAGTTTTTGAGCTGATCGCAGCCCCACCTGAGTTCTTCACAGGTCTTTAAAAGACTTTTTATGTGTTAATGAGGCGTTGTTGTTTGTTCACCCCTTCATCTCCACTCAGCCTATTGCTGGAAGAATTAGCCCCCCCCAAAATGTGGGCTGTGCATAAGAGGTGACTGCCTGGGGTGCTTGATTCACAGGACCCACAAAAGTGCTAGAGTCACACCTTTCCGAGATGTGTGATCCTTTGCCACCTCCAAGCAAATTTACTGTAGAGCCAGCAGTTTGCAGCCCAGTTTCCATGCCAGGAGTAGTCTTGTTCAGGAGGGTTGGATTAAAAATCTGCGGGGCAAAGCAATGACTACCTTCCATCAAGAAAAAGCAATGGTCTGCAATAGGGACCAAGTTGCCCCTAAGCCCTTGGTGAATGATGCTTTTGTCCATGGAAATCAATGGGGGCAATTGCTGCAAAAGGGGGATAATTTATTAAACCTGTGACATTCGTACCGTCACCTGTTCCCTAAGCTCCTTCAGTACTAATTTTAGAGCATCTACCACTATTACAGCGACCCGGTTACCAGACACCCCCTGTGCTGGAGCTTCACAGGCCAAGAGGGCCTGTGGAGGAACTTGATCCTGGTCAACTAGAATGGCGAAGCAGTTCTCACAATGGACTAGAATATCACAAGAATTTCTTAAAGGAGCAGGATCTCAACGCCGTCTCATCATCGTGTTTCAACATCCTACGCATGCTCAGAAAGATCTTCCGTTGGATCCCCACCAAAACCAGGAAGACGGTCACCCAGGCACTCGTCACCAGCCGACTGGACTACGGAAACACCCTCTACACCGGAACCACAGCCAAACTTCAGAAAAAACTCCAACACATCCAGAACTCCTCGGCACGACTCATCCTGGACATCCCCCGACACAGCCACATCTCCGGACACCCGAGAGACCTGCACTGGCTCCCCGTCAACAAGAGAATCACGTTCCGTCTCCTCACCCACGCTCACAAGGCCCTCCACGACCTGGGCCCCAGGTACCTCAACAACCGCCTGACCTTCTACACTCCCACCCGCCAGCTACGATCGACCAGCCACGCCCTCGCCGCCGTTCCACGCATTCGAAGAGCCACCATGGGAGGAAGATCCTTCTCCTACCTGGCAGCCAAGACCTGGAACTCCCTCCCCATCCACCTCCGTCTTACCCAAGACCACCTCTCCTTCAGGAAGCAACTCAAGACCTGGCTGTTCGAGCAGTAGCGGACCCCTCTCCCCCAAGCGCCTTGAGACCCTCCGGGTGAGTAGCGCACTATACAAATTTCTTGATTGATTGATTGATCTCTATCTCCGTCTGTGTTGACTCCCTCTGTACACACCCAGTAGTGATAATTGGGGGACGGTTGATCTGGCTTACCTGTGGTTTGCCGTCATTTGCTTTTTTCTTTTACTCAAAAGTTTTTGCCAAGGGTTTCCCATTTACTTCGGGATTGGAGGGCCCTGAATTTGGTTTAAATATGGACTTCACCTCTTCTATTAGGTAATTGATTACTTTCAGTATTTTATCATCTGAAGGTTGGTTAGTTGACTTATTTGGCAGGGACATCCCCTGGAGAATTTCTTGAGCCTTCCCTTTCCCCATTTTGCCAAGGACACCAGCCCTAAACAGTTGGCTTATTTGAAGACCCAAAATTGAAGTTTTAACTTAGAGAGGAGCCCTTCTTCCTGATGCAGAGCCAAGAGGGATGGCCAAGCCCTGCCTTGGCCAGGCACAGACGGACCCACACTTGGCCCAGGCACATCCAGTGCTGCGTGAAGCCTGTAGCGCTTGTAGCGAGTCGGTGATTGTGTGCCCCCCTCCTCGCGCCTGATGGTTGCTGGGAGATGAAGTCCCACCACAGCTAAGGACAAAATGATGGCTGATACGGGGAACAAGTGCCGCTGGAAGCCTGTGGCACTTATAGTGCGTCACTGATTGTGTGCCCCTCCTCCTCTTGCCATATGATATGATTGATAGGGGTTGAAGTGCTACCCCAGCTAAGAGAAAAATGCAGGATGATGCGGGAAACTCCCTATAATGAATTCGGGAGAATGTAGGCGCAGTGCAGAGGGGTCCAGCGCTCTAGTCAAGCTCTGTCCTCCATATTCTAACCTTAGCAACCTCCTATATGACTGTTACACCTCGATAGGGAGGCCCAGCATGTGTCCTATGTCAGGTAGGTATATTTCAATCTTGATCTTAATACACCCTTGGACACGAGTACTTTGCTAGCACTGCCACATGCAGCGGCCTAAATGGAACACAATGGCCCCCTGCAGGTCACGGATCCAGTAGGCTCAAACCACCTAAAGTGACAAAACCAAACCCAAGCAAAAAGCTTACAGCTGGTGGACAGGAGGGCCAGCAGATAGGCAGATGGTGAAGGCATGGGATATAACTGGAGCAGGGCATGCTTCCTCATTGGTCCTTAATTGATGTGGGCTAGGGTTCAGCTCTAAGAATCACAACACACTGTAGCCCAGTTCAACCAGCCCAGCACAAAGACCAACAAAGCCAGTGCTGCATGCAGCAGTTGGGGAGGTCAACAAAAGTGGGCAGAGAACAAAAGCTGCAGATAAATAGCCATTGTGACCCATTGGACTAAGCGAAATTCAGGGAGCGAGACTCGCAAGCCACATAGGCAGCTGTGCTGACCGCTTCCGCCCAACAACTTTCTACTGCAGCGTCACATGGCTAATGTAGTGACTGACGCTTTCCTGCCAGGGAAAAAAATCTACCCTTTCAGAATCTCTCTTTGAAATTGTTGACATATGTCATGCTGTTACGAAGGCCTGTAAACTGCGGCATAGCTGGGCTCTCCTTGGAGAACTTACCGGGAGATTCTCAGCCAAAGAGCTTGGGGATAAAACACCCTGAGAGGGGGAGGAACTTGGAAACGCATGCACCCTTGTGGTGGAGGTCGTTGGCCTAAGAATGATCATGATCGGCCACCAGAATGTGACCCCTGGAATGTCTTGATAAAACTGGAAGCCTGGAGCTGCCCAAGGGGGCTGGACTGGTGAATGGTGTTAATGGCCTAGGGGATCAACAACAGCTCCGCCTCCGCTGTGACTCTTGTCTGTGACAGTGATCTCGGGTGTGCGAGTTACTACCCACAGTACTGTCTCCACACTCTATAACACGCTCTGTGGGTTTCACGGTACAGGAGCCCGCAGTGGAGGGCTGCCCATGTGGGAGTTCCTTGGGGGGTTGGCCACTGAAAGATACTTAAGGGGCCAGGTGGAGGTTTAGCCTTTACACAACATGCAGAACAATCAATCCCATTAATATCCTGTTTTGTTTGCTGCATGATCACGGAAGCTGCTTACCTGAGTCATCAGCTTGGCCTGAAGGGAGGTGGAGCAGACCCAGAGGTTCCTCATTGGTGGACTAGCTATGCCAGGACAGACTAGGTCTAGTTTGGGGGTGGTGGACCTTGCCAGGAAAGAGGGCCTGCCTGCTCTCGATCAAGTGCTCTCAGAGGCTTACATCATCCGTGTCCACCGAACCTTTGAGGAAGGCATCCTTCCCCTATCTAGTTTTAATTCTATGGTTTATTGTCTTGTACTGTTCATGGTTTATTCCTTGGTTCTGGGTTGTTGGGTGGCAGGAAAGTGGGACTACACCAATGTTCTTATACTGATGTTCTACTTTTAGACCTATGTAGGATCTACTTTCAGATACCATTATGTTTCAGATAGTCTCACTTAACACACAAGGTTTTAACTCGCCTACCAAACTAGGCACCATCTCTGAATCCAACACTGACATCACCTGCATCAGGGGGCTCATCTCCTACCAAAGGACCAGGGGAAACTTAAACTCTTAGCATACAGCATAGCTCATCACTCCTCAGCTAACACTAAACACTGGGGGGTAGCAGTCTTTTTTAGGCACAATCTCCCTTTAGTGATCTCCCACACTAAAGTCAACAGACAGTAGATATTTCATATTGGTAGGGGCACTTGAGGGACGACTTATCACCTTAGCCACAGTATAGGCTCCTAATGCAGCACAGGACTCCTTCTTTTTCGGCTTAGTGGAAGAATTGGCTGTAGTGGCCTGAGGAGAGAGTATTCTCACCAGGGCTTTTAATATGGTCTGAAACCCACACAGGGACAGGGTGGTAGGAGGATAACACGTACAGTAGCTTTCTTTAAGGACTGACGAAAACTCTAGAGAACTTGGGCCTCTGGGATGCCTAGAGGGTGTTGCATGCAACATCTACTGGTTTTTGTCTTCTAGTTCCATGTCCATCGGATACAGTCGTGTTGATTACATTCTACTGAGGAAGCCCCTTGTTGTCTTCTTCGTATGGCGGTGATCCGGCCCATCACAGCCTCTGACCATGCCCCGGCCCTGATGGGACTCAAACTAGGAATGCGAAGGCATCCCCAGGAACTGGCAACTTCATCCCCCTTGCTGAGGGATCAGATAATCAAATAGGAAATCGAACAACACATTGACACATATTCCAGGCTTAATGAGGGAGGTGAGGTTTATATAGATGGGGTCTGGGAAGCCTTCAAGACCGTTTTTAGGGGCAATTTTATAGCGTCAGCAGCTGACCATTATAGATTTCACAGACTTGCGATCCAGCAGCTGGAGACTGAGATTGGGAAATCGGAAAAGAATGACTGCAGCACCCCCCCAGCTGTACCACCTATGGTCTAATCATGGCCAGGGGCTAATCAAACATGTACTTAACCAATAAACTGGAGCTGTATCTGCTTCACCATAGAAAACTTTCATATGGTTTTGGAGATAAGGTGGGCACCCATTATGCCCAAGCCTGAAGGGGCAAGAGAGAGAAAGAATACATCAAGGAGATTCTTGTGACACAGGGGCCTCCATGGTGGACAATGTGAGAAAAGCAGACACATTTTATTGCTTTTAAAAGACCCTCTACTACTGAACTCCTCCCCTCCCCAAATGCAGGATGACCTTCCTGAAGCATACCCAGATTCTGAGGCTTACGGAGATTCAGAGGGACTCTTTAGAGGGACCTTTTTTTGCCAGAAGAGATTAGATTGGCTATCAATCCTCTGAAACTTAATAAAACCTCAGACCTGGACGCCCTCATGGTCCATTTTTATAAAACGTACTCTTCCAAACTGTTCCGAAACGTAAGCACTATTCAGCCATTGTGCAGCCTTGGGTGCCGTGACACAGACAGTATGAGAACAGTAGCGGCGGTCATACTGAAAGCTAATAAAGATGTCAGGCATTGCGGGTCTCGCTACCCAATCACCCTCATGAACATTGATGCAAAAAATGTTTACGATGCTCATGGCCTCCTGCTACAATTAGGTGCTTCCCACTCTGGTGCATACAGACCAGAGTGGATTCATCCAGGGGTGTCAATGTCACAACAATTTCCAAACGGCTATTCACCTGATGGAGAAGGCTTCTCTCAAGAATTTACCTGTGATCTTCCTTTCATCTCCCTAGAGGCTAAGAAGGCCTTCGAAGTGGTGTAGTGGGCTTTCCTGCACCTCACGCACCAGAAAATGGGGTTGACCGTAAGTATTTATTTGAGCTGTGCACTCCCCATGGCCAGCTTGTCCTTCTCTCTTTCCAGAGGCTCAATATCCTTCTCTCTTTCCAAAGGCACAAGACAGCGGTGTCCCCTATCCCCGCTTCCATTTGCCCTCTTTATAGAATGCTTAGCATGCTGGATCCAGCGATTTCCAGGCGTGACAGGAATCGGGTTCCGACTGCGAAACTTTTAAATCTCTCTTTATGCCGACGATGTACTCCTTTTTTTTTTTACAATTTTTTTATCTTCATATTAACTTGGATAAGCACCCTCTTGATCTTGTTTGATCCTCATGTTTATGTCTGGGTCAATTTTTAGTCAATACATGACCCAAAGCGCCACCTGACCCCTCGCATCAAAAAGCTGTCCAAGCGGTATACTCATCGGACATCATGGTCTTCCAACTATTTCCAGCAGGTTCCAAAATGTGCCAATTTCTGCCTTACCCTTACTTTGATTAATTTTATTAGGCAATTCCCTAAAATATATCAGTGGGTTTCAGCAATCCCGCAAGGTTGGGGATCGGGGTTGACACCACACTTTGCATATCTCCCTCCTCGCCAGAAGGACCTGATAAAATATTAACAGACTTTGTAATTTCGAGGGGACCCCAGATCCGAATCCTAGCTGTACCATACCAAACATAATCAAAGTGGGTCTTACCTCCACTTACAGTCCCAAAATGTCAGAGATTGTCTTACCCACTTCCATCCAGAAACCTTCCAGAGTGGGGCAGCTCGCGAACATACAGACTTCGTCCGCCTTTCGAACGCGACACCTCTTGCATTTAAATTCCCCATCTTCTCTAATCTTGGCCAACTTCGCAAGGGTCCAGAAGACTCCATGTAAGGTGAAGAAGTAGTTTCCATTTAATGCATCATATTTAATCACAGAATAAAGGGTGCTCATTAAATACTTGTCATAACTCTTCCAACTCCGCACTTGGCAAGTATCCTTCCAGACCAGATTGGGGGGGTGGGGGGGCTCATGCTTTCTTCTGCGGCTGCCACAAGATGTCCATACCAGCGTGATATCTCCTTTCTTGGTTTGGGATCCTGAAGATATTTTTCCATAGGATTTAGCTCAACATCAATTCAACCCTGGTTTCTAAGCCAATCGATTATCTGATAAAACTTAGACCTGGAATACGCCCCATTAGTCAACTCCTTCCAAGAAAGTATCCCAAGAGCGGCCCTTTCCCCCTTCCACCATCTGCCCCTAATACAAGATTCTGGACTCCCTCATGGGTCTTTCCAAGCTATCCAGTTGACATTCCAAAGTCCATGGTGCGTCCCACACTGGTGACCGCCTACTATAGTACAGATTCCCCAGGAGTGACCGAACCCCGTACTACATTTTAGCTACAGCCTCCAAGCACTTCAGCTGCACTTTCTTGAAATATTTAGGAGCCCTAAAATTATACATGAAACCTATCTCGGACAAAACGATCAGCAAGACACTGTTCATAAGGCCCACTAACGAACTTTCAGGGCAAAGGAGAAGCATCCAGCTATTCTTCAGCAGTACAATTGAATTACAATTGAAAATCCGAAAGCCCTAATCTGCCATTCCCTACCCTCCTTCTCAGCTTCTTCCAAGAGAGTCTGACCCACTTACTGGCCCATATAAAAGATGCAATTCCCCCTGTATTTTCAAAAGAGATTTTCTATCGAAATCTAGTGGAATATTTTCAGACCGATATGTGAACTTGGGTAAGATAGACATTTTAACCAAGTTTACTTGGCCATGCAGGATGAGAGGGGGACATTCTGCCACCTTTTTAGGATTGTATCTACTTCCTTACAAACGTTCTCAAAGTTCACAGAGGGGGCCTTTTCCAGATCTTGTAATATCGTTAACCCCAGATATTTTAGTTCTTTTAAGATCTGAATTTTCCGATGGTCCTGGTTCCATACCATTATCTCAGATTTTATTTAATTTATTTCATAAGGAAACAGCTTCCCAGAAGACTTTACAACTGCCATTAAGCATGGTATGGCAGCTTCAATGTTTGGAGTATACAGCATCAGATCATCAGCATATCAAGCTACATTTCTGTATCCCACCATAAATTGCCTTATTTCGTTGTTTGACCTCAAACTTTGTGTTAGTGGTTCAATATATACATCAAAAGGGATAGGAGACAGAGGGCAACCCTGTCTAGTCTCCCTACCTATCTTGACTGGGGAAGTTAGACTGCCATTAGCGCACTGTAAATCTTACTAAGCACATTCCAGATCTCATCCCCAATTCGAAAACTCTTTAGTTTACCTGCCATATATTTCCAATTGGCACGATCAAAAGCTTTGGCGTATCGAGGGTTACAGTTGACAGGGAAGCTCCTTGAGTTGTTGCAAGGTCTGTTGAGCCTAGTAAAGTGTGTGTCAGCTGTCTCATTTTCCTCCTGGGCAAGAAGTCCTTCTGGTCCTTGTTAATTAGACTCCCCACTACCTTGCACAGACGGGTTGCCAATATGCTTGTAAAGGCTTTATAATCATAATTCAACAGTAACATCAGTCAATATGATTGAACCTGCATGGTGTTCTTACCCTGGTTTTAAAAACAGCGAGATGACTGCCTCATCCCAGGACTCTGGTAGAGGTAAGCCCCTCAATAGCACAGTTTTAAACAATTCTAGCTAGACCGGGATCGCTATCTCTGGCAACAGAATGTAAAACTCAATTGGGATCCTGTTCCGGCCTGCAGCTTTCCCTCTTTTAAGGTTTTTAACTGAAGTCAGGAATTAATTCCCAGTTATTTCAGTGCTCAAGGATTGCTGTTGCTCAAGGGTAAGTTTTTTAGGCAGGTGCTTATCTAGAAACCAAGTATCCAGCTCATCCTCATTCATGTCAAGATTTTGTGAATATAAATTCTGCAAGTACTTATTAAATACCCATCCTAATCCCTAACGTATCCTCCACCACCCTACCCTCTTCATTCCTGATCTTCCTGGTATAACTTTGCATTCTATCCATCCTAGCCTTCCATGCTAGCAACTTTCTCCAGCTCTCACCCTGCTTATATTTCCTCAATTTACTAGCCTCCCACTACTGTAGTACTTTCTCCTCCAACTTCAGCTTAAACTTCAATTGCAGGTCCTCCAACTTTCCTTCCAAACTTTTCCTGCTCTTTCCCTGAATATGAGTTGACTAGTGTAGTTCCGCCAGAGCTGGATGTCCTTTTAACACAGCGCTCTGCTGGGCTCTCAGGTCCAGATTACCCAGAGCATATTTTCTGTAATTTCATTTCTTAGAACATTGCTGGGTTGGCAAGTACATTTGATGATCCTGAATGGGTGCTTTTTATAAGAAGGTTTGACGTGGTCTGCCTCCGGGAGACGGGGGCTACCAAAAATAGTTATCACCTGGAAGGCTATAAATTCTTTTTGGTGTTAGCCAACCCCTCCACAGCGGGAAGAGCTAAGGGTTTCACTAGCTGTCCAGTGCAGCTCTGTAAGGTTGCCCTCAGAATTATTTCCCACTGTCCAGGCCTTGTTATCTAAAGGTTCAAACAAGCTATTGGTTTTACATTTTCATAACTTGGTAGCCTGCTTGCCTGAACTATGTAATATCTCAAGTTTGGGCTCTTACCTGAGAATCATGACCCAGAGCAAGCAGAACTGCACTAATGTTTTTATCACAGTTGATTTTAATGTCCATCTGTGCGGGGACCCAAGGCTTGAGCGGGTCGAAGATGTGGGTTGTGCACGCCATACTGGCTTGCACATAGAACATACCCATCAGGGCCATTTACTTAATGACATCTTGGACACGTTTGATTTAAACTTTGCCATGAATAAGTTGCCCCTGAATAAGAAGGGTGTTGTTCCCACGTTCACTGGGAGAGGCTGTGAGTCTTTTATTCATTTTATTTTTGTCTCCGCACCTTTCTTCCCTTATATTACAGACTTCACCATTAAAGAAAGCGTGTACAGTGACCATAATCCAGTGTGTGTTGCGACTGGCTGGTACCGAGTAGTACAACCACCTAAGACTGGAGTCTTAGGTGGTTGTCAGCAGTGGAAGGTGGGAGGAGTCTCAAGGGGGCACAGATCATCCTGGATCAGTTTTACAAGTCCCTGCTCGCTCTGTGTCACACGCAGTTCACCACTTGCCTGGATAGGCTGGCAAAACATATATACATACTGTAGGCTTTTGGAAATGTATCAAGAGTTATAGGTAACCTATTAGGGGCTCCAGGCAACTGTTGTTCTCATAGAGGCCCGAGATGATTTGACTCTGAGTACTCCGGCGCCTCCTGGAGACTGAGGAAAGCACTGGATGTCACACCAAGGGATTCCTTAGTAGTTGAGGAATATCATAGACAGTACAAGGCCGCTCTGGAAAATCGCAAGTCTGCTTTGAAAAAGGAGGCCTGTCAGATCTGATAGAGGCCAGCACCCTGAAGAATAGGTCCAAGTTCTGGAGCATTATCAATGATCCCTTCCTGGCAGCAGACAGTGCCAATTTATTGGACGTCCATATAATCGAGAATGACTGGGTAGGTCACTTTGAGGATATGTTTCAGACTAACCTCCCCTTGAGTGAAGCTCAGGTTACTGCTGAGGGTAAATCTGAGGTTGTGTTTACAGCACAGGAAGTAAGAGAAGTATAGTAGGGTTGTCTAAAAACAAGGCCCCGGGGGGCGTGGCCAAGATGGCGGAGTGAGAAGTCGCACTCTCCGTGTGCTCCTCCGTACCCGCTTTGCCCGGGCCGTGATTTTCAGCATTCTCCCCCTGAATACCCTCCACAAGGGTGGGGAACAGTGGTGTGGTGCCCTGTCCGCCACCAGCGCCGAGGAAATCGATCTACGCACCACAACGGAGGGAGAACGTACCGCCCACATTGAGGAGCCGGCCTAGCACAGAGGCCGCGGGTGTGCGGAAACCCTGCGACTCCCCGCCTGGCTGTACGGGGCAAACTGAGGTCCCCCGGGAGCCGCATCGTCCTCCACAGAAGCGAGGACCGGCGCCGGTAAACCCACTGGGGCGCTAGAAGGGCCGCGCACGGCTACCGGGATCGGAGGACGTTGTGGCAGCAGAGGCGAACCTGGACACCGGCAGCCTGGAAATTGGGCCGAGGACGCGGCCTAGAGCGAGACACAACTGGGCCGGCCTGCACGACGCGGCCCGGGCGGCGGCCTGCCCTCTCCTGCACCTGCACCCTGATGCTAGCGGTCGGATCTGAGGCCGAAAACTCAGGATTTGGCGGCCAGGACCACGCACCCGGCGCACCGTGTGGCCCGGTGCCCCGGGACAACAAGTAAGGAGGGAACCCGACGAGAGAACTGAGACCCCCCCGTCTGGCCATAGTGGGACCAGCTGAGGGCACCCCGGGGCTGCATCGAAACTCGCAGGAGGCGAGGACGGAGTCCAGTGGCCCGCTGGGGCTTCGAGGGGGCCACGCACAGCCTCGGTGCAACGGCAAAGGCGAGCCCGGATGCCGGCAGCCCCGAAATCGAGGCCCGGGACGCGGCCTAACACGGGACGTGCCCGGGCACATCTGCACAGGCGCGGCACCCCATCCCCCCCCCCGGGGCAGCAAGTAAGAAACGGTGCAGCGAGGGGAGCGGCGACAGGGGGAGAGCCGCCACATCAGCCCACGAAGTATCCATAGCAATGTGTCCCAAAGTACACACACTGGGGGACTGACAACCTCTGAAGCGCCTGGGGCTGTGCGTTCCCTCCTCGGCCACAGGGATACACCATCAGCTTGGCTGTCTCGCCCCCTCCATCTGCCGGAACATGGATCCTATGCCCTTGGTGGCATACATGGGCCCAGAGAGCTAGCTGCCCGCCGCCCTGAACACTACCCCACGGTCCCATAGTGGCGCAGCACTGGACAGGTCTTTAGCATTACCGGCATCACCACTGGTCCTCACAAAGTCGCACCATTCGGATACACCACCCAGGTGAAAATCGCACACACAGAGAGCCCTGCGCAGGAGGAGCCGGGGGCCGAGGAGTGTGGTGACCTACAGCGCAGAGGGCCCCCACGCGTGTGATAGGCAAACAAGCGCAGTGACAACCGCCGTGCAAAGGGCCCGCGAAAAGAATGCAAGGGACGAGGTGCCGCACACGCGACCAGCAGGAGCATAATGGCGGGACAGAGGAAAAAAGGGGACCGCACCCTCCCCGAAATGCTGAGCAAAAGCCAAACCAAAGGGGACAGGAGCCAGTCGTCTCCGGGCACATCCAAAACTCAACGGGACCCAGAAGAAGGAGAGGTGCCCATTACCAAGTCTTTCATGGAGTCTCTCTTCAACTCCCTTTGGAGGACTTTAACACCCTGAAGCAGGAAGAGCAGGTGAGGTACGAGAGATCAGGAGGGAGGTGAATGGCCTCGGTGAACGGGTGTCCAACATCGAAGACACGGGGCGAGCACGGGATGAGGAAATGGAACAACTACAGCAGGACATCATACGCCTGAAAAAACAACAGCTGGACCTACAAGCCCACAACAAGGACTTGGAAAATAGGTCCCGGCGGAACAACATCCGGGACCGTAGGGTCCCATCCAAAGAAGAGGGCACAGACACTGAGGCGTACTTGCAGGCCCTATTCCGGGATATCCTAGGGGAACCACCGGACTTTCCAATCAGGATCGACAGAGCACACAGGGTGGGGCTGGCGAGACGAGCACCCGCGCCGCCCCCGGACATTCTGGCCTTCCTACCAGACTACCCTCTTAAAGAGCGCATCCTCAAGGAAGCAAGGCGACAACAGCCCCTGCGGTTCTGGAGCACCCGGTGGCCTTATTCCAGGACCTTTCAGCAATTACGCTCCAAAAACGCAAGGCCTTCAAACCTGCAAAGGACTTTCTAAGAAGCAAAGAGATCCCATATGCCTGGGGACATCCCTTTCGGCTGATTTTTAGGTGGAACGGCACCCTGCACCAACTCCACTCGCTCCAAGCGACATGCACAGTGCTCGGCATAGAGCAGGACGAGGGGGATGCACCACCGAGAACGCCCCGACGCACACCCAGAGACGGACGGCAGCAAGTTGCGAGACGGCGCTCACCTGTAGAGAACTCGAAGCCTGACGCACGGACTATCCAGTCAGAGAGAGCCAATGCCATCCACAAGGTGGCAAAAGACACCACATCCTCAGAATGATTGAACTCCGGGGGGAGTACACACTAGCATAAATCATTAAATCAGTCCAGGGGCGGGAGGGGGAGCCAGGGAGGTGAAGTGGCTGGACGTCCACGCAGGTAACTCACCACAGCCTGCACCTCATGAGGGCAGGACTGGGACTAAGTTCTTTCATTGGGGTTCGGGAGACACCAAGTTGGGGTAGGGGAGGGGGGAGGATAGACGGGAGGGATCCAGTTGGGGTAGGGGGTGGTTGGGGGGTACTAGGGGGGGAAGGGGGGGTGGGAGGGAGGAACGGGGAGGGAAGGGAGTTGGGGATGGGGAGAGGGCCGGGGGGAACTGTAGTTCTGAGAGGGGGAGTTGTTCTGGGAGGGATCCCTCTGTCCACCCTAGTTTCTTTTCTTTTCTTTACCTATATTCCGGTCGCTACGCACACTTATTGGAGCTTTAGAACCTATCCTGACTAATGCTGGCACACACTAGACTCACGGTCCTCTCTCTTAATGTACGGAGGCTTAATAAACCCCTTAAAGCGCCGAGCGGTCCTGTCCCAGCTGGAGCACTCCGCAGACGACATCTGCCTTCTCCAAGAGACACACCTCCTACCCAAGGACCACCCCAGATTAAAATCCCGGGCCTTTCCTATACAGCTTTTCTCATCCACTTCCAAAAAGTGGCCGGGGTGCCGATACTGGTATACAAATCGTTTAAGGGCAAAGTGCTGCAGCGGGAGGCGGAACTGAAGGGGCGATTGTTAGTGTACCGCTTCCTAATAGCCGGCATGACACTCTTGGTGGGCTCAATCTACTCACCCAATGAGAAACAGGAAGCATTCCTCTGAACTGCGCTAGCAGCGGCTACAGCCAACACAGAACGGCACTTACTGATAGGGGGGGACCTCAACTTAGTTTTCCACAACACAACAGACCGCTCCTGCCAACGAACAGGGCAAGTGGGAGCCCTTTCCGAATTGGCACACGCACAGCTCCGGGAGCTCGGTTTCACCGACCTCTGGCGACATTTCCATCCATGCAGCACGACCTATACCTATCACTCAGGGGCCCACAGATCCTATTCGAGGTTAGATTACTTTCTTTGCGCGTCCCATCTAGTTGCGCATGCCCAGGACGTAGAGATACTACCGGCCTCGCTATCAGACCACTCACCATTGGTGGCCACCTTCTTTCAACCGGCAACGCCGGCCCCACAGCGACACTGGCGCCTCCAGGAATCCCTTCTTCGTACCCCCGCGACGGAGGAGCGGATTAATAGCGCCATTATGCAATTCTTGACCCACAACGACAATACTGACACCACACGGGCGACGCAATGGTCAGCCCTTAAAGCGGTCTTGCGAGGTGAATTCATCTCCGTGGCCTCAGCCAACAATAAGGACAGAGAACAGAAATGAGCAGAGCTTACGCGGAACTGGAGCAAATGCACCAGCACACCAGAGCCATGAGGGCCTGGCGCCAACTCTGCACCGAGAGAAAAATGTTGGCCGCTATCGACCCAGATGCGGCGGAGTATGCAGCTCTCCGTCTTCAGCAGGCATACTACACGGGAGGGGACCGCTGTGGACGGCTGTTAGCGACCAAACTGAGGGAGCAACGCGTGAGACAGGGAGTGCAGGCCCTGCGAACGGAGGGGGGTGAGCTAGTCACGGAGGACGCTGATATAGCAGAGACCTTTGGGGCATTTTACAGGTGACACCCTTGACCTCCAGGCAGGTCAGACATACCTACAGGAGGCGCAGCTACCGTCCTTGAATGCAGCCCAGGCTGACTTCCTGGACAAGCCAATAGCCCTGGAAGAAGTAGTGTCCGCAATCTCCCGCCTAAAACCCGGGAAATCCCCGGGACCCGATGGGTATCCAGCGATTTTTTACAAGACATTCTGCCATCAGGTGGCCCCCCTCCTCCGGGACCTTTTAATTCCTTTGACCAACCGGGCGTGATTCCCGCAGACCTACTAGAGGCATCTATCTCGGTCATACCGAAACCCGGTAGGGATAAAACCCGCTGCGGCTCCTACCGGCCGATCTCATTATTGAATATTGACTTTAAGCTCTTTACAGGCATCTTGGCAAATCGGCTCGCGCCGTACATGCAACAACTCGTTGAACCAGATCAGGCCGGGTTCATACCCCAGCGACAAACTAGCGACAATACCAGGAGAGTATTGCATCTCATTGAGGCCGGGTCGCGGACACGGCCAGACTGCATGCTTCTTACCATCGATGCGGAGAAAGCATTCGATAGGGTGCACTGGCCATATCTAGAGCAAGTTCTGCGTCTTTTTGGTCTCGGGGACACACTCTGCACCCGCATTTTAAATTGCTATAGTTAACCCAATGCCACGGTGCGCGTTAATGGTCACACCTCCCCCAGATTCCCGATTGGCAGAGGGACCAGACAGGGATGTCCCCTTTCCCCAATCCTGTTTGCCCTCTATATGGAACCACTGGCACAGAGAATTAGACAACATGCTCTCATTAAAGGCATTAAATTCAGAGGTGACACTCATAAGATCAGCCTCTACGCCGATGACATCCTGCTCTCCGTTACCGATTCGGTCCCCTCACTGCGCGCGCTCTTCGTGGAACTCCATAGCTTTGCGCTCGCCTCGGGGTTCAAAGTAAATGAGGATAAATCGATCGCCCTCAACATCTCGCTGTCGCCGAGACCCTGTCTGAGGTACGAGAAGAAAACGATATGCAGTGGTCGGACACCACGGTTCCCTACCTGGGAGTCCTACTAGGCCCCACCATCCCTGCCACGGTAGAAGGGAACTACGCTAGACTCCACACACAGCTACGAGAGGAGCTGCGGAGATGGAGACGCCATTCGCTCTCTTGGCTTGGGAGAATAGCGGCCACCAAAATGACACTTCTACCACAGATCCTCTACCTATTCCAGACCCTTCCCCTGCGACCACCTCAAGGCTGGATCCAGCAAATGCAGTCTGAGCTGGCACGCTACATTTTGCAGGGCCGCCGCCCACGATTCAAACACGACATCGCGACCCTCCCACCTGCATATGGCGGGGTGGGAGTCCCGGACCTCCAACTCTATTTCTACGCGGCACAATTGCGGAGCCTAGTGGAATGGTACCAGCTGGAATCGAGCAAGAACTGGCTGTTCCAGGACCAGGCAGTGGCCGGTATACCCTTGCAGGGAATCCCTTTTCTTCCACGGCGACACAAGCCACCTAATCTTTACGCATCCCAGATCACTAGCACAGTCATGGAGGTGTGGGACCGGGTGGCTACCAAGCATGAACTGACGTCCTTTCCCTCCCCCTTGACACCCCTATTCGCCAATCCCGACTTCACCCCGGGTCTCGACCCGAAAGCTTTTGTAAACTGGCGACGCACTCCTTGCAAGGCATTAGGGCATCTTTTCGACCTGGAAGGCATCCTTTCTTTTCAGCAAATGAAGGAAGCCTACGCTATCACAGAGGGAGAGAGGTTAGCATACCTGCAGGTGCGACACTGGGCCCTTCACCCTGACGTTAAACCAGGAGCCCAACGTCGCCTCACCCCCTATGAGAAATGGCTGGTTACCCGCACCTCTGAGAAGAAATTATTCTCTGACCTCTATCAACATCTGCTTCTTACGAACACCCACACATACAACGCAGGAAGATGTCGGTGGGAGCGGGAACTAGGTAGGGCACTCACACACAAGGAGTGGAGCGGGATCTATCACAGAGCGCGGCATTCCGCATACCACTCTGGTCTCACTGAAACCCTAACCAAGGTAGCCACATATTGGTACCACACACCTGA
Source organism: Lissotriton helveticus (assembly GCF_964261635.1). NCBI lineage: Eukaryota > Metazoa > Chordata > Amphibia > Caudata > Salamandridae > Lissotriton > Lissotriton helveticus. The sequence goes on from NC_136057.1 coordinate 1,362,650,887, forward strand.
GCGCCTGCACCAGGCAGATCCTCATGTCAGCGACCGCTGTTGGAGAGGGTGTGGGGAATTAGGCACGTTGGAACACCTACTCTGGAGCTGTAAACACATACGGGAATACTGGGACACGATCATAGACGAGGTGGACTCCCACTTGGATACTCAGCTGCTCCGATTCCCCGCCTACATCCTGCTGGGACTGCCCAATGCCCTGATGTACCCACTGAAGTCCCGCAGGGGCCGTCTCATCGCCATTGCCCTAGGGGCAGCTACCCAAAACATTGTGGTACACTGGAGAACACCACACAGTCCCCCACACACGAGTTGGCTACACAGGTTGTGGATGGTGCGTGGAATGGAAAAGTTGTCTCTAGTACAGGCCGGGAGGGGGGAGGAATTTCCAGAGCTGTGGCGCCCCTTCCTGACACTGCTCAAGGGGGAATTTCGTGAGTTGAGCTGTCCCAGATACCTACGTCTCCTACGACTGGCAGACACACCACTGCCAGACCCACAGCCATCAAAGAATACACGGACACGCAGGCCCAAATAAGTGTCTCTTTGCCTCCTCATGCAGATTGTTATGAAGCTGATGTTTTCTTTGGTGGACAGAGGGGGGTGGGAGGGGGGAGGGAGTTGTTGTTAAGTTTCAAGGCATTTCAAATGCTTTATGTCACTACACAGACCCGGTGGGCGTTACGTGTGCTTTTCGATTGCGCATGGACACTGAGCAAACCACGAATGTCTGACATCGCAAAGCCTTCTTGTTTTGTTCCTTGTGAAAATTCAATAAAAGATCTCTATATTTCAAACTTGGACATCTGGATACCAGCCCTTTCTTTAATTGTTAATGCTGCAGTCACGATTGGTCGCCCGGATACCTGAGCGTTATTCACTATCGTCTCTGTCTTCAAAAAGGGAGATTGAGACGGCACTCATTGCTATAGGGCCATCTCCCTTTTTGGATTCCGTGGTAAAGGTGGTGGGCCGTATGGTTCTAGACAGGCTTTCAAGCTGGGTAAATGATAACAATATTCTGACTGAAGCCCAATATGGGCTCCGACCTGGTCGCTCAATGGTGGAACAGAGTTTAAATCTATATTTAATTTTTAATAGGTACACCGTCGCCCGTACCAGTACCATCTACTTAGCTTTTATGGATCTGCCTTCCGCGTTTGACCTCGGCAACAGATCCAAGGTTTGGCAGATGATACTTTCCATTGGCATTGCCTCAGACTTTGTTCTGTTTTTAAGAGATCTTCACAGAGACACCAAAGGTGTAGTTCGCTACTCCAAAGATCTGAAAGTCTCCCACCAGCTCTTCATCCAGAGAGGGGTCAGTCAAGGGTGCATTTTGCTCCCTTTTCTTTTTAGCCTGTATGTTAACAACCTAGAGTATGTGCTTGTAAAAACAAAAACTGATTGTCCGCAGGTGGGTAAGCGAAGTTTGCCTGTCCTACTGTATGCTGATGACGCTGTCCTCATGGCCAGGACAGCGAGGGATCCTTGCTGAAGTTGTTTGTTAATTTTATGGAGGATTTGGACTTGCTGGTTAATAACAGCAAATCGTGTGTAATGCAAATGGGTCCTCCTCCTTTGAAATCCTATTCATTTATGGTAGGGACTACGCTGGTCCCTAAGACCGACTCTTTTTTGACGTGGCCTTGAATTGGCGCACTTTGATAAGTGGAAAGAAAGGGTACTTTGTTAGGGTTATTACCGCTGTTTTGAACTTTGCTTCCAGATTGGGTAGTAGACCCTTCAGGCCCTTTTGCAGATTTATAAGGCTAAATGTGTCTCCAGGGTGACCTATGGCAGTGAGATCTGGGGCTATATTGAGCATAGTACATTGCAAACTATTGAAAAAACCTTCTTGAAATGGTTATTTTGCTTGCCTCAGGGCATCCCATCCTGGGTAGTTCATGAAGAATTAGGGTTGGCCTTTCTCTCTGATGTGTTGGCTTATCGTTCTTAAATATTGCGGATGAAAATCTGGCTCAGGCAGGGTTTTACCAGCATCGGAATGGCAGATTTATTTGAGAACCCGGAGAAAATTGACTGGAGGGATCTGCATTGGGTGAAGAAGTATTTTTTTAAAAGGCACACGTGAGCCAGAGAAGAAGCAGAGTTGAGGAAATCCAATGTTCGTGGGCATTCTATACTAAAAACTGTGCCATTAACTGAGCCCTGTCTTCTTTCGTTTAAAAGTAATCATAATAATTTTTCATTGGCCAGATTTAGTTTGGACTGCTTTCATTATCTCCTGGCCCACCCCATGGGGTGCAGAAATTGCAGTTTTCCACCCTGTGGCTGCGACGGGAAGTCTCCACAGGACATGTTGAACTTTTTAATGATCTGTACTTTCTATGGGGTACCAAGAAAGTCTTTCATTTTCCCTATTCTTAAAAAAAGAAGAACGTTTTAAGCAGGTTAGACTCGCTTTTATTTTTTTGCAATTCCTTTCAAGCAACACAGTATGTTCTTAGCTTTTTAAGGGCTGCAGTTAGGCTTAGGTCCAGTTGCAATGAACTCTTATTGTTAATATAGAACACTAAGGAGAGATGTGGTTGGTTTTCATATAGTCTTTGCCATTATCTGTGTGCCTTATGGGGCTATAATGGATGTTTTTTATTGCCCATTATATATTCTTATTATTAATTCTCAATTTTATGGGGTTGCGATGATGTCTCTTATTCTTTGATTTCTCTTCTCTGACATAGTTTTGTCTTTTAACCTTGTAGCCACAGGGCCCTGATGGACACATTGTAATGTCGCTTTTAGTTTTTGCTGTGCCTCTGATGGATTTTTTTTTTACTGTGTTTGTCTGACTTTTATGGTTGCCTCTGTAATAACCTAATAAAACTGTTGATGATGGAGATGACTTCAGTTCTGTTTCTACTATAGCAATCTATTCTTCCGTCTGTAGTACCTGCATTCTTTCTCTCCTATTCCAAGTGATGAAGGAGTTCCTCATTGTCCCCTCCAACCAGGACTTAAATGCAATTTGCGATTCCTTAAATGCAAGAGCAAAATAAGGAATCGCAATTTTGCGATTCCTTATTTTGCTAGTAGGTTTCAACTTACCTACATTGCTCGCTGCCAAATAGCGATCACAAACGCTGTTAATTTCAGCGTTAGCGCTCACTATTTGGCCACCTACACCTGGCCCCAAATTATTGTCTAGAAGGATGTTGAAATCCCCACCTAAGATAACAGGGGCTTTGAATTACCAATATAGAGAAAAGGGTGGATAATGATGAAATGTCATCCACATTCGGGCCATAATTACTAGCTATGGTATACAAGCTTTGCCAGTCCTTAATCTCTGCTACTATCCATCGCCCACCCTCGTCAGGTTTATATCTCACCACTTCCACCCCTGCATTTGCATTAACCAATATGGTTCGTACTATGTTGCTGGTCTGTGGCTACTACTTTCTCCCCCACCTTTTCTTTGTATAAAAGAGGCTCATGCACTCCAACCACAATAAAAGAGTCTCCTGCTGCAAAATGACTTGAGCTGAACTATCTCTGAGGTATTGAAAAACCAAACGCCGCCTCCTTCGAACCTGCAGTCCATTCACATTCCAACACAAAACTGAAAGGGATCTACCCCCCTGCTGGTCACTCCTTCGGCCCATAATCCCCAGAACTAATGTTAATCAAATTTCCCCAGTGATAGTGACCCTACCAAAACTAAATGAGGAATCTTTTTATTTTTCTCCCTATGCCCCCACCTCGTGTGATTGCCCCCAGGGAACACTACCACTCCTACCTCCTGGCATTATGTGCCAATTCAAGCTTGCACCTATGGGAACCATATGTGTAGCACTTAATTCTCTCCCTGAATCAACACTTATGTTTACACCACTCACTTGCCCCTGGTTGAATTCTGGGCTTTAAAGTTATCCATCTCTTCTGGAAACTGGAAGTTGTGCATTTTGTTAGACCGAATAACCTTCAGGACTGGTGGAAACCTTAGCTGGACCACTGCCCACCTACTTCTAAGGTCCTTAATACGCTTACCCAGCTCCCACAGTCTGTCTTTAGAGGCACAAGAGATATCAGACCTAATTTTGAATGTGAGTTCTTGGACCTGCAAATACTTTTCCTTCAAAGCCGCACCAGGATTTTCTCTTTAACCTCTTTGGTGCTGCAGACTCAAGCACTACCTCCCTTGTGCGGCGCACGTCCAATGGCCAACACCAGGGAAGGCCCCCTATAACCCTCTGGTGCTTTGCACCAGAGGTTTCTTTTTTTCCCCTGGGGGGAGATGCGGAAGGCTTTCCGCGTCTCTCCCCGCCCCCACCCATCTGTGATGTGAGCGCGCTGCGAGGTGCTCTGATGTCACAGTTTTCCCCACAGGAGCCGAGGACAGTCACAGGTAGGCCGCTTTTTACTCCGGTGGTGAAAACAGGCTGAAAACACCACCCCAGCTTTCAGGGAGACCTCGTTTCAAGCAAGACCTTCCTGAAAGGGTTTCCTGGACATGGATCGCAGCAACGCTGCAATCCACGGCCAGGAAACCCCACTAGACACCAGGGATTTAATGGGGGGGCGGCAATCGTGGGAATGCCCCCCCCCCCCGGTGGAATATCTATACTACTATTATAAAGGAAGAACTTTGAACCTTTGAGGCGGGTAAACTCGGGAACCACAGCGCCAATCCACACACCCAATACATCGTTGTAATCGTCAGGGTGTGCAGATGGACATAGGCTATATAAACGTAATAAATATACGTAATTTCAAAAATGTACCAAAAAAAAAGTAGTCCCTTGGATGAAGCGCCGGCCGCGACGTGCGTGCTGACGTTAGGAGCGCGGGGAGGAGCGGCGCACAGGCGGGGAGGAGCGGTGAGGAGCGGCGGGCAGGCGGTGAGGAGTGGTGGACAGGCGGTGAGGAGCGGCGGACAGGCGGTGAGGAGCGGCGGACAGGCGGTGAGGAGCGGCGGACAGGCGGGGAGGAGCGGTGAGCGGCGGATGAGGTAGGTTATTTATTTATTTATTTAGGAGCGGTGAGCGGCGGCAAAATACGAAAGCAAACGTTACATTAAATGAAGCAAAAATGACAATCGTGAGCCAACAAAATAAAAGAGGAAGCAAACGGTGCATTACAAAAGTGAGCCAAACGGTGCATTACAGGAGGAAAAAGTGACGTGTGCAGGTTACAAAAGCGTACAAAGTAAATAGAGGTATAATACTGCATTACAGGAGGAAAAAGTGACGTGTGCAGGTTACAAAAGCGTACAAAGTAAACATAGAGGTATAATACTGCAATATATGGAGGAAGGCTCCGGGGGGCCCACGGACAACGTCGGGCCGGGCGGGGGCCCTGAAGCCTATTGCTCCCGGACAACGTCGGGACGTGCTGCTAGTATTTAATAAAAAACAAACCTTGGCCTTCCCTGGGGCGGCAATATTGGCAGGGGGCTGCCTCTCCTGCTTCCTGCTCAGTGGCCGACCGGCCGACCCCCTGTGGGAACACATTTTCTTTTTTTATAGATGTGTGGTTTCTCAGGGGGCCGCAATTGGCCCCTAGGGAAATCACACCTATAAAAACTAAATCTACACCAAGAGAAAGAGAGAGATCTCTCTCTTTCTGTGTATATATAAATATATATATATATAAACCAATGTGCCCTTGCGCATAGCAGCGCACTCGACTTCTCCCCACCATGCGGTTTTCTCAAGCAGCCCGCCTCCTTGCACCTCATTATTGTGCTTGTGCCGACGCGTTTCGGGGACACAGCCCCTTCTTCATGGGCTCAAAGGAAACTTGACACAAACGCTGATACTCTTCCGGTTGCTTTTATTTCCGGTATTTTCTCCGCCTATAGTGGGCATTTGCATAGTGCAGTTCATTTAGAAGTGTATGATGGGACACAAAGTCCTACAGCGGTTCCATTAAAGCTTGTAGTAAGTTCAAGTGTTCACTTTGACATTTAGCTATAAATTATTACCTTTGTAGGCTGTGGTGCAAGGAAGCAGACTCAATCTGCTTGGGTGAAGTACTGTTCCACAACTGATGTTCAGCCGGGCAGCCTCGCAGCTGGTCTATTTCTTTTCCCAGCAGCGATGGTGCTGCTCCCCACGGCTGGACCGACGTGTTGAAATCTTGAAACCAATGTGCCCTTCCACATAGGAGCGCACTCAACTTCTCCCCACCATGCGGTTTTCTCAAGCAGCCCGCCTCCTTGCACCTCATTATTGTGCTTGTGCCGACGCGTTTCGGGGACACAGCCCCTTCTTCATGGGCTCAGAGGAAACTTGACACACACGCTGATACTCATCCGGTTGCTTTTATTTCCGGCATTTTCTCCGCCTCTAGTGGGCATTTGCAAGGTGCAGTTCATTTAGAAGTGTATGATGGGACACGAATTCCTACAGCGGTTCCATTAAAGCTTGTAGTAAGTTCAAGTGTTCACTTTGACATTTAGCTATAAATTATTACCTTTGTAGGCTGTGGTGCAAGGAAGCAGACTCAATCTGCTTGGGTGAAGTACTGTTCCACAACTGAAGTTCAGCCGGGCAGCCTCGCAGCTGGTCTATTTCTTTTCCCAGTGGCGATGGTGCAGCTCCCCACGGCTGGACTGCCGTGTTGAAATCTTGAAACCAATGTGCCCTTGCGCATAGGAGCGCACTCGACCTCTCCCCACCATGCGGTAACCTTGATGCTATTCCTTATGTCACCTCCAATATCCTCTCACTCCTTTCCCTCACCCCCAACCCATACTACTATCCCTTGGTTCCATTCAGGGCTCATCCAGAATAATGGTTGGATGTACCAGGGAAGAAACAATTTGTTGAAATTTCGTGTGTGTGTGTAAATTTACGGGTGATATGGTTATGTGCTAGCTATCATTTGGTATCAATTGTTGATGTGGTGCAGGAGGTTCTGTGCGATGCCTGAACCTATAAGGTAATTCTGTATATAGTAATTTGCAAGGGGGATCAAGGCCAATATGTGGCACAATTTGAGTTTTTACTATGGGTTAATTCGCATATGTTATTCTCCCCACGAGTAGATACAGTGGGGAGTTAAGCCGATCCACGGCTAGATGTTATCTCAGATCGCTTCTGTGGGACTGTAATAACGGTACATATGTGAGGTATTAATAGAATGTATAATACTCATTGATTGTTACGAGCAAACCTCCAAGATGGCGGGTGCTGTCTAAGAAGGCGATCTAAGTCCCCTTTTAGTTTCTATGTACTAGATGAGAAACGTTATTAACATGCTGCCCCATGAAGTGTCATTGACACTGACGAAGGCTTGTAGCTGTAACGCGTTTGTTGATACCGGCAAATAAACAAGGTGTGTGCCGCGACTCTCGTTGTGAGTGCGGTTTTCTTAAACTACGTTTGGGAACCGGAGCTTTGATATTGAGCGGGTCTTCACTCCCGCACACCGCACCCGCCTGCGAGTGCTCCAGAAGCAAGTGGAACTGGGAACATATATATATATATATATATATATATATATATATATATATTAGAACACAGTCTGACTTTCCTTCGTCAGAGAAACGGCAAGCACTCAGGAATTCCGATATAAAGAATTTTATTTTGCACACCCCCCTCACCCCAGACAGACGCGTTTCGCTGTAAAAAGCTTAAAAGCTATATATATATATATATTTCTCACACTCGGTCCTGTCACAGAGGGAACGCTTCGTGAGTCGGTGCTGGATTCGGGGCCAGGACCGGGTCCCGTGTGAATTTGACACAAAAGGAAAATCAGCACTCCGCTCGTTGAATGCAATTAGATTTATTCACCACATTGTTATAGCCTACGCGTTTCGAACCAAATGGTTCCTTCTCACGGCAGGATTACAAAGCAGTCCTATCTCACTTTCAATTGTTTAAATAATCATGATTTGGCTAGTGCAGATGGTCCAGTTGAAGGCAGGAGCCGAAACGCGTAGACCGTCCTTTTTTGTTGCACGTTATGTTTGCACTGGTGTGTAAATAATAAAAACGCTAAAAACTACTGCTGCTGTGCCGTGTCCTTTGATCCGTAAGAAGTGGAGAGAAGAAGCTGTGGCAATATATATATATATATATATATACAACCAAAACCTCCTTTGTCACAGACAATATATATTAGGGCTTTGAGAGGGATAAAGAACTGGAGGGTCTCTCAAAGAGGTGTGGCCGATGTAATTAAGGGCGTGACTTACCTGTTTGATGCGTCAGATGCACGGAGCAGTCTGCGCAAAACTGCTCATGTGCATCGGAAGGCTTCCGGCAACATGGCACTGGACGCCCTGTGTATATCAAAACAGCCTCCAGAGCTGGGGAAGGGCTTCCCCAGCTCTTGAGGCTGTTCTGATGTTTTCAGTGACATGTCGATCAGCACGCACGTCACGCTGATCGTCATTTCACTGAAACCGAAAACTGAAACAAGCCAATCGACGTGTTTCAGTTTCACTGCCTACATGTTCAGGTGGCAATCTCAACCCCCGAGCACGTAGGCAGACGGGAGAAGTATAGTTGGAAAGGGGAAGATCACCCCTTTCCAATGCTCCCCTTCCCTAGTGGATCCCTGCTTGGGGATCGCCACAGAGACGTGTTCCCCAAGCAGGTATCCACCCAATTGGCACCAGGGGGGGAGGGAGCAGCACCTTGAGCAAGGGTTTTTGCTCCCTGCCAATTCTTTGGGGAAATGTAAGTCTTTCTGCCCCCATGGCAGTCATTGGGGGCAATAGCCCCCATCTGCCTCACCGCATTCGGCAACCCCAGTATGTGTGAGAAACGGGCAGTCCCCAAAGGGAGTCTTGCGAATGGTTACTTACCACGCTTCGAGGTGAACGCCTTTGTGACGCCCCCAGCACACGGCCACAGCAGACGATCTGATTAATGTACGACCCAGATGGCATGAAGTGCGGAACGTAGCACACGCTCCCAGCGTTTGTCATGCCCCCAGCGTGCCCCTTGATGCGGCGCAATTGCGTAATTGCGCGTCACATGGCATGAAGGGTGGACACACGCCCACAGCGCGGACACACGCCCACAACGTTTGTCATGGCCCCAGCGTGTCACGCCCCCAGCGTGCCCCGTGATGCCGCACAATTACGACTCACATGGCATGAAGGGCAGAACGTACCACACGCCCCTAGCGTTTGTCACGGCCCCAGCGTGTCACGCCCCCAGCGTGCCCCTTGATGCGGCGCAATTACGACTCACATGGCATGAAGGGCGGAACGTACCACACGCCCCCAGCGTTTGTCACGCCCCCAGCACACGCCCACAGCAGAACGCAGACACGCCCACAAGGGACTACTTTGCTGGTACGGTTCTTTTACCTTTTAAATGTATATGGTGGCCGTCTGCATAGCCTATGTCCATCTGCTGCAAATGCCCTTTCCAACGCTGTATTGGGTGTTGTGATTGGTGCTGTGGTTACTGAGATTACCCGCCTCAAAGGTTTGTTCTCTCTCTTTATAATATTAGTATGGATAGAGTACTGTATTGAAAATTTGTTTACATTGAAAGGAGTGAGATGTTTACATTGAGAAATTATCATTGTTTACAGGTGGCTTCGACGTACCTGATTTTGAACTATATTATATTTGCGTGCAGGCACACTACTTATACTTTTGGATACATCAGCCCAAATATATGCCGCAACTAGCAGCGGAACACTGGCTTGTTCATCCCATACCGATAGAGGGCACCATATTTATGGATTTGCCTGCCCGAGAACGCACTCAGACTACTGTGAATGCCACGATCACGGCGTGGCGGCGAATTGCGAATCAACTCGAGGCCCCAATACCGTACTCGCCGCTATTACCCCTGGTGCATCATCCAAGCATGCCCCTCTTGCAAGATACGCTTTTTCAGAAATTACAAGACCGCACATCCATTAAATGTTGGGGGGACCTGTATGAGAATGGGAAGTTCCGTGCCTCTGACAGCGTGTTTCAAGATGCGCATCGCACACCGCTAGATGCTTTTTTGTATATCCGCCTTAGGCAAGGGGTTAATTCCCTGCATGTGGATTTTCCGGATGAGCCTCCGATGCTTGCGCCTCTGCAGACACTGCTGCAGCAACCATCACCGAGATGGCTGGTATCCTTGCTCTATCGCAACATACGCACTCAACGTAAATCTGAGGCTACGCCGTCCCGCTCCAAATGGGAGGCGGAACTCGGCACTCCCATAACGGAAGAGCAATGGGAATACTGCTGCTCGCAGACTGAAAGGATTTCGGTGAGCAGCAGGTTGAGGATCCTACACTATAAATATCTTCACAGATTGTACCACACCCCGGTCAGTATGCACAAACACCATCTACGAGATAACGATAGGTGCGATAGATGTCACGCCCCACAAGCTGACTTTCTGCATCTGTCCTGGAATTGCCCGGCGGTACACGAGTACTGGGAGCAAGTATTTACAGCACTACAACACATGACAGACATAAACATAGAAGCCACGCCATTAGTCGCTTTATTGAGTCATGTAAAACATATCCCGCTAGCATTTCGACGCTATACGGCGCTGGCATTGTTAATGGCAAAAAGGCGGGTAGCCTGCAGATGGAGCAGGGGGAGGGCGCCAAAGTTTAAAGATTGGCTGACTGACCTGATACACTGCCAAAGCAATCTGCCCTGCATGCTGAACTTTTACCTGTCTCATCTAGACCCAGCGACATATGATCGCCATTAGTAACTTACTTGCAATTGACAGCACAAGGCGGTGAAAGCTAACAAGTGAGCAGATACACTGTTGAACATACTTTATTGCATGTTGTCACCTGGGAAATGGAGTACCTGTATACGGTCCACGCGGTGACTGCCCCCCAGCAGTTACGTGGCTACTAGTTGACAGACAGGGAAAGGAAAGTGGTGTGTCTATGTTTCTCCTGAGACCTCGGTTCTCTTCCATTGTTTTTGAATGTTGGGATCTGCTGCTCCTTTAGAAGCGTATGCCAGGGAGCCTTTTAATACAACACGGCCGGCCTGTGAAGGTTGTAGGCGAATTGCTGTGTTAACTTGTTTTAACTACGTACTTTATGATATATATAATCGTTTGCGATCTCAAGATGCCGCCGGCCAGAAACTGGTTGTAGGCGGAAGGCTGTGTAATTTATAACCTACCAATAAAGGTCTTTGAAAATAAAAAAAAATAAAAAATAAATAAAAAAGAATTGATGAAAGAGAATAATTGGAAATTAAGCTTGTTTTTGGTAAATATATATATGTGAACGCTGGTAAAAGTAACACATTTAAATATGGCCGCTGTATTCCGCTAGACAGAGTCCAACATACAACTCTGTGTCCATTATCACTTTCTACTATCACTGTGATGTGTATTTTAATCTGAAAAAAATGGTGGTTGAATATCGTGAACAAGGGAGCTTGACTCCCGAAACACCTTGATGTAAACTTGTCATTTGAAAATAAAACTGAGTACATTTTAAATCCTACCTTGGAGTGCCGGATGATTGTCTGTTGCCTGTTGGATGATCCTATATTCAATATATATATATATATATATATATATATATATATATATATATATATATATATATATATATATATATATATATATATATATTACCTACTGGCGGTCGCCAGTAGGTATATATAGTTAGGATTTTTTTCCTATGGGATTTTTGAAAATTCTATGTCGAATAACTTTGGCGTTTGAGGACGGAATTGGCTGAAATGTTCAGGAAAATGGAACATTTCGTTTCTGAGCAGCCCCTGAAAATTTGGGGGGGTTTCGTCAAGGGGGGGCCGAGAAAAAAGGGGGGTCCCAAAACGCGTTTTTCCCATGCAATTTTCCATAGGGCGGTTGGACTCACTTTTAGCTCGAACGGCTGAATGGATTTCCACGAAACTTGGCAAAATTGTAGATATTGTTTGCCCGATGTGCCTTTGCTAGGTCTCAATATATGTGCTCCAGTGGATTTTGAGAAATTAACGTTAAAAAAAAATATATATATCTGTGACAGCGTCCCGGTTAGCGCCCCGGTTCGCCCACCTGACGCGTAACGGAACTTTGCGAGGAGAAGCGGATTGGCTCTTCGGTGACTGTCAACATTCTAAACAGTCCGGTGCGGCCGCCATCTTGTCTCTCGGTAGGATCGAGAGACAAGAGGTGGAAATAAACGAAGGGGGAAATGAATAAAAGGGGGCAAGGTAGACCCCTCCTGACCCCCTAGGATTGATGTGGGGCCTATTGAAGGGCCCCGCGGGGCAAAAAAAAGAAAAAAAAAAATGTCGATTTTTCGCGGTGGAAGCGCTACCCGGTACGCGAACCGGGTGGCTTACCGGTAGCGTAACGGGAGTCCGCCATCTTGCGTTAAGGTCTAATTTGGACACAAGATGGATGCTAAACAATGTTGGGATTGTGTAAAAGGGGGCAAGGGAGACATATCCTGACCCTCTAGGTTTTGTGAGGGTGGATGAGGAGACCCATATATGTCCCCAATTTTTTTTTTCGCGCGGTCAGCGTCTGGTGCGCGAACCGGGTAGCACTCCGGAAAGCGTAAATCGTGAAAATTAGTAAAAAAAAAATGACATTTAAAATTTATTTAGAGTGATCATAGTTAGGGTAGCTCTGAAAAGAGCTTTTGGGTCTGTGGTAGATTTAGGTACTTATAAGTAGGTACCAATACATAGTCTTAAATTCAGGATGAAAATTCTGTTCCCCTCATCTGAGAAGTGCACTCCATCTCCTCTGTAGATATCTTGCATGTAGTAACGCAAGTTATTGTTGTAGATGGAGCCCATTCCATGGTCTCTCATGTAAGCTGAAACAGACTTATTTACATGCTTCCTCGATTTCTCAATTTGTGGACAAAATTGCTTGGACCACCTCCATTTCTGTCTTTGGCATATATTTGAATATACCAAGGCAGTTTGAGGAAAAAGTGCCATCAATTGTTCAAAGGTGTCCTTTAAAAGCATTTCCAGACCTACCCCAGTCAAAGTGCCCAAATCATTTCCTCCACAGTGCACAATTAACAGGTCAGGGTGTGGCAAATGCAAAAAGGTTTTCACCAATGGTATCAATTGGTGACATCTCAATCCTCTGTGGCCAATCCAGTTGATTTCCACATTTTGTAAATTGAGGTTGTGTAAATTTCTGTTATCGGCATACCTTTGAGCCCAGTGGATGTAACTATGTCCAATAATCCAGACAGAAACCATTGTGAGAGGAGGTTCTGCTGCAGTCAGATGAAGTGTGGGAATGAAATGGCAGTTGAAACAGTAGGAGTTTGTAATGAAAAAAACTGTGGAGTTTCAGTGCTAATGATTCAGTAGCAGTGATTGGTGGATTTTGATTGCTGAAAACAGAAAGTTAGGGTGCATGGATGAGTTCTTTGAAAGGTGAAATTTGAATGGTTAAGAAAAAATCATTTTAAGAAACAATGCACTGGATACGCAGGTGTACTGAGAGTTTAGAGTTCAATTGAAACATTGTTGTGTGAACTTGTAAACATGAGAGGTCTTTCAGGAGGTAGTTGCTATGGAAAAAAGGCAGAAAGGGTAGAGGGGGGAAGGGTGTTGATTTGAAAAAAGTGAGGGAAGAGTTTTGATTGGGTGACATGAGAGATATGTGTGATGAATTACAGCATTTCTGTGCCTTTGTTGGTTGCAGCCTCTGGAGTGCATACCCTTTGCTCTGCTAAAGAAAAATTGGTGTGTGTCTGAGACTGTTTTGAAACTCAAAAAGTATTTGCTAAGGTGAGAAAAGATTCATTTAATTTAGATAGAGATTAGTATGCTTAAGGGAAAAAATTAGGAAGAAAGTTTGTATTTAAAATGTTGCTTTGTGTCAAGTGTTTTAGAAATAGATTTTGTTTCTTTGAGAAATTGTAATTGGAGATAATGTGAAGTATTAGTACTGACAGGGTGTGCTTGTACATAGGAGCTCTGCTGTGTTTTCAAATTATGACTTGAAAATCGTTTTTGAGGGAAAGGAATGCTTTTTAAATTTATGACAAGGAAATAATGGTGTCTGCTTCTTTAAACAAATATTTCACTTGCCCCATGATTTAGGGAGAATAATTTGCTTACTTGATGTGTTTAAAAACGTTTCTTGAAGACATTTAGGTTTCTTGATATGTACTGCTAGAGTTTCATAGCCAGCATGGGGCATATTTAGAAGGACTTTGAACCACTTTCACGTTATTTTCCCCATATTAAAAGTGACGTACAAGTGGTGCAAGGGCCTTGTAAATACACTCTCATGTTTGAGCCACTTTCATGTTATTTTCCCTATGTTAAAAGTGACGCAAAAGTGGTGCAAGGGCCTTGTAAAATATGCCCTCATGTGTGTTAGGGCATTTTAAGTCACTTCACCATGAATCTGGGTGAATAATTTGCTTACTTGATGTGTTTAAGAACGTTTCATTTGAGATGTCATCAGTGATGTCATCAGTGATGTCACTGACCATGTCATGAATGATGTAATATGTGACATCATCAGCAGTGGATTGCGGGTGCGCGATATATAGTTAGTGCAACTAACTATATATGTGAATTTCAATGGTTTTGTGTGAGTAAAATAAGGTTTTGATAATGCTAATTCCTAACTATATATAGTCTATAACCTATGGTTTTTTCAGTGAATATATATATATATATATATATATATATATATATATATATATATATATATATATATATATATATATATATATATATATATATATATATATATATATATATATATATATATATATATCCAGGCAAAAGTTCCTTGAATATACAAAGACGTACTGGAACACTAAAGTTGCTGGTGCACGAAAAATTTATTTTGGCAGGAAACAACGCGCTTCACCTATCGGCTTGATCATGTTTCAGCCGTTGTACCAAACAGTGTCCATTTTAATCCACTCTTAGAAATAAACATAAAAGTAGGACTAAACACCCCTTCCCGTCTAGGAACAGTCTGTAATCATGGCCGCCATTATTAAAGGATTAATTAACCATATTTCAATGCATTATTTAAACATTTGATACATTTACGAAATTTCCAAATCAAAGTTCATAACTGGTGAGAAATATAACATAAAATATGAGAGCTCCCACCGACTTTTTGGGAAAAATCGAAAATACATATTAAGGCAGAGCGTACAATGTCATAATACCATTTGTCAATATCCACAACAATTCAGGCTTACTGATCTTGATTACATCTTTTAAGAGATCAGAACTTAATAAAGTTTGTTACTTGATCATATCACTCTTATTTTGATGTCATTAACACAGCAAAGAGACAAAAAAATAAATCATGAAAAATCATGTTCATACAGCTTCCTTGCCCAAGTGGGCGAAATGTAACTTAATGTATTAATCTTTGTATATTAATATAATCAAATCTCTTGTCTTGATAATTCCGTTACTGTGAAGACCACGACTACTATAGTCTGAAATAGAATTCCTCCATGCCCTAGTGGGCAAAATAAACCAAAAGATCCTGCATGTCAAGTACATTGTGTTAGCTCAGCTATGTTCCATTTCATATTTCCAAGCTGCAACCACCAGTAAAACGATTTGATCCAATACCATGATCAGACTGTACCCAAAAATTACCTAAAAAAGTTAAAAATATAAAATCAGACAACTGAAAAGCAAACTGCAAAAACTTCATAACATTTCAAAATTTCATTCTATAAGGTGCACAGCCAATTCTTCATTAGAATTTAAGCCCGTTATGGTCATACACTCAAAATCAATTATATATCTGGACTCTAGTTTGCGTAACACCAATTCCCTGTTGCCTCCTCGATTACCTAAATCTACCATATCTATGACCACCATCCGTAAGCGATCTTCATTTTGAAAGTGGTGGTTATAGAAATGGCGTGCAACAGGGTATTGTTGGTTATTGTTTTTGATGGCCCGTACATGTTCCATCACTCTCTTTTTTGCTCGATGTATTGTACTACCGACGTGCCACCTGTCACACAGACAGATGAGTACGTAGATGCAGTACATGGTGTTACAAGTCAAAGATTTACGAATGGTGAATTCTCTACCAGTTGTGGGAATGATCAAGGTTTCACAGTCTATACTTTTACGGCAGGCTTTACAATTTCTGCAGCATTTAAAGCCTCCTTTCCCTCTGCTAGTTACATTGCTGGTGACAGAATTGTGACTGAGATCATCTTTCAGATATTTGCATTTTCTGAAGGTGATCTGTGGATTGGGATTCAAATAAGGTTTTAGGTGTTGATCTGTCAGAAGGACATGCCAGTGTTGACCAAAAATCCTTTTAATATCCCTGGCCTGTTCAGAGAATGTTGTTATAAACCTTACTTTCTAATCATCCTTCAGTACTTTATTTGGGTTTAACAGTTCATTTCTAACAGTAGCAGCCACCCTGTTACATGCTTTCCTGATGGTACTATTCTTGTAACCCCTTTCCCCGAAGCATTTACACATTGTTTCTTTCTCAAGTTCCTAGGCAGATTCAGTGCTACAATTTCTCTTAGCTCGTAGCAGTTCCCCATAGGGTATACTGTCTACCAGGTTCCGATGATGAGCACTTCTGGCATTTAATACTGTTACCAGCCGTCTTCTTTCAAAAAAGGCTGTTTTTCACAGTTTGACCTTGAATTTCCACTTGTATATCAAGAAATTCGATTGATGTTTTGTGGATATGCTCAGTAAATACCAGATTCAACTTGTTTTTGTTCAGTTGACCAACAAACTCCTTTGCTGCCGCTATGCTTCCATTCCAAATCATAGAAATGTCATCGATGTACCTAAGCCACAGGACAACTTTGTTGTTAAACTCCTTCAGTTGTGTGGACACCTGCTCCTCCCACCAGCACATGAATAGATTGGCATAACTGGGGGCGAAGCAGGTGCCCATTGCTGTGCCCTGTGACTGTCGGTACATCGTGTCATCAAAAATGAAGAAATTGTTAGTAAGACAGAATTGGATAAATTCCATCAACATTTGTGAATGGTGAGCAATTAGATAGATCTTGTCTTCAGAAAGTATTCAACCGCTGCTAAACCCAGATCATGACGTATGCACGTGTATAAACTGCTCACGTCAAGCGTGACAAGAGTGTAAGATGGTTCCCACTGGATGCCATCAATGGCCGTCAAAAAGTGGGTTGTATCTTTCAAATAAGCAGGGAGAGCAATCACAAAAGGTCTTAAATAGTGATCTATAAATCGTGAGGTATTTTCCAGGAGAGAACCCATTGAAGACACAATGGGTCTTCCTGGAGTATCAATGGCATTTTTGTGAAGTTTAGGTAGGAGGTATAGGATCGGTATTCTGGGATGACTGCACTTAAGATAGTTATATTCCTCCCATTCTAGTAACCCTTTATCTCTGTATTTCTGAAGCAAATTTCCAAATGTGATATTGGATTCTTTTATTTCAGAGAGGGTGGTGATCTCATAGCATGTGGTGTCTCCTAGCTGTCTTAAGCCTTCTGCTAGGTACTTCTCCTTATCAAGAACCACCACATTTCCACCCTTGTCAGCATGACGTATCACTATCTGGGTGTCATTGCTTAAATCCTCTATAGCTTGTCTTTGTTCAGAGGAAAGGTTTCTCTTATTGTTGGGTATTTTTTTGTTTCTTAATTTCTCGATATCACATAGTACTCCTTTTTCAAATACTTCCACCGCCTCACAAACAATATTTGGTAAAAATGTTGATTTAGGTCTAAAATGGCTCCCTGGATTTACACCCACATTAGTAACACTGTTATCCAGAAATTCCTCTCTCACAATGTCACCTGAAGAAATGAATTCCCAAAAATTCACATCATTAGTATCCAAATTAATCACAGTCACAATATTAGCACATGGCAGAGTTTTTCTCGGGTGCAATTCAAACCATTTCTTAAGTTTTAACTTTCTAGCAACGTAAAACAAATCAATCCGAGTTTGAGTATAGTTCAGATTAGCAGAAGGACAAAAGGAAAGCCCTAACGCCAGTACTTCAGTTTCTTAAGTAGAAAGTAGTCTATTTGAAAGGTTAATTACCGTCATACTCGTGCTTTGCTGCCCCTTGTTAGCACTCCTACGGGCAATTTCTATGCTTTTTTGTTGTCTGATTTTGGCTTGTTTGTTCCTCTTGCTCTTCCACGTCCTCCTCTGCCCCTTCCCCTTTGACTCCCCTGTTCTTGTAGGGTTCCTATCCGACCTTGGTTTAGCACTTAAAATTGTAACAAAAAATTATTGCTCTTCTTTTTCTGTAGCTCAGCATTATCAGCTTGGCTTAACCCCACCGTTGACACATCTGGAAGACTGCTGTCTGATACATCGCTTTCACTCATTTCCACCTGTGGTATCATACCAGGATTAATGATGTTTGCTGTTCCTGCTTTTTTAAAGAGATGATCATATTTGCGGTGAAAAGTGAGGGTTCGCCCTGATTGGTAATCTTTATAGTCCCTAAGGAACTTGTGCTGTTTTTTCATAGTGATTTCTTCCTCCAATTTTAACATTTTATTTTCCAATCGTTTTGTAAATTCTTCTAATGCTTCCTTTGACATGAGCGAACTTACTTCTATCATTAGTATTTCAATTTGTTCAGAAAGTGTGCTTCTATCTTTTAAAGCATATATAACTAATATGCGCATCATTATGGTGGAACATGATGCGGAGTTACTGGCCCATTCTTCGAGCATTTCCGGATCGGGATCCTCAAAGGTCGGGATGGGAAATATTCTCAGACCTCTTGGAACTCTCCCCACTTCAATGTACCTTTGAAGTGACTCCACCTCCCACCATTTCGATAATTCTTTTTTGTGTAACTTTTCAAGTTGACTTAATAGTGTTTACAGTTTAATTGGGCAAGGACGCTGTATGAACATGATTTTTCATGATTTATGTTTTCGTCTTTTTGCTGTGTTAATGACATCGAAATAAGAGTGATATGATCAAGTAACGAACTTTAATAAGTTCTGATCTCTTAAAAGATGTAATCAAGATCAGTAAGCCTAAATTGTTGTGGGTATTGACAAACGGTATTATGACGTTGCACGCTCTGCCTTAATATGTCTTTTCGATTTTTCCCAAAAAAGTCGGCGGGAGCTCTCACATTTTGTTACATTTCTCACCAGTTATTTCGTTGTTTCCTGCCAAAATAGATTTTTGGTGCACCAGCAACTTTAGTGTTCGAGTACGTCTTTGTATATTCAAGGAACTTTTGCCGTGATTATTGGGTAACTGGTAACCCCACCTCGAACCGCCCGACGAGCGAGATTGGCGTTTTCTTATTACTGGAGCTGCTGGTTTATATATATACTTTACTTAAATGCAAAGTGTGGATCGGTAACCAATATATATATATATATATATATATTCACTGAAAAAACCATAGGTTTCAGGAGTTATATAGTTAGGAATTAGCTTTTAAAAAACCTTTGAAATTTACTCAAAAAACTATAAGTTTTAGGGGTGTTATAGTTAGCTGGACATTTCACTCATACAAAACCATTGAAATTGCTCCTATATAGTTAGTTGTACTAACTATATTTCGTGCACCCGCAATCCACTGCTGATGATGTCACATATTAGATCATTCATGACATGGTCAGTGACATCACTGATGACATCTCAAATGACATCACTGATGACATCACTGATGACATCACTGATGACATCATCCAGTGAATGTGGTTTGCTTCGTTATTTAAATATGCATTATATATATAGCAATTTGCATTGAAGAATGAGTGGATATATATAAATAAATATTTGGATGGAGGATTTAGTAGCAGTGTAATTGACAGTTTACTTGACCAATTTATAATGTCTCACTAAATATAGTGGATAGTGACTAAACTGTGTGAATATCTGTATCACTTTGTCAGTTGTTGTGTAAACTGATTCTACAGTTGGTTACTAGCTATGTGAAAGTCTATATTAGTTATTGATTAGTTAACTGAGTATTTGTATGGGAGTGTGAAAGTGTGTGTGGTTCGGTGGGGGGTGTGTGACTGTCCAAAGATGTGTGAATAGTTGATTCAGTAGATATATGAAGTTAAAACTACATGTTCTAACAGTTTGGGTGAGTGAATCTCTTTATGGGTGTGGTGATGAGCAAATATATTTCTCAATGGTACAGGTCCAACAAACTAGAAAAATAAAAGGCAATGTATGTGTCAGTTGTTGTATATAAATAAGTATACATAAGACTCAATGATTGTGTGAGTGACTGTATGGATAACTGTATACTTGTAATAATGATTTTATAATTCACTAAGTATGACTTACTATCTAAATGAATAGAAGAAGTGGTGTTTGTATAAGTGTTTTGCTAAGTAAATATGTAAGTATGATCCATTGTTTGCATAAGTGAGTAGGATGACTTCATATGTGAATAGGATGTGTGCTGTTGTTTAATGTCGATATAGATGTATAAGTATTTTTGATAGTGTTCTATTGTTCATTGACAGCATGTATGAGTGAATCCATAGGTAAGTGATTAGATGTGTGTATACATCTATGAATCACTGAGTGGATTTTTAAATACTTGTATTGCTGTGACAATGGATTTAAATATGATACTCTGTATTTTACAAAGAGTGATGAAAAATTGTAATAGTGTATGAAAAGGTGTATGTGATTGTCACGTGGATGATGTCATCAGTGATGTCATCAGTGATGTCATTTGAGATGTCATCAGTGATGTCACTGACCATGTCATGAATGATCTAATATGTGACATCATCAGCAGTGGATTGCGGGTGCGCGAAATATAGTTAGTACAACTAACTATATAGGAGCAATTTCAATGGTTTTGTATGAGTGAAATGTCCAGCTAACTATAACACCCCTAAAACTTATAGTTTTTTGAGTGAATTTCAAAGGTTTTTTAAATGCTAATTCCTAACTATATAAGGCCTGAAACCTATGGTTTGTTCAGTGAATTTGCAAGGTTTTTTAAATGCTAATTCCTAACTATATAAGGCCTGAAACCTATGGTTTTTTCAGTGAATTTCAAAGGTTTTTTAAATGCTAATTCCTAACTATATAAGGCCTGAAACCTATGGTTTTTTCAGTGAATTCGCAAGGTTTTTTAAATGCTAATTCCTAACTATATAAGGCCTGAAACCTATGGTTTTTTCAGTGAATTTCAAAGGTTTTTTAAATGCTAATTCCTAACTATATAAGGCCCGAAACCTATGTTTTTTTCAGTGAATTTCAAAGGTTTTTTAAATCCTAATTCTATTAGCGGATAACGTTTAAATATATTAATATCCTAGTGGGACCACCTGAGCAGCCCAGGGGGTCAGGGTGTTTCTACCCTGCCCCCTTTTTGTGTTCTACACGTTTGTTTTCTGCTTTCTTGTGCCTCAGTCTACTAAGACCCAAGATGGATGCCAACACTTCCTGGTTAGAAGTGTTGACAGCCAATGAGCATGCAGCTTTCTCGGGAAGGCATGCTGATTGGCTGTCACTGTCTGTCAACACTAGCACAAGATGGATGCCAACACCTCCTGGTTAGAAGTGTTGACAGCCAATGACCATGCAGCTTTCTCGGGAAGGCATGCTGATTGGCTGCCACTGTCTGTCAACACTCAAAACCAGGAAGTGTTGGCAGCCATCTTGTGCCTTGTTAGAACCAAGGCACAAGAAAGCAGTGAAACAAAGGTGTGAAACTCGCAAAGGGGCCAGAGTAGAAGCACCCTGACCCCCTACGCCTGCTCAGGGGTTCCCACAAGGACCCCCAAAGAAATTATTTATTTATTTATTTTTTAAAGTCGCGGGGTCCGCGTACCGTGCACGTACGTACGCGTACGTACGCGCACGGTACGCGGACCCCGCGACTTTTTAAATTTTTTTTTTTTTTTTTTACATTGGGGATCCTTGTGGGACCCCCTGAGCAGGCCTAGGGGGTCAGGGTGCTTCTACCCTGACCCCTTTTTGAGTTCTACACATTTGTTTTTCTGCTTTCCTGTACCTCACTCTACCGAGGCACAAGATGGCTGCCCACAATTTCTGTTTTAGAGTGTTGACAGAGAGTGGCAGCCAATCAGCATGCAGCTCATGCACGTAGGGGTACGCGCACGTACGCTTACCATCCGGGTACGTACGCGTACGTACGCGGATGGTACGCGTACGGGTAAGCTTAGGGGTAAGCTTAGGGTGAGCTGCTATAGATATATATGTGTTTTTGAAGTTAATTTTCTTAAAAACCACTGGAGCAATTTTCACCAAACATAGCAAAGGCACATCTGCTTACCAGTCCCTACAATTTTGCCAAGTTTGGCGTAATTCCGTTCAGCGGTTCGGGCTGTAGACTTGTCAGACCGTCCTATGGAAATTAACATGGGGAAAACACATTTTGGGACCCCCCTTTTTTCTCAGCCCTCACTTCACGAATCCCCCCGAAACTTTCAGGGAAGGAGCGGAGCGCAGCTAGACCATTTTAAGGAAAATTACAGGCAGATCCCTCAACCGGCGCCAAAGTTATTCCCAATAGAATGTTGCGGATTTCCTATGGAAAACAATCCTAACTATATATACCTACTGGCTGTCGCCAGTAGGTAATATATATATATATATATATATATATATATCCAACATCCAAAGCACCCTTGTTGAGAACACCCTCACGCTCCACAAAACCTCTTCAAATGGGGACGACAGCAGCCACAGCACACAGCTTTCATCAAAATGCCTGGCCAAACACGTTTCGGGTTCCTGCACCCTTGTTCACTGGCCCCTTCACACACGAAAACACAACAGCACAAAGTAAGGGAAACACCTGCTTTTATTTGATAGTTCAGCCCCTTTTGGCGTGTACTCCCGCCCTGATGGGCGTCGGCCGCAAGGCCTTCTGGTATTAGCAGTCCTTACAAAAATAAATGAAGACCCCTGTGGGTTGTGCTGAGTTTTCCAATTAAAGTTCTTTAAAAACCACAGTGGGTTGATGCTAGCACACTGCTGGGGTATGCTGACAATAATAAAGTCTCTCATTATGCCACTGAAGAAAGCTGATACCTGAAACGCGTCTGGCAGTGATTTTATGGATGCTTGTGCCTCCAGAAGGGACTTGCTGGCAAACCTTTTGGTGACCGTGATCAGGGGCTTGTAATAGTCCGAAGCGCGTAGGTGGAGAATGCCTACTGGAGAATAAACATAATTGAAATCAAACTGAAGTGGTGTGCGGCGTCTTCTTGAAAGAAGGAAACTT
This sequence comes from Lissotriton helveticus, assembly GCF_964261635.1. Taxonomy (NCBI): domain Eukaryota; kingdom Metazoa; phylum Chordata; class Amphibia; order Caudata; family Salamandridae; genus Lissotriton; species Lissotriton helveticus. The sequence goes on from NC_136057.1 coordinate 1,362,674,016, forward strand.
GTTGTAAATATAAATATATATATATATATATGGCGGCAGCGCTGGCTTTACGAAATTAAACCACCTTGCACCAGCACTTCTGGGTCGACTCTTTGTTACTGGATACTTTGTTGAATTCCTTCTTTTGCCTAGAAGTGACAATGTTCGGAATATATATATATATATATATATATATATATATATATATATATATATATATATATATATATATATATTAAAAAAAAATTCACTGAAAAGACCAAAGGTTTCAGGGACGTTATAGTTCAGATTTTACTTGTACATAATCAGTGAAATTCAGCAGTTATAGTTACCTGAGCTAACTATAACGTACGCCCCGGCAATGCACTGCTTATGACCTCACATATTACATCACTTATGACATGGTCAGTGACATCACTGACGACATCTCAAATGACATCACTGATGACACCATCCAGTGACTGTAAGTTTATGGATGTTAAACATATATATGTATGTGTGTCTTATATATATTTTATGTTAATCTGTTTGCAGCCCTGAAGAAGTTCTTTTGGCTTGTTTGCCGCTTAAGGACGAAACATGTTGGCTGCTGTTTGAAGTGAAATACAATTTGGATTTTTCAAATAAAGAATTGAAAAGAAAACATCAAGAGACTTACATTTCTCTTTTTTCGGTGCACTGCTCTATGTAAAAAAAAAATATATATATATATATATATTTTTTTTTTGCGGTTTCTCCCGAAGGGGAGAGTGGTTCCTTGTGCACTCCCAAGCTTAACAATAACTTTCTTTACCACGTCTTGGTTCATGAATTCTTTAATTATCACAGCAAGCCAGCAACACCTTACGCGTTTCGGTCTCTACGGAGCAAGGTCTCCGTAGAGACCGAAACGCGTAAGGTGTTGCTGGCTTGCTGTGATAATTAAAGAATTCATGAACCAAGACGTGGTAAAGAAAGTTATTGTTAAGCTTGGGAGTGCACAAGGAACCACTCTCCCCTTCGGGAGAAACCGCAAAAGAAATACGTACGCGGCTGGGTCCTGCCGCGCCTTGCGTGCACCGCTGAAGAGCACCCGGATGCTTGAACTTTGGATCGCAGTCGGATTCATATATATATATATATATATATATATACTTGAGGATGAAGGATCACAAGATATATATATATATATATATTTGAGTAAATCTAAAGTGACTTGTACTAAAAATGTCATAAGAACTCTTGTGTAACAATGGTATTGATAAATGAATTAAGAAAAGGAAACTACTGATCCCAAAATGCAACTACAATGAGAATGAAATCAATGTGTTGTTGGAATCTTGTTTGACTATGAAATGACAAAGGATTGCCAAAGGTATGAGAAACAACTAGTTTTAACAGCACTGTTTTTGAGAAATCGTAATTTTCACTGTTTTATCACATTTTATTGCACATATGCATTTATAAAACTACACTTCCAAAGACCGCTGTGTGCGACTGAGCGGAAGTGATTTAAAAATGTTAATAAATGATGATTGGATGGAAGTATATTGAATCCTGTGATCAAGGTGCCTGCAGGCCGAAACTTGCAGGGGCATTGTCCATATTGTATTACTCGTAATATGATTAAATGAGCAAATTGTAAAAGAATCACCCGTGAGTGCGGCTCATTCTTACCATTATGGTAAAACTTTGGGTATATTTAGTGGCGAGGCTCTGCCGCCAACAAGGTACACAGCACCATAGAGAGCCAGCAATACCCGAAACATGGGTGAAGGAGGAAGACGTAACAAGCGGGAGCAAGCAACTGCCGGCTAAGGAAGAGGCCAAATACTCGGTATCCCCAAAGGGCAAGAATACTAGTCAGCAACCAGAGGGTAGCGGACATCGCAGAACTGCTCAGTAGGTAAGAATGGAAAGGATAAAACAGTGGTATTGATTGACTTTACATGCAGGTTGGATCCAGAATTCATGATAAGTCAGAAGGATGAAAATAGGACTTTAAAACTAAAAAGTAAACAGACGAGTAAAGAATTTAGTGAATCAGAAAGGGGTGATATTAAAGTAAAAGTGAAATCTTATTGAGTAAAAGAACTACAATACGATCAATGAACAGAATTACCTTGGCAATAAGGTAATGTGTGCTCGGTCTCAGAGTCTAAACTCATCTTACTGTACTTCTTTGTTTTAGCTGCACCTGCTAGTAGATTTCCATTAGGGGCGGGACATTCTTGGTTCTATGTTTGCTGAAGTCAGTCCCTCTGCAGCAATCCTAGGAGGCTGGTCGGAGTGGACTCCACTCAAGTGTACCTGAATAAAATATACTTGGTTTGTATTCTCTACTGTCTGACCTACTGTTCATTTGTATGGAAGGCTGAAAGGTGGTCGCGGGTGACCCGGGTGGCCCTAATCGGGTCACTTCCTTCAGTTGGCACCTGAACAGGGACTCCATCGGGTGACCCATCCTCGCCCGCGGATGGGTGTGGAGGTCGGGGCCATCGTCGGGTTGGATGGGTGGACCAGGAATCCCTGCACAAGAGAGTCCTGAACTCGCAGCTGCCCTGTTTGTCTGATCGGGCGGTGCCTCGCCCAGAGGTCATCCCGACAGGGATACTGAACAGCAAAACCCTTGGATCTAGCCGTTTGGTCTGAAGAGTCGGCAGTGGAGAATACATTTGTTTGACCTGTGTGCACCAGGTGAGTTTGTTTTGGTTCTTTGTGGATATGGTACCATTTTGGTTTGTTTTTGGTACGGTCTGAGGACCGATTTTGGTTTGCATTTGGTACCGTCTGAGGACCGCTTTGGATACAAAGTGTTTGCGGACACTTTGCCAGGCAACATAATGAATTTGGCTTACTTTTGAAAATGCCATTGTTCAGTCGCTTTTTGGTTTCTTGTTGTCGTGTTTGTTCTGCTGATGCTCGACTGGAAGAAAGTCAGCCAGCGCCTCCGGAAGGCACTCCAAATTTTTATATGTATGTAAAACATGGCCTTGGTCCTATTGTGTTCAGTACGTTATGGCACAAATATACGAGGGACAATACTGAGGTGCAGTGGCCATTGACGGGCACTTTTGATGAACAAAAAATTGGGTTTTTACAGGAGAAGTTGTTTGCGAGAAGGAGTAGGCAGTCTATGTTTGATTCTATAGTAACCTTGGTAATAAGAGGCTGAACAGAGGCGAATGAAAGCAGAGAAAGAGGCCCGGAAGGTGAGAATGCAAACATTGACTCAGAAAGCGGTAGCGCATGATAGAGAGAAGCAGTAGATAGGAATTGTGCGTGAAGATTGGCGGTTTCAACTGAATATTGATAAATCTTATGTAGTCCGAGAAGAAAATTATGCCTTTGTGAAAGAATTGCTATATGCTCGAATCCCTCCTCCATATGCCCCGAAGATGGTATATCCCGCTCTTCCCTCACAGGCTCAGCTGCCAGGTTCTTCTGTCCCTGCTTTTTCTGCTTCTGTTAGTGTTGAACAGACTTCCTTGGTCACAGCACCTCCTTTCCTTTCTTTGTCTTCGCCGTCTGTGGCAACTACGACTGTTAACATGATAATATGGAAGACGCAGAGATACAGGTAGTGGCTAATCAGGCTGCGCAGTGGGCCCGCAACCCCATTTATGGTGTGGAGGATGTGTGGTGTGTGATGAAAGATTATGAGCCTTTTGTACAACAACATGCCCTTAAGCACATGTCGGCTACTCACATTGGATTTTGGGAGCAGTGTTTCAATGATGCAGTACCGCAGATTATCTATGATATTAAGGATCATGTATACGTTGCTGATATGGCGCCTGGTCAAGTTTTTGCTAACATTGCGATGCTGGTTGCTTATCGGGGTAAGCTGCTTGGGAAGAGCCCAACAACAGTATCTCAGTTTCCGATGAGGGAGGTCTACCCCATATATCACCCTGAAATGCCAGAGCTGCGGGACCAGCATGATGTTGTTACTAGACCAGGGGTAGCGTCTGTTTCCAAGAACAGTGGGTTTATAGTCCATGGAAAAGAGTGAGGTTTTGTCTCTTTAAACTCAATTACCTGACCTTAGGAAACATCCCACTGCATATTATAAAGAATCATGTTGCGGAATTGGGTGGTACCTGGCATCAAATTAAAATGTGGGACGAGGACAGGAAGCCTGGTGAGAAGCCTAAAGCAGAAATACTTGCTCTGCTAGGTTGTATCATTACGTACATGCATTCTCTTTTCCCGCCCAGAAAGGTTGACTGGAACAAGCTCTCGGCTTGTCGTCAGAAGAAAGATGAGAGTGTGTCTAATTTGTTCACTCGGTTTGAAGGTGTATTTCTAGATTATAGTGGGCAGGACTTGTCGATCGAAGGTGGTGCGTGTTTGTTTATCAATAGATTTGTTCCAAACTTGCTCCCCAAGATTACGACTCGATTACAGGATTCCGAGAGTACCTGGTTCACATCTTCTCCTTCTGTTATCTTGACTATGGCGCAGTATTATGAGTACAGGGATAATGAGGATAAGGAGAAGGCAGAAAAGCACAAGGATTTGAAGACAAAGGTGTTGTTACAGCAGGCTTCTAGAGGGAATGGTAGAGGTCGTGGTGGTATGGCCCGACAGCTTCCCCGTACTAGCAGGAATACTACGCCGGTGGGGCCAAATAGGTGTGCGTATTGTTAGGAGGAGAGACACAGGTGCAGCGAGTGTCCTGTACTTCTGTAGAAGGTGGCGGTCCCAAGAGGACAAGGGTCTCGTGGACGGGGTCGTGAAGATGGTGGCCAGGACAGGGCTCAGGACGCTGTGGCATCTCAGGGTTGCACTGATCAGAACTACTTTGACGACCCTCGGGGCAAACAGTATTATCATGATGACTATGATACGGATGAGGTGACTGGGATGTCTCACAGCTAGGGCAGCTGGGGACAGGGTGAGGACCATTTTTGAGACCTGTAGACCAGCGAGGTCCGTATGTTAGTGCTGATGTGCATGGTTCGATTAAGGAGTTTTTGGTGGATACAGGTGTAGCAAACAGCTCTATTTCTCGTTCCTTGGTCCCTGGGGCGACTCTTTCTGGCTATAATAATGTTTCGGTAGTATTTTCTGGTGTACCGGTTGTGAGCCCCATTTTAAAGCCTCTTGCATTGACTATTGGTCCTTTCCTTGTGGATTCGCCATTCTTGTTGACGTCCAATTGTGGAGACAACTTGATGGGTTTGGACTTGTTGAAGAAATTGCATGCTATGATTTACTGTTTCCCAGCCGGCGTCTATATGTGTTGTGCGCTAAGCAGTGTCTGCCCAAAGATGCGCCACTCCCGGCTGAAATTGGGCAACTGGTGACACAGATGTGGGATTGTTGCAGATATCGCCTATTTCGATTCGTGTCAAGGATTGTGCTATTTTACCCCGTGTTCCTCCATATAGGATATCGCAGGCAGGTGAGCGGGCTTTGATAAAGATTGTGCAGGATTTGATTGAGAAAGGAGTGTCTGCTAATGTTTGCATGTTTGCATTAGCTATATTCTTCCCATTTCTAAACGTACGCTTTCGGGTACCTCTGAGTCTCATGAAGATGTTTATCGTTTTGTGATTGATGTGTGTGAAATTAACAAAATAGTGATTCCCCAGTTTCCGGTGGTTCCTGACATTATGACTCTCTTGACGATGATTCCTTCTGCTAAATTATTTTCTGTCACTGACTTGAAAAATGCATTCTTCAGTATTCCTATTCATCCTGATAGCAGATATCTGTTCGGATTCACCCTCGCCGGTAGAAGATTTAGATTCTGTTGCGCTCTTCAAGGCTATACAGAGAGTCTGAGTATCTATAGTCCGGCATTGAAAGGTCAACCGGATTCCTTGTCACTCCCTACAGGTAATGTACTGCTTCAATATGTTGACATGCTCATCACCTCGGATACCGAACAAGGTTGCTGAGACAGTACAGTCAAATTGCTGATACATTTAGCACAACATGGCCATAAAGTATCCCTTTCCAAATTTCAGTATTGTCGACAGGAGGTCACCTACTTAGGTCCCCTACTGTCGAAGGAGGGTAGGAGATTGACCCCTGAGCGCATCAGTACCATTGTTAAAATGTCTGTCTCGCAAACTCGGAAAGACATGTGTGTTTTTATAGGTATCACACCCTATTGCAGGCAGTGGATACCTGTCTATTTGTTGCTTATTAAGCTAAGCCCCTGCTTGCACTAACACTAAAGGATGTGCATGAACCCCTGCCTTGAACACCAGAGTATCAACACACTTTTGAGCAATTAAGAACTTGCTTTGCTTGGCTCCAGTGCTTGGTACCCTTAATTACGCTAAATGCTTTGTATTGTACGTCCATGAGCTGGGTGGTTGTACGCTTTCTGTTTTAACGCAAACATTTGGAGATGAGTAATGTCCATGTGCTTATTTCTCTGCTGTGCTTGACCCTGTTGCCCGAGCCCTCGCGAGCTGTCTAAGAGCAGTCGCAGCTGTGTCCGTCTCAATAAGACAATCGGCAGGACTCCTACTCAAAACTGACCTCAGAGTTATGATACCCCATGGTGTGGATACACTTTTGAATAAGACAAGGACACAGCACCTCACCAGTGCACGTCTAACTGGTGATAAACTAACGCTCTTTTAAAAGCACATTACAATCAAACGCTGTGACACCCTGAATCCAGCCACGTTACTACCCCTCTCTTCTGAGAATGAGGAGATTGACATACATGATTGTATCTTCCGGACAGAGGAAGAGACGAAAGGATGGGTAGACCTGACTGATGTTCCCTTATCTGACCCCCAAGGGGAACTATATGTTGATGGCTCATGTTTCAAATTACCAGATGGCACCACCACTGCAGCATATGCAATTACTACGCTGCATAAAGTAGTTGAGATGTCACGAGTTCCTTATCAGTCTGTCCAGGCAGCTGAGGTAGTTGCCCTTATTCGAGCATGTTAATTGAGCGAGGGACTGGTTGTTAATATTTATACTGACAGCCAGTACGCCTTCGGGGTCACCCATAATTTTGGGCGGCTCTCGGCAGAGAGAGGGTTCCTTACTTCCCACGGGACACACATTCAGCATGGTCCTCTTAAACATAGACTTCTGTCCGCTCTGAAACTCCCTGAGAAGTTGACAGTAATGAAGTGCAGCACCTATAAGAAAGTCACTGACAGTGTGGGTCAGGGGAACGCTTTTGCAGATCAGACAGCTACGGAAAGAGCCCGAACTAAGATGTAAAGAATGTTTGTAGCAGGTCCCGCCAGTTGGATGCCAGAGTTTTCCATGTTTGAGGATACGCTTGAAAATGTAAAGGAAATATAGAGCGAGGTCACGACGGAGGAATTAGCAATGTGGCAAGAAAGTACAGAAAATTTGAATGATGAGGGATGTTGGATTGACAAGTCAGGGAAGCAGAGATGGATGTTGCCAGGTTCATATGTTCTTCCTGTAGTCACTATGGCTCACGGGCCAGCTCATATTAGCGCTAAGGATATTTGCAAGTTGTTAGACCCTGTATGGCAAAATGACAATATCCAAAAGACAGCTATACATTTAGTGAAATATTGTATGGTGTGCATGATGCACAATTCTTGGCAAGGGTACCCCTACACCACCCGGTAATTTTGCACCTCCAACTCTCCCTTTCGAGGTCCTTCAAATGGACTATATCAAAATGACCAGAGTTAACAATCTCAAGTATGTGCTGGTGATTGTTTGTGGGTTCAGTAAATGGGTTGAGGCTTACCCCACTAAAGAAAATACAGCCATTGCGACTGCAAAGATACTCCTGAAGGAGTTCTTTCCTCGCTTCGGCTTGCCCCATTTGATCGGGAGTGATAACTGAAGTCATTTCAATGCCAAGGTTATTCAGTTAGTTTGTGAAGGACTACACAACAGACACAAGTTTCATGCTGCAAATCACCCCCAGTCAGCAGGTTTGGTTGAGAAGTACAACGGTACTCTCAAACTGAAATTAGCAAAGATTCAGGAGACTACGGGGTTGCAGTGGCCAGATGCTTTACCATTAGCTCTTTTGTCCACAAGAACAACAGCACACTTTAGGACAGGATGTCACCCTACAAGGTCCTGTTTGGACGCCCGGGGAATGTCTGGGGTGTCCCGCATCTGCGTAGATTCTCCGAATTTGAGTATCCTTTACTGACTGATTACCTGTGCCAGTTAACTGAAAATTTGTGTTCTATTCACCAACAGATCCAAGAGTCGCTTCAGCCCATACCAGAGGGGCCCGGGCATAACATCCAGCCAGGGGACTGGGTGTTACTTTGAAACTTTCAGCGGAAGAAGAGCTTAGAGCCCCATTGGAAGGGACCAAGTTGGTCCTCCTCGCTACCAGAACCGCCATGAAAGTCGCTGGCTGAAAGGGGGGCGCTAGAGGGCGCACAGTGACATGGCCGCACTGTAGTGCAGCTCCGCCGGCTGTCCCAATTATCCTCTAACTATCCTGCTCTCTAACAGGCATCTGCACCCCGAACTGTGAGGCGGCACTGCTGACACCCCCGTGTTGCAGCACAACACTGGAAAATTGGATCAGGCGAGGTATATCAGCTAGTTCTGTCCACTTGATCAAAATCTGAAGCACTGGACCCCCTGCTAAAATGGCGGCGCCGGAATCAGTGTAAGCAGAGGCACTGGCGCTAAAGGAGACTCGAACGTTGCACCGTTTTCTTTTTACAGCGGACCGCGTCTCATGCAACTCCTGCGGTCATGGAGTTCGCCGGAGTCTGTGCTGCATGGGCATGATGTGTGCCCGAAGATAAGAGGAGGCTGGGAATATTGCCGTTAGATAGCCGGCGCAGGCGCACACTGCAATCTGCCTCGGAGGCTTGACGAGGTGCAGGCTTTAAAAACTCGCGCCTACTGTCGGGCGCGAGCTGTGGTTGATCCTGCGACTGTTCGTCTCCCTACGGGCATTGCGGAGCCCGGTCACCTCACCTGCTGTGTGCCGAGGCCCTGGCACTGTGATTGCCAAGTCCCCTTCATCTCCTTCGGGGGAGTGCACTGAGTCCGCACGGAGAACCGTCGGAAGGAGGTCGGCTGTGGTGCTTCAGTGAGCTGGTGAGTGGAAGCGTGCGGCGGGCGGAGCTGAATTCAGGCATTATAACGGAGTCTGTCTGGGTGCTGTTAACTGCTTCAGGTGCCTCCCGCATGAGCTATACATCATTTGCACCACAACTGCCAACTGTGTTTACCTGCCATTTAAGGCAAGTGTCACTAATTACTAGACAAATAATCCAAATTAAAACAAAATTGATATTTATTTAATTCCTCCCTTCGGGTTACATTCTAAATATCACTTTTATAGTTAAAACATAGAATTTAATCATCACGGTTATTACAAAGAATACAAAAAGTTAAAAAACAGTCGACGCGGCGTTTCGGTGTTTGTTAATGTTTTCACCTTCATCAGGGCAAAGACATTATTGTTGTAAAATCTAAAAATAAAAACAATATTTTAGATGCCTAAGTAATAGTGACACAATTCCGTAAAATTAAAACATAACTTCCCTGCCCGTTAGTCCTATTTGACCTCTTACGTATGCGTATCTTTGGTACTAGTATGCCGATATTGTCTCTTACTAAAATACGGCTGTTCATCATTTAGTTAGACAACTCTATCTAATATTGCGTACTTATTATTTGTAACAATGACTATAGAGTACATATCTTGTTTATGAGTTGTTTGTCAGATATTAACCTAAGGACATAAATACCTTAAGAAAATTTCTTAGGGAATCTGTTTTTTAACTTTTTGTATTCTTTGTAATAACCGTGATGATTAAATTCTATGTTTTTAACTATAAAAGTGATATTTAGAATGTAAGCCGAAGGGAGGAATTAAATAAATATCAATTTTGTTTTAATTTGGATTATTTGTCTAGTAATTAGTGACACTTGCCTTAATATTCTGAGTTGTTGATATAATGTATACATGTGATGATTTCAGTTAATGATACCTAGATAAGTGCAGCATTGGATCACTCTCTCTGAGTCTCACCAGATAACTTTGTTCATGTCACCACAGGGTTTTATATAATTTTTGTTGGTCACTAACCCCCTTCCCTGTTAATAAGTATAGGGGTATCTTCCTAATTTTTGCACATACCTGCCATTTAAGTCAACGTGTGGAATTTGCTGGCCTCTCCCCCAGAGCATTGTTCATACGCTTGGTGCATCTTCAGAGTTTGGATTATACACAGAGCATTGATCACTGTTTGTCATTTGCCACTTGAGAGTGCAGCACAAGGTGGGGCTTTGCTGTTGTACGTGTGGTTACGTCTCTGTCCTCCTCTAAAATGAGCAAGCCAGATAAGACTCAGCCACGGCTCAATTTTGAACTGCGCAAAACTGGCAAAGCAGTACAGTCTGTGGCTTCAGACTCAGAGCTCGATACTGCTATTGAACCACCAATTGCGCTAGAAAAGACGCTCACCGCCATACAGGCCAGTCTATAATCTATAGATGGCAAAATTGAAGCTCTGAATGGTCGCATGGACAATATATCGGCCACGTTAGACAGACATGTGGTTCGCATAGGTGAAGCTGAGCACCACGGAAGATGGACTGCAGCAGGTCACCGCAAAGGTCTCAGATATGGCAAAGATCCTTGCTGTAATCCAAGCTAAGAACGAGGACTTGGAAGCGCGATCAAGGCGCAATAACGTGCACATTTTGGGGCTGCCGGAGTCCACAAACGTGGGCAGACTGGAGACCTATGTGGAAAAAATGCTACGCGAAATATGTGGCGCGGACAATCTATCTGCCATGTTGGTGGTAGAGAGGGCCCACCGCTCCTTGGCCTCACGCCCACCTCCCGGCACTCCGCCCCGACCAATAATTGCGCGCCTGCTCAATTACAGAGATGATGTGGTTCTACGTATTTCTAGACAAAAAGGCACCATCTCATACCAAGGCAACATCCTATCCTTTTATCCAGACTTCACGGCTAATGTTCAAGCAGCGCGTAAGGAATTTCAACTGGTGAAAAAACTCTTAGCGAATGAAAATGTCCATTACACCATGCTGTATCCGGCTCGCCTGCGCATAGGAGTGGACGATAAGGCTCGAATATTTGACAGTCTCAAATGTGCCATGGAGTTCGCTAAGTCATTATGCCGCAAGAAGAAACCTCCACCTGATGCATCGGATGTCGAAGACTGACCGAGAGGGATCCAGTGTACTCCTTTCTCTTGCATACATGTCTGCTATCTGCGGTGTGCAGCTACGGGACCAGTAGTGCGCCAAAGATCTGGTAACATGGGTGGTCCACTATGTAACTGATTACTTATTATTTTATTTTTCCCATTGCTTGAATATATAAATCAGTGGTATGTATAGTTCACCACGTATAATGACTAGTCTGCTGGATCTGTAGCTTTACCACTCTCAGGCCGGGGTACATCTCACCTACTGCAACTCTACTAGGGATTATATCATTGTGCTGCGGCCACCTCCCTAGGCCAACAGGGAGTTATTGTGCCACAGCGTCCCCCAATGGGCATACCCCACCACAAGTTTGCATCTGTTCTATATGGGGGGGTTTGTTAAGAGTTGGGACTATGGCTTTGGCAAATTGGGGCTGCTAAAGTGGGTGGGGGTTCATAGAATTTTTAATGGGGAACTGTTTTTTGTGATTGCATTCACATGTAGGCCATGCTGTTTATTCATAATTGCAACCTTAAATGCTCTGTTTATGTATGTACTTCAGCTCTGTTACGTCCTTTTTCGCTGATGGTCGATAAATACAATGGTCTAACTTGGAACATCAGGGGGCTTAATACTCCCAAGAAAATGTGCCAGGTTGTAACATACTTGGGCAAACACCAGGTACAGATTGCCCTGCTACAGGAGACACATCTTACCAAATCCTCTGAAGTCAGGTTTGCAACTAAATGAGCAGGTCATAAAATTGCATCTTCATACTCTTGATATGCACGAGGGGTTGTTATACTCTTTAAAAGGGGATTGCTCTTTACACCTATTAAGACATACCCTGACGATGAAGGTCGCTGAGCCATGATCCATGGGAAACTGGGGATGTCATTAATCACGGTCATCAACGTATACGGTCCCATACTCGATGATCCGCAGGTCTTTATAAATATGCTCAATGTATTGCGCACCTGGCCTGAGGCTGCCATTTTATGGGGAGGGGATTTTAACACGCACTTAGACCCAGCTAAAGATAAATCGAACCCACAGGGAGCGCGTACCATGAAAGTAGCGCAGTGTGTAAGGGATGCGATGTTGGAGTTAGGACTAGTGGATGCCTGGAGAATTCACAATGAAGACGACAGATCTGGTACACACATCACACCAGCACACAATGGTTGGTCCCGATTAGATTACTGGCTCTTGGGGGAAGAATCCAATGGTTAGGTTACAGATATAGCTCCCCTACCGCGCACCCTATCAGACCACAACCCAGTAAAACTGTCCTTAAGTATTCCTACTGCGGTACAAGGGCCGTTTACTTGGCGCTTCAAAGCTGAGGCATTATTGGACCCTATTTATAATGTAGAAACAACAGAAACCTAGGGGTCTAAATGAGAAACTATCTCAATATGTCCCACTGGTCTAAACAGTACCAAAAATGACTATCAATTATTAGAAGAAAGTGAGACAAACAACAAATAGAATGTCCGTAGTGGTTAGTGAGTAGAACCCAAGAGGTATTCAGAGGATTCCCATCAACATCTTGCAATGATCAAATATTATCATTTGGTTATCCATCATAGGTAAAAGGATCTCTTGATAATTGATACCATGTTAATACCTAGTACCATGGCTGGGTCCTTCCCATAAACACTTGTTCACCAAATAATCGAGATGATGGGTTATAGTGCAGTGCAAAAAATAGTGGTGGTGGATGATCAAACAGGATAGAAGACAGAAGAAAAAAGTTTAATAAGAATCTGCCTACTTCCTAATTAAAAACAAGAACAGTGCAACCTAGCAGTGTTAAACAAATAACTGCATAAAAGACAACACGTTTCAGCCTTAATGGGGAGGACCCAAGACTTTCTTCAGGGCTTCTGTTCACAACATTGCTACAGCAAAGTGAGTAAATATCACAAATATAGCCTCACCACACCTGGACACATACTCAGTCGTTGCCTCTGGCAGGACCCGAGTTTAGGGGGATGGCCTCCCCCTAAACTCTGGTCATGCCAGAGGCAACGACGGACAGAGCGTGGTCTCACTATCCCATAGTATGTGTCCAGGTGAGGTGAGGCTATATCCCCGGTCATGCTGGATGCATTGAATCATCCACAGATACGGAGGATAAGCTATTGACTTCTAGTATCCTTTTGATTTATCACTTCACAATTTTTTGTGTTAATTGAGTTTTTCTTTGTGATATTTACTCACTTTGCAGTAGCTCCACTTCTCACAATTTGAGGACGTTGTTCGCCATGTTCCACATTTTGAATCCGGATCTCCCAGCGGCCGCTGTCATGTTGGATGCGGCTAAAGCATTCGACTCCATAGAATGGCGCTATATGTTTTTTATCCTGCGTCACATGGGATTTCCATACATATTCATACGCTGGATACAGTTGCTATACACCGATCCATCAGCGAGAGTTCGAGTGGGGGGTTCTACATCAGAGCCAATTAACATCCATAGAGGTACATGACAGGGATGTCCACTCTCGCCACTTCTATTTGCCATCGTGTTAGAGCCACTAGCTTGCTTAATTCGACAGCATCACAGGGACTCAGCCCTCAATTTTAATGATCGCCCCGTCGGAATATCCCTATATGCGGACGACATGGTGCTCTTTATTCGTGAACCACATACGTATCTGTCCCCGGTCTTACGTGAATATATCCGTTTTGGCTTATTTTCTGGGCTCCTGATAAATTGGGACAAGTCAGTAATTATCCCGTTGACATCCACACCCCCACAGATGGAATACCCACTTGTATGGTCCACTGACCCTGTAAAATATTTAGGAATATGGGTCCATCGTGACCCGGAGATTGTTATAAGAGAAAATTAGGGCACAGCTTGTGCTGCCCTTGCACTTCAAGTGGAAAGATGGGCCAAACTGCCTTTCTCCTTAGCTGACCGTATCGCTATTATTAAAATGATCGTACTGCCGCGGTTCCTCTACTTGTTTAACAATATCCCTATCCGGTTATCGGCACACTTCTTTCGCACTCTTCGTTCCCATTTAATTAAACTCATATGGAATGCCAAACAAGCTCGGATAGGTTGGAACAGGCTTACCCTGGACTATGCACAGGGTGGGTTTTTGCGTGCCTGACTTCTACCTTTATTATCTGTGTGCACAGGCACAATATGCCTACTACTGGTATCGCCCGCACGCTTTTACACCACACATTGCAGTGGAGGATGGGGATGCGTATCCTGTTCCATTAGCCGTTATCCTTACACACACACACAGGGGTTCGCCCAGGATGGAGATAAACACAGTGGATACCACCATAGCTGCTTGGCAAATAATAATCAAATTGGCGCAGAAACTTCCGCTTTATGCTCCAGCCATGCCGATAGCACACCATGCATCACTTTCAGTTATGCAGGAAACAGGGTCAATTCGCTTGTTACAAGAGGTGGGATTCCGGCATATGCATGATATTTTCCTAGATGGGCATTTTCTCATGACGGAAGACATGCAATACATAACAAATCAAACACCCTTGTTCTCTCACCATCCACCGTTTGAAACGTGCGATTCAAAACATTATGTAACATATCCCATGGACCCACCCAGCTTGCAATCTTTACAATTATTGCTGGTAACACCTTCAAGGCAGAAACTAGTGACTAAATTATATAAACTGGTACTGGCTGAAGTAGTCCATTGTGAAGATCGTAGTCTGCGACGCTGGAACGTTAGACACCCCGCTGACCTTATCAGAGTGGGAGCACATTTGTACTTTGGCAGGCAAATTAACCCCTAATGATAACCTAAGGATCCTTCATTTCAAATAAATACATCAGATATATCACACACCGTCCAAATTATACAGAATAGGCCTACGTGACACGAGTAACTGTAAGCGTTGCGGTGTACAGGATGCGTATTTCTGGCATCTGGAATGTCAGTGTAATCTTGTCTCGCAATACTGGGTAGCCGTCATTAATTGTTTGAAAGCTATGTCCAACCAGATGCTATAATGTACACCAGTGGTGTGTTTACTGTGTTATATACCTCAAATTAAGGGCACCATGGGGAAATTCCTGAGAATCGCCTTATTACTAGCAAAAAGGCGGGTAGTACTAATGTGAGAAAGTTAATTGGCCCACCATACTGAGCATTGGTTGAAGGATATGGTGTATTGCAGAGAAACACTCAAATTGTATGCTGAAGAACTTCCGTCTTCTTCTAAATCCAAAGACGTTTGGGAGCCATTACGTCAATATCTGTTAACGAAAGATCAGAGTGAGGCCAGAGCTGATGGTTAAAGTCTAGAATGTTGCGATGTGAACGTATTATTTTGAAATGTGTAATTGATTAATGGCCTTTTACTAGCAATGCAAACCCAGAATGTAATAGCAATCACATCTGTTGTAGTTGTTATAGATGTTGTTGAACCATGCCGTCCTGCATGACGGTTTATCTATTGTTGCTACCTGAAAATTAATAAACCAACTTTAAAAAAAAAAAAAAATCACTGGCCGAAAGAATTGGATTAATTCCAGCCATTGCCGCAGAGTGCCCTTGCCCTTACTCTATGACCAATGGGTGAGGGATGGTATTGGGGATGCTGAGGGAGAGAAGATACCTCAGTTCATCCCCTTTAGTGATGCGCAGCTTATATGGACCCAAATGGATACCGAGAATGACGACGTGCTAAATGCAGCAGTCCCCCTTGCGATCCGAGCAATGAAAGAGCCCCTCTTTGTTGCCCCCTCTGTGCCTGGAGTCACCAGGTACAATTTGCACCCTCGGTTGAAGAACGGTGCACCAAAGGAGAAGTCAGATTAGTAGGGATGGACTGTGCAAGTCAGGGTGTACTTTGTCAATAGTACCAACGGTGTTAGTTTAGGGTGAGACGTGTTTGGTGCATTGTTCTGACATTGGACAGGATAGATCGAACATGCTCCCTTGATCGAGCAGCTCCACCGCCGGTGCTCAAGAGCGCCAACATTGATGAACAATAAGAGCCTGTACTAGTGAGGCTCAGACGGATACTGGGAACAATTGCCTTCGTTATTACTTTTGCTACATTCCTTTTTTTGCTTCATAATATATCCGTTTGGTCGGCCTGTTACTGAGGAGGAACAGCCATTTGCACCACCGCATCCAGAACGGGGTTGTTCCACAAAGAGTAAAATAGTTTTTGTGTTATAGTTGGGATTGCCCTAGTAGCAATACTTGGAATATCTTGGTTTCTAGAGGAGAAGTATCCTGTACATTCCTTGGTTGGTACAACATCCATTCCCCCTGAACACATGTTCGTTACTTTGACCCCTCACAAAGGAGAGCACCGAAAGTCTTATAAAGATACTGTATTTATACAAATGTTGCATCAGGCTCATGAGGTGTTTAATACAACAAATTGCTGGATTTGTGGCTTGCTTCCCCCAGTGACTCATTAAAGTGATAATTTGTTGTCCATGCCACTGTCATACATCAGTATTTGCGAGGGTTGATTTGAATTGCTCAGCATGGTGCGTCCCGTCCCCAATTCTATACTCTGGAAAGGACACCTGCTGATTCTCGCACTGTGGTACAGAATGTACATTTCCATCTCAGGCTCCCCCGTAGGTCCGACAGGACAAGAGGCGTTTGGTAAATTGTTCTTAAAGTCTGATATGCACATACAAGAGAGTAAAGAACAAGACATGGTTTCGAATGGAAATGTCTGATTTCCAATGGTTTAACAGGTCTGAGTATTTCCAATCTGTCCAGGCTCGTAATGTTACCAAGGACAAGCTAATACCAGTGTCAGTGGTCAACACAACAGCTAGTTTCGGTGTCCAGGGGACCGGGAGGATAAAGGTGGGGGAGAGCAGATGCAATTCCACATTCAGATTGAGAACGACTGATAATCCCCACTTAATCCCACCCCCTAATGTCTATTTTGTATGTGAATCCCAAGCTTATGTCTGGCTCCCGAGGGGATGTACGGGCAGGTGTTATCTCTCTTTTCTCCTTCCCCCTGTGTCTAAAGCTCCATCCAATTACCATAGAGATCATTGGCTGCAGCGTAGGTGTGTATACTTGTCCCGAGTCAGGAGGGTCATTGACACAAAGGCTGTAGATCAGACGGATACCACCTTACAACAGTTTGAGGACGCTATAAAGGGTATCATACCCTTTTGGGGGCCCATGTCCAATAGCCTTAAAATTCGCCGGTTAACAAGGGTTGTTGAAGGGGTTATTAATACAACAGACAGTATTCTGACACATATCACTGCTGAGCTTCAGGCTACAAGGTTAGTTACCTTGCAGAACCGGATGGTGTTAGACGTCATACTTGCAGATAGGGGTGGGGCCAGTCGTGTCATTGGCAGTAGCTGTTGTGTGTCCATACCTGATCACGCCCTCAATGTTTATGCTGCCATATAGAAATTGCATAGACTTTCATCTGACCTACACCAAGAAAATGTTAACTGGACTCTCTCTGGGTGGTTCTGGGGTATGCTCACGTCCTGGGGTTGGAAGATCCTTATCTTTCTAGCTGTGATTGCTGGTATTTTCTTCACATGTTGTCTTTGCATTCACAGTCTCCCAACCTGCTGCACTTATTGTATTAGTGTTTTCACCCCTAAACAGAAAAAGCCAGCTCATGACACTAGTGCTGCCATCATGCTGCAAAAGGACACTAATGACCTGATGTAGATTGATGAAGGCATTTTTGGTTCCATATCATCCCTTTCCACTTCTATCCCCGATACTGAGTAAATGGATTGCTCCAAGTATTGATGTCCTTTGCTTCTCAGAATATTACCCCTGTTTTCCTTCACAAATGGTTTAGTGAATGCTAAAAAGAGGGTCTGATGAAATGAAAATGTTTTGCTATTTTGTTTGTGCTTTGTTCTCGTGTTAAGTTAGCATTCGCTGCATCTTTTATGTTTAGCCGCCATTTTGAATCATGTTGTCGGCTACATATTCATAGCAGGCTGTGGAAATGTTCATTTTTCCAAGGTTAGGCATTGCTCTGCTAATGAATACTCTGTTCTTATTAATGCATTCCTTTCCAATAGATAGCGGCCTTCTCCTACTAGCCTAGCGATAGACATGAACAGAATGACCTTGGCAATAAGATAATGTGTGCCTGGTCTCAGAGTCAAAACTCATCTTACTGTACTTCTTTGTTTTAGCTGCACCTGCTAGTAGATTTCCATTAGGGGAGGGACATTCTTGGTTTAAAAAACGTACATAATGTATCTCTATGTTTGCTGAAGTCAGTCCCTCTGCAGCAGCCTTAGGAGGCTGGTCAGACTGGACTCCGTTCGAGTGTACCTGGATAAAATATACTTGGTTTGTATTGTCTACTGTCTGGTTGACTCTTCGTTTGTATGGAAGGATGGGAGGTGGTCGTGAGTGACCCGGGTGGCCCTAATCGGGTCACTTCCTGCAGAGGAAGGACGCATTTGTACATTTGCCAGAAAGTTCAATACCCTAAAACAAGATCAGTTGGACATGGCTACTGGTACCTCTGGAAGTTTGTCCTGCCTAACTGATACCGATATGAGTGAAGGAGAAGAAGGATCTAACATAATATTGGCAGGAAATAAATTCACTTTTCTAAACAAGATTAGGCTGCCCTTCATCAACAACAATAGGAGAAAAACAGAGGCGCCTCTGCCAGCAATTCAGGGAGAAGAAGAAGAGACTGGGGAAGAGGAAGGGGCAGCAGACGAGAAGAGGAAAGAGAGGTAAAAGGATTAGAGAAACCAGAAGTCAAAATGAGGAGCACGAAATAGAAGAAACCTTAACCCAAGTGCAACAAGAACTTAATTTAATAAACTTATCTAAGAGGGAAATGACGGAATCAGAAATTTCACTTTTAAAGAGAGGACTTAGTGGTCAGAAAGCGTGAGAGGTAGAACATGGCGGCCCACGCATGAGCTGGCCTCTTGCTCAATGGATGTGTTCGTGTTCCGTGGCCCATAACGGCGTTTACGGGAGATAGCGCCATGTAATACGGATCCATTTCTTCATTTTCTGACCCCTCTCCCTCACTCACGGCGTTATCTTCACGACTCATCGGCTTTAAACTCCCCCCGGGGTATGTGCCACGCCGAATCAGTGCCTGCAGCCCTCCGTGATACTGGCGTCTTCACCACTTGCACCGGCCGCCCTGGAGTTGAGGCAGGGCAGCGGAGCGTGGGCTCCTCCAGGGCAGAGTGAGCAGCGGCAGCACATGTCTAGCCTGTTCTGTTGTCGAGGAGGAAGCTGCACTGGATGGTGAGGAGGTTCGTGGTACAGAGGAGCTCTGTGAAGCTAAAAGGCAGCCCCAGAGTCTGCGCCAAGGACAGGAGAATCAGCCGGGTCAGACTGTTTCAACAGGCTCATACCAGGAAAGTTAAAGGAACTGGGGGTTTCTCTGGACCCCATGAAAGCAGCATCTAGAGGGAGAAGACAGGCCCCCATAAAAGAGAAGGCATCTAGTTCATGCAAGGAGCATCACAGGACTCCTAGGAGGGGATTAATCCTAACTCTTGCCCTTTTCAGAGGTGTGAGGTGAAAAGTCAAAGCATTAAAGCTGGTAAGGGCAGAGCCAAGCCTTGCGACCACAAGATACAAATCACTCCCTCCTTAAGGCCATACTTTAAAGTACAACCTACTGTGGTTGATATAGTAAGGCAGGGAGAAGCACTCAGGAACGGGTCAGTGGCTCAGTCTAATATAGAGCCTAGTAAAGAGGAAATGGGGACTGGAGGGCTCCCCCAAAATAAATCCCAACAGTAGTCAGGGACAGGAGCATACAGGAGCAGAGAGGGATGCGGATGCTTGTGGGGTTACTATATCCCCCGGATCAGAGGGGCAGAGGTGAGCCAGTGACAGCCGAAATAGGCTCTGAAGACCCTAGGCTGGCTTCGTCAGCATCTATGGAAGTGTTGTTTTGCACCCTCTCGGAAGACATTAAAAAGGGGTTCGCTGTATCTGAGTCCAACGAACGCGTGATTAGGATTTTTTGTGAATCCATGGAGAAGAAGATTGATCTACTAAACTAGAGAACAGAATCCTTTGAAAACTCTGTAGGGGAATTAAAAGATGAGTTGAGTACAGCAAAAGCCGATATATTGGTGCTCAAAAGAGAGGAGTAGTGTGGTTCGAGATAAGCTGAAGCAATTAGGGAATAACTCTAGAAGAAGCAACCTCTGCATCCTGAATGTCTCAGAGGGAAAGGAAGGAGAGGACCTAAAGTCCTTTATTGCTACATTAACAAAGGAAACAGTACAGATCGAGGAGGAGCTTAAGAGAGACATTTAAAGGATACACAGAGACCCATTTAGAAGAAATCCAAATAAAACTAAACCCCAAAAGATTCTCCTGAACTTCCATACCTATTTTATGAAGGAAAAAATCTTGAATATGGCCCTGAAAGTGAAATCTTTGAGGGGAAAAGACCTTGCTCGAGCCACCTTAGATAAGCAATTGGAGCTAGGTAGTAAGCTTGAAGAATTAAAAAAGCTTGGGGCTGTTGCCCAACTCAAGTTCCCAGCATCCCTAAAAGTCATGCACAAAAATAAAATATATAACGTAAGATCTAAACAAGAGGCAGATGAGCTTTTGCAGAGCATGAAAAAAGGCGACGCTAAAAATTCAGGAATTTCTTTCCCTGGTTTTTAGGTCGATGGACCGTCGCACTGTGTAGCAGTGGGCGGAGCCCGAAGATTTTATGTTTTTTAGTTAGGGGGCTTGAATCCGCCCCTCTTCTCCATTGGCTGGCTTCCTAAACGGAGGCCAGCCATTGGTGGAGAGGGGCGTCACTCGGTTGAAGCCCCGTCTTTTTCGGATTCGGGGGCGTGTTTTTTGCGTTCTTTCGACCTGTGACGTCATCCGTCACTCAGAACGCAAAAAACACGCCCCCGATTCCGAAAATTTCGGACGTTTACGGCCGCCATTGTTGCCCGGAACAACCTCGCTGCCACTCCAGGTAAGTTTTCTTCTGTCCCTGATTGTGTCGTCCGCGGTGAGCTTTGCACAACATTGTAATTCATGAAACATCGGCAGAGCCTTCAAACATCAAACTCTCTTCCCCATCATGTGAATGTGCCGCGGGCCCTGGCACCCCCGGACCCTCTGCGGATTTGTTTGCACGTGTGCTGGGAGGGGAAGGCGGGGGCTGTTAGCACGGACTCTGCCCCCTGCCTGTTCTCATGTGTGGCTCACGAAGGCCAGGGTACTGCAGAAGCAAAGGCCCCCGGAGGCCGGGGGGCTGCGGATGGAAGCAGGCGCCTCTCCCAGGGATTGCTAATCGCCTGCTCTCTCTTACCACGCATTGGCATTTTGTAGCGCTCGTGGCATGTTTACAAAATACACAGCTCGGTGTGTTGTCGAGGATGGACGGGTAATTCATGAAACATCGGCAGAGCCTTCAAACATCAAACTCTCTTCCCCATCATGTGAATGTGCCGCGGGCCCTGGCACCCCCCGGACCCTCTGCGGATTTGTTTGCATGTGTGCTGGGAGGGGAAGGCGGGGCTGTTAGCACGAACTCTGTTCCCTGCCTGTTCTCATGTGTGGCTCACGAAGGCCAGGGTACTGCAGAAGCAAAGGCCCCCTGGAGTCGGGGGGCTGCGGATGGAAGCAGGCGCCTCTCCCAGGGATTGCTAATCGCCTGCTCTCTCTTACCACGCATTGGCATTTTGTAGCGCTCGTGGCATGTTTACAAAATACACAGCTCGGTGTGTTGTCGAGGATGGACGCGAAAAGGCTGTAGACTCGGCTTTCTTTGTTGCTTCCTAGTTCCCAGAATAATGTAGCCAGAGATTCATTTAAAACCTGTATGCACACAACACAACGCACACAACACACACACGCACACAACACACACACAGACACAACACACAACATGCACACACAACACGCACACAACACACACACTCACACACAACATGCACACAACACACACAACACACACGTACACAACACACAACGCACAAACACACGCCTTCATCAAAACGCAAACAGCCACGTTCTGTGTTCGTCCACGTGTCGCATTTCCCCGGTTTGTTTGAGTTGCTCTTGTGTGACATTTTGAGTGGCACTTTATAGCGGCATGAAGCAATTATGTCGCCGTATTTAAATACATATGTAAAATCACGCCTTTTGTGGAATGTAATTGGCGTTCTGTGCTGCAACTTCTCTAAGAACCCAAAACTGACCCGGAGGCATCACTCGCACATGACAAGGGGACGCTGGACAGACAGCTTGGCTTGTCCTTTCTCTTACACAAAGCGAAGGGATTTCAAATTTTGAAAATTGTCCTAATTACAATACAAACATTAATTTACTGGCATCAGACCATTAAAACACAATAGTTTGTTTAGTCCAATTAAAGTGAGCCAAGACAACGTGCCCCAAAATAAATTATCTTTTTAATTTACAAATGAGGACTGGCCCAAACACGTCTCAGTGAAATAATCTGTCCACTCACGACCAAAAGCATTTATTTTCTCGATTTGAGATGTTGACAGGTGCAGCAGGCCTTTCTTGAAGCTAAACTTTGACCTTTAAGTTATGCACTGCTCTTTGCAGCAGGGCTCAAACTGTAAGCCACCCTACTGTAAAAATATACCTCCATCAGATCTCCAAATCTTGCTGGCACCCCTTAGTTCCCTAAAACGGACCCTAAGAAAATAGACTCATGCAGGGATGATCTTGTGACGTCAGTAACAACCTTGCTGTCCTCTGAGGCAACTGTGGCGTAGCAAGGGCAACATTGAGCACTAATGTAAGCAGGCAGAGTGGACCGTCAATGCCTGGTTTTGCAGTAGATAACAGTCAACCCCCCCCCCCCCCCCCCCATCGAGCTGTGCCTCTGAGAAATAGCGCAGAAAACGCGTTCCTGCCTTAAAATTACTGCAAAATCTATCAGCTGTGTTCGGTCTGGTATCAAAGTATACTTATCACCAGAGGCGCAACTAGAGCCACATTTCAGGGGGGGGGATAAGAAAAAATTTCGGGGGGGGGGGCTGAATCTTTAAGCGACATGCAGAGTGGAGCTAGAGGGTCTCTTTGAAGGGGTAAACAACAGCAAGGCCTCATTAACATGCAAATGGTATTTTAAAGACCTGTGAAGTGCCTTGTTTGCTCGCCCCTTCCGCTCTGAGATCGCAGCTCCTTGCCTCTACGTTTAAAGATAAAATCAAACAAATCAAATCAAACTCGCATAACCCATGCGCTTGTGTTTCTGTGTGTGGTACATTGTGTCAATTAAAAGGTGCGTGCTAGGACAAGTAGTATTCCCCTTGGACACTGAGCTGAGGGTTGCACCATGATTTTCAGTATGCTCCCTTCCTGTTTTATCATTACATTTTTCTGTGACCGATGTCGCTCCGAGCTCCGTTACCGTTTCTGAGCACTTCACCCATGCTCTAGTGTGTTTCAGATTTCTGACAAATGTCTGCTCTGTTTTCTTTGCGCTTGGCGAGATGGAACATTTTGTATGCACTCCTGCCTGCACAAACCATTTTTTTATTTATTTATTTTTAAATCGAACTTCCAAACATGTCGTCAGACGGTCTGGCACTAAGTGCATTTTTATTTGTGGGTGTCTATTTCTTTTTTTGTTATACGAGCACCAATTCCTGCATACTTCACTAGCCCGGTCTGCACTTCTGACCTGTGTTTAATTTTGAGGGTGGTATTTACAGGAATATTTTACCCCGCAAGTTTATAAGGTTCATTGTAAATCACGAAGAGCACTGTTGGAATTCAGTGGTGTGTGTGAGACATCTGGTTGGTGGTGAGCGGCCCCAAGTTGGGACAAAAGGTAGCATGGGCCTGCTCACATCGGTTAATCGCAAATGAGACTCCTCTCACGCCCTTTTTTCGTTTGATGAAAGGGCGTCCCTACTTTCTACTAACTAGCCAGTCTGTGTGTGTGTGGCTCTGTGTGGATAGCATTTTTTGTAGGTGGCTCTATGTGTGGGTGGCTCTGTCTGTGTGTGTGTGGCTCTGTGTGGATAGCATTTTTTGTAGGTGGCTCTATGTGTGGGTGGCTCTGTCTATGTGTGGGTGGCTCTGTCTGTGTGAGGGTGGCTCTGTGTAGGTGGCTCTGTGTGTGTGGGTGGCTCTATGTGAATGACTCTGTGTGGGTGGCTCTGTATGTGTGTGTTTGTGGCTCTGTGTGGGTGTAAATGCAATAGGTCATGCATATGCGAGCGATTAAGCTATTGGCATTGTAAATGACAATGCCATTTATTTAACGATTAAGCTATTGGCAATGTAAATGACAATGCTATTTATTTATGATTAAAAGAAAAAAAAATCATGAGCAATGCCAATAGCTCTACCTTTAATAATGCCAAGACCATTGCATTGTAAATGCTTCTTCTTTCTCCTACCATGTTAAGTAAAAATTGAGTAAAATTTGAAGTTAAAACCTTTTTAACTCCTCCTAACTGAGTGGGGGTGCATGCAGGGGTGTGAATAGATCCGTTCACATGGTATGGATATGTATTCATTAATACAAAAACAAAACAAAAAAATGAACAGGGAATATGCACAAAGAGGGCAGACATACAAATGCATTGAGTTTGTTATACCATTATAACAATGGGGTAACCCAAAAGTAGTCTGTAGGACCTGGGTGTAGATTGATACTGGAAACAATGATCCTAGACCTATTCTTTTAAACAATTAAATTACTTCAGACAATAGTCATTTACTCAAGTCTTTTTGAGCATGCAAAGCATCAACTCACGGTAAACAAAGTTTCATAGACAGTAAAAGTATGATGTGCACCAACCACTGGGTTACAAAACTAGCATGTATTTATTTCATCAAAAATTAAATACTAAACGTATATTCCACTGTATATTAAAAGAATGAAAGAAAAGGTTGCTCAAAAAGGGAGAACGTGCTGGAAAGAGGTGCTCAATTTGAAGAAGGAAAATAAGGTAAGGAAGGGGAAGAGTTCCCAAGGTAATCGATAAACAATAATTTGAAAAATTCAAGACGGATTGATAACAAATGATCATTCTATGTAAGCCTAGCCAAAGATACTCAATAGTACAAAAGTTCTCTTTTCAACATATTTCTTTAAATATTCAAGCGATGTATCATTATTTGCACATTGGAACAGTGGAGCTTGTGGTCCGGGCCTAGAGGGAGTTGTGGGTGTCAACGTTTCGACCCGACTTGGGCCACAGAGGGAAATTCAGGTCTCGGCCTGCGGGTCTTCTTCAGGACAGGGGTAGGCAACCTAAAGGATTGAGGAGGCATGTTAAAGAGTGGCCCATTACTTTGCCAATGATAATTAGTTAAATCAACATGCTGTTAAACCAACCTGATCACGGTGTACAGGCTCCCGTGATGGCCACCTGAGTAAAGGGGTAGAGGTAGTGCACATAAGCAATTGTTCTAGAATAGAATGACTGTATTGTTTATTAGAATCAGAGATTGGATAGTGCGGTGTGGGCGGGGTGTTGTGTTGGCTCCTGCTAGTCTATATTCTTCAAGGATGCTTCAGTCTTAATCTGAAAGCAAAATGGGGACTGCAGTACCAGTGATTAAAAATGTGCGAAGGTTTTAATTAAATGGAGCATTAGTCACACTTACCCATATTAAGTAGGGCAGTGTGGACCGATTTAATCGGCGTAGGATGGTTAAATCAGCAACTAAAATGACAGAAAAAATGGGGTAAGGATAGTTGTCAGGCGTTAAGTATTAATGTTTTGTGTGAGCGCACCTTCCCACAGATTAGATTTACCTTATTTGTTCGTGGCGGCTCCTCACTCGGGCGATTCAAGAGAGAACGAGCCCGTGCGGCAGGGAGGTTTATAAAGGGATTAGCGCACCGCGAGGATTTTCAAATGAACGTACTGATAGCCTGAGTCTCACGCTGATGGAGGAGCCGGTGAAACATCCCGCTAGCGCTGGAAAACAGACTGCAAGCCCAATGATGCATGGAAGCGGAATGAGGCAGTGCGTTTAAACGCTAGTGATTACAAATAGGCGCATGATATTTTCAATATAATACAAAGGACATAGACAATGATACATATTACATAGGTTAAAAATTCATGATCTCACATTGTTTTCCACATTGATATGGACAAAAATATGATCCGTGTTCTGATACGACTTACCATGAGGTGTAAGGATACACTGTTGCAAAGGTGCGCATACAGTTTGGTGTTCAGACTAGGCATAACATGGAATGCAAGATCACTTGTTGCAATAATGTGCGTGTAGATGGAATAATCATGGAGAAACATCTTGGTTTCGCGTATTTGACAGTGAAAAATAGGAGTAGGTCATGTTGCAAGATACCCATCTTCATCTGCAATTTTTTTTTTTTTTAATAATTCTTTTTATTAATACAAGGCATTCAAACACGTGCATAGAACAGAGGCAAGACATTTCCATACATCATTACAACAAATCAACAATATCTGGGGGGATGTAAAAAGAAAGGAGCATACTTCAATCCTTTATCTCGAAGTTTCCGTTTTACACCCATGAACGTCTGCCGTTGTTTCTGCACAGCCTGCGTAAAGTCCGGAAAAAAGCTTAGGGTGGAGTTTTCATACTGCAGAGGGCCCTCGGTCCTGGAAGCTTGCAGGATAGCGTCTCTGTCCCTGAAATTGAGCACTCTCGCAATCATCTGCCGGGGTGGCGTGCCAGGTCGCAGTCTCCCTCCCGGTATCCTATGCGTTCTTTCAATTGTGAAGAATTTTCCCAGGCCTTTGGGCTTCAGATGATTGAGAATGATGTCCTCAATGAAGAGGTCAGCAGCCGGTCCCTCTGCTTTTTCAGGCACTCCAATAATACGCAGGTTGTTTCTGCGGGCCCTCCCTTCATATTCATCCAACTTGCGACTGGCGACTTCACTGGATGTTTTAAGACCGCGAACTTCTTGCTGTAAAAGAGTCATATCATTTGTAAGACTAGAGGTTTTGACGTCTAGTGATTTAACTTTTTCACTGGTCTTCGTGTGGTTCGCGCAGAGCAGATTAACTTCAATTGTGACCGCATCAAGTTTATGATCTAGGGACTCCATCTTCTTGCCGAGGGAGGTTTTCACCCCGTCTATCGCTACTATCACATCTTGCAGCGTAAGTTCCGTTGTAGAGGCCGGTTCCCCCGTATACCCGTCTGGCGATTTCTCAAACCCAGGCGACCCTATGGGTTGTGTGTAACGATCTAATTTATTAGTTTGGGTGTGTCGAGCTCCTTTAGTCGATTTTGACTGTAGCTTTTCAGTGTCAGCTTTAGCTGCCATTGTGAGGACAGAGGGAGGCAAAGCCAGGAGTATCACAGTTCCCACGACCGTGCGCCAAACACATTTGCTTAGCCACACCAACCACCTTATTCACACTCCAGTTCTGTGGAGGCAGAGAGGGGGGGGGGGGGAGTCCAAGAAGCGCCAGAAACTCGGCCGGATCGTTCACGGGGCCGGACCGGAGACTCCCGGACTCGGCCCCGGTGTTGACGCACTGCAGCCCGGGTATGCCTACTACCTGAGGCCCCGGCTTTTGGGCCTACGGGCCTCGATCCTTCACACCCCTTTTTCTTCGTTTCTCTGGGGCCGATCGGAGCGCGGATTGAAGCGTACAGCACCGCTTCTATTCCGGTAGCGATTTCCACGGTCTGTGGACAGGATAATGTCCAGGATATACCCCGGGGCGGCGGGGGTCTCGGGAGCCCGGGACTCAAGCGGCCTTGTTGGTTCTGCTCGTAGCTCCTCCCCCTTCATCTGCATACATAATGTTAATGATGGCTGAAAAGGCAGAAAAACATATGTGTATGCGTATAATTCATAATCACACCTATTATCTGTACTTGCACTATTAAGACCTCACTTTGTGATGAAATTAGTTTCAACTAGGTAGCCTAGGTGATATGTGGGATGGTAGTGTTAGCCATTGTTAAGGACTGCTACCTGTTTACTGATTTCTTCATATTCATTGAGGCCCCTTGCTATCATATCAAATAGATATATCCATCTGTATTTAGGATGTTAGAGAAGTCTCCTCCTCTTGGATTGGGTTTCACTTTTTCTATTACCCACCATCTTAAACTTTCTGGTATATGTCCAAAGCTAGTGAAATGTTCCACCAGCGGTGTACCCTTCACTTGACATCGGATGCGGCTGCAATGCTGCAGAATACGTGTCTTGATTTTCTTTATGGTCTGACCTATGTACATAAAATCACAAAGGCATGTTATAGCATTGATCACTCCAGTGGAGTTACAGTTACTGTGATCCTGGAGAATATGGGTCTGGTTGTTGTGCGTGAATTGTTTTATTTCCTTCGCCTTGGGGCATCCCTTACATTTTCCACAGTTGTGGTGTCCTTTCACTGGAGGAATGTCCCATAAGGTGGATTGTTGGGCCCTGTCTGTGGTGGGTACCAGTGACCTGACTACGTAATCTCTTACATTTTTGCCTTTTCTGAATGCGTGTAGTGGAGGTGTCATCCCACCCAGTTCATCTGCCACCAAATGCCAGTGTCGATTGATGATCTTCTTGATCATGTTGCTTTTTGTGGAAAAGGTGGTAACGCAAACTAGGCGCTCTTGGTCCCCATCTCTCTGTTTTGGTTCAAGGAGGAACTCTCTGTGGTTAAACCATGCACGTTTTCGTGCTTTCTTGAGTTAGGGGGATAATTAATCAGAGGATTCCTCAAAACAGTCCTCTTTCTTTGAGCAATTCCTACTTAACCTCAAGAATTGTCCAAATGGTAGGTTATCCCTGAGGTTACGAGGATGATAGCTAGAGTGGCGTAAGAGGGTGTAATGTTCGCTACTTTTTCTATAGAGCCTGGTGTATAGTCTGTCACTCTCAGCTTTAATGGTGATGTCCAAGAAATGGTCCATTAGTCTGTTAAATTCCAATGAAAATTTGATGTCATCAGAGCGAGTGTTGAGCCAAATGTGGAAGTTTCTCAATTGTTCCTCACTACCTCTCCATATGATCAGAACGTCATCTATATAGCAACGCCACAGATCAATACATTCAACATATGGGCTGTATTCACTCAGGATGTGGTTATGTTTAAAATCATCCATGTGAATAATGGCTAGATTGGGGGTGAAGCTGGCCCCCATCGCTTGATCTTTGAGTTTGTTATGGTCATGGAAATTGCACGTAAGAGAGCCAAGGAGGCGAGTTGCTTCCGAGTGCAGCAGATAGGACTACCATCAAGTCCAGCCAGGACAGTTGTGGGATGGATTCTCCAGGGAGGGGATCGGGGGGAGGGGGGTTTGGGAGTGGTGCACCGTGTGGGGAGCATGTAGGGAAAAAAAACAAAAATGGTAGGAAAACCCCCCAAAAATGGCCTCATTCACCTTAGTTTGTCCACTTCATCCAGTTAGAAAAGTGTGGTCTGTTTCCGGGGTTTATTCTCTCCTAGGTCTCAACACGCCCTAAAAGTCAAATATTTAGAGAATGGTCCATTTTTTATCATGGAATGTGAACCGTTTGCTTGTTAAACGAAGAAGGGTCAAAATCCTACAATACATTAGGGATTCCCCAGCACAGGTCATTATCCTACAAGAGACACACCTGTCAAAAGCCGAATCTACTGTGATTTTCAATTTAAAATGGATCCAACGTATGATCTGTACTGACCAAAGCGCTAGCATCAGAGTAGTGGCGATATTAATAAAAAAAACAAGTCAAGGGACGCTTATTAAATTCACTAGTTGATACTGGTGGTAGGTGGGTAATCCTTAAGGTAATAATACTGGGCAATTTCTTTACTCTGGTAGACTACTATGGCCCAAACAACGATGACCCGGGCTCCTTAAAAACCATCTTTGCAAACTTGCTAGATTTTCCAGATCCCATAATCATGGCTGGAGATTTTAACATTGTATTAGACCCTAAACTAGATAAATCACCAAACAGCAGAGCCAGGATACCATCTAAATCACGTGCATACCTCCATTCTATGATAAAGCAGATGGGACTAAGTGTTGCTTGGAGAGACAGATCCAGACTCCAGTAAGGAGTCTCTTATTATAATGGGAAGTACGGCCATAAATCTAGGATAGATTATATCTTGACCAGCTTTGGCTTGAGGGGGGGGGAAATCAAGGGTATTGGTTACTTAACGCCACATCTATATGACCACTCAGGGGGTTACCTAGATTTGGATCTGGTAAATAGGAGGATCTGCAAAGTCTGGACTCTTGATCGAACATTGCTAAAAGACGCAGAGGAAATGAACTACCTGAGTCTTGAGACGATCAACTTTTTAGGCTATAATGAGGGGTCCACCTCAATCCCAATAGTCTGGGACTCCCTGAAGGCATACCTAAGGGGGAAAATCTCTAGCAGACTATGCTTCAGAAATAGGCAGTAGAGGGAAGAGGTCGACCGAATAGAAGCAGAGATGAAGACAGCAGAGGTGGGCTGGAACAGTACCATAGAAGCAGAGAAGCAGCAGGAAAACAAGGTCAAACTGGAGAAACTAAAGGACCAACTCAACACTATCCTTCAGACGAGGGTCATGAAGCGATGGGAAGCAAGTAAGCTTGCCCATTTCGAATATGGTGAAGGGGCATTGTGACTATTAGCCTGGAAAGCAAAATCAGATAGAACGCTCAATCTGATTAAAGAAATTGAGGATAGTAATAGCAAGATCATCTTATCTACTGATGACGGGATAGAGGGCGCCTTTTACGACTTCTTTCAGAAACTATATTCAGAAGACAGGGTAGTTAATAAATCAGAAGTGGAGGAATGGTTGCATGTAAGTACTCTTAATCCTTTGGACGCCATGCAACAGCAATTTCTAAAGCAAGAAATCACCCAAGAAGAGGTTATGAGAGACATTCAGTCCAGTCAAGGGGGTAAGGCTGCAGGCCCAGATGGCATGCCAACGGAGCTCTACAAAAACCTGGGAGAGGTCCTAATCCCAGTAATGACCCAGCTCTTTAACGAGATTCTAAGTGATGGGA
Organism: Lissotriton helveticus; assembly: GCF_964261635.1. Taxonomy (NCBI): domain Eukaryota; kingdom Metazoa; phylum Chordata; class Amphibia; order Caudata; family Salamandridae; genus Lissotriton; species Lissotriton helveticus. The sequence goes on from NC_136057.1 coordinate 1,362,705,038, forward strand.
GGAAATTGCCAGGCTCTTGAGGTGAGGCAACGATCACTTTAATATTAAAGCCAGGGAAGAATCCAGTGAGTTGTGGGTCATACAGACTCATATCACTGCTCAATGTGGATTATAAAATCTTCGCCAAGGTTCTATCTGACAGATTAGGCACAGTAGCAGGAAATATGTTGCACTTTGACCAAAAGACTTTGTTATGGGTAAAAATCTGTACGAACTCACATATGACCTCGTTTGCGTTCCGCAGAACTACCCAGCTGATATATCAAGACCCATCTGCAAAATAGTTGGTCAACGGCAACCTTACTAGTCTTTTGAAAATAACCAGGGGCACTAGAGAGGGCTGTCCCCCATCTACCCTTCTTTTTAATTTGTATATCGAGCCATTTGCTCAGAGGCTGAGAGATCAGGCAAGTATACTGCCATTCAGTAACGAAGGATGGGAGAGAAAAGTAATTTTTGTCCAGTGACACATATGGACTTGGACCAGACAAGAATTGACTTGTATAAGCATATTAAGAAGATCAAAGTGACAGAGATATGTGCGGAAAATAAAAAAACAATGAGCTCAATGAAAATACTTGATAAACCCACAGTAGAATTAACTGTTGAGTATGCACGTGGTTTACAAACTTTAATTGATCTTGAAGAAGAAAGTGGGGATCAAGAAACATCTATATTGATGAAGAGTGCTTCCCAATAGGAGCAGGAATGAGTGGGAAAAAACATCACTATTCTACTATCCAAAATTACCATTTGATAACAAGATTGATGTGTTCCATGAAGCTGTAGTGCAAGATCTATACAAATTGACAAAAGAAAAATACAGAAATAACAACACCAGAAGAAAGAGATTCACTTTGTATGTTACAACAAGAAGAAACAATAGAGATAAAAACAGCTGACAAAACGGGGAATGTAATCATAATGGCAAACAAATATATGAAAGCAACTGGATAGTAAGGAATATTATGGTAAACTAAAACAATATCCAATATTTCAATTTAAAAAATAATTAGATGCTAAAATAGCTAACTGGGTACGAATGAACTTATTAGATGAAGAAGAACAGAAATAGTTTAACAACCAATCATCCAATAATGGCAACAGTCTACTTTTTTTTTTAAGTTTGAGTTCATTGAAATATAAAGAAACAGAAACAGAAAATGAAGAAACAATCAAATGTGACAACCATATAAATTATATCATATAAATTGAATTAAGAAAAAATATCATTAAGCAGCAAGAAAAACACAGGGTAATGTCAAACAATTTATGCATAGAGAAAAAACATCGTAAGCATAATAATTAATTTAAAACAACTGATGAATAGCTAGTGAAAAGTAGTAAAAGGCATTGGGAGAATCATGGTGGTTTTTGAACGCCATCTGCTCTAGTTTGGGAAGAAGTTGTCGGGGAATCAACCAAGGACAAATAATTAGTTAAGGGGAGCCATAGAAGATCTCGTTTGATTGCCAGGGAAATGGGAGAGACAAAGTTAGTGTAAAGGCGGTGATGAAAACAAACCGCATTCCACCAAGCACGAAAGGTGACATTATTAGCTTGTTTCCAGTTGGAGGTAATAAGATGAAAAGCAATAGCTATCAAAAGGTCTATCAGTGTATAATGTTGAGTGGATTAAGGGTAGATAGAAGAAAGAGAGCCTAGAAAAATGTTGGTAATGGAGAAGGGGGACTGAAATTAAAAAAAAAATTGGGATTTGGGTCCAAACCAGCTTCCAAAACTGAAGTATGGGAGGGCAGTCAAATAGCATATATTTTAAATCGGCAGAAGGGCATGAGCAACACCAACAAGTAGAAGGAGCGTCTGAGGAAAAAGTCGATAAGGCAAGTGGAGTAAATAAAATACGATTATAAATGAAAAATAGGGTTGGAGTAGTGTTGGCAGCCCTAGAGGTTTTATGAAGTTTCGACCAAATCTTATCCCATAATGGAATTGACCAATCCTGTGAAAAATCCTTTTCCCAGGCCAACTCAACCTTGGACTTAAACCTATCCACTGAATATTGAATTGATTTATAAAGAAAAGAAGCAGAGGGAGAGTGAGCTAATGCAGACGATATAGGTTGAAATGGATTGGGAATATCATTGGTGTAGGAGGCAGTGATTGACGATATCGAATAAGAACGGGACAAAGTGAATTATATTGTGAACGCGAAGAGGAAGGTAAAGAAAACTGAGATTGAAGATCAATGAAGGGAAGAGGTTGATTATGAGAAATAAGTTGGGAAATCCACCTCAGACCATAAGAGTACCAAGTCTTCCAGAAGATGGAGCGATTTCGAATCTTAAGATGTTTATTATGCCGCAACAGTCTACTTTTTACCCGAAATTCATAAACATCCAACAAAGCCACCTGGAAAACCAATTATATCAGCCAAAAGGGCTTTACTGGAACCAGTTTAAAACTATATTGTCTTTTTCTTGGCCACATTTGTCCATGATCTTAATTCATATTTAAGAGATACAGGTGATTTATTGAGACACCTACAGGAAATTCAGTGGCAACAGACTTACGAACTAATAACAATGGACTTGGTAGCACTATACACTAATATTCAAAATGAAATTGTATAGCAAGCATGTGAAAACTTTTTAAAGAAAAGAAATGTTCAACTTTCCCGCCATGATAGATGATAAGGATGTGTTTAACACACATTGTATTCCTGTTTAGAAAAGAACTGTATAAACAAACAAAAGACACAACAATACGCTTTTCCTTTAGCCCTAGTTATGCATGTCCAACAATGGGCTGGTGGGAACAAAAGGTGCTGTGGGCACCTGAGAATGATGAATATGCCAATAAGACCATTATGTGGCTATGGTTTATTGACGATTTATTCATAATCTAGGATTGAAGTGTAGAAGAATTTGAAAACTATTTTAATATCTTGAACAACACCTCAACTAATCTTAGATTACGTATGACATAAGCAGCTAAAGGTAAAAGTTTTAGATACAGAGATCTATATTGAAGATAATAAAATCCAAACGACTCTACACAGAAAGAAAGCTTCAACAAATGTAGTATTACACACTGAAAGTTTCCATCAACAAAGCCTCATCAACGGTATCCCATATGGTGTATTCTTGAGAATTCGAAGACTCTGCTCCGAGGAAAAAGAAAACAAATCGAAGGTTCCACTGTGAGGGGATATAACCAACATGTGATCAAAACAGGATTAACCAAAATGAAACAAATGTCCAGGTCATCAATGCTAGAACAAAGAAAAAGAAATAAAAGAGAAAGGTCTTATACATTTAATTACCACATACTCAGCTGAGGCAAAGAAAGTTCACAACATTTTGTGGAAACATTGGAGTATCCTGCAATTGGACCAGACAGTGGCAAAAATAACGGGGAGTCACCCAAATATCACTTTTCGTAGAGCAAAGAACCTAAAAAATGTCTTAATGCACAGTCACTTTAGATGAAAAAAATCACTAATTGGCTCACACACTCTGGCTTTCATAAATGCAACAAATGTAAAGTGTGCCAAATTGCAATAGAAAAACAAGAAATAACTTTGGCAACAAAGAAAAAATGGCAAATCAAGCAACACACTACTTGCAAAAATCGATTTGTGGTATTTGCAATACAGTGCATGTGTAATCTCAGATATGTGGGAAGTACCATCTGTGAATTGAAGAAACTGATATTAGAACACATAAGAGCAACCTCAAATATAAATCGGAGTAACGCAGTGGCAAAACATATGGAGATTCACCATCAAAGTGACAGGAAGAAAATACAATTATATGCAATTGAGCAAATTGAACATGGAGGAGATCGGGAACGAAAGTTACGACAGAGAGAATCTTGCCATATACTGAATTTAAGAACATTAATACCCTATGGATTAAATCAGAATCAGAAGCTGTATATAAATTTGTAGATGAAAATGAACCATTTGCTTGAAATAATTTGATAGTAGTTTTTTAATTTGAGGATTTATGGTAAATTTTGCACAAACAGTGAGCACTTTATTTTGGTATAGGCACAGGGTTGGTTGGATTGATGAAATTAAGACAAAGAGTCAAGCATAATATAATGTAAGAACATTAAAGTGATTGAATTGAGAATGGTTGCTAATTAAAAGGGGATCAGATGGTGTATGAATAAGAAAATATACCAACAACAAGCCCACTGGAGGGCATACATGTAGGAGTAAATCTAAAGTGAAATTTACTACAAATCTTATTGTAAGAACTCTTATATAACAATGGTATTATAAATGAATTAAGAAAAGGAACCTACTGATCCTAAAATGCAACTGCAACGAGAATAAAATCGATAAATGTTGGAACCGTGTTTGACTATGAAATGACAAAGGATTGCCAAAAGATATGACAAAAAACTAATTTTAACAGCACTGGTTTTAGAAATTGAAATTTTCACTGTTTTATCACATTTTATTACACACATGCATTTATAAAACCACCCTTCCTAAGACCGCTGTGGGCGTCCGAGCAGAAGTGATTTAAAAAAATAATTAAAATGATGATTGAACGGAGGTATATTGAATCCTGTGATCAAAGTCCCGGCGGGGCCGAAATGGATAGGAGCATTGTCTGTATTGTATTACTCGCAATATGACTAAATTAGCAAATTGAAAAAGAATCACTCATGAGTGTGGCTCATTCTTACCATTACTGTAAAATGTTTTGAATATATATTCACTGAAAAAACCATAGGTTTCAGACATGTTATAGTTAGGAATTAGCATTTAAAAAACCTTAGTAAATCTTAGAAATTCACTTAAAAACCATAGGTTTTAGGGGTGTTATAGTTAGCTGGACATTTCACTCATATAAAATCATTGAAATTCCTCCGTTATAGTTAGTTGTACTAAGTATAACTCACGCGCCCACAATCCACTGCTGATGATGTCACCTATTACATCATTCATGACATGGTCAGTGACATCACTGATGACATCACTGATGACATCTCAAATTACATCATTGATGACACCATCCAGTGTATGTGGTTTGGTTTGATATTTAAATAAGTATTTTATATATATATATATATATATATATATATATATATATATATATATATATATATATATATATATATATATATATATATTACCTACTGGCGGTCGCCAGTAGGTATATATAGTTAGGATTTTTTCTCTATGGGTTTTTTGAAAATTCTATGTCTAATAACTTTGGCGTTTGTGGACGGAATTGGCTGAAATTTTCAGCAAAATGGAACATTTTGTTTCTGAGCAGCCACTGGAAATTTGGGGGGAGTTGGTCCAGGGGGGGCCGAGAAAAAAGGGGGGTCCCAAAACGTGTTTTTAACATTGAGTTTTCCATAGGGCGGTTAGCCTCACTTTTAGCCCGAACGGCTGAATGGATTTGCACAAAACTTGGCAAAATTGTAGGGACTGGTAGCCCGATGTGCCTTTTGTAGGTCTCAATATATGTGCTGCAGTGGATTTTGAGAAAATAACGTTCAAAAAAAGATATATATCTGTAAGCGCGGACCAGGCAGCGCCCCGGTACGCGTACTTGACGCGTAACGGAACTTCGCGTAGCGAAGTTGATTGGCTCTCCGGTGTCTGTCAACATTCTAAACAGTCCGGAGCGGCCGCCATCTTGTCTCTCGGTAGGATCGAGTGACAAGAGGAGGACAAAACAAAGGGGGAAATGACCATAAGGGGGCATAGTAGATCCTCCCTGACCCCCTAGGTTTGATGTGGAGGCTTTAAAGGGGCCCCGCTAAGCAAAAAAAAAAAAAATTTTTTTTTGTTTTTTTCGTGGTTAGCGCCCGGTACGCGAACCGGGAAGCGTTCTGGGGAGCGTATCACAATGAAAAATGAATGATAGACTTTTCAAATGCTGTATGTTAATTGATTGTTGGTTTTGTTGATTATTTTTTATTTATTTTTTTTTTAAGCTTTTTTTATTGTGTTTCATAATTTATTAAACTTTCTAACATTTCATTGTCAGAAATTTCATAATAATCATGGAATATAGATTGTAGTCTCTGAGGTTGTAAAATGTCCTCATTTGCAAGGAGGTTATCTACTGCTTGTACACATTGCAGTAGTTCTTGGTCCCAAGTTTCATCCATAAATTCAATCTCATTTGGATCAATGATTTCTGTGTTGGACTCTGGAAGGACAATTTCAAATGAAATGTTTTGTTCACTTTCCATTTTTCCTGAAATTTGCATAAAAAAAATATATATTAGTAGAGGTAGGGCACTGTTGGGATTAATTTTAGATAGGCAGTTTTTAACAGAGAATTTATCTTTGGGCAGTGTATAGTATCAGAGTGGAAGTAGGAATATAAAAAAGTGTATCTAAATTTATAAGTACTACAGAGGGATAGTATATAACTAACAGAAAAAGTTTGCCATATTAACTTAAAGTGCACAATATACTTCAGTTTTAAAAATAACAACTTACCTTTAAAAAGAAGTTGAAGTTATTAATGAAAATCCTATTGAAATGTACACCAGGAAGTAGTAGTCAAAATGGCTGTGTTTCCTTCTCTTCCTTTATATATATTCGGGTACATAACCAATCAAATGTGAGGTAAAAAAAGTAGAAAATGAAAGTAACATTTTAATTGGTTGTCAATTCCAACATTTCAGATGTGTTTTGTGAAGTAATTTACCTCACGGTATTTAGAGAGGTCTACAGGCTAAATGGCTAAATGGAATTCCAATCAAATTTGTGAAAATGGTAGGGATTGGTATGTAGTATGAGCTAATCTATATTTGGTGAAATTGTCTCCAGTGGCTTTTCTGTGAACTACTTTCCCACCTTTTTTCCCAGGGAGCGACCCGGTACGCGAACCGTTGAGCGCCCCGGTTCGCGTACCTTAAGCGTTCCGGGAGTCCACCATTTTGTGTTTCGGTCGAATTAAGATACAAGATGGAGGGCAAATAATGTTCAGAATGGGTAGAAGGGGGCACGGTAGACTTATCTTGACCCCCTAGGTTTTCTGAGGGTGGCTGAGGAGGTTTATATGTGCAAAAAAAATACATTTTTTAAAAAAATTTCGCGAGGTTAGCTCCCGGTACGCGTACCGGGTAGCGCCCCAGGGAGTGTACTTTGTTGAAAATTAGTGAAAAAAGTTAGAGTAAAATAATAATTGTGAGTGATTAGATGTAGGGTAGCTCTGAGAAGAGCTTTTGGGTTTATGGTACATTTTGGTACTTATAAGTAGGTACCAATGCACATTTTTAAATTCAGAGTGAAAACTCTGTTGCCCTCATCTGAGAAGTGAACTCCATCTCCTCTGTAGATATCTTGCATGTAGTAACGCAAGTTATTGTTGTACAGGGAGCCCATTCCATGGTCTCTCATGTAAGCTGAAACAGATTTGTTTACATGCTTCCTCGACTTCTCAATTTGTGGACAAAATTGGTTTGACCACCTCCATTTCTGTCTTTGGCATATATTTGAATATACCAAGGCAGTCTGAGGAAAAAGTGCCATTAATTGCTCAAAGGTGTCCTTTAAAAGCATTTCCAGACCTACACCAGTCAAAGTGCCCAAGTCATTACCTCCACAGTGCACAATTAACAGGTCAGGTTTTGGCAAATGCATAAAGGTTTTCACCAATGGTATCAATTGGTGACATTTTAATCCTCTGTGGCCAAACCACTTAATTTCCACATCTTGTAAATTGAGGTTAGGTAAATTCCTGCTTTCAACGTACCTTTGAGCCCAGTGAATATAACTATGACCAACAATCCAGACAGAAAACATGGTGAGAGAAGGTTCTCCTGCAGTCAGATGAAGTGTGGCAATGAAATGGCAGTTGAAAAAATGTGAGTTTGAAATGAAAAAAACTGTGGAGTTTCTGTGTTCATGAAGTAGTAACAGTGATTGGTGGATTTTGATTGATGAAAACAGAAAGTTAGGGTGTACAGATGTGTTGTTTGAAAGATGTATTTTGAGTGGTCAATAAAAAATCATTAAATGAAAGAAAGCACTGGATATGCAGGTGCACTGAGAGTTCAGAGTTCAATTGCAACATTGTTGTGTGAATTTGCAAACACCAGAGTTTCTCCAAGAGGTGGTTGCTATGGAAAATAGGCAGAAAGGGCAGAGGGGGAAGGGTTTTCATTTGAAAAAAAGTGAGGGAAGAGTTTTGATTGGGTGACATGAGAAATATGTGTGAAGAATTACACCATTTCTGTGCTTTTGATAGCTGCAGACTCTGGAGTGCATACCTTTTGCTCTGCTGAAGACAAATTGGTGTGTTTCTTAGACTGTTTTCAAACTCAAAGTATTTGCTAAGGTGAGAAAATATTTCTTTACTTTAGATAGAGAATAGTGTGCTTTAAGGAGAAAATTATGATTTATGTGGCGCAAATTGCTTGTAAATATGCTCTCACATGTGCATGGAAAATTTTGATTTTGAATGTTTGTGTAACATAGCCATGTTAAAAGTGACGCAACCATGCTGGAAAGCCAATCAAAAAATGATTTCATGTGTTTTAATGACATTTTAAGTCATTTTCTGATGTGCAGTGTTTAGAAATTATGATTTGAAAATCGTTTTTGTGGAAAAGGAATTGTTTTTAAATTCATGACAAGGATATAATGGTGTATGGTTCTTTATAAGGCAATTGACTGTCCTTGATGTTATTTTTCTCATTTTAGTGTAAGACCTTTCTCTGTGGCGCAAATTGCTTGTAAATATGCTCTCACATGTGCATGGAAAATTTAGATTTTGAATGTTTGTGTTAAATAGCCATGTTAAAAGTGACCAAACCATGCTGGGAAGGCAATCAAAAAACGCTTTCATGTGTTTTAATGACATTTTAAGTCATTTTCCCATGTGCAGTGTTTAGAAATTATGATTTTAAAATCGTTTTTGGGGAAAAGGAATTGTTTATAAAATCATGACAAGGACATAATGGTGTATGGTTCTTTATAAGGCAATTGACTGTTCCTGATGTTATTTTTCTCATTTTAGTGTAAGACCTTTCTCTGTGGCGCAAATTGCTTGTAAATATGCTCTTACATGTGCATGAAAATTTTAATTATCAATGTTTGTGTTACATAGCCATGATAAAAGTGAACCAACCATGCAGGAAAGCCAATCAAAAAACGCTTTCATGTGTTTCAATGACATTTTAAGTCATTTTCTCATGTGCAGTTTTTTGAAATTATGATTTGAAAATCGTTTTTGGGAAAAAGGAATTGTTTTTAAATTCATGAGAAGGACATAATGGTGTATGGTTCTTTATAAGGCAATTGACTGTCCCTGATGTTATTTTTCCCATTTTAATGTCAGACCTTTCTTTGTGGCGCAAATTGCTTGTAAATATGCTCCCACCTGTACATGAAAAATTTTGATTTTGAATGTTTATGTTACATAGCCATGTTAAAAGTGACCCTACCATGCAGGAAAGCCAATCAAAAAACGCTTTTATGTGTCTTAAGGACAATTTAAGTAATTTTCCCATGTGTAGTGTTTTGAAGTTATGATTTGAAAATCGTTTTTGAGGTAAAGGAATGTTGTTAAAATTTATGTTCGCCATATGCCCCCAAATTTCTTTTTCAGGGTTGCAGCAGGGTGTTCTTGAGACACCCCTGCACCTTTGGAATAAATTCCTAATTTGTGATGAGCAAATTGTTAATCGCAAATTGCACCTTCATTTATATGAGCCTCCTAGCCCATGGAAATGAATGGGTAATTTGCAATTAGCAATTTTCTCAAACAAATTTGGAATGGTAAAGAATCGCTATTTATTCCTTAAAATTCGCTTTTTTGGAAATGCAAAATAGTTATATGATACATATGGCGGTTGATGTCTAACAAGATAAGAAGCTTATGGATACATTTATGATGACTGGTGCAATGAAGTAGAAATCACTTACTTCATTGGTATGCCTTTACAATAAATTATCTCCTCTGTATTCTTCATCAAGCGTAACTTTAATCTGCAATCCTGAGTAGGCCTCACCTTAAACAAACCTCTGGATAGGCCACATCTTATTGTCATCCTGATTTAATCATTTATAATGCTAGGGACAGATTTATGATAGGTGTATACCTCTTTTGTGCCACTTAGAAAACATTGTCCATGGGGAAATGACTTAAAATGTCATTAAGACACATGAATGTTTTTTTTTAAAACGTTTGCAATTTTTTTGGGTCACTTTCAACATGGCTATGTGTCTGAAACAGTCAAAATCTAAATTTGCAATGCACAGGTGGGAGCATATTTACAAGGAATGTGCTTCATGGGGAAAGGTCTTATAATGTAATATGGGAAAAATGACATTAGAGATACTGAAATGCCTTATAGAGAAGCATACACCATTATGTCCTTGTCATAAATTTGCAAACCATTACTTTTCCCCAAAAACGATTTTCAAATTATATTTTGAAAACACTGCACATGTGGAAATTACTTAAAATGTCAATAATTCAAAATTTGTGATTCCTTAAATGCAATGTATCAAAAAAAAATATGTAAAAAATGATATTAAGGATTTGGAAACTACCACCAACTTCTAGTTTGTGGTAATTTGCGAATTCTTTTCAAAAAGCATTTAAAAAAAAAAAAAAAAAAAAGGTCCCATATGACGCCCATACATGCCATTAGGGCATGTAGGTGTGCCATGTGCTCCCAAATTTCTTTTTCAGGGGTGCAGCAGGGTGTTCTTGAGATACCCCTGCACGCTTGAAAAAAATCCTATTTTGTGATGAGCTAATTGCTAATCACAACTTGCAACATTAATTCCTATGAGCCTCCTAGCCTATGGAAATGAATGGGTAATTTGCAATTAGCAATTTGCTCATTGCAAATTAGGAATAGTAAAGAATCGCTATTTATTCCTTAAAATTTGCTATTTATAATATGTAAAATATTTTGATGATACATATTGCAGTTCATCTGTAACAAGATAAGAAGCTTAGGGATAGATTTATGATGAGTGGCGCATCACCAGGGATGTGACAGTCATCCTGCGCCACTGTTCCGCCACCCATGTTGTGCTGCATTTACAATGCGGCGCAGCATGGGGCAAAAACGGCACAGATGCGTGACGCATCTGTGCCGTAAAGGTGGCGCATTGCTGGAGTTGTATCGTAAGTGCGATGCAGCTCCAGCAAGGCTCAGGGGTGCCCCATCTATACAATGCTGCGTCAAGACCTATGCCAGCTTCAAGCAGGCGCAGGGTTTTGAAGCTGCTTTCTCCTATCTGATTGTAAATGCGGCACACCATGGGTGGTAAAGCAGTGGTGCACATTAACTGGTGCATGCCTGGGGATGTGCCATTTAATATAAATCTGCACTTTAACATTTGAGTATGTGCAGGGGACACAGAGTCGTTGAGGCTTATCCAAGGTTAAGAACAGATGAGTCCTGTTCAGTGAAAAATTAGACATAGGCTTCACCTGCTCAGCATCGCTGGACATGGCTAAATAATAGCTGCAAAATGTTACTCTTGTTAAATAATTTTACTATTATAATCTGTGAGATTTGTCTCTTACTCTGCAACATCTCATTGTTGTTGTCTTTCTTTAAAGATAAAGACAACCTCAACATGAGCGACAATCTGCAATCAGTTGATTTTGACCTCATCATTGAACTTGTAATTGAAACATCAGTGGATGTTGATCCATTGGATGATTTAAATCCTGAGGATGAAGAAGAGCGTGATGAGGATGCAGATTTGTCCGAATTATATGATATAGGATGGGAAGCTGACCTGCTTGAGCCTTTGGAATTATAAACATTTATTTTTAAAATTTATAATCAATAAAAAGTAAAAAGGTAAACCGTTTAATTTAAAAATAAAGACACCTTCAAAAACAGGTTATGTGTAGTGTCTTCAATAAAATATTAAAATATGCTCATAAAATTAGATCAGATTCACATATAAAATAGCATAGGTAACATAAATATAAATGTCATTTCTTTTCTGGTATTTCTGTATTGTAAAAATGGCAATGACTAAAAAATCTTCAAATTAAAATGTCAAGTATTGTGTTATGTTTTTGATCACTATTACTGATTTACTGTTTGATAATAATGTTTAATAACATTTTTTATTATATTTTTCCTCAGATTCAACTGCAGATCATTTCAAGATTCAAATATGCCTACAAAAATAAGAGAGATAAAGGCTGCAAAACGTCAAAGACAGCAGGAGAAAAAAAAAACGCAGCAGTCCTCTAACAAAAAGATTTCTCAAGCCATGAAGAAAGCACCGGGTAAGAGCTCTAAATATTTCATAAGAAATATTTCTAATAAAAAAAATATTAGTACAGAAAATGTTTCAATCCATAACATGAGAAATAAATCAAATGGAAAGAAAAGGACAAATGAAAATGTTACTGCTAGAGCAAGAGATAAATCTGTGCATGATAGTAGAAGGAAACAACAGTTTAGGGAGATTCGTAAACGAATGTTCCGTAACAGGATAATTGGCAATTTGTTAAAAAATATTAAGAAAGGTCAACAGAAATTAGTTTTTTATAGGAGAAAAAAAAAAGTTGAGAAAGTTATTGATCAGGCTTTTGAAATTAAACGTAAGTTATTTATTTTGATAATCAATAGAATTAGGAAGCTAAACAAGGCAATTTTTGATTTCAAAAGAAATAGTAGATGGAAGAGAATAGTTAATCGTAGTAATTTTTGTGAAGTTTTTTCTGGAGAATGGATACATAGTTCAAGCTGTGAGGCATTTTTTAATGAAGAGAGTTATTTCCAGGATAATGATTTGGTGCATGCAGTTGACATCAGTGGTCGTGCTTATGAAGTGAAAGATGGTTGTCCAGTTGAAAAAGAAAAACTTGTGACAACAGAGGCAGAAGAGTTGTTAGGTAATGAGGTTTTAGGAAGACGTGCTAAGGGTCCTGTGTACACCTGGAAGTGTAGTAGTATTTGCAGTGTGCGACAGGATTCCATCAATTTGCTTTGTGATTTTGTACGGACATTTAACAAGAAAAGTTTGAAGCAGAAAATAAGGTTGTTGCAAGAATTAGATCCTTGCAGAGTGAGAGAAGTGACAGGTTTGCATGGTCATTCACTGGCTTGTCTTTCCAGGAGAGTATGCCAGAGTGTTTTTCATCATTTCAGGATGCTAGCAGTGCATCATAACAAAGTGAGGAAGTTAGTTAGACTGTTGTATTATGCTAAGAGTCCAGCAATTATGCTGAAACAATTATGCGCTGCTCTTTTGCATGGTTCTGAAATAGATGTGAAGAATATATGTGAAGAAATTGAGTTTTGTTACTTTGGAAGTAAAGAGGAGAATGTTGAAATTGAGCAAGAAGTAGAGGGTCATTTGGAAGATAGTGTACATGTTTCCAGTACAGATAATTTCCAGAGGGAAATTGCGACGTTTGACATGAAATCAAGTGAGAGGCCTAATTTCACTTGTGTGTGTTGTAGACGCACTTATTATAAGAATCAGACTAAGTTAGTGGATTTATATGCAAAAAGTGAAAGGGAAAATAATAGTGAATGGAAGGATTTTGCAACATACTTGATGGTAGAAAATTGTTTTGATTTGGGATTGGATCAACGTGTGTGTACTTATTGTTGTAACAAATTAAAACAAAACCAGATGCCTGCTAGAGCAGTTCATAATAATCTGGAATTGGTTGAGATTCCTTCTGAATTGAAGGACTTAAATACTTATGAATCTATTTTGATTCAAAGTATCCATCCCTTTCAGGCTATTGTAAGAATGGAGCCAAAGACAGGGAAATTGCCTCCATCAGATTTACAGAGAGGATTAAAGGGAAGAGTTGTTTATTTGCCTCTAGATTTCAAGAAAAACATTAACACAATTGGAGTAGAAAAAGTGGAAGAGGAACCTCTGGTTATCTTAGTTAATGGGGTTCCGACAAAGAATAAGAAAATATGGCAAGATTTAGTAGATGTTAGGAAAGTTAAAAAGGCAACATTGTATTTGAAAAAAAATAATAAATACTATAAGAATGTATATGTTGCAGAAGAGGAAGTAAGTGAGGAAGAGGATAGCGATTTGTGTGCTGGTCAAATTGAGAAAGTAGAACCCTCTACTAGTGAGGAAATATATGAACATTATAGTGTTCATCCTTTGCATTCAAAGGAAGTCATGGGGAATGCTATTGAGTTGTTTCAAATGAAACAAGCCAAAGGGAGTCCCATTAGTGTTTGGGAGGAAAGTTTGGAAGCTCGGTGTTTCCCACAGCTTTTTCCAACAGGTCAGGGAGGAAGATATGATGAGCGACCTCATCAAATTCCTGCTTCTGAATACCGGACTTTGCGATTGTATGCAGGAGATGCTAGGTTTCGACAATGCATTCCTTATTTGTTTCATCTCCTGTTTGAAAGCGATCTGTCTGGACTGTCATATGCAGTGAACCACATCTTGAAAAGTGGTATACACATGCAAAACATCTCGGCAAGTGATTTTATGGATAAAGTGAATGTCCAAGATAGTATTTTGGATTCTCACCTGATTAATCTCATGGCGTGTCAGCGTGGTACTAATGAGTACTGGTACCGTCGTCATGGTGATTTAAAATGTATGCTGAGGAACTTAGGTACTCCCACATGGTTCCTCACTCTGAGTTGTGCCGAGTATGGCTGGGAAGACTTACTTCAATTTCTACGAGAGGCAAATGCTAACGTAGAAAACATCGAATTCAAGACACCCGGAGAACTGTGCTCTTTGGATCCAGTCAATGTATGTAGGTACTTCAATCATAGATTTGAAGCTATGATGTCTTTCATCATGAATAAGAAGAATCCACCTCTTGGAGAGGTGTTGGATTTCTTCTGGAGAAAGGAGTACCAAGCAAGAGGTGCTCCTCATATACATATGTTGCTGTGGATCAAGGATGCACCTAAATTTGGAACGGATCCAGAAGACTCAGTGATGAGTTTCATCCAACAGTATTCTACGTGTGCTGTTCCAAACGCAAAGGAGAAGAAAAGCCTAAGAGAAAAAGTTCTGCGTTTCCAAAGCCATCGATGTGGAAAGTACTGCCGTCGTAAATTCCGAAACAAAGACAAGTTCTACACCAAATGTCGTTTCGGCTTTCCACGACCGGTGATTTCTAAAGGAAGAGTAAACAGTTTGATGTCTTCGCTGCGACACAATGTGATGAAGAAATCACCTAAAAACACTTACAATTTGAAGAGGAACGAAGAGTCCAAGTACATCAACGACTACAACCCGGTGATTTTGTCCATGTGGAATGCTAACATGGATATACAGTTTGTGGCTGATAACTGTATGGCTGTGGCTCGGTATGTGACGTCTTACATCACCAAAAAAGAGAAGACAGAATTGAAGGATATGTGGGAGGACATTTCCCATGAAAAGAGCCTCAGCAAGAAGTTGTACAGTTTCAGTCTGAAGATGTTGTCGCATCGAGAAATCGGAGCGTACGAATGTTCTGACCGGTTGTCTTCAGCAAGTCTCTATGCCAAGTCCAGGAGTATCGTTTGGGCGAGTCTTGGTCTTGTTGCAACGCGTAATCGAGTTCTCAAACCTGTGCGGGAAATTGAGTATTTGGCGGAAAAGGAGCCAAACAGTACCGACATTTTGAAGACAAACATGTTGGATACATATTATCCAAATCGAAGCAGTCACCTAGAGAATGTTTGTCTGTATGAGGTTCTGCAAAATTACATGTTCAAGAGGAACATCAAAGAAGATACTGAGAAAGGAGTGTATGCTGTAATAGGAAGTGAGGGATGTCTGGTCAAGCAAAGAAAATGCCACTTGATAAACCATCGAAAATTGAGTGGCGAATCTCCTGAAAAAAAGGAGTTTTTCTATTTAGCACTTTTGCAACTTTTCAAGCCTTGGCGTGCAGAAGAGGAACTGCTTGGAGATTTCCTCTGTTACGAAGACTCTTTCAATGCCGCCAAGGAGACCATAGAATGTCCTGCTTTTCCCAAATATGTAGAAATGTTGAATGCGGAAATTGAGCAGGAAGCAACGATTGCAGCCGAGATTGCCAGAGACAGTTCTCAGGACAGTCAGAGTTCTGCTTCATTGAGTCAGGATCCACTAGGAGGACCTCTTATTGAAAATGAAGCTGCCACTGCTATGAATGAGGTGGAAAGAGCCATGGCACATGCTCAAGAGGATGCGGTTAACTTAGAAGAGTTGGAAAGGCAACTCAACGTTGAGCAGAGGAAAATATATGACGAAGTTACCATGCAAATTGATCATGGATTAAGTCATGATAAGAAAGAGTGCTCATGTACGTCGTTGAAGCCTGTCCGACTGTACGTGAGTGGAGAAGCGGGAACTGGAAAAAGTTTCCTCATTAAAGCAATTTCATGCTATTTGCAGGAAAGGACAGAGTCATCGCTGTCTTGTGTTGTCACTGCTCCAACTGGACTGGCAGCACATAATATTAAAGGGATTACTTTACATCGTTTACTGATGCTGCCAGTGGAGCATGACAACAAATTAGAATATCACAAGCTATCTGGAGATGCTTGTTTTGAAGTTTCAAGAATCTTGAGGAAAATGAAACTTCTTATCATTGACGAAGTAAGCATGGTTTCCAATGTCATGCTTGCCTTTGTGCATTTGAGGATGCAAGAAGTTCTCAAAACAGAGTATGATGTGTTATTTGGTGGCAAACACATCATTGTTTTCGGAGATCTTCTGCAGCTGACACCAGTGAAAGGGCAACCTGTGTTCAAAATGCTCACGCATGAAGATACCAGGAAGTGCCTAGGCAGCATTGGCAACGTCAATATATGGTTAAACTTCAATTATGCTGAACTGCATGAAAATATGCGTCAGGCAAAGGATGAAGTTTACAAGACTATTCTACAAGATGTTAGAATTGGAAAAGTGACCGAGCATGGGAAAGAAGCTTTACATGCACGATTACTGTCAAATTTATATCCAGAACAAGATGTTGTGCCTGAGAATATTTTTCAGAAAATTACTGATAAGAAATCTGGAATATGTTTGATGCCAACTCTTGCAGAATGTGCCAAATTTAACAACAAAATGTTGCATTTAGAAAAGCAAGAGATTGTGAAAGTGGAAGCTATTGATAGAGTAGAGCATATGGGATCAACAATTATTTTGTCTGAGAATCTGAAAACAAAATTGGATTCATTAGAGAAGAGTATATCTAAAACTGCAGGTTTTGAAAAGACTCTGAATGTGTGCTTGAACTGCCGTATAATTTTAAGAAGGAATTTACATGTTGAAAGAGGTCTGGTAAATGGATCAATGGGTAATGTTGTTGATTTTGTGAAATACAGAAATAGAGATGGAATTGAATTTTTAAAAATTAAATTTGATGGCATTGAGGAAGTACAGCTAATTGCTCGTTGTTCTGCTAGATTTTTGCTTGTAAAAGACTTATATGTTCGCCGTAAGCAGTTCCCTGTTTGCTTGGCATATGCGGTGACAATTCATAAATCGCAAGGTTTAAGTGTAGACACTGCATTGGTGAATATTGGCAGTTCTGTGTTCAAGGAGGGTATGGCATATGTGGCATTGTCACGAGTTAGAACTTTATCGGGATTGTACTTGATTGAGTGTGATGTCAGAAACATTTGTGCAGATCTAGATTGTGTTAAGGAATACAATAGGTTAAGAAGAGAGTATGCGCCACATTTGCCTCAGTTTCCTTTGTTTGAGAAACGTCTGGTAGGCCGGAAACGAAGAAATGAGAACAATACTGGGGAGGTTGTAGCAAAAAGACAAAAAGTGAATGAACCTAAAATTACAAGCAGAAACAAAGAGGATTCTGTTGAAGATGTTGTTGGTTTTCAGTTTGAAAACAGTTCTGGTGTCAACTGCTATGCTAATGTAGTAATTAATGTTTTGTTTTCTCTAAAAAATGTAAAAGAAGAGATTGTGGTCAATTCTGATCAAAGATTTTGCAGTTTGTTAAATTCTGTGTTAGAGAAATGTACCACTGATAGAAGAAACATAGAAAGTGTGTCTGAAATTAGAAATCTGTTAGATAGATGTTCAGGCCAAACACAATTCTCTCAAAATATTCAGCAAGATTGTCAGGAGTTTTTAATGTATATGCTTGATGTATTACATGCTGAAGGTGTAGATGTAGATCAGCTGTTTGGGCTTTCTTATCAATGGCAGCATGACTGCGAGAACTGTATGGTATCAAGTACTACTAGTGTAGACTCAGAAAGATTTATATATTTAACTTTGCCAGACAGTAAATCAGTCTCCTTTAATAAGCTAGTAAAAGCTGCTAATCACAACATGGAGTGTAGCCAATGTAAATCTGAAATGATGTCCACATTATTTATACGAACATATGGCCAGTACGTCATTTTAATGTTCCAACGATGTAGGCCTGATGGAACAAAATTGACAACTTTAATAAAAAATTTTGTAGCTTCGCAGTTGTCAATATCAGGAAGGACTTTTGTAACTACAGCAATTATATATCATGACGGCCCTTCAATATCATCAGGACATTACACAGCTTATTTAAAGTCTAGAAATGGCTGGTCATTCTGCAATGATTCTGTTTTAATTTTCAAAAAAAAATTGCCGTATGACCTTAAAAACTCTTACCTGGTGTTTTTAAAACCAAAATTTTAGGAAAATAATCTCGGGATATGATCTGTGGAATTTCAAGAAGTTCTAATGGCTCCTACACAATTTGGCCTTGAGGATAAGTGTAGTTCAGAGACATAACTTCTAATCATAGGATTGGACATCATGGAGATGTATGTGCACTTTAAATGAGTTCAGAAAAACTGTTTCTTTTCATAAGCTAATTGAAGCAGCCAATCAAAACATGGAGTAGAGGGAATGTAAGTCTGCAATGCTGTCTACTGTTTTACATTGCTTTGTGATTAAAAGTGATGTAGAGAATTAAATAATTGTAGTACTCATAGAGGTAGTGTAAGTCTGCTTCATATTAAGCAGTATCAGTGTCATAGGAAATGTAGAACATGACTGAGCAAGAAGGGGAAGATATTACTATTCCAGGATTGTGAAAATGATCTTCAACATTTTAATTCTGAAAGTTGCGGAAATGCCAAATGATGGGATTGGCTTACAAGAAATCCAAGAGTTATAAATATCTCTGACTAGATTTGGCCTTGTGGAAAATAGTGGTAGAGAGCAAGAAGTCATTTATTGCATGTAACGTGTTTTTAAAAACGATGGAGGTTTTCTTTCAGAAAGTGGCGGGCTGAAAGTAATAACAGCACAAAAGAGTGTAAGCTGTTCATAGGACATCCTTGGACGTCATGGAAAGTAAGTTAACTTTAAGGAGTTCTGAATTTTAATTTCTGATGTTGTATGGGTTTTTTAAACACAATCATTTTGATTGTGTTTTTTTTTCCCCGCTGTTACATGATGAATACCTTCAAGTCACTGTTTTTAGTGAATTTTGATACATTCTGAGAACAGCAAAAATAAACCATTTAACATGTATAATTAATTCTGTACTGTTTGCATTTATGATGTATATGTAGAACTGTGTAGGAGGCATGGAGAAGGTGAGTTTTCTGTAAGTGTTAAATTTATTGTATGCAGTGCTGCACTTCTACGTATTCTTTCATATGCTGGACTACATCTGCACAATGAGATACCTAAGCAAAGGAAACACAAGTGATGTGATTGTGAAATGAGCAAAATAAATTGCACATATTTCAATTACATCACCTGTGTTTCCTATCATTACGAATCACATTGTGCAGATCAAGTTTAGGTCTGTCCAGGGAAACATAGGAGGTTTCTACTTTGTTGAAGAGTGCAGTGGACATGACTCACTTCATTAGTAGACTTTCACAGATATTATCTCCTCTGTACACTTCAACAAGTGTAAATCTCATCTTGAACTCTGAGTAGGCCTCACCTCAAACAAATCTCTGGATAGGAGACATGTTATTGGCATACTGAAGCGACACTTTTCTGAAACAAGAGCAATGCAAAAGATGCACCATGTTTTAAGATAGGCCTCACTTCATCTGCATCAAGATACTGTTAGTTTAAAATGTATATCTTTAGGATTGTGTAGAGGACCTGGAGAAGCAGAAGCTTCTGTCAGTGTCAAAGTTGTTGAAAAACTATTTGTCCTTCAATATTTTCCCTTGTCTTTTGTAATTTTTAAATACATATTTTAATTTTTTTCAAATGTTGGTTCTCTCTTTCACAGATTGAAAGTATAGAAATAAAATGTGATTAATTTAACGGCAATTACAAGGTAAATAGTTGTACTCTTTTCGTTACATTTCTATCACATTCACCTACTATTAGATCCACTGCTTCACTTCTTTAATCCTCAGTTTCCTGCCTTTGCTACTTTCCTCATTCCTTTCTCTATTACCTATTTACTCAACTCCTTCCACTCTTTTTCTCAGTCCCTCTGTTCTCATAGTTCCTCAGTCTTGTTCACTCACTCCATCTCTATTACTCTTAGTGTCTGTGAATTACTTTCCCAACTTTTTTTTTTTTGGACCGCTTCCCGGGAAGTTGCCCGGTTCGCAAACCAGTAGCGTTATGGCAGTCCACCATTTTGTGTTTCGGTCGAATCAAGATACAAGATGGAGGGCAAATAATGTTCAGAATGGGTAGAAGGGGGCACGGTAGATGTATCTTGACCCCCTTGGTTTTCTGAGGGTGGCTGAGGAGGACCATAGTTCTTCACTCTTGTTCACTCTCTCTGTTTCTATTAATGTCACTGTTTATGACTGATCAAAAAAATGTTTTTTAAAAAAGAACAGTAACTATAAGGGAAGGAAATAGACAGTTATGTTAAAAGAAAGACAGCTATAGGGAGTAAACTAAGGATACTGTTACCTACAATCCACTGCTGTTGATGTTACTGACCATGTCATGAATGATGTAATATGTGACATCATCAGCAGTGGATTGTAGGTAACAGTATCCTTAGTTTACTCCCTAGAGCTGTCTTTCTTTTAACATAACTGTCTGTTTGCTTACCTTATACTTACTGTTCTTTTTTTTTTAAAATATTTTTTTTGGTTAGCTTCCGGTACGCGTACCGGGTAGCGCTCCGGGAGCGAACTAAGAGAAATAGAGGTTGGCAGAGTTCCAAATATTCTACCAATTTTTTTATAATGGGGAGTTAGTTCTGAAAAGAACTTTTTTTTTAATGTTTTTGTTGTTTTATATTTTTTTTAGTATTTTTTGAACATTTTTTTACTTTTTTTGTATTTTCTGAACGTTTTAAAAATTTTTTTGGTTTTTTTTGGGGGGGGGGGAAACAAAAACGATCCATTATAAAGGGCTCAACAGGAGCAAAAAAAAAAAAAAGAATTTATTTTTTGGTGCGTTTCGTACAAACATTAATATGATTTTGAATTGCTCGCAAAATCAAAGTGATGCTACTTTCTCTGTAGCAGATGAAAGTGCCACATTCCACGCACACTTGCTTTACGTGCCCAAACAACATTTGGATGTTTGCGATCATCTCCCTCGCCTCTGGTCCCGACACCTCTGGAACCACCGATCTTCTTGCCATTGGGAGGGGATTTTGTTGTTCGTCACGTAGCTGGGCAGCACTATAATTATTTGGGTGCCACCTACTCATATGCCGATGCATAGTATGATTGCCATAACTGTATTTTTTATCAGTGCCCCTTGACAATCTATCACCGCATATGCGGCAAAACACGTAACGTGCATTCACTTTCTTTTGCCCCTCAGGAATTCTGTAGAATTGCCAGATGTAATTCTCCTTTCGATTGTACCTCCTGGGCTCCTCTGGCAAAAACTCATGCTCTTCCTCCTCTTCCTCCTCTTCCTGTTCTTCCTCTTCTTGCAAAATTACTTCTGCAGGTGGTCCTCTCTTTCTTGGATTTGGTGGAGGTGGTGGGCTAGCACCAGCTGAAGCTACTAATGAAGCCATCTCAAAGTCTCAATAAAGGGTCTTTCTCTCACCAAGATGAAAGTCAGAGTGATGAAAGAAGGAGGGGTTTTCATCATTTGGGAAAAACAAAAGTTCTAAACCAATGAAAAGTGTCCATTTTAGATCACATGACCTTGTATTACATCATTAGGAAACCAAAAGTGAAATGAACCAATGAAAAGTGTTATTACCGAGTCACATGACCTGCTATGTTTACGTTACGCGGTCGGCGCCGCGCCGCGGATCGCTTCCGGTTCGCGTACCGCTGCGCTTCCGGGTACGCGAACGTAGCACGTAATATGACGTATTACGCGAGAACGCGAAACGTCATGCTGACGCGAAGCGTCACGATGTTGTTTTGTAACGCGAGAGGTGCGCAAAAGGAACGTTTACCAGTTCGCGTACCGGGTCGCGCCTCCGGATTGAGCTAACGGGAAGCTAACCGGTACGCGTACTGGGAGCGAAACAAAAAAAAATAAAAAAAAAATTGTATAAAAAACATGTAAAAAATATTTTTCTTTTTAAAGAATAATACATTGTAAAGGTTTTGATATTAGCTATTAAAAAACCAATGAAATTCACTGAAAAAACCATAGGTTATAGACCATATATAGTTAGGAATTAGCATTTACAAAACCTTGAAAATTCACTGAAAAAACCATAGGTTATAGACCATATATAGTTAGGAATTAGCATTTAAAAAACCTTATTTTACTCACACAAAACCATTGAAATTCCATATATAGTTAGTTGTACTAACTATATATCGCGCACCCGCAATCCACTGCTGATCATGTCACATATTACATCATTCATGACATGGTCAGTGACATCACTGATGACATCACTGATGACATCTCAAATGACATCACTGATGACATCACTGATGACATCTCAAATGACATCACTGATGACATCACTGATGACATCTCAAATGACATCACTGATGACATCACTGATAACATCTCAAATGACATCACTGATAACATCTCAAATGACATCACTGATGACATCTCATTTGACATCAATGGTCACATCACTGATGATATCATTCATGTGACAATACAATGCATCTCCTCACACTTTAATATAACCTCTGTTACACCCAGTGTTAAATACAGAATATATATTTTTTAAACAATTGACACACCAATACTAGTTACTACATACGCACTCACTGATTCCTACGTCTACACACACATTCACTCATTCACCCATACAATCATTCATACATACAATCACTCATCTTTACAACACTATCATATGCACTCATACACCCTATACAGACACTCACACTCTGCCACTCATCCTTGGAGTTACTCACACACCTAGTCAGTCCTGTAAAGAATCAATCACACTTCCATTTTCTAATCTATACAGTTAAACATAGAGTACCTTACATTTTCAAATATATTCTAACACATACTTACTCTCTTATAAATCATTGATACAAGAACACATTGATCTGCACAGAGTCACACATCTCCCAGCCAGCCACACACACACTCAGTCTCCCATACAAATACTTGGACAATCAATCAATAACCCATATAGCTACTCATATAGCTACTGATCAACACATGCAGCAGTTTACAGAATACCAGACATAATGATGCACAAATTAAGACAGTTTAGTCACTAACCTATGCATTCAGTGAGACACATTTAATCACTCACTCATACAGTCAGTCACGCACCTACTAAAACCTTCATTCAGACACTTATACATCCACTCATTCAGTTGTGATGTGATGTCATCAGTGATGTCATTTGAGATGTCATCAGTGATGTCATCAGTGATGTCATTTGAGATGTCATCAGTGATGTCATCAGTGATGTCACTGACCATGTCATGAATGATGTAATATGTGACATGATCAGCAGTGGATTGCGGGTGCGCGATATATAGTTAGTACAACTAACTATATATGGAATTTCAATGGTTTTGTGTGAGTAAAATAAGGTTTTTTAAATGCTAATTCCTAACTATATATGGTCTATAACCTATGGTTTTTTCAGTGAATTTTCAAGGTTTTGTAAATGCTAATTCCTAACTATATATGGTCTATAACCTATGGTTTTTTCAGTGATATATATATGTATATATATATAGCAATCTGCATTGAAGACTGAGTGGATGTATAAGTGCCTGAATGGAGGATTTAGTAACAATGTGATTGACTGTCTAAGTGACTAATTTAAAGTGTCTCACTAAATACATGGGATAGTGATTAAACTTTGTGAATAGCTGTATCACTCTATCTCTTGTTGTGTAAACTACTACATAAGTTGGTTACTAGCTATGTGATAGTCTATATTAGTTATTAATTAGTTAAGTTAGTATTTGTATGGGATAGTGAATGTGTGTGTGGTTGGGTGGGAGATGTGTGACTGTCCAAAGATGTGTAAGTAGTTGATTTAGTAGGTATATGAGGTTAAGACATATGTGGAAACAGTTGTTTGGGTGAGTGAATCTCTTTATGGGTGTGGTGATGAGTAAATATATTTCTCAATGATACATGTCCAACAAACTAGAAATATAAAAGGCAGTGTATGTGACAGTTGTTGTATATAAATAAGTATACATAAGACTCAGTGATTGTATGAGTGACTGTATCGAAAACTGTATACTTGTAATAGTTATTTTATAACACACTAAGTATGAGTTACTATCTATATGAATAAATAAAGTGGTGTTTATATAAGTGTGTAGCTTAGTAAATGTAAGTATGATCAATTGTTTGCATAAGTGAGTAGGATTACTGCATAAGTGAATAGGATGTGTGCTGGTGTGTAATGTCGATGTAGTTGTATAAGTATATTTAACAGTGTTCTATTGATCTTTGTTAGCATATATGAGTGAATCTATAGGTAACTGTTTAGATGTGTGTGTAGATGTAGGAATCACTGAGTGGGTTTTTAGAAACTGGTATTGGTATGTCAATGGTTTCAAATATGGTACTCCATATTTTATAATGAGTGTGGAAAGGTTATACTAGTGTATGATAAGATGTATCAGATTGTCACATGGATGATGTCATCAGTGATGTCATCAGTGATGTCATTTGAGATGTCATCAGTGATGTCACTGACCATGTCATGAATGATGTAATATGTGACATCATCAGCAGTGGATTGTGGGCGCGCAAGTTATACTTAGTACAACTAACTATAACGGAGGAATGTCAATTAATTGTACGAGTGAAATGTCCAGCTAACTATAACACCCCTAAAATCTATGGTTTCTTTCAGCGAATTTCTAAGGGTTTTTAAATGCTAATTCCTAACTATAACATGTCTGAAACCTATGTTTTTTTCAGTGAATTTCAAAGGTTTTGTAAATGACAATTTTTAAATGTATTAATTGTTATATTCATTTTTTTGATACTGATTTACTACATTTGTTTACACTATTTATTTTTAGATATTTTATTTTTTTAATTACATTATAATTACATTATTCAGAATGAATTACTTTAGTTTAGATATTTTGCAAATAGGCAATAGACTTTTAAGTACAGTAGTTACAGTTGTTGCAATGGGCAACACAATTTCAAACACAATGCAACATTGAACTGAATGGGAATTTCTAGTTAAATGCAATTAGTTACTTCATGGATTATTTTTCTAACCATAGGACTGGATCCTAGATTCAGTCCTGGGACATCTCCTGTAAACAGTTGAGTAAAAGCGTTTTGGTTACAGTAGTGATTTTTAAGGAATATTATTGTATTTCACATAGAATCACCAAGGTTATCCTATGGGAGGAAATTCACTTAGCAGGTAAATAGTGTTATTGTTACTTTTTCTTACTCAGTGGTGGATCCTGGATTCAGCACTGGTGCATCTCCTATAAACAGTTGAAAGAATGCGTTTAAGCCATACAGTCGATTTTTAAGGATTATTTGTAGTTTGTGAAAATAGACACTTAGAAACTTTTCTGGTGAAAAAAAACCAGACAATGGATTCCTATGGAAGGAAATACAAGTTACTGGTAAGTACGGTTAGAATTACTTTTCAGGGTCAGTGCTGGGCTAAAAGATGCTACAAAAGGGGGTGGTGATGGACGGAGAACCTGAACCAATCAAACACTCACACCCAGTCAACAGATCTGGGTTTAATCAATCACCGTTCTTCAGCCCACTCTGCCACCCCAGTTCAGACATTGTCATATGCAAATCAGTCTGACCCTGTGCCTCATGGGAACAGTCCAGCCCGAACTGCCAAGCCATGCCTTCCCTGGACCGGAAACAAGCTTCCGAGGACCGGTCTCTGGCACTGCAGCCGTCTTCAGCCCGGCTTGCTTGAATCCAGTGGCAAAGTGAGCAAGGGACTCACGTCTGAGCATACCCTGCCAACTTATGGCGAACAAAATGGTACAAAAGGGGGTAGTGATGGATGGAGAATCTGAACCAATCAAACACTCACACCCAGTCAACAGATCTAGGTTTAATCCATCACCGTTCTTTAGCACACTCTGCCACCCCAGTTCAGACATGGCCATATGCAAATCAGTCTGACCCTGTGCCTCATGGGAACAGTCCAGCCCGAACTGCCAAGCCATGCCTTCCCTGGACCGGAAACAAGCTTCCGAGGACCGGTTTCTGGCATTGCAGCCGTCTTCAGCCCGGCTTGCTTGAATCCAGTGGCAAAGTGAGCAAGGGACTCACGTCTGAGCATACCCTGCCAACTTATGGCGAACAAAATGGTACACAAGGGGGTGGTGATGGACGGAGAATCTGAACCAATCAAACACTCACACCCAGTCAACAGATCTGGGTTTAATCCATCACCGTTCTTTAGCCCACTCTGCCACCCCAGTTCAGACATGGCCATATGCAAATCAGTCTGACCCTGTGCCTCATGGGAACAGTGCAGCCCGAACTGCCAAGCCATGCCTTCCCTGGACCGGAAACAAGCTTCCGAGGACCGGTTTCTGGCATTGCAGCCGTCTTCAGCCCGGCTTGCTTGAATCCAGTGGCAAAGTGAGCAAGGGACTCACGTCTGAGCATACCCTGCCAACTTATGGAGAACAAAATGGTACAAAAGGGGGTGGTGATGGGCGGAGAATCTGAACCAATCAAACACTCACACCCAGTCAACAGATATGGGTTTAATCCATCACCGTTCTTTAGCCCACTCTGCCACCCCAGTTCAGACATGGCCATATGCAAATCAGTCTGACCCTGTGCCTCATGGGAACAGTCCAGCCCGAACTGCCAAGCCATGCCTTCCCTGGACCACAAACAAGCTTCCTAGGACCGGTTTCTGGCATTGCAGCCGTCTTCAGCCCGGCTTGCTTGAATCCAGTGGCAAAGTGAGCAAGGGACTCACGTCTGAGCATACCCTGCCAACTTATGGCGAACAAAATGGTACAAAAGGGGGTGGTGATGGACGGAGAATCTGAACCAATCAAACACTCACACCCAGTCAACAGATCTGGGTTTAATCCATCACCGTTCTTTAGCCCACTCTGCCACCCCAGTTCAGACATGGCCATATGCAAATCAGTCTGACCCTGTGCCTCATGGAACAGTCCAGCCCGAACTGCCAAGCCATGCCTTCCCTGGACCGCAAACAAGCTTCCGAGGACCGGTTTCTGGCATTGCAGCCGTCTTCAGCCCGGCCTGCTTGAATCCAGTGGCAAAGTGAGCAAGGGACTCACGTCTGAGCATACCCTGCCAACTTATGGCAAACAAAATGGTACAAAAGGGGGTGGTGATGGACGGAGAATCTGAACCAATCAAACACTCACACCCAGTCAACAGATCTGGGTTTAATCCATCACCGTTCTTTAGCCCACTCTGCCACCCCAGTTCAGACATGGCCATATGCAAATCAGTCTGACCCTGTGCCTCATGGGAACAGTGCAGCCCGAACTGCCAAGCCATGCCTTCCCTGGACCGGAAACAAGCTTCCGAGGACCGGTTTCTGGCATTGCAGCCGTCTTCAGCCCGGCTTGCTTGAATCCAGTGGCAAAGTGAGCAAGGGACTCACGTCTGAGCATACCCTGGCAACTTATGGCGAACAAAATGGTACAAAAGGGGGTGGTGATGGACGGAGAATCTGAACCAATCAAACACTCACACCCAGTCAACAGATCTGGGTTTAATCCATCACCGTTCTTTAGCCAACTCTGCCACCCTAGTTCAGACATGGCCATATGCAAATCAGTCTGACCCTGTGCCTCATGGGAACAGTCCAGCCCGAACTGCCAAGCCATGCCTTCCCTGGACCGCAAACAAGCTTCCGAGGACCGGTTTCTGGCATAGCAGCCGTCTTCAGCCCGGCTTGCTTGAATCCAGTGGCAAAGTGAGCAAGGGACTCACGTCTGAGCATACCCTGCCAACTTATGGCGAACAAAATGGTACAAAAGGGGGTGGTGATGGACGGAGAATCTGAACCAATCAAACACTCACACCCAGTCAACAGATCTGGGTTTAATCCATCACTGTTCTTTAGCCCACTCTGCCACCCTAGTTCAGACATGGCCATATGCAAATCAGTCTGACCCTGTGCCTCATGGGAACAGTCCAGCCCGAACTGCCAAGCCATGCCTTCCCTGGACCGGAAACAAGCTTCCGAGGACCGGTTTCTGGCATTGCAGCCGTCTTCAGCCCGGCTTGCTTGAATCCAGTGGCAAAGTGAGCAAGGGACTCACGTCTGAGCATACCCTGCCAACTTATGGCAAACAAAATGGTACAAAAGGGGGTGGTGATGGACAGAGAATCTAAACCAATCAAACACTCACACCCAGTCAACAGATCTGGGTTTAATCCATCACCGTTCTTTAGCCCACTCTGCCACCCCAGTTCAGACATGGCCATATGCAAATCAGTCCGACTCTGTGCCTCATGGGAATAGTCCAGCCCGAACTGCCAAGCCATGCCTTCCCTGGACCGGAAACAAGCTTCCGAGGACCGGTTTCTGGCATTGCAGCCATCTTCAGTGGCAAAGTGAGCAACGGGCGCGTTTGCAGAGTTGTGCAAGGAGGGGGCATGGCCTCCCGCGCGATCCCGTTTTTTTAAAGAAACTTTTTTTTAAGATGGGTGGCTTTGTAGCCCCCCTTCTTTTTCTAATTTTTTGGACCTGTGGATTCCATTCCCCAGGGCCTGCCCCCAATTTATTTTGTTTAAATGTAAAAATTGGGAAGGGGGCCCTCCCGAGGCCATAATCTGCCCCGGGGACCCCATCCCCCGGGGCATGGCCCTTTTTTAAAATATTATTTTTTGGAGGGGGGCTACCTTGCCCCCCTCCTGTGGCCACTTATGGCCCCGGGGATCCCATCCCCCGGGCCACCTTTTTTTATTATTATTTTTTTTTAATATGCATTTTGGGGAGGGGGGCCGTGTGTCCCCCCTCCTGGGCCACTAATAGCCCCGGGGACCCCAGCCCCCGGGGCTGGCCCTCCCCGATGGGGGCCATGGGGGGGACCCCAATCCCCCCACGGTCCCAGCCAGCTCCTCACGTCCTGCGGGAGCCGGCATTGCTTTTCCACAAGGGGAGCAGCTAACATGCTGCTCCCCCTGTGGAAAAGCAATCTGCTTTGCTATTTGGAAGAGAGAGCAGGTTTGCCTGCTTTCTCTTCCAAATAGCAAAGCAGTTTGCAATTACAGGGTGGGAGCTGCAAGGCTCCCGCCCTGTCATTGCAAACGGCAGTGTCCCGGGGTGGGCACCCCGGGACACTGCAAGAGCCGGCCCGGGGGGGGGGTCCCCAGGGCCTCGACAAGTTTCCAGGAGGGGGGCCGCGCTGCCCCCCTCCCACATTTTACAAAGCCTCGGGGGTGGTGGTCCCCGGGGCTGGGGGGTCCGTCACGGACCCCCCAATTTGAATATTTAGTGCCCCGTGGAGGTGGCCATCCCCGGGGTGTGTGGAGGGGCTTGAGCCCCCCTAACACAGGGTATATTTTCAAAAAATAAAGCCCCGGGGGGTGGCGGTCCCCACAGCTGGGGGGGCCTGAGAGCCCCCCACACTAAATGTTTAGAAGTCCCGGGGGGGTGGCAGTCCCCGGGGCTGGGGGGTCCTGAGAGCCCCCCACCCAATTTAAACCCCCCCCCCACCACCCCGGGGCTGCGGGGGGGGGCGTGAGCCTCCACGCCTATATTATGCTAAAGCCCTGGGAGGTGGCGGTCCTTGGGCAGTGTGGGGGGGATTGGGCCTCCCACACTTTTTTTCTTCATGCCCCAGGGATTTGGCGCCCTGGGGGCTAATTGGTCTTGAAACGTGGGAGCCCGTGTTTTTTTTTTTTGATCGGCAGGATCCGCGCATCCTGCACAGATTTTGCTGATTTTTAAAAAAAAATCATTTTTGTTTTGCCTTGGGGGTCCTTGTGGGACCCCCTGAACAGGCATAGGGGGTCAGGGTGTTTCTACCCTGCCCCCTTTTTGCGTTATTTGCGTTTTTTTCATAGGTTTCTTGTGCCTCGGCACAAGATGGGTGCCAACACTTCCTGATTTAGAGTGTTGACAGCCAATTAGAATACAGCTAGTGCACGGCAGGGTGCTCTAGGGTGTGCGGGTCCTACGCGGCCATAGATATATATGTTCTTTTAAATGTGATTTTCTCAGGAACTAGTGAACGGATTTACACCGTTTAAGCAAAAGGCACGGTAAACAAACTTTACCTCAAAAATTTCTACCCGCAGGGATTCACGAGGCGGTTGTTACCACGACCACTTTGAGATTCCTCATACCATTACTCTGCAAGTCGGAACAATGACTTGCGGAGGGAGGGGAGGTGTTGGATTTAAAATCCAACACCTTCCCTAGTGTCTGCACAGACTGGAGTTGGAATAGTAAATTATATTATTCCAACATCCAGCGCCTCCCCTCTGTAAGTTGTTGTTCCGACTTGCGGAGTAATGGTATGCGGAATCACAACGCAGTCGTGGTAACGACCGCATTGTGATTCCCTGCGGTAGAAAGACTGCGGGGTAAACGTAAATATTGAAAAGGCACGAGTCTGAACTAAGGACTACCTCTTTGCCAAATTTGGTGTAATTCCGTTCAGCCGTTCGGGCTGTAGCCGCGTTGAAAGGTTCCTATGGAAAATTGCATGGGGAAAACACATTTTGGGACCCCCCTCTTTTCTCGGCCCCCGCTTGACGAATCACCCCGAGACTTTCAGGATAGGAGCGGACCGGAGTTGGCCATTAGGTTTGAAAATTTCGCGAAGATTCTTCATCCGGCGCCAAAGTTATTCCAAATTGAATGTTGCGGATTTCCTATGGAAAATAGGTCCTAACTATAACTATCTACTGGCGACCCCCAGTAGATAATATATATATATATATATATATATATATATATATATATATATATATATATATAGGAAGACCGTTCTTTAATTAGCCAATAACTATGGTGCAGTTTGATGAATCTTGACGAAGTGTTCAAAGCTAGTTTGCCACTCACTTCAGCTGCTGTCTTGAAACTTTCGGGGTGATACTTCAAGTGGGCACCAAGAAAAAGTGGGGGTCCCAAAACGTGTTTTCCCCATGTTAATTTCAATAGGAAACTTTAGACACAGCTACAGCCTGAACCGCTGAACAGAATGACACCAAATTTGGCAGAAAGATAGCTGCTGGTCTAGAAAGCGACCGTTTTTGACTGGTGTAAATCCATTCAGTAGTTCTATGTGCATGCACTCACTTATTCCAGTTCCAGTGTGTATGAAAGCTCACAGCCAGGTGAAGCTGGAAAAGTCCCCCATAAAAGCAGACCAAGCAAATTCTGTATTTTTTTGTTCACCCGCAGAGCAAAATCCAGTTTAATTCGCTGGAGAAAAACACAACATGAGGAATCCGTTCAGAGCATGTCCTTCGAGCATACCTCAGTCATATTCCCTGGTGACCTACCTCCTATGGCTAGTTCTATTCTAACTGCAGAGATGTTTGTGTCACTTGTAGGTTTACGGTTCATCTTTAAGCAAGTTAGCATGGTTGGGTAATGTGTGCACTGCACAGACCTCCGTGTTACCTGCAGGTCAAGGGTTGCTGTTTTTAGTAAGCTAGTTTAGAAGACTACTCCCATCTTCTGTACAGTTCAGATCTGTGTACAATCTGTGGTTTTCAGATTCGGACCCCGGCAAGGGCAAGTCAGCCTTTCCATTTCCAAAGGTCAATAAAATGTGAACCACAGCTGAGGTTGTTATCAAATGCGTGCTGTAATGGGGAGAGAGAGAGAGAGACAGCCTCCTCCCACCCCCAGCCCACGCTGCCTCAGTAACATCACATGCACACACAGTAGGCTGCACCAGCTAATCCAGACGTTACTTCTGCTGTTACAGCAGTGCCTGGATTGGCTAGGATGATGGATTCAACCCAGATCTCTTGACTGGGGGTGAATGTTCTGATATGTTCTGCATTCCGTCCATCAATTGTGTGTCTTTTGATTTCTCGCCCCAAGTGCGCCAGGTATGTCCAGAATTGGGTCCTGGGCTCACTGTGCCACAGGAATCAAGCTATCCTGGCTGAGGAGGGGTGAACCCCCGAAACTGGTCCTATGATGCTTGTTTCCGGTTCAGGGAGGACCTGGCTTGGCAGTTTGGGCTGGACTGTTCCCATGAGGCACAGGGTCAAGACTGATTTTCCTAAGATGGCCGCCTGGTAGGAGCTCTTCTTAAGAGCTCCTAGTGCTTGGGATCCCATTTTTGGATTTTATCCCTGTTAGCACCCATTACCACGAGGAATCGCATCTCGAACAAGTAACTGGAATTCAAACTTAACACTTGAACCTGATTTTCGGATGGCTGGAGCTCATCGTGGGTCCGTGCTCGTTGTCTGTGGTCCGTGATCGCCTGGGAGGCGCTGGACATCAGAGGAGTACGAGTCGGCTGAGGGCTCCGACGCTTGCACCGGACCATCGGCGGAGACGGATGTCTGGAGCCTGTTGCATATCCTGCAACCACCGAGGAGACTGGCATCGCTGGGCACGAGACTAGTGACTGGAGTCCACCGGGAGAGCTGTGCTGCCCACTTGAGGTCTCCGAACCGCCCACAGTCACCCCCATCATCACCAGATCGGTCCTAGGGACGGGACTCGCACCGGGAGTATCGTGCCGGGAGTATCACATCGAGAGTACCATCCCCACCGGGAGAATCGCACCGGGAGTTTCACCCCCATCATCACCGGATCGGTCCTAGGGACGGGACTCGCACCGGGAGTATCGCGCCTCTGCCCAGACGGAGCAATCGGAGGGTAAGCCAGGAGGCAATCTGGCCGTGAAGAAGATTGTCATGTAGAAAAAAATGGGACTGGGGTTGCACACGGCATCGACAACTGAGGCGGGCTGGGATGCCTCACGTCCCGACTGCAACTACGATCTGCACCCTCGCCCTGCACCACAGATGAGCGCTGTCGCACTGGCTAATTTGGCAAGCGAGGCGTCTCCCCTGTGCCCGGCGTGTGTGATCGAGTAGCATCAGTACAGCATGCTCCCTGAGTGCCTGAATTGCAGAATGGGGCTGCCTGCCTGCCGCCCAGTCCTACAGTTCGGTTCTTTACCAGTGCCCGGCTTGCGTGATCGAACAGCCTCAGTGCAGCCTGCTCTCTGAGTGCCTGAAGTGGAGCGTGGGGCTGCCTGCCTGCTGCCCAGACCCACAACTCTGCTCTTCACCTTGGTTCCAACTCCCTGCAACCCCTCTGTTGCCACAGGGGAATATAGTGAGCCGAACTGCAGACCGTGCAGGGGGTGGATGTGCGCGTTCGCTGACGACCACGATGTCCTGAATCTTAAAATGTATCTGCACTCAAATTACTATCGTTGACATTCATGTTGGTCTTCCATTCTCTGTCCGGAATCTTAAAATGGTATCTGCATTCAAATTATTACCGTGGACATGTCGGTCTTTCCATTGTCTAAAATGGCTGGGGCCATAAACTGGAGCAATAAATCGCCTCCACTGCCCCCAGATGACCACGAGGCTGCACAACAAATCGGCCAGGGGTCACCAAAACAGAGATAAGACTTTCTCCTTCTCACCAAGCAACATAGAAGCTGGACTAACTCGACTTGCCCCAGAGTAGAAAGGGAAACTAAACTCTATAAATTCTAACAACAACAGACAAAGGACTACTATTCTTGTCTCTCTATACTCTATTTGGTGGCCATCTTAGACTAGTCCTCCACTTTGGTGGCCATCTTAGACTAGTCATCCACATTAACTGACTATTCTGTAACTACCCACCCACCCTCACACCCCCCCCTCATCTACCTACACCTCTTCCATCATGGAACGCATGGGCAAGCACACATGCAAAATTAACTACCCACCCGAGCTCACCAAAAAAAACGCCAAACGCTTCAACCACAACTTCCTGAAGGCCCACCCCGAAACCCCATTTGTGGACACCTACTTTTCTCTGATCAATGGAGCCACGAGCACTGATATCATCCTCTACACTAAACTTAGAGCACTATGGAGGAAAGCGCTCCTCTCCTTTCTCACTACCTCCACCACCAGAAAATCCGCTCATGGTCTAACACTCTCTATCACACCATCCCAACTCTTCCCAGGCAGAGCCACTATCACTATCTACAACAACGGGATCATCCTATTCCAATCCACAGATAGGAACCTTGACCTACTCAACAACCTGTTCCCCACCTTCATAGAACATATCTCCAATCGTCGGACCTCCATTCCTAACACCTCACACTACACCACACCGCCCACCCCCAATCATCAATCTAACATTCCTAACGACACACACCTCTCCCCTCCCCCCAGCGCTCTAGTCAGTCACCCACCCGATGTAACTTCTTCACACCCCTCAATCATAGGCGTAGATCACTCCCCCTCATACATCCTCCACACACCCTCCCCCCTACCCCCCACCTCACACTACCTACGAGTCTCGCAGATGTAACTTCTTCACACCCCTCAATCACAGGCGTAGATCACTCCCCCTCATACATCCTCCACCCCCCCACCCCCCTACCCCCCACCTCACCCCTCCTTCAAGTCTCGCAGAACCCACCACCTCCCCGAACTTATCTCCCCCTCCCCGCGGCAGGACCATCTCCCACCCTACCATCCCCCCCTACTCTCACTCCACACTACCCCACTCTCCCAACTAGACTCTCAGAACACACCACCACCCTTACCTTAACCCCTCCTACTCTCTCCCCCCATTCTCAGCCCCCACTACCTTACCTGCACCCCATCATATCCAGCCTACGCTCATCCCCCAACCCACCCTCGCCGCCCCCCACCAACTCCCTCACCTTTGCCTCCAACCTCCCCCTACTTCATCCACACCCCTCACCCACAAACTCTCTCAACCATCGAGTGTCATCCCACTTACTATTACCGCAGAGCCCTGCACTATCGCTAGCACACCCCTCCCCCCCACTCCAGTTCCCTGTTCAACCAGTCGCCCACGGCTCGCATCACCAACACCATCCCCACTCCAACTCTGGACATGATTATATCCACCCTCCTACAAGTCAAAGAAGATCTTCACTTCATCAAAGAACTTCTTTTCACACACCCTAGACACCCCCTACCCACCACCACTTCTTCGTACAACAAGCTCTCCACCCTCTCCACAGACCCTCTCACTCAATACTCCCCGCGTTGGCCCTCTATCCCCGCTCACAATCACACCTACCGCCCCCGTCGCGCCCTCATTCCCCTTTCGGACCACGACATTCACACCCTCCTCCGATCATATGTTCCAGGTCCCTTAAACCACAAAACCACCACACACCTCCCCATATCCACGATTCTCTCAAATCCCCCTAGGCCCCCCACACAAAGCAACAGAAGCTCCGTCCCCAATAATCTCAGAAAAGTCCCCCTCTCTCTAGAACACTCAACCACCACTCTCACCCCCAGACTCAAATGCATCCTACGCAACTGCAGATCGGCCCGAGACACTCCTCCGACATCGCGGATCTCATCATAACAATGGACCTTGACCTAGCCATTCTGACTGAAACCTGGCTTACTGAATCCTCTACACCTATAATGGACATTCTAGTCCCCCCCAACTACCACATCATTAGACTCGACAGGACCGGCAAGACGGGCGGGGGAATCGCATGCATTTTTAGGAGCAACCTCTCTGTTACTAAAGTCACCTCCCCCACCCTCACCTCCTGTGAACTCAACTGCCTCAACATAACCAGCGAGGGCAAACCTGCATGCTCTTTACATGTCATCTACCACCCGCCCGGGGACAACCTCTCCTTCACCCAACAACTCATGGAAATGATTTCATCCAATGCCGGACAGCAGATCACTCAAATCTACCTGGGGGACTTCAATCTCCACTGGAACGATCAGAATGATGCAGTGGTGAATAGTCTCAAAACCTTCCTTAATGCGCTTGACCTCACCCAAATCTGCAACAGCCCGACACATGAGCTCTATCCTCGACCTTATCATCGCTAAAGAGGACTCTACCCAACTGGAGGCAATCCAACCCGGTGACTGGTCAGACCACCACATTATCACATTCTTCATCAACGAAAAAGGTAAACCTTACCCGGCTCAACCCACCAAATCCAAGATCTGGAAAAGGGACCTGAAGAAACTTAACCCCAACTCCTTGCCTTCCCACACCTGCAGTCTCCTCCTTCCCCCTTCGGACGCCTCTGACGTACAATCTCTGACCGACTTCTACCTCGACACTATGACCTCAATAATCAACGAAGCCGCCCCCCTGCAACTGAAGAGAGTCTCCATCAAGAACTCGAACCCATGGTATGATGGTAGACTCAATGAAGACAGGCGTGCCATGCGAATGGCAGAGCGCACCTGGAGATCAGACCCCTCAGCACTGCACCTTAAAACTCTAAAGAATAAGAGAAATGCCTACTTTAGGAAAATCAAGCGCTCGAAATCTGACTTCTTTAGCCTCCAGCTGGACCAAGCAAAAAACCGACCAAGAAAACTGATGGATCTAGTCAAAAATCAAACCAAGGGGCAACCTTTACAATCAAACAGCACAACAAGCGATATACCATCCTGTGAAGGCTTTTCTGCTTTCTTTAAGCTAAAGACTGACAATATAAGAAGTGATCTCCTCAATGATGTAAGCCGGTACTCCAGCCCCATCAGCATCACTACCACTCAACCCAAAAACAACGCGGCATGGTGGTCCTTCGACACCTACTCTGAAGAATCAATTTACAAACTGCTCAGCACCTTGAAACCCTCTAATCACCTCTCAGACCCCTAACCTGCTAATGCCGTAAAAGACTTCACCCCCCTGCTCCTCCCACTCTGGACTAAAATCTTTAACAGTTCCCTTCAACAAGGACTCATCCCAGACTCCCTCAAGGTGGGGCAAGTCACACCTATACTCAAGAAACCTACAGCTGACCCGGCTGACCTAAACAATTACCGCCCTATTACCAATATCCCCACCCTGGCCAAACTGCTGGAAAAATGCGTACAACTCCAACTGACAAAACACATTGATCAGTTTGACCTCCTCAACCCTCATCAAGCAGGCTTCCGAGCAAAACACAGTACGGAAACGGCTATGACGCATATAATTGATGACGCCCTCCAAATCCTTGATCACAACGATTCCTGCCTCCTCATCCTACTTGATCTCTCCTCAGCATTTGACACTGTCAAACACGAGAACCTACTGGAGTTGTTAAACACCAGAATGGGTTTATCCGGGACTGTGCTCAAATGGTTCACTTCCTTCCTACATAACCGGGCTCAAAAGTTCAAGATCAACAACGTGCTGTCCTCATCTGTGCCTGTAACATTAGGCGTCCCACAAGGATCTTCCCTATCCCCCACTTTGTTCAACCTCGTCATGGAACCACTCACCACCTTGCTTCAAGCTTCTGATGTACACTTTCACATGTACGCCGATGACACTCAACTTTACCTCAAACTACAATCCCCTGATGACATCAAACTTCTGAACTCCACGCTCAGAAACACCCAATCATGGTTGGCAGATAATCACCTCAAACTAAATGCTCTGAAAACTGAGTTCCTGCTGATCTCACCTCCTGCGAAAATCGCCATCACCCAAACCTGGCTCCAGCACCTAACTGCACTCAATGTCCAACCCACCATCGTGGACTCCGCAAAATCCTTAGGCATCACACTTGACACCAATCTCAACATGCAGCAACACATTAGCAAAGCTACTAAAGGAGCTAATTTTCAAATCAACACTTTGAGGAAACTTAAGCCCTTCTTCCCAGCTAAGGACTTCCAAACTGCTGTACAAGCCCTAGTCATCCCGCGCATAGACTACGGAATTGTGGCTCTCAGCGGACTCCCCCTATCAACAACCGCACCCCTAAGAGCCTCCTTGAACGCTGCAGTGAGACTTATCACTGGATCAAGAAAACATTCGCATATATCCCCTGACTTAAAATCCCTGAACTGGCTGCCTTTTGAAGCCAGAATACAGTTGAAAATTGCCTCTATGACACACTTGGCCACACACCACAAGTCACCTAACTACCTCACTCAAAAGCTGACTATATCAGGAGGCTCGAGATCCAATAGAAGCACAAAAAATCTCCTCCTGAAACCTCGAAGATTCCGGAAGGAAAAAACATACAAGCGCTCCTTCTCAGGGATGGCACCCAGGATCTGGAATGCACTCCCTCTTGAAACTGATGAAGCAAAGCTTCGCATATTTTGCGGACTTGCTGTACTCATGAACCTCGTTTATGTGTAACAAGGTAACAAGTGTACGTCTTACTAACATTTATATTAAGTTTGAATAAGGATCATGAAGCTTGCACATGTGTTTTACTAAAATAATTTACTCGAGTCACTTAAAATGTCTGCCGCTTGTATTTAGTTACTGCGCATGCGTCAGCCACACTCACGTGTCCTGACGCGTCTGCAGAGTTGGAGGGAAAATTATGCGCATGCGTAATACATAGCTTGGCCCAATGTGGTACTGCTCGTGCCACTGCTCTTGTCACTGTTTCTATGTAGCTAACATTTAGACTGCATAAGTATATTTTTATGATGATAAGTTGAAAGTACAACCCTGTGATGTGATTTCATAATGTTATTTCTATGTATTAATTTGTTCTCGCTTACTTTTCATGTACCGCGGGGAATGGGGGTCCGAACTGATTGGGAGCCATATTGACGGTCTCTTCTGCGCATGCCCATGGAGCATTGAAAGGTGGCCACTTTGGACAGTGGAACTCAGCCAGCTGGCAGCCACAGTCAAGATGCGCCTGGGAAAGCCACCTCTGCGCTACGAGAACGGCGAATGTTGCTCCTCATGTGTTACATTGTTAAACTTGCCATTGTATTTCTGCACAGTTTCTCATGGGAACCCCAATCTTGCTAGGCGGTACCCAAATATGTAAAGTAGGCATACAAATCTTGTATTCTGATTGGTGTGTTACCCAAATCCTACCTTAGGACCAATCCAAATTGAGGGATTCTGACACTTTGCAACATTGGGGGGTGGTACACCGTCCCAAAGAGTATATTTACCCTGGGTTCACCTAGGGATTTTGTCCGACTTGTCTGGTTTAGCTGACCTGTCACTGACCCATCATACTCAATAGGTGACTGAAGATACAGAGAGCTGCGGAGCACTCTGTCCGAAATTGACCATAGACTAAGGTTTTACTGAACCTTAAAGTGCTGGCGAAGCACTTTGCTGGGAGTTCGTTGACCCAATCGGGGTCTTGATCGATAGCTGCAGAGAGGGTGGAGCGCAGGCGTTGCTTCCAAACTGCGGGTGCGGTCCTGTCCTGAGAGGTCCTGTCCTGAGAGGTCCTGTCCTGAGCGGTCCTGTCCTGAGGGTTTGCTGTCCTGTCCTGAGGTCCTGTCCTAATTCCTAATCTGAGGGTATCCTGTCCTGTCCGGGGTGTCCATTCTGCACCTGCTGTCCTTTGAGGGTTATCCTTCCTTGAGGGTTTCCTGTACTTAACTGACCCGTGGCCAGGGTTTGGTTTCCACACCAGTCTAGGTAAATACTGCTCTAAGTTCTTTAAACTTGCACCTTTCTATATTTCTGTCTTTTGCTTAAATAAAGACACACCTTTGCACATGTTGATTTTTCCATGCTTTTGCCGCAAACTATTGAAAACGTAAAGTCATTTGCATAATTTTCTTGATATGTTCTCATGTCACCTTACCTTTTAGAAATTATATTTTGCATTGCAGTTTGTCATTTTCTGATATGGTCTAGAACCTCCTTACCTAGACTGTTTAAAGGTCCCTTCACTTTAAGTTTAGCGTGTTACTCCTTGTAGGCTCTCCTATAGTTACCCATGCATAGTCTGTCCATGCTTAAACATTTCTGAGATTATATAGTATTTTTCCATTTGCATTTTCATAACAGTATTTCGATGATTACTCTGTCTTTATTTCTCTATAGTTATATCATTTACATCATCCTAGTTATTGAATGTCTTGTTCTTGTATATCTTATGCACAACGAAAACGAACTTTAGATAAACATTTTAAAACTTCCAGTTGTCCGTGGTCATTTAAACAATATTGAATGTCATTTGAAATTGCATTTTGCTGCCTTTCCTTTTACCGCTAGGCCCCTGATCCATTGAAGTCATAGGTACCCGTGTCGGTGGATGGTAAGTCGGGTACACTGAGTCATAACGATAGGGAACACGCACACAATTGGTAGCAGCCCGTGAAGTCGCCTGGTCAATGAATAGTGTGAATTGAAAGTATATGGGCCCTGAAGCCGGAAACGGCGTAATCATTGGCTGGGTGACCTCGCGCGCTCTATCAGTTTTCTGGTAGATCAGAGGATGGTTAGGGACTAGCTAAAGGTTAGGCAGGATTAGTTAGACTAGTTGAGTCGGAAGCTGCTAGTACATTAATGCTGCTAAAAGAGCGGCTGTTCAGAGAGAGCTGATCATTCTCTTGTGAATACGCTGCTGAAATTCATGAATTGCTGTATTGTTATTATTCTTGTTCTTATATTGTTATATGTATTAATCCATGCATTTGTAAACCGTATTGTTTCTTGTTGTCCGAACTCCCCGGGGAATTGAAAGGGCAAGTGGTGAATAGAATCCATTGTCCTGAGGTCACAGGCTTAAAGGAAAGTTAGGTGCAGGTTAGGATAACCGGGAAGCACTAACTAGGGTTTTCTGAATACATGTGTGAATAAATGTCAGTAACGAGGTTCATTGGCAAAATTCCCATAGTGGCGTAACCTAGTAAGGGTCACATCGGAAGAGTAGCAGGTTCCTCGGAGCTTGGATGAAAGCAGAGGGGTCCGCTGGGAAACCTTAAACTCGGAACATATCCCGGAAAGAAGTGGATGAGTTTAGGGGAATAACAGGTTCACTGATGCTAGAGTGAAGGGTAGGCGGAAGAGATCTGCCCGCAGCGCGTGAAAAGTAAATGGAAGTAGTTTACTTGCAGCGAAACAAAGCTATCCTGTCTAGACACTTGAGCACTGTGGCGAATGTGTATTTGTTGTAAAATAACCAAGCACTGAGCACTTTAAAAGGAAAGAAAGTTTCCGTTACCTTGTGAAGGGAGGGAGTCAGTCGCGAAGCGTCTCTGACGTCACTCCGTGCCGCGCTGGGATTGGTAGAAACAGCGGGCGGGTAGCGGGGCTGGAATTGTAAAGGAGGGGTGAAGCGCCGAGGAGTGAGAACTGTCTCACGAAGGGGCCGCGCACCCATTGGCCGAAATTATTTGAACGCGCGCACCTCATTGGTTGCACG
Organism: Lissotriton helveticus; assembly: GCF_964261635.1. Classification (NCBI taxonomy): domain Eukaryota; kingdom Metazoa; phylum Chordata; class Amphibia; order Caudata; family Salamandridae; genus Lissotriton; species Lissotriton helveticus. The sequence goes on from NC_136057.1 coordinate 1,362,746,552, forward strand.
CAATTGCAAGGCGCGTTCTGATTAGAAGTAGCTTTGTAAACAAAGTTAAGCGTAGAAATCGTATGTGGCACTCGTATTGTCCAGAGACTAGACCCGATCCAAGAAACCAAGGGTTTGAGAGGGATCAGTGGAAAGCCAATAGATACGATATTATGTACGGAGGAAAGAGAAAGATGTCCCTTGTAAGTCGGGTAAAGAATTATTTCAAAACGGACAAACCGATTAAATCTAGAGAAGGCGTTATTGTCCCGCCACCGAATACTCCTGCCTCATTCATGATGTTTGACCGAGGGTACAACACCTGTGTGTGGTTGGAGAATTGGGTGAAGTACACAAAAGATGACGGAGTATTGGCTTTTCCGTTAGACGGTACTTTTAATGGTAGAATTTTATTCAATTTGAGAACCCGCATGAATGAATTACATCCCAGACCGAGACTAACGCAGTATGAGGCATTGGAAGAATGGGAGATTGAGGCTTTTGAAAGGGAGAAACCCCGAATGGACAAGGGTCTGACTAAATGGTACCCCAGGCTGAAACAAGAGACCAGGGATAAGAGGATGAAACAGTGGAGGCAGAGCATGATTGTTGAGGGTCTGTTTCCTATGATGCCAGCATGTACCCCGTCGGGGGGAGAAAAAAGGACAGAAAAGTGTAAGCATTGGGGAGCCCTTGGAGAGTCAGATGATGAATTGTTAGATGACATTTTTACGAGAAGTCCGCCCCCTTATAATGAGGGAGCCCGAACTTCCAGTGCAGGAGAGAACCACCAGCGTCCATCTATTAAGGAGGAGGACAGATCCCTATGTAGGGGGGGAGGGGGCCAGGTAGTGCCCTATTTTGAGAAGCCCGAGCCCCCGGAGGTACGCAATATATATCCTAGAATGCCCGAGAGCTCAGAGGAAAAATATTCCCGTGAAAGAACATTTTTCCCCAGACCTCTGTATGAAAACGAAGAAAAGCCAGTAAGTTCAGGAGTACCCTTTTTGCAGGCTCCATATGGGGAAGAGCGTAGGTCATTTGGCACAGGAACTTTGTTCCCGAAACCAAATTATGGTGGGGGACCAAGTGAGATGCATCCTACTGCCCCGAGTTTTACGCCTCAACTGACCCCACAGATGATACCTGACCGAACATTAGGAAGAGTGTTAGATGAAAGAGAGCAAGAGGCCATAGCTAAACAGAGGTCAGAAATAATTCAGAAAATTTCCCAGTTAAATACCAGTCCTGAAGCTTTGACTATTCCGGTAACAATCGGACCAGTGGTTCCGTTGTACGGGAATAATCAAGGAGGTCTGAACCCTCCAGTTATGAACCCGATAATGGCCCCACCGAGGCAAGAGCCCCTATTGATAGACGATCAGTCCAGTGAGTGCGAGTCTGAAGTTGTGTTCTTGGATCTACCAAACAAACAGACCGGAAAGGGAGTGCAGAAGAGGCATAATCCTTTTGATACGAAAGAAATTAAATTAGAGTCAGTAACGGGTACCAGGAGTGTCTCTTTGGTAACGCCGGAAGAAATTGAAAATTGGAGTCGGGAATTAGAAAAACAGGCTCCACAAACGAAACCTTTAGACCTCTACAAACTGAGAGTAGAAATAGAGGAATTAATGGCAGGAAATGTGGGGCTAGATAGACTGAACACCTATTCTGAAGAAGAGTTGCTGTTCATGTGTAAAAGCCTTACCCGGAGTACTAGGGTGCTCCACGAAAAACTGACAGACACCGCAGCTAGTATGGGAATAGATATATCCAGATCAAAGCCCTTGCAGAAACCATACCGAGCTGAGTTCTCAGACAAAGATTTAGAACATTTGAATGTGTCAGGAAGAAAGTCGCAGATTAAAGAGTTGCTTGCAGTTTTGCAAAAATGGGGAGACGTGGAAAAATGGAAAACGAGGTGGGCACATAAGAAAGAGGAGGCCCGCTCCAGACAAGCTACCCCTGAGTTCCCTCTGAGAGAAGTAGACAAGCCCGAAACTTTATGCCCCATGCGTGAAGTACCCGGTGGGAGATATGTGCACGTTCCGTGGTCCAGACAGGATATTGTGTCCTTTACTAACGATTTCCCGAAACTGCGGGAGAAGCCAGTTGAATGGTACCAGCAAGTGGAAAGGTTTGTAAAGGTGCAGAAATGCCTGTGGAAAGACCTGGATGGGTTTTTCGACATTGTGGTCCCGGTCGATCTATGGACCGAGTGTAAAATAGCCATAGCCTGGCCTAGTGAGGAGTATACAAGAGATAAAGAAACAGGGGAACCTTCGAAGGAAGTCATGAGAAAGTATGAACAAGTAATTCAGCACTTGAAACTAAAGGTGCCAGCTAAAGAAACTGATTGGACCAGGATAGATAGAACAACGCAGGAAAGAGAGGAGACAGTGCACTCCTATTATGAAAGGCTGTTACAGGTGTTTAAAACATACAGTGGTATAGATAACATCGAGATGAAGGACATGACGCACTTCATTTACAGGTTTGTAAACGGTTTAAGACCTGAAATTTGTCAGTGGATAAAGGATAACAAAATCTGTTGGCACTCCAAAAAGGTAGATGAGGTCCTGCGGTACGCAAAGTACTGCGAGGACGAGATGGCAGAAAAGAAAAAGGCTCTCAAGGAAAAAGTGATGTGGGCTCAGGTGAAGCTCGCAGAACAGCAGGAAAAGCAGTTGAGTAACATGGTCAAAAATGCAAAGAACGAAGGCCCTGGGGGAGGGGGAGGAGGCAAGCCCCGGCCCAAAATGAGCAGGGAGGAGGCTATGAAGAAATTTCCCTGCCATCAGTGCGGCGAAATTGGACACTGGCGCAACGAGTGTCCTTACTTGCCCGAAGATAACCCCAAAACTCCTGATTTAACTCCACAGACGCAGAAAGAGAGACCAAGAAAGACTCAACCACAGGTAAAAACAGTTCAGGTGCCCCGAGCACCAAAGCAAGTGTACAGGGGAAAACAGGCAGAGGGAGATGAGATAGAAGTCTGGGAAAGCAATGAGAACAGAAATGCAGCAACTTCGCAGTATCTTCTAAATGATACCTTCCTTTGTGATGACCAGTACTGACGGGGCCTGAGAGGGGAGGACGAGGAGTGCGTACTTGGCGCCTCCTTGCCGGTAGACCAGTCCGGACCATACATTGAAGGAAAGGTTGACGGAAACGATGTCACCTTTCTGTTGGACACTGGCGCTACCCGTTCTACTGTGAGAACAGTGGACGTTCCAAACCTACCCCTCTAGGGAGAAGCCATCCAAGTAGTGGGTGTATCTAATCAATTGATTAGTACTCCTGTTACCAAGCCCATGGAGATCTCAATTGGAAACTTTAAGGAAATGCATAGATTTGTCGTTTGCGACACCAGTCCAGTAAACTTACTAGGACGTGACTTGCTGTGCAAAATGAACTGTACCATCTTTTGCACACCAAAGGGTGTTGAAATTCAGACCCCAGATGAAGACGGCATTTATAAATTAATGTTAGTCCGCCCTGACTCGGAAATTAAACGAATGACCATGCAGGATTTACCCCAAGAACTCCAAGAAGCAGTGAAGCCAGAGGTGTGGGACTTTACTGGGAAAGATGTAGGGTTAATGAAAAATGTGGACCCCATACAGATAGCAATAAAGGACAATGCGGTATACCCCAATACTAAACCCTACAGGATGAATGCAGAAGTGAAAGCTGGTGTTGCTGTGGAAATAAAGAAATTGTTAGAAGGGAACATCATACAGGAGGTGATGAGTAGCCCATGTAACTCTCCGATTATGGGCATTAAAAAGCCTAGTGGCAAATACAGAGTAGTACAGGATTTACGAAAAGTTAACAAGATAGTAGTTCCCTGTTGCCCTATTGTCCCGAACCCAGCAGTGATTCTGTATCAGATTCCCTGGGATGCTGAATGGTTCACTGTGATAGACCTGTGTCATGCATTCTTTTCCATTCCTTTGCATCCAGATAGCAAATTTCTTTTCTCATTTGCCTTCGAAGGTCACGTGTATTGCTGGAACCGGGTCCCTCAAGGGTATACAGAGAGCCCCTCTATCTTTAATCAGATCTTGAAAAAATGTTTGGAAACTTTGGTCTTACCTGGGAACTCTGTCTTAGTGCAATACATAGACGACCTCTTGGTGGCGTCTAAAAGTCATAAGGATTGTGTGATTGACACCATTGCCCTACTGAATCATCTGTGTGAAAAGGGACATAAAGTGTCCCCTGACAAGTTACAGTTTTGTGCAAAATCGGTGAAATATCTGGGGCACCAGATAGAAAAAGGTGTCAGAAAAGTGACATCGGAAAGAGTGAGGATAATTCAAAAGATGCAGTTACCCCGTACTCAAAAAGAGATCAGAATGTTCCTGGGCGTGATAGGATACTGCAGGCAGTGGATTCTGGGATTTGCAGTCCTAGCCAGGCCCTTGATAAAAATGGCCAAGAGAGGAACACCCGAAATTGTAGAATGGGATGATGAAAGCTTAACAGCCTTCACCAAACTGCGAAATTGTCTGTGCACAGCCCCTGCACTGGGAATGCCAGACTACTCCAAAGAGTTTGCCCTGTTCTGTGACACTCGCGATAATTGCGCATTGTCAGTCCTAACTCAAGAACATGGCACAACGAGAAGGCCTGTGGCATACTTCTCTGCCACCTTAGATCCAGTGGCTGCTGGATTACCAGGTTGTCTGAAAGCAGTAGCTGCTACCTGTGCCAGTTTAGAACAGAGTGAGTCAATTGTCATGGGACATCCGGTAACTGTGTATGTTCCGCATGGAGTGGTAATTTTGTTGACCAGAACCAAAACTCAGTATCTCACCCCTAGTCGGCTGACTAAATATGAGAGGATTCTTGTGGGTGCTGCAAATGTAAACATTGTTAGGTGCAGTATTCTGAACCCAGCCACCTTACTTCCCGACCCAAAGGATATGGAAGGGGGGGTGGATGATGAACACGATTGCATAGACTTAACAGAATTCAACACCAAGCCACGCCCAGACATAAAAGAAACGCCCTTGCCTGAGCATGACAAAGAATTATTTGTAGATGGTTCATGTCTAAGGCATGAACGAGGAGGCCTGAGTGCTGCGTATGCGGTAGTATCCTTAGTGAAAATCGAGGAAGCAGGTTACCTATATCATATCAAGTCTGCACAAGTAGCCGAATTGATTGCTATGATAAAAGCTTGCCAAATTGGGAAGAACATACGCATAACAGTGTATACTGACAGTCAGTACTGTTATGGGGTTGTGCATGACTTTGGCCAGTTGTGGTTACAGAGGGAGTTCCTGACTTCATCAGGTACCCCCATTCGAAATGGAAAGGTTGTTCAGGACCTTTTAGAGGCAATCCAGTTACCAAAGGAACTGGCAGTGGTAAAATGTGCTGCTCATAAGAAGAGCATGGACAAGGTATCACTGGGAAATGATTATGCTGATCGAGTGGCCCAATGGTGCGCAAGAGATCGGTATATTGTAAATCCGAAACGAGGGGGGCCAGGAACCAGCTGCCAGCTTCAGGTGTTTGAGGAAGTGCCTACATGGGATGAGGTGAAAGAGTGGCAGCAGGCGGCACCTTGGCAAGAAAGAGAGAAGTGGAAGGATGATGGGTGTCGACCAAGGCGTGTGGATGGTGTCATTATAGGTCCAACTGGTATGCCTGTGTTACCTAGACACCTACTTAGCACAATGGCAAGGTTGATACATGAAGGATCACACATTGGTAGGGACGCCATGATTCTAGTGTTCCAACAGACTTGGTACAGTAAAAAGTTCAGGAAAGTAGCAGAGTCCCTCTGCCAGAGGTGCCTGACATGTCAAAAGATGAACCCAGGGAAAAAGACTGTAGTGGAACTGGGAAAAATTGGGAGGTCCGGGGGTCCCTTTGTAAGGATACAGGTTGATTTCATCACCATGCCCCGTTGTGAAGGGAAAAGATATGTCCTTGTCATGGTCTGTTTATTTTCCAAGTGGGTGGAAGCTTTCCCTACTCCCCAAAATGACGCAAAGACAGTAGCTAAGTGTTTACTAAAAGAACTGATACCTAGGTTCGGGGTGCCAGTCACTATTGAATCAGATCAAGGCTCACATTTTCATAATGACGTCATCGATGAACTCTGTAAGGCCTTTGGAATTGCACAAAAGCTACACTGTGCCTACCGTCCAGAGGCTTCTGGAGTGGTGGAACAAATAAATGGAACTATCAAAAACAGACTAGCAAAACTGTGTGATGCAACTAAACTGAACTGGGTGAAGGCCCTGCCCTTGGTCCTGATGGGACTCAGAAGTATTCCTGATCGCAAAACAGGCCTAAGTCCCCATGAAATCATTATGGGAAGAGTGATGAGACAAGCATGGGTGCCAGGAAGCAAACTGTTGAGTATTACTGATGATTTGGTGCTTGAATACTGCAAGAGATTGGGTGACCAAGTGCGTTCTATCTCTCGCCAGATCGGAGAAGACGCCATCCTCAATCCAACGACTCCTCTCCACACACTGGTCCCGGGGGACTGGGTGAAGATAAAGAAGCACACTCGGAAGACCTGCCTGGAGCCAAGGTGGGGAGAAAAACGTCAGGTGATTCTGGTTACTACCACAGCAGTCAAGTGTGCCGGGGTTCCGCGTTGGATACACGCCAGCCACACCCAGAAGGTACCACCAGACGAAGTGCCTGAAGCAGAAGGACGTCCAGCAGAGGACTCTGCAGGAGCCAGACCAGAAGTAGCTGACAGCGTACAGCCCAGTACCAGTCAAGCTGCAGAATCAGCAGATGTTGGCCCAAGAATAGTTGACAACGAACTACCAGGAGCCCAGCCTGCTGAAGGAGTCCAAGGAGCTGAGCCAGAAGTAGCTGAAGACGAGCTGCCAAGCATATGGCCAGAAGAGTGGATTCCATTGATTGACCTCACTGAAGACCCTATTCGAACAAATGAAAGACTTTGGGAAGGTAGAGAGTGGACTAGTCAGGAAAAGCAAGGCATAGGCGAAGAACCTCAGAATCTTGAGATTCACATCAAAACTGAGGAAGGAGAAGGTCAGACAGGGACAGAGCACGTGATTGGTACAGAACCAGTGAATAAGACTGAACAAGTGCCCGATACTGAACAAGTGAAGGATCTTGAACAAGAGAGGAATACAGAACAAGTGATTGATACTCCTCCACTGACACCTGATATCGGGAAGGGACAGACTAGACATAGTGTAATAGTTCGAGCAGAAGAAAGTCCAGAGATCGAAGTGCTTGAACAGGATCAGATAGAATTAGAAGAACGTGTTCAGGAAACAGAATCAGAGACACTTGAAGAACAAATATACAATATACCTGAACAAGGTCAGATTAGTACCCAGGCAGAAGAAACAGATACTAGCCCTGGAATTAGTCAGATAGAAGAAGAAGAAATTGGTTCAGAATTGCCACAAGCTAATGAGAATAAGAGGGCAAGAGAAGGAAACGAAGTCCAAGTACCAACCAAAAGACTTAAGAAAAGAAAGCATCTTGAGCCTAAATACATAAAGAAATTGAGATTGAGAATAAAAACAGTAGAAGAAAAACGTGCAGAAGAAAGGAGAAGTGCTCGTATAGCAGAACAACCAGAAGACTCTTCCAAAAGAAGGAGTGATCGGATAAAGAGACAAAACAAAAAGTACAAGTCACCTGAATGGACACTTGTGTTAGAAGAGCTTGAAGATCTCGATATCACTGACGTAAGCGACGGAGAGCCCGTCCCTGAGTACTCTGACGAAGAGGAAGAAGAGCCACCGTGAATTTGCACAAAGTAAGATACTCGTGTAAAGTCACAAAGAGGGGTCGAGAAACTTCTTCTGAGCCAAAATGTCTGATTCAAACGTGAGTGGTAGACCTAGTCGCAGCTGTTGCAAAACTTGCTGCAAGGTATGTGTCTGTAGTGTAGTTGTCCTGATATTACTCTGGATAGGACTAACAATTTTCATTCCCTTTGCTGTGAGTAAAGATACTAACATTGTCCCTACTGAAATTGTAAATACTGACAGTGAAGAGCTGACAACACAGAGTGTAGCTAGACATGAAAGAGCACTGAGACAAACAAAACAAGACTTAGAAGCATCAGATGAGGAACTACATTATCATAGAATCAAAAACAGGACACGCTTAAATGTTTTCGCAAACTTGTTAATACACTATGTAGAGACTATGGAAATTGAAGATTGCTATGTCTGCATGAAGCTACCTACTTCTGTAGCTGAAGGCGTGACATACCATCACTTGCCACTGACATACGGAATTTCCTGTAGCATTTTAGCTAGTTTATTTTACAAAAGAGGACCGTTACAGTACTATTACTCTAACAATGACGTGATCTTTTCTGAGCTTCCTATACGTGGGAACTTGAATCCTGTACATACCAAAAGTGACGCAATACGATACATGGGAGATTATTTCCTGACTATAGGTAACATTGACATAGCGGACGCACACAGAGATAACTTGACTTGTTCTTTGCATGAGCAGGAAAAGATGTTCCTAAACATGGCAGAGAAAAGGAGAATTAAAATACAAAAGAAGGCTAATGACGAAAGTCAGAAAAAGCCAAAGTGGGCAGAGAACATGGAAGGCACCTCAACTGGTGGGGCGGGTCCTGCTCTGTTGCTGGATTTTGAAAAGAAAGGCAAACTATGTCTTCACCGCGAGAAGACTAGCTATTATAATAACATTTTCATTGGTTCCAGTGAATGCGAACATAATTACAAGGTAATTGGAGGTTGGGGTTTCAAAAATGGGTCAGAGCCTGTGTTTCCTGGAATTTATTATATTTGTGGGGACAAGGCTTATTTCAAATTGCCGGATCACTGGTATGGAAGTTGCTATTTTGGCATTGTCTTCCCGAAAATATACCATGTGAATGGGGGTGCTGGAAGCAGTGAAAATACTAATGGCTTAGTGCGTAGTAAAAGAGAAAGCATAGGTGAAATAATGGGTAGTATTTTCAGTGCACTGATACCTGGAGTGGGAGTGGTTCTGAACACTCACAGAATTTGCAAATTGTCCACTATAGTGGATGTGTTGTCGACTGAGACAGCTCATGGATTTCTACTGGTCAATACCGAAATGGTTGCGATCAGATCAATGGTTTTGCAGAACAGACTTGCTCTTGACACCTTATTAGCGAAAGAGGGCGGAGTCTGCCGGATGCTGAAGGCGCAACATTGTTGCACTTATATTCCGGCTAAAAGTGTGCAGCTCAAAAGATATGTGAGAAACATTACTAATTTGGCAAAGGAACTCAGACTACTCGAGGTTGATAGTGCCTGGAAGAGACTGGTAGATGGTCTCTCAAATGTAGGTCATTGGTTCGCTAGTATAGGTAAAGGCTTATTGCTCAAAGTACTGATGCCAATTGGAATTATAGGTCTCATCCTATTTTTCATATTTGTCTGTTGCAAATGCCGCAAGCACACAAAGAAGTATGAGATGAATGCGAGAGAAGTAAATACAAGAGGAGTGAAACGGAGTGTGGATGAGCTCGAATTAGAAGAGATGAATAATCAGATCTATAAAAAGGTGAAGAATTCTCACCCTACCAAAAATGAACGAGAAAAGTTGGAACGCTTGATGGAAGAGATTGAATTGTATAAAGTGTGAAAGAAAGTTGGCATCTGGTTCCATTTATTTTGTGATGATAGTAAATATCATCAAAGAGGGGATTGATGAAGCAAAGCTTCGCATATTTTGCAGACTTGCTGTACTCATGAACCTCGTTTATGTGTAACAAGGTAACAAGTGTACGTCTTACTAACATTTATATTAAGTTTGAATAAGGATCATGAAGCTTGCACATGTGTTTTACTAAAATAATTTACTCGAGTCACTTAAAATGTCTGCCGCTTGTATTTAGTTACTGCGCATGCGTCAGCCACACTCACGTGTCCTGACGCGTCTGCAGAGTTGGAGGGAAAATTATGCGCATGCGTAATACATAGCTTGGCCCAATGTGGTACTGCTCGTGCCACTGCTCTTGTCACTGTTTCTATGTAGCTAACATTTAGACTGCATAAGTATATTTTTATGATGATAAGTTGAAAGTACAACCCTGTGATGTGATTTCATAATGTTATTTCTATGTATTAATTTGTTCTCGCTTACTTTTCATGTACCGCGGGGAATGGGGGTCCGAACTGATTGGGAGCCATATTGACGGTCTCTTCTGCGCATGCCCATGGAGCATTGAAAGGTGGCCACTTTGGACAGTGGAACTCAGCCAGCTGGCAGCCACAGTCAAGATGCGCCTGGGAAAGCCACCTCTGCGCTACGAGAACGGCGAATGTTGCTCCTCATGTGTTACATTGTTAAACTTGCCATTGTATTTCTGCACAGTTTCTCATGGGAACCCCAATCTTGCTAGGCGGTACCCAAATATGTAAAGTAGGCATACAAATCTTGTATTCTGATTGGTGTGTTACCCAAATCCTACCTTAGGACCAATCCAAATTGAGGGATTCTGACACTTTGCAACATTGGGGGGTGGTACACCGTCCCAAAGAGTATATTTACCCTGGGTTCACCTAGGGATTTTGTCCGACTTGTCTGGTTTAGCTGACCTGTCACTGACCCATCATACTCAATAGGTGACTGAAGATACAGAGAGCTGCGGAGCACTCTGTCCGAAATTGACCATAGACTAAGGTTTTACTGAACCTTAAAGTGCTGGCGAAGCACTTTGCTGGGAGTTCGTTGACCCAATCGGGGTCTTGATCGATAGCTGCAGAGAGGGTGGAGCGCAGGCGTTGCTTCCAAACTGCGGGTGCGGTCCTGTCCTGAGAGGTCCTGTCCTGAGAGGTCCTATCCTGAGCGGTCCTGTCCTGAGGGTTTGCTGTCCTGTCCTGAGGTCCTGTCCTAATTCCTAATCTGAGGGTATCCTGTCCTGTCCGGGGTGTCCATTCTGCACCTGCTGTCCTTTGAGGGTTATCCTTCCTTGAGGGTTTCCTGTACTTAACTGACCCGTGGCCAGGGTTTGGTTTCCACACCAGTCTAGGTAAATACTGCTCTAAGTTCTTTAAACTTGCACCTTTCTATATTTCTGTCTTTTGCTTAAATAAAGACATACCTTTGCACATGTTGATTTTTCCATGCTTTTGCCGCAAACTATTGAAAACGTAAAGTCATTTGCATAATTTTCTTGATATGTTCTCATGTCACCTTACCTTTTAGAAATTATATTTTGCATTGCAGTTTGTCATTTTCTGATATGGTCTAGAACCTCCTTACCTAGACTGTTTAAAGGTCCCTTCACTTTAAGTTTAGCGTGTTACTCCTTGTAGGCTCTCCTATAGTTACCCATGCATAGTCTGTCCATGCTTAAACATTTCTGAGATTATATAGTATTTTTCCATTTGCATTTTCATAACAGTATTTCGATGATTACTCTGTCTTTATTTCTCTATAGTTATATCATTTACATCATCCTAGTTATTGAATGTCTTGTTCTTGTATATCTTATGCACAACGAAAACGAACTTTAGATAAACATTTTAAAACTTCCAGTTGTCCGTGGTCATTTAAACAATATTGAATGTCATTTGAAATTGCATTTTGCTGCCTTTCCTTTTACAGCTAGGCCCCTGATCCATTGAAGTCATAGGTACCCGTGTCGGTGGATGGTAAGTCGGGTACACTGAGTCATAACGATAGGGAACACGCACACAATTGGTAGCAGCCCGTGAAGTCGCCTGGTCAATGAATAGTGTGAATTGAAAGTATATGGGCCCTGAAGCCGGAAACGGCGTAATCATTGGCTGGGTGACCTCGCGCGCTCTATCAAAACCAGACTTATCTCCTCCACTGTATTTATTAAGAAAGAGGTAAAAGCCATCCTTATGGCTAAATTTACTTGAACCCTATTTTTGTTGGATCAAAGACTTTGCACCTTTTCTGTATTATTGGTTACCTGATTGTCTGTCTGTTTTTAAGTTTTTATCTGACTGCTACCCTATGTTGTTACTCACGTACTACCGACTACTATATTGTACCTAATAGTGTGTTTAAACACCCTCTTGTTTGCCCCTACCCCTTGTTTCTGTAAAGTGCTCTGATATCTGCAAAGATCTTGTTCGCGCTATATAAAACTTTGAAAATAAATAAATAAATAAATATGGCCAGGTCTAAACTGGGGTGGCATGGTAAGCAAAAGAATGATGGATGTAACCCAGATCTCTTGACTGGGAGTGAATGTTCTGATATGTTATGTTATGTTATGTTATGTTATACTGAACTTTTTAAGCGCACGGGCACCCAGGGGTTTCATGGCGCTGGCAGTGAGGAAAGATGGAAAGCAGTTAACCTATCCAGAAGCTTGCTTGAATAGCTATAGAATATTGAATTGAATAGAATATGTTCTGCATTCCGTCCATCAATTGTCTTTTGGATAGGCTGGGGCAGATTACATCAACGCTCATACTGAGCCCGGCGGCTGCAGCTTTAATTCACCCCGGTCTCACTGAATACAGGTGGGGAGACAACTGGGAGGCCTCTAGTGGGCATTTCGGGCTGGCTGGAGAAAGGCAGCCATCCAACCCGACATGCACGCTTGGTCCCGGGTGCACTGGCTGCTTTGAGTGTCAGTGTCTGTCTTGTTAAGCAAGCCCCACCTCCCTTAGGCCTGTTGCACTAGCTTAGGAACCCCAACGCCTCCCTCGATTATGCATTCAACCGGCCCGGAGCAAAGGCGGACTGCTGCGGGTAGAATGGAAAGTTAAGTTCACATTAATTGGGGGGCCAGGGCCAGGGGGGCAAAACATAAGTAGTGAAATGCCCAAATGGACGCACCGCCACTGCCACACACACCACATTTTAGTAGGTTAAGCTTCCTCTTCATACAACTGTACCTCTAAACAACGCTCTGCATCAAGATGGCAGTCCCCCACTAGAAACATCACCTATTACTAGTCTGATCCGCTTTTACGTTCAATTTCTTTCTGAGCAAACCTCAGCCTGAAGGCTCCTGTCCCCCACCATACATACCATGCACAAGGAGTTGACACTCTTCTATATACAGCTATTCCACTGAACACTCACTTCTGTGCATCAAGAGGCCAGCTCCCCACTACAAACATCAACTATTACTAAGCCAAGTCCCTGGTATATATAACTTTCTCCCTTAAGAAAGGTCAGCCTGAAGACGTTAGTCGCCTACCTCACTAATCAAAAAGTGGCAGGCCAGTCCTCATGGTATATCTGTATGATATAGTTACATAGCTAATATAAGTATCCTGTCAAATGTTTAAACGACGTTAGAAACATTACAGTTAGTCATGGTATAGGAACAAAATTAACTGAGGATGGCTCTACTCTGCTCAGAGATTATTATTACATATTAAACTGTTGACTTATTATTTTCTGGTTCCCATATTATTTTCCATTCCCTTTTTTCAAGTGCACTAAAGATTGTGCTTTCATTTGAACTGCAGAAGATAGAGGCCTGCTGTGGACATTTTTTAAATATTCTTTTTCATAAATATAACAATAAATAAGAACTTTAGTAATTTTCAAAATATTTATTTAAAAAAGAGAAACACGAAGAATGGAGTTATAAAGTAGTTGAAGAACTACAAATGAAATACTAGCTTGCTTATTATCTATATTTATTAATAGTGTTTTTAATACAACTCTATATTTGTACGTTGAAATGTAAGGTATTGGTAAGTATTTAATAAAACCATTGGGGATCATCTTGAAAGAGCTCTTACAGCTTACAGTTTGCACTAGAGAGACTCAAATACATCAATATAAACGTGCACATACATATTGACATATAGAACTGAAGACATGTTCACTTACATTTCATGACACATGCATACATAAAGCCTTAAACGTAGTACTTATACCCTTATACCCTTATATACCCAGACATATATATGCCTAAGTAAAAAATCTCATGTGGCACATAGACACCTAGAAAACAGTCACACATACATAGTTACATAGAAACCCTTACACATTTACACAACTGCGCAAGTGTTCACTGTCTCACACATGCCCAGAGATGCACATACGCACACATCCACAGACATCCCCTCACACTCAGAGACAGATATGAACAATGAAACACACACAGACATACCCTAACACATTCACTGACAAATATACACTCAAACACAACTGGACACTCTGGCATACACACACCCAAACACCCCTGTACGCCCATGTCCACAGACATCCTCTTGCACTCATAGACACACAACTAGACCGACATACTCATACCCTAACACAGCAGACACATATACACATTCCCCACACAGTCACACAAATACACATATACACAACCACACACTCACATATCCACTGACATCTTCTCTCACACACACACTCACAACTAAACCCGCACACAAAACCTCAAACACTCACACCCCCACACAATCACTCATTTAGACAGATACACAATTGCACAATGTCAAACACACACTTTCAGTCAGGCACAAACTCACACATCCATAGACATCTCTTCGCACTCAAACACACACACATGCATAACTGGACCCACATACACCTATCCTCAGACAAATTCACAGATACACAGTCACACAATGTGTCACACAGACCCCCAGACACACATGTAGACATGTATCCACAGACATCCCCTCACACTCCAACATAAATGCACAACGAAACACAAACACACATACTCTCATACATTCAGTCACACTCATTCACTCAAACCCCTCACACATTCATTCATTCACACATATACACGCAAACACAACCACACACTCTGTCATGCAGAAATTCAGATACGCACGAACTCTCACTGCTTCAGACATCCGTTTGCACTCACACACTCTCAGCTGGACCCACACACACACACACCATCACACAGCTAGATTTTAGTAGACTAACAAACGACATTGTTTTTCTATTTTTGTACGAAAATAAGCGGTTCTAAAAATAACCTTTTGTGGGGGATAATTTCCTAACTTTTAAATATTTTTGTGGTGTTGTTTTTCATTTTAAAATACAAAATGTTGAATTATGAAATGAGGGCTTTTTAACTTAAAAGTTCTGAACAAGAACAAAATGTAATTAAAAAAAATTAACACTTATGGTCAGCTACAGCTTTCATAACTGCTCTCCAAAAGATATGATTTTTATTTGCTCACTGCAGTATTCCATAACTGGGAAAAGGTGGTCGGTAGACTGGCAGCAATGGTGCTTGGCAATGGGTCTCCTTCAGCCGGGGAAATTGTGCTGAAGCAGTGGACGCCTTGACAGCTTTCCTTTCAATTTCAGCTCCTGCGAGCTGTCTAGGGTGGATGGTCCTCAGGCGCTAAAGCATTCTAGAGGTACATTGAGAGTATATTTATCAGCACGTTTTGATAGTTCTTTTTAGCAAAGATTGCAATCACAATCATTGCCACAACGGTTTTCTCCCCAGATGGCGTAATGAAAAAAATCCCACCCAACAGACAACTTCTACATTGATGGCACCTCCTGTTCTTCCTCCTGCTGGTGCTCTCTATCTTCTCCGGATACCATAGCAGATATTTTCCAAATGAAAGAAAAACACCAGAAAAATGATGACAGGCCTCAAGACAGAAGGGTGGCGAGGTTGGTGGCACACCCAAATAAGTCTTCTTTGGGTTCGTTTTCCTATTTGTGGCACCATCGCGAAGAATCCGCATATCAATAAGAAAACCCAAATAAAACCAATATGAAACATATGATATTTTCATTTTGAGTGCCTAACACTAAACCTATATTCTCGCTATCTAGCAATATAACCTCCTATATAAGCAACATAATGTTTTTTTAAAAGCCACGCTGGATTCGAGGAGCCATCACGGAGCCTTGAACCAGACGTTGAAAACCATGGGGGCTGCATGGGCCTGACATTTTTGTGCTCCGCGTTGGATCCGCAGAGCCCAAATAAGCCCTCCCGCCAAAAAAACATGAAAAAACTTCAACGTTTGACTTATTTGATTTATTTTGGCTAACTAACAATATTTCAATACCATAAACCTACTATATTTAAATGTAAAAGTATTTTGCATGATAAAATGTAGGTCGAAAAAGTTATACTAAAAAAATTGAAATTGACTAAGAAAATATAACGTTTAAAGAGACTTTATAGTTATGTTTATATTTTAAGTAAGTTAATATAGTAAAAGATTTTTTTTAAAAGCAAAGAAATTCACTGAAAAAAACCTAAAGCTTACAGGGCACTTAAATCATTTGTTTATTTTGGGAACTAGCCCCAAAAACATTTCAAACATCACAAAAAATACCCTTTGTGAATACTGAAAGTAGTAAAGTTTGACTTTCGGTATTCACAAAGAGCTTTTACGAGTAGTAAATGCCCATTGTGAATACTGAAAGTCGTAAAGTTAGACTTTCGTCTCACTTTACCTTTGTGAATCGTGCCCATTGACTTTACAGTAAGACAACAATAAAAAAGCAATTTTTCATGGGGACAATACATACAATTTTTAAAACATGGCACCCAACTTTTTCCTGAGTAACCACACTGCATATAAATATTGGCCAATACCAAAGACTATAAGCGGACTGGTATCAGACTGTAGAATTTGGTAAACCTCCTTAAATGTTCTCACACTAATAGAAATGCAGAGTGACTTAATTCAGTTCTGCCTAGATCTATCATACGGGGGGCAGGTGTTCGACATTCTCAATCACGGAAATTACAAACTGCACAAGCTGCTGATTTGGAACAATAGACATTCGAGCTGTTTGTGAATCTACTAACCAGCAGTGTGCCCATCCTAAATTTTATATACAACATGCAGGCCTGTGGTGGTTGGATCACATCCATATACAATTGATTTGCAGGTGCAAATTTGAAGGAAAGAAATTCTCCTTCCAGCCCCCTGCTTTAGCATTAGAATGGTATGCAGTGGTTTTACTACTCCAGAAGGCAGATTTTAATCATGCCCTTGGTGCCCGAGTTAGTTGAGGAAGGGTTACTCCAATAGGCACTCAGGCCTAAACCGTTAAGATGGAATTTAACGTACTCTAACCAAGGTGTTAGGTGTGTTTAACCATACTTTCTTCAGCTGCCAACCTATAGTGGTGTAACTCTGAGGTGGACCACAACCTATCCTAATATTGAAGGGATTTCAGCGATGCCACATCACCAACCCTTTTAAGCCCTGTGTCAAAGAATAGTGGTGTCACAGAGTGCTTAGTGGTAGACTTAACAAAGATCTCAGAAAGCTATTTTCTTTAAAGATCAAACCTTTGATGTTTACAATCCCCAAATTTCTGCCGCACAAAGTGCTGCTACCTGGGCGTTTGCCCTGTACACTTTAATAGCAGAGGAGACAGATTTGGGGGTGGTTGCCTTAAACCTCTTTGTGATTGCAGAAGCACTAAAGTTAGTTCACTTTTTGAATGTGGGATTTCCAGTTTCGTCAATTCTAACCCCCAAATACTAACATGTTTCTACAATTTGTGGGTTCGACCCCTTCTTTGAAAACCCGTCTCTGCAATTTATGTGGGGGTTTACTACTATAATCTTAGTCTTTGAGGCATTCACCTCCAAGCCACATTTTTTTTTACAGAACTCAGTAAAATGGTTAAGCAGGTTTTGAAGCTCAGGCGGGGTTTGAGAAAGCAGAAGGGTATCGCCTGCAAAAAGCAAAAAGCATCACAAGGATGAAGCATCACCCCAACCTTGGGTAGTTGTGGACACATTCACTTAGATATTTCACATCATCATTTATATGCAATGAAAACAATGTTGGTGAAAGTAATCCTCCTTGATGCAACCCTCTCTTAACTAGAATGCAATTGGCCAGTTCGCCACCCAGCCCCCACCTAACTTGAGAAAAGGGGTTATCATGTAATCTGATGAGTATGTCTAACGGTGCATGATCAATAACGATAGTCGCTAAAGTGGACCACAGGTGAAGTCTTGGGACAAAATCAAAGATTGCACTGATGTCCACAAAAGCCCTATATAGGTGGTCGCTGGAGAGGCTACGATATTATGAATCAACAAGGTCAAAATGTGAGATTCGGTCGATTGTGCTCACCTTGGAGCAGGGCTGTTATTTATCTCAAAGATAATAGGGCTAATCTCTTTATTATAAATATTGAAACGCCGTAGGGTTGACTTATTTGTCTTGAAAATATGTTAATTCCAGCGGGCCATTAAGTGTGGGTGGTTAGTGAACTGTGTAAACATATAGAAAGCTTGCTCTACATAGATTCTCAAACTAAACTGTAGTGTGCAAGTGTTTTCACTTTGGCATGGCAGACACCACCCCACTAAAGAAATCCGAAACAGGATTACCGAAGTACTAATTTTCTACCCTAAAGAGTTTATACAAGGTAGTAACCAACACAGAAAGCCTTGCTTACTATGTTCGTCTGTAAATAACACAATACAAGTCTAAAGCCTTCAACACAATGTAAGAACAATCCACCCTTAAAGGTCTATTGGCTTTAATAACTGAATTTCACAATAAGTAAGTCAGGCGTAATGCCTTTGTCCTACCGTGTTATAATTAATAGATCTGGCGTCTGACACAACTTTCCCCAGGGAAAGGATGAGTCCTCCAAGCCTTAAACACTGGCTTCTTGTCATAACAGACTGAGGCCTCCTGTATTCCACATAAGTTGGCAACACTTCTGGTTTCCCAAGGTGAGAGACCCTGCTGTTGGAAGATTTTCGCTTTGATTATCCTGGTTAAACCTCATAGGAGGAATTAAACATTGTTTTGGAAACTGTAATTTTGTGTAGATATATGAAAAAAATTCTTACTGCATGAAAGTTGCCTTTGGGGAAAGCTTAAGTAGAATTCAGTAGTTTTGAGTTGGTTATGTTGACAATACATTAATAAAGGCTACTGGCCTAATTGGCTCTTTGTGACTATTCTTGCCAGATTCCTTATGTATGATATGTTTATTATGAAACATTACGACAAAGGCAGTAAGTCTGACAAACATACAGTGAAAAGCACTTGCTAATACCTGTTGGCGATTTGGACCAATACATTTAAAAGGCCAATACGCAGGATCCAGGCCATGTGAGTCCCAAAGGACAAGTGACTCAATGCTAATAAAGAAAACCTTTGCAGGACAATAATCCAAGTCAAAACTATGAAGATGTTCTCAAAAGTAAGAATCTTTACTGAGGGCAAAAGGTAGTTGGTTAGTCATAATTAAATTAGCGTCAATAATGCATAAAAAATAAAGCCAATTGTGAGAGGTCAGTAAATTGTAAATTGATACTTGTATAGCGCACTACTCACCCACAAGGGTCTCAAGGCGCGTGTACGAATACCGCTGTGGAACCCTGGCTTTCCCTGTGAGGTGTCCACTCCTGGGCACCCCCAAGGTGGAGGCCAGGCATCCTTAGCGTTGTGGGGGCCGTTGTGGAGATTAAGCAAGCTATTGCCCAGAGTTGCAGAGTGGGACTCCATGATTGGAATAGGCACCGAGGCGACAATTATCAGGTCCGTGGAATTTTTGAGCCGAAGACCCGCCGAGGCGGGGAATTGAACCCTGGTCCCGGGCTAGACCTCTGCATCAGGGTTTGTCGCTCTAACCATTGAGCCACACTGCTCCAGTAATAGACAAGCATAAATCTACTCAGTTCACGAGTCAAGGGAAAGAAGTAAATCAGCAAACAGTGTAATGTGGAGACCATCAATTCAAAGCAAAAGTCTAATTATAAAGTCAGAATATAGACTGACAGCGGGACTGCCTTTGTAGAAGTGAGCAACAGTTCTGGCACCCATGCCAGAAAGGGCATATTTTACAGTTTCAGAGGAGGGGAAAAAAACGGCTTTGATATGGGTGAGATGGTAGCAAAGGGCCGAACTAATAAAGTTACATGACATTAACCAATTAACATTGCAGACCTTGTACTACATACAACAGGCTAGTCTAGGGACCACTCATATCATTAATAAATAATGATCCCCTTTACCCTAAAACCAAATGAAGTTATATTGAACAATGTGCTATTTAAATTTAATAGAAATACAGTTGTGGCTGCAGGCAGCAACAACCTTAATTATTACAAGGGCGTCTCAAAAATAGTTCCCAAAGCACACAGTTTTGTTACATTACGTGAAGCAGCACAATGAAATTAAACCAATGTTGACTCTTATAAAAAGTAAAAAACAGTAGAGATAAAAAAGCATGCATGCAGTAAACCTATTTTTGCAACTTTTAAAAACCACGTTTTTTTTCAGTGCACAAAAGATAAAGACCCACTAAATTAGTTTCTCGTCCTAATTATGCTAACAAACCCACGTTAATAAATATTATTTTCATTTAATAGGTCTGCTTTAACACTGTAATAGGCCTTTAAAGGTGAATTTTCATTACACTGTATTAAAGGCTGTAGACAGATATTTTTCTTACATGGAGTCTCACAGATTTCCGCAGTAGGCTAACGTTTTGGTGATGGCCACCCCCTCTTACAAACATTTAGAGTTGAAGATCTGCAATATAATCCAAGTTAGGCTCTTTTCACTGGATTTGTCTGCTGTTTTGCCAACAGTAATTTTGTATATGTTAATAATTCTATGACTGTTGTTGATGGTCTCCATCTTTAGTTGAATACTGGAGGCCTCAGTCCATTAAGGTGACACACCAGTGACTAAGGCTGGAGGCCTCATTTCAACACTGGGAAAAGTTATATCAGACACCACCGGCTGATCTGTTTATTATGAAAAGTTACCACATATGTATTACACTTGACTTACTTATTGTGAAATGCAGTTAAGTCAATTGACCTGTAACGGTTGGATTTTTATTACACTGTATTGAAGGCTGTAGGCTAAGATTTTGCTTCATGGAATCTCAGAGATTAACATAGTATGCAAGGCCTTTGGTGCTTGTTACCTCCTCATATAAAACTTTTGGGGGCAGAATATTTAATACTGTGGTAAACCTGGTTAGAACTTCTAAAGCGGGAGTTGTCTGCCAGGCCTGTGTGGGAAAATAAAACACTACATACATACAGATATATATATATATATATATATATATATATATATATATATATATATATATATATATATATATATACATAGATGGTCTTTAAGCGCATCATTTCTGCCACTGGCTCTTTTGCCCTGTGTGTAATGGCATTTGACCTGCTCATATGGGCCCATCCAGATGAAAAGGAGTGTGCTTCGTTGTTTAGACTGTTGGCCATTCTTTTAGTGTTCCATTTTTTGCTTTTATAAGTCTCATTAGGAGTGAGCAGCACGGGCAGTGGGGCTGGGAGGAGAATAAACCAGCGAGTTTGGGAGAGAGGTCTGCAGTGTAAAGAGGGGCTAAGATTAGGATTTGGCTCGAGAGTTCTGCCATTTAGCCCTGCACCTTGCCTCGACAGCCCCGGATGCCCCAACAGCAATAAAGGACTCTAAAAGGGCTCCAAAAGAAAGTCTGGTGAGTTTCAGTGGGTGAGAAGTGTGTAGTTGTCGGGACGCCATCTCACAGTGCTTACTGTTGCCGTGAGGGGAACGGCCCTTATTGCACAATACTTTTGTCCTTGGGAAACGGATTCTCATTGTCAGTGCCGTGAGGGGAACAGCTTCTTCATCATTTGCCACCACTGCTATCTAGCACCGTGAGGGGCCGATCAGAGAACTACAGCCCCCAGAATCCCCTGAGTTCGTGCCCCCTGTGACGCTTTAGTTGCACCGGTCTGGGACACTTTATTTTTATCTTTGATTCAGCACCATTTCCGGCATTGGACTACACCTTGTTGATCTATAAATTAAGCCAAACAAAAACAAAAAAACAAAAAAAAAGTCCATTGTAGAACAAAGCAGTTGTAAAAGATCCAGCAAGAGAAGTACATTCTTGAGCGTAAATTGGAAGGTTTGGACCCAGTACAGCGAGATTGAATCTGCTTGATCATATTCATCAAACATCCTGATGAGCCCAGGAGGACCTATGACAACACAATTGAAGCATTAACGATTGCCTACCATTTGTTGCTCTCCATACCGGTGGCTGAATCCTGCGAGGGACGTTATTCTGCTTTGGACCCGCTGCTCGCCCCGACCCTCCTCTGTCAAAATCGCGGACTGTGCGCTGCCCTGACTTCATCCCCCAGAGGGCAGCGTGCTCCCACGAGAGGCGAGGAGCAGCCTCATTTGGTCCCGGCTGCATAAAGTTGTACGTGGGATCCCGCGGCGCGGGACGCGCGCGGGCTTTCCCGGGCGAAGCCCGGGCCAAGAGCTGGCCCGTCTGCGCCCGTCCACGCCAGGAAGAGGCAGGGCCCCCCCTCGAACCTCCAGGTCCCTTTCCAACCTGGGCGGACGAGTAAGATACTGTGATTCTCACTCCTGAGCATTCATTGTGCAAGTGGCCAGAGACTTTCGAACTTCTGATATAACTTGGCATGACTAAACACACTCCTATTTGTATTATATAGACTTTCGCGGCCAGTATATATCTTGATTTTGTATTTCTGTGTGTATTTGACCTAACATAGGTGTCATGAGTAAGTGGAAAGTAGGACAGGGTGTTGTCGGGACCCTTGATGCTTTCCACTCAAGTGCAAAGTCAGTATTAATTAAGGAGATCCAATTAACAGAGCGTAGGCTATCACTTGAACCCCTCCCATCCCAAAATAGACTTTCCTTGACTCCAGCAGTAGCGGAATCCAGTATAATGCCTGCTTATAATGTACCCC
This sequence comes from Lissotriton helveticus, assembly GCF_964261635.1. Taxonomy (NCBI): domain Eukaryota; kingdom Metazoa; phylum Chordata; class Amphibia; order Caudata; family Salamandridae; genus Lissotriton; species Lissotriton helveticus. Next base: position 1,362,769,182 of record NC_136057.1, read on the forward strand.
CCCCCTGAAATTGACCTGATACAGCAACGTGACCCAGAATTTGTAATAGAGGATACTCTTCCTATCCTCTTATCTGGTACTGAGCTTAGTCCTCCCAGGCCCGCGGTTAACACTAGAGGTCAAAAAGCTAAAGCAGCCGCAGTAAATGTTGCGGAACCACCTCAAAAGAAAAGGAAGAGTCGAGGAACATATAAACAAAATAAATCTGGGAAGTAATTAAGAACCACTGTAGACGAAACAAATCCCAACGATGGTCCCCCCAATGTCACTATTAATGCCCCAGTCACTGTGACAACAAAGACTGTGGGTGGTATCCAAGAAGAGGATTTCTGGGGAAGACTAGAGACAATGGTAACAGTGTTATTGGATCCTATTTTCCAAAAAACGTTCAACTGTAGACGCTAGGCTGACCAAGTTGGAGGGGACGGTAAGCCGTAAACCCCTGGTCCCACAAACAAATAATCTGGAGCCCAATCCAAGGCCGTCAAACAAGGGGGTGAAGGGTAGGGAGGATGGTCAAGCTATCAACACTGTTGTAGCTAGACAAGTGCAGACCGGGAGCTTTGCTAATGATACTACTTTACACACCCCACACATCCCTACTCGAAATGGGTCCCAACTTCCAAACCCTGGTTCCTCACTAATAGAGGCTGGTAACACAGCAAATGTAGTAAGGGGCATATCAGACGCTAAATCGTCTGGACACTGTGAAAATGAAGACGTAGAGAGGGAAAGAACTATTCAAGACTACTGTGACAACCCTACGAAATTATCACATAACCTTAATTTGCCCCGGTAGGCAACCCCGTATATGGTTATTTTGTCTAATGTACCTCCTTTATTGCATAATTCCTTTGAACACTGGTCGACCTTGAGGAATAAAGCTTTATACTTCCTTTGTCTAAGGATTGGCATGAAAAACACCCTCTTCTCAGAATTTAAAATGGCTTGGAGAATAGGGTGGGTGGCTACCTCCAGAAAAACCTTACGCGGGGATTGTGTGGTATTAACCTTTGGTTCGCCATCCTTAGTACGGGCAATTTTAGAAAGGGGAAGTACTGGACTTGTTAACCCTAATGATATAAATATTCTCCCTCTTGGTTATTTTTACCAACCAACAACACATCATAAACTCTGTTGGCCATCACTGGATGGTGGAGATTTTAGAGAGAATAATGAGCCTAGATTTTGGATCCTTGTGAGTAATCGCTTTGATGCCTTGAACCAACTAGAAGATGTTAATTGACTGGTCCCGGGGACCCACACTCAATCTAATTCTACATTTGTGAGCCCTGATAAGCGCAACTCTGGAATACCCTGGGTAGCAAATGCCTCTCTATCTAGTTCCACCAACGGCCATTACAGGGAAGAGCTCAAACTGCAGAAATATCCTCTAACTTTGTGGGCTGTACAAATGTATCCCAATCACATGGTAAGGAACCCGAGGGCCTTTTGGAGTTAGTTACTCCTAGTTCTGCCGTAGAGAACGATTCACCTCTTTGTACCATTGCCTCTTGGAATATTGCGGGCATTCGCTCTAAGCTATCCAATCAGCTGTGGTGGGACTTTGTACTTCAAACTGACATATTTTGTCTTCAGGAAACATGGGTAAAAGAGGTAGTCCATATAAATGGGTATAAGAGCTATCATACACCAGCAATAGATGGTTTGAGTGGTAGGGCTAAGGGTGGTCTGTGCACCTACATTTCAAGTGCTTTGAGGATTAACGAAATAACCATGTGTGCAAATGTCCCTTATTATCAAACACTCATATTGGACATAGATGCAAATCACTGTATTGCCCTAACTATTTTTCATAACAACATACCACTAGGCAAAGTAGTATTTGTTACAAAGAGTATTATAAAATTGCTGAAATCCATTTGTGTGAGTAAGAGGAAAGATACGATAATGTTATTGGCAGGTGATTTCAACTGTGCGTTATGTCCCAATGCTGAGGATAATTTATGTGGGGTTTTAGTTGAAGAGGGGGCATGTTCCTCTCATTTTAGGGGAATGTCTTAATGAATTAGATTTTTTGCTTGATCTAGGATTATTAATGATCTGTGCCCCGTACCTGTCTCTATGCCCTGGACCTTCAATGGTAGGGGTCTGTGTTCTACTATAGATTACGTCTTAATTTCAAGTAATTACGCGCATAGCCTTCACTCATTCCATGTTTCAGACATCTCCATCAGCAATCACTTTCCTTTATGCTTGTCAATTAAGTGGTCTTCAAGTAAAATGGTAAAATCCAATACTAATGATCATTTGCTAGAAAACATTGCCCTTGGGAGTGTAAATGGCTTTTCATTGCGATGGAGTATGGTGGATGAGATAGCTATAATTAAGACAGTGGTGAGTAGATGTAAAATTGCCTTTGAGACATGTTTGTCAGAAACAGCCGTCCCAGATAATATATTCCTGGCTATATCTAAGACTATAAAAGAATCCCTTCTCAAGTGTAAAAATAGTAACCGTCCCAAGAGTGGATGGTTTGATTCCAGGTGTACTCAGACCCATACCCACTTAAAAAGGGAGCTACATAAAGCCCCTAGAAACCTGGTTGACCTGAGGATAGCTAGACAGGACTATAATCAAGCAATTAAGGACAGGAAAAACATCTTGAAGAAGAAGGCCTGGGAGGCATTATACACGCCCTCATTGGCAAATGACAGCATGGCCTTCTGGAAGGCTGTTTAAATGCCTTTTCTTCTATGTGATGAGGCCAGCCCAACCATCGAAATAGCTATAAGTGAGGCCCAATGGATTGAGCATTTTTCAAAAGTATATAATGATGAAGGAAATCCTGATATATTAGACAGTAATGTCAAGGACGATCATAAATCGAATCCATCCTATTATTACTTTGATTTGTTGTTCACTTTAGATGAAGTGGAACGGGCACTCTCTAAAAGTCGGGGAGGGAAGGCCTGGACCTGATGGGGTCCCCGTTGATTGTTTTAAATCAAATATTGCCCTTTGGGGCCCATCTTAGTCCAGGTAATTACTGCCAGTTGTAGCACCTCATTTCCTTCTACCTGGGTAGAATCCACTATTGTGCCTATTTTTTAAAAAGGGGATAGGCAGGACCCTGGATGTTATGGGCCTAATTCTCTACTTGATGGTGTAACAAAAGTATTAGGCAGAATAATTATGGAACGCCTGCAGGATTGGGCAGAGGAGAACTCTGTTCTATCTGACCTGCAGTATGGTTTTCGTGCTGGTCTTGGAACGATAGAGCAGGGGATAAATCTGTCAATCCTGGTAGGGAAATACACTAGGGCCAAACAGGGGAATCTATTCTTAGCATTTGTGGATCTCACAGCTGCATTTGATTGCATGATTCACAGTAAACTCTGGTCTATTTTAGAAGACATTGGGGTTGAGATTCAGATTATTTATTTTCTTAAGCGTATTTACAATGACGCCAAAGCACGCGTGCACTGTGGCTTGAAGGAGGAATGCTCTGCTACTTTTTCGATTAAGAGCGGAGTCAGGCAAGGATGTGTCCTGGCTCCGTTTCTTTTTAACCTTTATATTAATGGCCTGGGGGATGCCCTCCTTAAAGAAAACAAAGATTTCCCATACGTGGCAGGACGTCCAATACCAGCGCAACTATATGAGGATAACGCTGTGCTGATGTCCCGCACTCAGGTTGGCTTGCAGAGGGTCCTAGACAGTTTCTCTCTGTTTATGGAAAATCTTGGCCTGAGAGTAAACTCCTCCAAGACCTTTACAACGCTTGTGGCCGTGGAATTAAGAGATTTAATGATATGTTTGTTGCAGGACAGAAGATAGGGGCAACTAAGAGGTTCTCTTATTTGGGAATAATTTTTGCCCATAATGACACTTGGGTACAGGCAGTTACACCTAAAAAGTTGGTACTCCTAAGGACAACATCTGCCCTGATCACCCTTGCTAAAAGGCCACCAGAAAAGCTTATCAAGATCTATACGGCAAGGTGTGTTTCATCCACAATATACGGGGCAGGAATTTGGGGGTTTGCTGACCTGCTCCCAATCCAACGCATAGAAAATTATTTTTTAAGATATATTTTATCACTCCCGAATAGTACCTCATCCTGCATATGTCATGCAGAGTTGGGACTACCCTTCATTTCTGATTTAATAAAGCTTAAACCTGTACTTCTCTGGCACAGATTATGGACCAAAGAAGAGGCAAAATTAAACAGGGAAATCTTATCAGATGCTTTAAAATTGGAAGCGGTTTTGAAAATTCCATGGATAAAATATGTCAAAGATTTCTTAAAAGACCTTGGGCACCTTGAATATTTGACTCTATTCAGCAAATATCAAGAAAGGAATTGAGAAAGGAGGGTCTACTATTGTTGGATTCTATTTGAATGTCATCAGAGATATTGAAACCTACTGTACTCCACAATCAATTGATTTCAACTACTATTAATATCCAACCCTATTTAACTTTTGTACCCGGAGTTTACAATAGATTTTTATTGACAAGATTTAGGTTGGAGGTATTTTTCCCTGCCTAAAATGAACGACTGGTCCTCAAACCTCCAACTATGCCCCTGTGACAATAGTTCTAACCAATCTACCATCCATGTCATTCTGTTTTGTACATTTTATACCTTTTTAAGGAGATTCTACCTGGTACCGGTTTTAAAAATGATTGGGCTTCGACAATGCAGACCCGCCCTACTTGTATTACAACAGCTTGAAGATGTACACAGCTCATTTAAAATAGTGACTTACTTAAAGAAAGACTTGAGACAGAGGAATTCTATGATTATTTAGAGCTTTATTCTGGATATAATATAGGTGAATTTAATAATGTTTTAACTCAATAATGTACTAGGCACTTTGTCTATATAAAATTATCAAGATGATATTTTGTATGTTCTTATACTATGTATAGATATTTTTTATCATCATAGATTATTAATTGTTGCACTTTCTAACTTGATACGATAAGTACATTTCTCTTTTTAAAATGTAAATCATGTAATGATGTATTTTCTTTTCTTTGTGCTTTTATGATTGTTTTATGAAGCAACCGAATAAAGCATTCTTAACTTGACTTGACTTGACTTGAGGTCCCATTTAATTTCTTCCATTCTCTGTTTTTAGCATCCTGTAGCTCCCCTGACAGTGCTACTGGACTGCTCGCATGCCCCTCTTCTTTCCCTCTGAGGTATGCTTCATCATGTGCTGCCACTATTTCTACACTGGACGATCATATTGGAATGGTACTATCTATAGTGTGTAAATATAATACGATTCCAAGAAGCTCTCCATGTTTCAAAGCATTATGTTGGCACCTTGACTTATTACAACAGTAATGCTCTATAGATTTAGGGGCCAATTATGAGTGTGACGGCCCGCAGCTGCACCACCAAACCTACATGAGAACCGACTGCCACATAATGACTTTGTTTGTCATTGGCGGGTGATTCCTTTGGCGTTTCCATCACGGTATCTATAAAATAGGCACGCAATGGGAAAGTCAACACAAGTTCCAGCACGGCAAGGACTGAAAAGTCAATGCTGTGCTGTAATGTCTGTGAATGCACACAGGGATGCATGTTTTATGTCCCTCTGTGTGCATCCACGGGGGTGGAGTACAAGGGGGTCCTGTGGAACCACGGCTGTCCCGCCAAAAATATTGATGACCCTGAACCGCCGCTCCATTGCCAGGAAACTAGTGGAGTCTGCAGTCCCAGGGCAGGCGGCACAACCACTAGGGTCGTAATGTTATGTTATGTTATGTTATATGTATTTGTTTTGCGCACAGCTGCTCCAGCGAAGGAGCGTCCTGGCGCCACCAACAAGATGAAGCACAACACAACAGCAGCCAAAAACAGAAGAAGCTAAACAAAGGTATTAAAACAAAAATGTTTTGATAGCTTTCCGAAAGAGCATAAGGTCCTCCAACAACCGAATTTCCACCGGGAGGGAGTTCCAGAGAATTGCTGCCTTGACACAAAAAGAGCGGCCACCAGCACGACAGCGCCTGAAACGTGGGACCACTGCAAGGGCCTGGCCAGCGGAGCGCAAAGCACGCGTTGGGACATAGAGGGACAGAAGATTAGACAAGATCTGAGGCCCCATGCCCTTCAAAATTTTAAAAGCCAAACAAAGGACCTTAAAATCAACCTTAAAATGTAGCAGTCGTAAGACCGCCAATGCTGCCCCACCATGAGTCAGGCGGTCCGAGGACTGCCAGATTCTTAATTAGGCCCTTAGCATTTGAAGGTGCCCAGTGCGATGTTTCCTGAGTGGCTATCATGAAAACGATATTGTGCATAGTAGATTTAATTTTTTACCATTACAAAATGGCAAACACATTGCTTCCAAACATAGCAGTTATGATGGACCTTTAACCCCTTCGATGCTGATGACGGAGCGGTTCCGTCATCAGCATCGGTTGGGCTATGCTGATGACGGAACCGCTCCGTCATCAGCACAGCCCTCGGGGGGAGCGGTGGCGCTCCCCCCTTGGGGCATCGATCGTCGTGCCTTAAGCAGGGGTGGCAGCGAAAGAGTTTCCGCTGCCACCCCCGGGCCCCCCCACGCTTCCTGATGACGTCAGCGCGCACAGAGCGCGCCAACGTCATCAGGAAGTGCTGGACGTGCTGGAAGCCATTTCTTTCCAGCGCGTCCAGCGAGAGGAGGTAGGTTTTGGCCTCCGGTGGGGCCGGGGGACCGTTTTCCGGTGCCTTGAGGCATTGGGGGGAGGAAACCGTGTTTCCTCTCCCCTGATGTCCCAATGCAGGGCATTTCTGGTGCACGATCGCACACAGCGTCGCGATCGTGCACCAGGAATGCACCACTAGACACCAGGGATATCTTTTTTATGTTTAAAAATGTGTAGAGGAAGCGACCCCTTGGGCAAGGGTCGCTTCCTTAGGGGTGCAATTACTTTTTCAAACTTTTCTGCCCCCCCTGGGGCAGATCTGCCATTTTTTGGCCGATCTGCACCCAGGGGGGGCAGAAAAGCCCACTGGAGCCAGGGATTTTTTTTTAATTCAAAATCGGAAGCGACCCCTTGGGCAAGGGTCGCTTCTTTAGGTGGGCAAATACATTTTCAAACTTTTCTGCCCCCCCCTGGAGCAGATCGGCCGTTTTTTGGCCGATCTGCACCCAGGGGGGGGCAGAAAAGCCCACTAGAGCCAGGGAATTTTTTTTTTTGTAAAATCGGAAGCGACCCCTTGGGCAAGGGTCGCTTCCTGGGGGCACAATTTGAAAATAAATATTGTGCTTGCTTCCAGGCGACATATGTAAATGTTTATGTGTAATCAGCCTTTCTGCCCCCATTTGTGTAGTGACATAGCCTGTGACATAGCTTGTTAGAAAGTGTATTGTGTTTCTTGTAAAGTGTAATGTTTTAATTTCCCCTTTTTTGTTCTTGTTCTAGGCTTTTGCTCTTTAGACTGTTGGAGTGTGCGGTTTTAGTTAGTGGTGGTTCTGCTGTTTTTGTAGTTGCATGTGTTTGGTAAGAGACCTTTTTTGTACTATTTCAATGTCAATCAATCAATCAATCAATCAGGTCATTTATAGAGCGCACTACTCACCCGTAGGGTCTCAAGGCGCTGGGTAGGGGGGGGGGTGCCGTTACTGCTCGAACAGCCAGGTCTTGAGCTTCTTCCTGAAGGAGAGGTGGTCTTGGGTCAGGCGCAGGTCGGTCGGGAGTGAGTTCCAGGTCTTGGCGGCCAGGTAGGAGAAGGACCTTCCTCCTGTTGTCGCTCTTCGGATGCGGGGGACGGCGGCGAGGGCGTGGTTGGTTGATCTGAGGAGGCGCTTGGGAGTGTAGAAGTTGATCCGGTTGTTGAGGTAGCTCGGGCCTTGGTCGTGTAGGGCTTTGTGCGCGTGGGTGAGGAGACGGAAGGTGATTCTCTTGTTGACCGGGAGCCAGTGCAGATCTCTCAGGTGTCCGGAGATGTGGCTGCGTCGGGGGATGTCGAGGATGAGTCTGGCCGAGGCGTTCTGGATCCGCTGGAGTCTCTTCTGGAGCTTGGCGGTGGTTCCGGCGTAGAGGGCGTTGCCGTAGTCCAGTCGGCTGGTGACGAGGGCCTGGGTGACCGTCTGCCTCGTCTCGGTGGGGATCCACCGGAAGATCTTACGTAGCATGCGCAGGATGTTGAAGCAAGACGAGGAGACGGCGTTTACTTGTCTGGTCATGGAGAGGGAGGAGTCCAGGATGAAGCCCAGGTTGCGTGCGTGGTCCGTCGGTTTGGGTGCGGTGCCCAGGGCGGGGGGCCACCAGGAGTCGTCCCAGGCGGAGGGCGAGGAGCCCAGGATGAGGACCTCCATCTTGTCCGAGTTCAGTTTCAGGCGGCTGGTCGTCATCCATTCGGCTACATCTCTCATCCCTTCGTGCAGGTTGGCTCTGGCGGTGGCGGGGTCGTTGGTCAGGGAGAGGATCAGCTGGGTGTCGTCGGCGTAGGAGATTATGTTGAGGTTGTGTTGGCGTGCGATGGCCGCGAGGGGGCTCATGTAGACGTTGAAGAGGGTGGGGCTCAGTGAGGATCCTTGAGGGACGCCGCAGATGACTTTGGTGGCCTCTGACTTGTACGGTGGTAGGCGGACTCTCTGTGTTCTTCCGTCGAGGAAGGAGGTGATCCATTCCAGTGCCTTGTCCTGGATTCCGATGTTGCCGAGGCGCTGTACTAGGGTGCGGTGGCAGACAGTGTCGAAAGCCGCGGAGAGGTCCAGGAGGATGAGGGCCGCTGTTTCTCCGTTGTCCATCAGAGTTCGAAGGTCATCGGTGGCAGCGATGAGGGCGGTCTCGGTGCTGTGGTTCGCTCGGAAGCCCGACTGTGAGGGGTCGAGGGATCCATTCGTCTCGAGGAAGGCGGCCAGCTGTTTGTTGACGGTCTTCTCGATGACTTTGGCCGGGAACGGGAGGAGCGAGATGGGACGGTAGTTCTTGAGGTCGGTGGGGTCTGCTGTGGGTTTCTTGAGAAGAGCGCTGAGTTCGGCGTGCTTCCATCTCTCAGGGAAGGTGGCGGTGTCGAAGGAGGTGTTGATGATAATGTAAATGTGTTTTTTGCAGTGTGTAATAATACCAGTATATTCGGTTTCTGTTTTTTGTGAATGTAAAACATGTTTTGCATTAGTGCTTGATGTGTATTTTTTTTCCCTGTACATTTAAGTTTTTTTTCTTCTTTCTAGTGGGATATCGTTGACTATTTGCTGTGTCTTTGCAGAGTAGGTGCTGGTGAGTGTAGCTGTCTCTTGTAAGTGAATTGTATAGTTTTTCAGTATATAGATCTTTGTGATAAAGGCTTAAATTGTTTTACCTACTTTGCACAGTGTTGGTTGTTGAGTTGTTTGTGCAGTCTCCTTTCTTAGTGAGGATAATGGCTAGCCGCCGGATTACCGCTCAGCAAGTTGTTGGAATGCTTTTTGATTCTTCCTCTGACCATGGTACTGAGACTGACTCTGATTCTGAGGCAGAGGTGGGAGGTGAAGATTCTGGTAGTGAATTGTCTCTCCACATGGCATCGTCTGATGATGAAGATACTCTGAGTGCTGATTTTGGTGTGGATGAAGTGTCTGTGTTAGAGGAGGACATTGCTGTGTCGGTAGTGCGGCAAGAGCATCTGGGCTGCAGCCTGGGGCTGCTAGACTTCCAGTTGGTGTAGTAAGACAAGAGGCAGCTGGGCGGCAGCCTGAGGCTGCAAGACTTGTCATTGAAAGTTCTGACCTCTGGGTTGCCCCAGGCATGGTGCAGCCGGCCTTGCCTGAATTTACTGGTGTTCCAGGGTGTAGGGGGAAAGACTGAAAACTTTTTGCCAATTGATTTTTTCAAGTTGTTTATGGATGATGTGTTTTTGGCAAAGATTGTAGAGCAGACTAATTTGTATGCAGAACAGTTTTTGAGGGAGAGCAGTGCCAGCCTTAAATCCCATGCTATGGCTACCCGGTGGACTCACACAAAAGTTTTTGGGTTTAACTTTTTTGATGGGCTTCCTTAGGAAACTATCAATGGCTTCATATTGGTCTACTAGTCCCTTGATGGCAACAGCTATATTTCCGGCAGTCATGAGTCGTGATAGGTATTTGCTTCTGCTTCGTATGATGCATTTTGTTGACAATGGTTTAGCTTTGCCACGAGATCACCCTGATTGTGATCAAGATTCGGCCTGTCATTGATCATTTTGTTGATCGATTTCCTGAGATCTTTGCTCCTGGGAAAGAAATTGCAGTGGATGAGGCTTTGGTGTTGTTCAAGGGCCGCTTGGTATTTAGGCAATACATTCCTAGTAAGAGGGCACGCTATGGAATTAAGCTTTATATGCTGTGTGACAGTCGGACTGGATATGTCTCTAATTTCAGGGTGTACACCGGTAAGGAATCCAGGATTAACCCCCCTGGTTGTCCGTCTACTTTTGGAGTGACTGAGAAAATTGTGTGGGAACTTGGTAGAGGATTTTTTAACAAAGGCCATCATTTATATGTAGATAACTTCTACACTTGTGTGCTGTTGTTCAGGGAATTGGCCAAAGTGGACACCGTTGCTTGTGGCACAATCCGCTCTAACCGTAAAGGTTTCACAAAAGAACTTGTTTGTCAAAAGCTTGCTTGGGGACAGTGCAGTGTATTGCGTTGTGAGGAGCTTCTAGCTCTGAAGTTTTCAGACAGAAGAGTTGTCTACACGTTGACTTCCATACATGATGAAAGCACTGAACCGGTGACTGTTTGGGGTCAGGTTGCAGAAGCGCGCAAACCGTGTGCATTTTAGACTATAATAGGCACATGGGTGGTGTTGACAGAGTAGATCAGAGGCTGGAACCGTATGCTGCTCTTCGTAAGGCTTACATTTGGTACAAGAAGTTGGCTATCCATCTTTTCCACTTGGCAACCTTTAATGCTTTTGTTGTGTTCCAGCAATCTTGTCCTCAATCAAAGATGACTTTTGTAAAGTTTCAGGAGTCTGTAATAGGCAGCCTTGTTTTAGTGGAACAGGCAAGTGTTCCTAGAGTTGGAGTGGTGGAGGATATTTCCAGATTGAAAGATCGCCACTTTCCTGATCAAATTCCTCCTACAACCTCAAAAGACTTTCCCAGTCGGCGATGTAGAGTCTGTTGGCGAAGAGGTTTGCGGAAGGAGGTTCGTATGTACTGCCCCGACTGTCCTTCGAACCCTGGGCTGTGTGTACCTGCTTGTTTTAGAATGTACCACACGCAAAATAATTTTTGGGAGCATCCATGAGTGGTAAAGTGAACTGGCGGGTCTCTATTCTTTAAAACTTATTGTTCAGTTTCAAAGTTGGCATTTGTGTAGTGTATTTAGATTTAGTTGTTGTGTTAGTAGATTTGTATCAATTTGTAATTTGTTTTTGTTTTTTATTTGTACGGAAAAAAACCTAAAGTATGATGTTGGTTTGCGTGTAGTGTCCATTGTCTGACGGTGTGCATGGTTTGGCGCTTGGCTGGCGGTGTCTGTGGACTGGTGCTTGGCTGGCGGTGTGCGTGGTCTGATGCTTGGTTGGCGGTGTGCGTTGTCTTGCGCTTGCCTGGTGGTGTGTTGGGATTGGTGCTTGGCTGGTGGTGTGCCTGGACTGGTGCTTGGCTGGTGGTGTGTGTGGAGTGGTGTTGTCCTGGCGGTGTGTGTAGACTGGTGCTTGGCTGGCGGTGTGCGTGGTCTGGTGTTTTGTTGGCGGTGTGCATGGTCTTGCGCATGCCTGGTGGTGTGTTTGGATTGGTGCTTGGCTGGTGGTGTGCCTGGACTGGTGCTTGGCTGGCGGTGTCTGTGGACTGGTGCTTTCCTGGTGGTGTGTGTGTGGACTGGTGCTCGGCTGGCGATGTGCGTGGTCTGGTGCTTGACTGGCAGTGTGTGTGGTCTGGTGCTTGGCTGGTGGTGTGAGTGGACTGGTGCTCGGCTGGCGGTGTGTGGGAAGTGACTTAATGCTGGTTACTACACACAGTGCTAGCTGAGCACCACTCCATGCAATCCATGAGTTTGTGTAGTTGCTGTGTCAGGAATGTGGACGTGTGAAAGTGATGGGCCCTTGATTGGCGTTGTCTGCTGGTGGAAGTGTAGTAATGTGATGGGTCCGCGGCTGGCGGTGTGAATGTTTTGTATGTGTCACATGTATGAAAGGTGTATGAATGGCCTGTAAAGAGGTTGGTGCCTTGTCGTGGCTTTACAGCTCACGAGCTGTGAGTCAATGGTTCAGTTTCTCGTCCTTTCCATTATTTACAGTGTATTTCATTTTTTGTGAAATCACTCGCTAATACAATGGTATATACTGAACCATCACTCACCCTCGTGCCAAATCCAACCAGTATGTGTGTGTGTTTGAGAACTTGATGTCTGTGTATTTATTTATTATTTTATTTTTTTGAAGCAGGACGCACCTTGTCACTTTTTTTGTAAATGTTGTGATGTGTTGCTTTTGTGCCTGGTGGTGTGAATGGTCTTCTGTGTGTCAGGTATGAAAGGTGTGTGAATGGCCTGTAAAGCGGTTGGTGCCTTGAAGTGGCTTTACAGCTCACGAGCTGCAAGTCATTGGTTCAGTTTTTTTGTCCATGTAATTGACAGTGCATTTCATTTTTGTGAAATCTCTTGTTAATAAAATTATATATACTGAACCATCACTCGCCCTCGTGCCAAATCCAACCAGTATGTGTGTGTGTTTGAGAAATAGATGGCTGTGCAAGGATCTTGTTTTTTTTAAGTCTCTCTGCCAAGGTGTACATTCCGCCTACGAATAACCTGCCAATTGTAGATATTGTTGAAAACCCATGGGACTACATGGTGATGTCTCTCTGGTGAAATCTAACAATTGATTTTATCCACAATATCCTGCAAAACTCACAATGTCCGTCATATTTTCCTTGCAATATTGCGCCCAAATTGTCACGCTGCACAAGTAAACAACTAATTTTGTCAAAACTAATTGGTTTAGCTAGGGGGGTTACATGGGTTTTTCACTCCTTCCTCGGTTGCCCTCTAGGGAAACCTAGCAAACCCACACATTTTTGGAAAGTAGACACCTGGGGGCTTTCAAGGGGGTATGGCTTGCGTGGATCCTCCAACGTTCCTTTTCTGAGAATCCCTAGCAAACTTTAAATGTTGCTGAAAAAATGTGTTTTTGCAAACATTTGTGTGTGTAAAAGTGTGGCATCACTGGGCTCGCACAAATTTCCACCCACCCAGCGTTCCCCCAGGTCTCCCGGTACAAATGGTACCTCACTTGCGTGGGTAGGCATAGTGGCTGCAACAGGAAAAGGCCCAAATCGTACGGTGGAGACTTAAAAATTACCTTTAGCAAAACTGCCATTTTTTTTTGGGGGGGCACCTGAGTTTTTGGCCCGGGGCTTGGCGGACATCTTTGAAAACTACTAAACTCAAACAGTTCTGAAAACTTGACACCCAGGGGAGTCCAGGGAGGTATGGCATGCGTGGGTCCCCCAACGTTTTCCTACCCAGAATTCCCTGCAAACCTTAAAATTAGGTAAAAAAACCACTTTTGCATACATTTTTGCGTGGGATATCCGTGCCGGCACAAATGTCCTACCACCCAGCGTTCCCCTTGTTCTCCCGAGTAAAATGATACCTCACTTGTGTGGGTGGGCCAAAGGCCTGTGACTAGGATGACCCCAAAACAGTAGAATTATCTGTGCTTTTTTTGTCAATCCCAAACGCTACAATTTCTTAAAAATAAATTTTTGGCCTGTTCTGCTTTGGCCCACCCACATAAGTGAGGTATCATTTTACTCGGGAGAACAAGGGGAATGCTGCGTGGCAGGACATTTGTGCCGGCACGGAGATCCCACGCAAAAATGTATGGAAAAGTGTTTTTTTAACCTAATTTTAATGTTTGCAGTTAATTCTGGTTAGGAAAACGTTGGGTGACCCACGCATGCCATACCTTGCTGGACTCCCCCAGGTGTCTAGTTTTCAGAACTGTTTGGGTATGGTAGTTTCCAAAGATGGCCGCCGAGCCCCGGGCCAAAAACTCAGGCCCCCCCAAAAAGAAGGTAGTTTTGCTAAAGGTTATTTTTAAGGCCCCACCGTACGATTTGGGCCTTTTCTTGTTGCAGCCACTATGCCTACCCACGCAAGTGAGGTACCATTTTTATCGAGAGACCTGGGGGGAACGCTGGGTGGGAGGAAATTTGAGGATCCACGCAGATTCCAGAACTTTCCACCACAGAAATGTGAGGAAAATGCGTTTTATTTGTCAATTTTTTAGGTATGCAAGGGATTCTGGGTAACAGAACCTGGTGGGAGGCAGTCGAGTCACCCCATCCTGAATTCCCCTGGGTGTCTAGTTTTCAAAAATGTACAGATTTGCTAGGTTTCCCTAGGTGCCGGCAGAGCTAGGGTTAAAAAAGTACAAGTAGGCACTTTGCCAAAAAAGGCCCAGTTTTCACTGCGAAATTGAGGTGCAATCACGTTGCATTTTGCATCGTTTCCTATCGCAGGCACTAGGCAGACCCAGGCAAGTGAGGTACCATTTTTCTCATAAGACTTTGGGGAACGCGGGGTGGGTGGAATTTTATTGATCCACGCAGATTCCAGAACTTTCCACCACAGAAATGTGAGGAAAATTCGTTTTTCCCCCCAATTTTTTAGGTTTGCAAGGAATTCTGGGTAACAGAACCTGGTGGGAGGCAGTCGAGTCACCCCATCCTGAATTCCCCTGGGTGTCTAGGTTTCATAAATGTATAGGTTTGCTAGGTTTCCCTAGGTGTCGGCAGAGCTAGGGTTAAAAAACTACAGGTAGGCACTTTGCCAAAAAAGGGCCAGTTTTCACTGCGAAATTGAGGTGCGACCACGTTGCGTTTTGCGTCATTTCTTGTCGCAGGCACTAGGCAGACCCAGGCAAGTGAGGTACCATTTTTCTCATAAGACTTAGGGGAACGCGGGGTGGGTGGAAATTCGTTAATCAACGCAGATTCCAGAACTTTCCACCACAGAAATGTGAGGAAAATGTGTTTTTTTCCCCAATTTTGTAGGTTTGCAAGGGATTCTGGGTAATAGAACCTGGTGGGAGGCAGTCGAGTCACCCTATCCTGAATTCCCCTGGGTGTCTAGTTTTCAAAAATGTATAGGTTTGCTAGGTTTCCCTAGGTGCCGGCAGAGCTAGTGTTCAAAAATTACAGGTAGGCACTTTGCCAAAAAGGGCAAGTTTTCACTGCGAAATTGAGGTGCAACCATGTTGCGTTTTTCGCCGTTTCCTGTTGCAGGCACTAGGCAGACCCAGGCAAGTGAGGTACCATTTTTAGGTTTTGCCTGGCGAAAAGATGCGCTCTGCGCATCTTTTTCGCGCAGGCGAAAACCTGATGAGAACTGTAGTGGGGTTTGGGTCGGCCCTCGTCATTTATTGGCTGGCTCCATAAATGGAGCCTAGCCATTGGACGAGGGGCCTGTCCGTCAATGCCGGACCAGATTCGGGGGCGTTCCCGAGATTCTTTGGCTTTTGCCGACGTCACGCTACGTCAGCCGAAAGCCGATTCTCGGGAACGCCCCCGAATCTGGTAAGGCACTAGTGGCACCCCGAGCGCTCGCCCGCCTCCTACTACGGTGCAAACGCTGCCTCCCTGATTGCCGCCGCTGCCCGGGGCCGAGAATAACTTGAGGATCTCGCCGGGGCCGCGGAGAGCAAGAACGAAGGAGGCTGCCCTCCCATTGGCTGAGGCGGTCGAGCCCCCTCAGTGCCGCCGCGCTAGGAGTGGTTATTGAGCCGCCACGTCATCGCTGGAGCCGTGCTGCGATTGGCCGCAGCTTCGCCACCATCGGAGGCTCGCCCTGAGAGCGGCGCATCCATCGGGAAACTTCGCCGCCCGCCTGCCTGAGCTAGAGACGGGCCGCCGCGCTGCCCGCGGCGACCCGGAAGTGACTAGCCGGCCGGCCAATCCTAGCGCGGCCGGCCGGAAGTGCCCGCCCCCCCCCCCCCAGCCCGGGGGAAGAAGGAAGACGGCAGCCCAGGAGGAGAAGAAGTATGGCGGGGCTCCCGTGGCCTGGAGGGAGCCCCGGGAGAAGCGGAGGACGTTGCCGGTCTCCCATGCTGAAGAGGGAGACCGGAGAAGTGCCCAGGAGATTGCCGCCATCGCAAGGAGCCCCCGCCAGGACGGCGGCCCAGGAGAAGAAGTATGGCGGTCCACGCGGGGCTCCAGTGGCCTGGAGGGAGCCCCGGGAGAAGCGGAGGACGTTGCCGGTCTCCCATGCCGAAGAGGGAGACCGGAGAAGTGCCCAGGAGATTGCCGCCGTCGCAAGGAGCCCCCACCAGAGTGCCCGGTAAGTTAAATGGGCTACCGAGCGCAGCAGCACCACCACCAGAGGCTTGGGGCTCGGAGCCGCACCATGGTGGACCTGGGCGGCTGCCCCAGGAAACACCTCTGCGAGCCCCTGCTGCCCCCCGCCCTGCTCTGCTGGGCCCTGCTGCTGCTCTGCCAGCATTTGTATGGGCACAATACTCACATTCCGAGATAGCACACTTGGTAAGAGTACCAAGATGAGAAGAGCGTGGAGAAATCGGTCGGTCTGCTTAAGGGATTTGATCTATATATGGATGAAACAGAATCAAGTTGACTCATAGTTCAAGATTTAGGTTTCTTGTACAGGGAGTGCTTTATTTACTTCTTTATTTTAGTTAACATACTGTACATTTCTTCATAAATATACACTTGAAAACCTACAATAATATTTAAAATTTAAAATAATCAATCGATAACAGATCTAGTCGTCAACAACCCTCGTAATCACACTATGTATTTTCTCCTGTGTCTGCAAATCCCTCTCTCCTGATTGGTCACATTAACTTTGATCGTTGGGCATCTAAAAAGAATAAATTGCACATATTCTATCTCCTGTCACACAACCTACTCATCTAGTTTGCATACTTGAAAGCCACCCAAGAACCCTCAGTTTCACGAACTGGAATCAATCCCAGTGGGTACCAGGTACAATCATGTTGCTTCGACAGAGTGGGCCATTCAGAGCAGAGAACATGAAATAACTTCTCATGATTATATTTTTACAAGATGGTCAATGTTTGATGATGAGCCATAAAATAGCAACTTGTCTCATTTGCAATTTGCAGCATCCTCCAAGTTATACCCAAATCGCAAGACCCGATCAACCAAGGGTGTCTTACAACACCTAGTACTCCTTCACTGCTTGTTTGCCACCATGAGCCATAGTCTCTTTCAACTAGTAAACACGTAGGCGGCTATTGAGAATTTAATTGTATAAAGACAGGAGATGCTGCACCACCATTGTTGTACAAGAAGTGAGTCCCTTTTCAGATCGAATCAGGGCACAGCTGGTCTTGCGTTGCTTCTTTTCCAGTTCGGGGAGTACCCGTCCTGGCAGTTCAGGCTGGACTGTTCTTACTGATTTACATATAGCTGAGTCCAAAATGAAATGGCATGATGAGCAAAGAAGGAACGATAGATTGGGATGCAAGCATTCCTGCTCCCAAGGAATTACTTTTATGCATTTGGTCCTGTTTCCTAGTGGTAGATTAGATTAATAGGCGTTGGGTGTGATCAATAGTGGGGGTTGTGTAAGGTCATGAATATGGTTGGTGGGATGAGTAGATAGGATGGAGATGATTATGCACTGTAAGAGTGCAGGATATAGTCCCCAAAAGGGGGTGGTTGAAGGTTTTCAGCCAAGTTTACATTTTTATGCAGGGTGCCTCCGTGTGCCCCTGTTGCCTGCTTGTGCTGTGTGGGTGTGTGTGGAAGGCTCTGTGTGGTTGTGTGGAGGGCTCTGTGTGGCTGTGTGTGTGGGGGGCTCTGTGTGTGTTTGTGTGTGTCATTTGCGAGAGATAAAGCTAGTGGGATTGTAAATGACAATGCCATTTATTTATGTTAAAAAAAAACATAAATAAAAATAATGTCAAGAGCAATGCCAATAGCTCTAACTTTAACAAAGGCAAAACCATTGCATTGTAAATGCTTGTTCTCATAGACTTTGGGGTACGTAGAGTGGGTGGAAATTTGTTGATCCACACAGATTCCAGAACTTTCCACCACAGAAATGTGAGGAAAATGCGTTTTTTTCCAATTTGTTAGGTTTGCAAGGGATTCTGGGTAACAGAACCTGGTGGGAGGCAGTCGAGTCACCCCATCCTGAATTCCCCATGGTGTCTAGTTTTCAAAAATCTATAGGTTTGCTAGGTTTCCCTAGGTGCCGGCAGAGCTAGGGTTCAAAAACGAAAGGTAGGCACTTTGCCAAAAAAGGGCCAGTTTTCACTGCGAAATTGAGGTGCGACCACGTTGCGTTTTGCGCCATTTCCTGTCGCAGGCACTAGGCAGACCCAGACAAGTGAGGTACCATTTTTCTCATAAGACTTAGGGGAACGCAGGGTGGGTGGAAATTTGTTGATCCATGCAGATTCCAGAACTTTCCACCAAAGAAATATGAGGAAAATGCGTTTTTTTCTCCCAATTTTTTACGTTTGCAAGGGATTCTGGGTAACAGAACCTGGTGGGAGGCAGTCGAGTCACCCCATCCTGAATTTCCCTGGGTGTCTAGTTTTCAAAAATATATAGGTTTGCTAGGTTTCCCTAGTTGCCGGCAGAGCTAGGGTGCAAAAACTACAGCTAGGCACTTTGCCAAAAAAGGGTCAATTTCTAACTGCAAAATTGAGGTGTGACCACGTTGCATTTTGCGCCGTTTCCTGTCGCAAGCACAAGGTACACACAAGTGAGGTACCGTTTTTATCGGGAGACTTAGGGTAAGTCAGATTTGTAAATCAACTGTTATTACCTATTGAGTTTTCATGCATTTCTCCCTTCCCAATGAAAGACATTGTGTAAAAAAAAAATCATTTTGAAAAATAACCAATAATTCTCATGCTAGTATGAGTATTCCCAATTTTGAAAATGTGCAAATATATACTGTTTCTAAACTCTATAATTTGTACCCAATTCAGAAATACATAGGTGTCTTTAATACCGATTTTTCCATGTTTACATTTTCCAAGACTAACTGCTCTATACCCGGGAAATAATAAAATACCATTGCAAGTTGCTGCTCAGATTTCGGCTCTGGGTTCTTCGGGTTCTTGGTGAAACTACAAGTCCTATATATCCCCACAACCAAGAAGGTCAAACGGATGTAACAGTATATTGCTTTCAAAGAGCTGTCAAAATTACAAGAAGTTACAGGTGAAAACGTTGAGACAAAAGGCTGTTTTTTTCAACTAAATTTCAATTATTCCAATATTTAACGGTTAGTTTCTATAAAGAAACCTTCATGGATTTAGACAAATGACCCCTTTCTGAATTCAGAATTTTGTTTACTTTTCGAAAATGTATAGCTTTCCAGGATCCATTATTGCTTTCAAAATCATTTCTACCATTAACTGGAAGGAGGATCAAAGCTCTAAAAATAGCAAAATAAGACTATGTCCCAGAAAAATGCCAAAACTGTGTGAAAAATGTTGGTTCTCTGACAAAAGGCTGTAATTCACCAAAAGCTGAGTAAACGGTGATTTCAGCCTCACAAACCCTTTTTTGATAACATTTGCAGGGAAAAATCCAGAGGGTTTCATTTGCAGCCCGTTTTACCCATGTTTCTGAAAAGAACAAAAATGTTAGTGTATTTTGCTTACTTTTTGGGACCCCTCCAAGGGAATCCACAAACCCTGGGCACCTTTAGAATCCATAAGATGTGGGAAGAAAAGGACGCAAATTTGGCGTGGATACCTTATGTGGTCAAAACGTTACAGGGGCCTAAGCGCGCACTACCCCAAATCGCCAAAAAAAGGCTTAGCACAGAAGGGGAAAAGGCCTAGCAGCGAAGGGGTTAAAACAATTACACTTTGTACAATGCCATTGCAAGATGGCCACACAATACTATTTTTCATTTTAATTTTATACTGCAAGTAAATGCCTGCCAAAATTATGTGATAGCTTGTTTTTTTCTATATTTTCTTTTTTAAATTTATCTTTTACATGTTTCTGGGAGCTTGTATGTCTGTTTTTTATTGCGGATGGGTAAGTGGCTAAATGCAATAATGAGTCGGTGTGTCGATGAATGCCTGTATAAGTTCAACAATGAGCGACAAAATGCATGCCTGATTTCTTATTGAGTGGTTAGACTCATGAATGACTGAAAATACACTTTCAGTTACAAGCCAGATATATTGGGATTGCCAGTGCTTGTTACTGTAAATGTATATGGTCTCTTGATCCACTCTCCCAAACCGGCACTTAGTATACTTAAAAGTTTTACAACTTGGACACACATAAAAAAAATGGAGATATCTCAGCAAATCCAGAAATTCTGGTCAATTTACATCTTTAACTTTCTTCATAAGAAACAAGATCAATGCAATTTAATAAACAGTTGTAAAAAAAACATACAGTTGTGGCAAACATGAAGGAGCAGAGATAAAAATAGAACCATCAATGAGCCTCATTTGGTCATTCAATTCCCATATAATTAGATGGTGAGACTGCACCTGTAGGACCTCTATTTTTCAACTCTTACTCGCTCAGACCACAGACTCTTTCTCCAGTTTGCCTACACGGGAAATATTTGTCGGGTGACTTGCCTTCTATTTGGCCTTACATTGTCTCCATGGTGTTTCAGCCGCTCCTGAGATCAAATATCCTTTCCTGCACCAGGACCATTAACTACTGAGACGATACTGTGCTTATGTCTCTGTATCCGGTCACTCTCCAAATACACCTGCATGTGATGGCCCATTTTCTGCATAATTGGATATTGTTATTGTCTTAACGTCCGTGGCTTATCCAGAAAAGCAGTAAAAAGGGGGTTTTATGGCGGTGGGATGCTCAAGTTGCCCCATCTCCATTAAGATGAAGCTCTGATTATACATGGCCAGTAACTAATCTCCTCATCGCTATCAGGCAAGAATTATGTTTGTTGTCAGCCTTGAAATAGGCGATTTTCTCTGGAACGCTACATTACAAGGTTCTTTAGAGGACGAGGACAGTAATCTTGGAAGTGGTCTTCAGTATTGAAACCCCGATTTTCCTTGCGAGGGGTTGATTGTGTTGCATATGTGGTTGGGAAATTTGGATGCTCTGAATGGCAAAAAAATATCTATTCCAGGCAGATTGCGATTTAGAGACTGCTGCGAGCATCTTGCATGGCCTAATTTCAGTGATCAGTGGTCCTGTGAGGAAAAGACACTGCACGGGAACTGCTTAGAGGATCTGCAGGGCTACTTTGCTGTGAGGATCAAACCCAGTGACACCATAAAATGTACCACTCTCTTCAGGATGGACAGTGTGTCAAAAATCAGAATTTTGATGAACTTGACAAAAGACCTTGGCATTACTGCCTGGCAACCAGCCAGAATTCTCAGTTCCTTCATGGTTTGAAAGGGCACATGTTGCACAGGCGGGTCTTCCAGACAGTCCGTTCCAGATGGAGCCACTCGGACTTTGACCTCTTTGCATCTTGCCTTAAGATCTAAGATCATTTAAGTTGGAATCCGAATGCATGCGTGTGAGGAGGAACCAGCTATATCTGGATTTGACAACTCCCTTTTAGGCAAGTCATTCATGGTTCCAATGTGGTTAATAGTAGCTGGCGGAATCCCGCCTACCTATGCCTTCGTTCCCACTTCTTGTGGTGGATCTAAAACTGATGCCAGTGAACAGGTGCTTGCAGGCTTGCACACTTCCTCCCCGTTGATTTCCCGGGTTCCCGGAGCTTCCAGACTTTTAGAAAAGGTTTTTGTAAACCTCTAACTTGATTATATGCCATTTCCCTGTATGTCCGAGTCCGGTCTGTTAGGAAACCAAACTACCAGTGTATTATATGTTTTAGATTGAACTGTTTTTATTAATTTTTTGGGAATGCACACATACCATTGCCTACATCCAGACATCAGGTAAGGAGGAATTGTGTCGGAAAGTAGGATCGGCTTTCATGGTCATACCCACTTTTTGCTGGTGGCATTATATTTTTCTGGCTAGTCTGACTGGGATCCTGCTAATCAGGACCCCAGTCTCTGAGCTTCTTTTCTAAATTGGACATGGTGAATACTTAGGTACTCTCCAGATTGGCTACTGGTGTACCCTGATAAGTCCCCAGTACATGGTACTAAGGTACCCAGGGCATAGGTACACCAGGGGTCTCCCATGGGCTGAAGCATGTATTATGCCACCCATGAGAGACCATTCAAATCATGATTACAGGTCTGCCATTGCAGCCTTTGTAAGTTTGTGCTAGCACCGCTTAGGACAAATATTTTTCCTTATATCTGAGGTCACTGCAGTTAAAACCTATAAGTCACCCCTAAGCAAGGCCTTCAATCTTGAAGACAGGGTGCTCGGTGCGAAGTGTGAGGGTGACCCTGTATGAGCGGACACCCCTACAACCTTTGGAGTCCATTCTCCCGGGTTGTACGTTCATCAGCCATTACGACATATAGTGTGGTCAAGTGTCATTACTCAAAGACTATCTCTAAACTGGCTGTAACTAACCCTGTCATGCTTGGTATAAAACATGTGGAATCATACTTCCCACACTGTCAACAGTGAGGGAGGTATGATTCCAGGCATTTTAAAACTCCTCCTGGAGGCCCTCAGGGCTCTCGGTACCAGGCTTCCAGAACCGGACAGCAAGCTAGGGCTGCTGCCAACCAGAGACACGATTCTGCCCTCCTGCTGCTGAGCCAAGCTTGAGCAGGAGAAGGTTAAACAATAGGTTACCTGTCACAAGAAGGTGTCACCACCTCCCAGACAAGGTTAGAGTGTATTAGTACAGGGCGGAGGTGCTTGCCAGCGCCACTGAGACAGCTTGAAGGGCACATTTGGTACTCTACTTGCATACTCCAGTTCAAACCAGTTCAGGGAGCAATTGACTCCCGCTGTGGTGCAAAACTGGACAAAGGACATGAGTTTCCTCCCCACTGTCCAGCCCTCCTCTGGGAGGGACCCCTGAATTGCCCCAACCTCTCCTAAGGGTACTTAAGGGCTTACCTGTGGGTGGGTCCCTAGATTAGTTGTAGGACAAAAGTCAGATCACATAACACTCCAACTTCAACCATCTGGACACTCTGAACTTTGCTTTGGGAACCCAAGACTGCACCTGGGAAGATACCAGCTGTTCCTGGTCTCGTCGTCCTGCTGGTCTTCTGCAATGTCAGTGTTAGTGCTCCATACAGGTTCTTCACCAGGCCTGTGGTCATCAAAGACACCTGAAGGAATCTCCCTTGGAGTGAAGGAGTCACTGCCCTGCATCTGCAGGCACCACAACACAGCTGACTGGTCTGCTGATCCTGGGCTCCCACAGACTCCTAAAGGCTCAGCAACACAGGTGGCATTTCTGCAACTCTCTTGAGGCCTGCACTCTCTTCATACCGAGTTTGATATCAGTATCACTCGTTTGAACTGTTGGAACACCATGTCAAATTGCCATTGTCAAGGATATTAGGCTGTCTCCTTCGGAGATCTTCGGGCTCCAGGAATATCCAACTTAAAGCAACTCCTGCAGCGAAGATATTTGCCCTCACCACTTCCTCTGCACCGTGGGTCTTCTTCATTGGTGAGCTGCTCGATGTCCTCCTGCAACTCCTTTGCCTTCGGTCCATGGGTTCTTTGGAGGGTCTTCTTTGGCTTCAGTGGGCTCCCCTGCTTGCTCGAGTCTGCTCCGACTTACTTGCTTGTGGTGAGTCACTTGGACCGTGCTGGTCCTGACCTTGCATTTTTTTCATCAACTACATTGTTTGCCGCTGCAAAGGCTTGTTGGTGCCCCTGTGGGACACTGGCCCCTTGGCTCTCGACATCCGACATGAGACAGCTTGTTAACGGCTCCTGGTCTTTCACAGCATCGCCTGGTCCGCACAGCTGCAACTTGAAAGGCATCGTCAACATACCTTGCATCTCCAACAACAGTGGGCATTCATCTTCCATGCCTCCTGGTCACTCCTGAGTGGCATAGACTGTCCTTTCTGCTTTCAGGTACTTCTCATCTTGAATCCACCTTTGGGTTCCACCGGACTTGTCTTCTTCTCCAGTGGCATCTTTCCTGAAGTCTTCCATTGTGGTCTACGGCGGTTTCCAATGTCACTTGACATCTATGCACCCGGCATCCCTGGTGTAGGTATCCTGGTTCCCCAGGTATCCACAGGTGGGTGACTCCCCAACCTTCCCTCTTCCACAGGGTTTCTGCTGGGTCCACTGGGAAGGGTCCTTCTTTAAGATTGCAACCTCAACTTACCAATTGACTTGAATTGAGCATGCAATTGTGTTTCCTTTCTGCACACCACCTCCGTGGGGTTCATGGGTACTTACCTCGGGTGGTCCCTTGGGTCCCCAGCACTTCTATGTCTTCTGGGTCCACTCTTGACTTGGATAGTGATTTGCAGCCCTCTATTTTAGTATATAGTTTGGTCTCCCCGTGGCGGCCACCGTGTATTTGGTCTACTTACCTGTTTTATTTGCAAAGTATTTAGGTGCATTGTGTTATATCTCCGGGTAGAAGATATTGTTATGTGCTGGTTAGTGTCTTATAATAAAAAAATATTTTTATGAATACACAGTGTGGTTCTTTTTCACTTAACGTATACCATTAAGATTAAGTTCTGGTAAAACAAGCTGTTTTGCACTCCTTCTGGACTAAGCCTGAGGGCTGCTCTCCACAGCTACCACTTAGAGAGCTTTCTAAGGTTGTCTAAAACCACTAAAATCACCATAAGGGATGTCTGGATTAGTTTAGGGTGCTACACTTACATAAGGGAGCACCATATACTAAGCCAGCCTCTTACAAATAGTCAAAGAATAGCCCTAAATAAAGACCTGAAAAAGAACAATTACCTCAACATTCCCACTACCCCCACCCCCACCCTTACCCCACTTAGCCTGTGTGCATTCTAAGTCCAATGTCAGTGATCCAATGTCTGGGAGTTGTGAAGCCAATCTGTGTAGTTGCCTGGGTTAAGGTGAAGTATGTGGGCTCTGTGTGGAAAGGATACATTATCTAGGATGAGCTGTATCACCACATTTAGGTATTGTGGGATGTGAGTTCCCGAAAATCTCGGGACAATATTTGTATTTGTATTTGTAAGCCGGAGACTTGAACTGGAGTACTCTCCAACAGACTGACAAATATCTTCACCATACTCTCTACTTTTGGATACGAGCGGATTCAGACCCATGCCTGGATAGTGACGGACCTTTTTTCAAGTTAAAAATTGCCCTGAGGAAGTCAGTGGGTGATAAACCCAAGACGAAACACATGTTGGCTACATCAACATGATGACATAAATCATCTGTGAAACACTTGTGTCTTCTGAATATGACGACATCTTGAAAATAGAGAAGAAAACTGACTTTGGACTAATGTGCCCTTATGTACTTGTTCTTTGATTAATTGAATCCACTTTTTTCTCGGGACCGGGATTTAAGCTTTGCAATATTTGTATAAAGGTGTCCCATGTTACCTTATAGGATGCAAGGTTATGTTCATTCGCCATCGCTATTGGTTCTATTGCCTCCCAGATGTGGGCTGTCCTATGAAGAAATATGGGAACATCATTCTTTCCCCACAACCTCAGCACACTTTAAAGTGCTGCCACTATGG
Source organism: Lissotriton helveticus (assembly GCF_964261635.1). Lineage (NCBI taxonomy): Eukaryota > Metazoa > Chordata > Amphibia > Caudata > Salamandridae > Lissotriton > Lissotriton helveticus. Next base: position 1,362,794,696 of record NC_136057.1, read on the forward strand.
CAATGGCCACTTGTTTTCCATAACCGATTTTGGGGATCGCTAGAAGGGAAATTGTATGCCTAGGAGAAATACTGCAGTGTTTCTCAGGATGCTTATTCCAAAGACATTTTATGTCCAATTAAGTACTCCTATCTGTGTAACTTTGTAGCCTGGGTCCCTTTCCCACCGCTGCTGACCTGGTATTTGGTGGATATCAGGGCGCTGTTATGAGGACCATCTTTAAGTCATTTTCACAACCTTGTAAACATCATTGCTTCTCCGTTCCGCATAGTGGGATGGAGGACCCAGTGTTGGAGTTCGATGTATGCAAATCATTCATTCTCTGGAATGCCAAAGCACCATTTAATGTCTTCAAAGGAGAGTATTTGTTGATTTTGCGAATGGAGATCACACCATTAGACATTTATGGTCTCTCCTTGTTATAAATTGGAATGATTTCTGTGCCGTAATCGGTGATGGGAAGAACGTGAAGCTCAGTTTGGAAGTTTCCTTGTCCCAAACGGACAATGTAGCCCTAGTTGTAACGTTCTAGTTTTTTGGCCTCTGGTGGTAACCCACCGGAAGTGCCCTGCAACATGTATCACTCTCTGGCCAGGCGTGGCCAGAGAGCTATAAATAAATGGGCCGGGGTCGCTCGTGACTTCCGGTCCTAACTGGCAACTGGTGTGTGTCCATTGTTGGTGTCCTGGGGTGTTATAGGCCCAAAGTGCATAATCTGCCAATTCACGCTCTAAGGTCGCGACACTGGCGACGAGGGTGGGATCAGGTTAACCATCCTGAACAAGAGCCGAGATCGCCTACCTGCCGCGGTGACGCTGGTCGATGGACGTGGATCTACGAGACAACATGTGCCTGGGAAGACGATTCCACAGATCCAGCGTGAGCGTGCGGTGAGCCAGGTGACAGCACTCGCAGCCCGCCCAATGCACCCAAACTCGGCCGAGCGATTCCCAGAGTGATTCTCCGGTGCACGCATGCGCCGTTGAGCTGTAATCTCACCCCAGGCAGCATGCTTCAGAAGGCCCGGCAGACAAAACCCCGAAAGCCTCACAGGCAGCCTCGTCATTTGGAAAAAAGAAAGGGAATCTGTGAGCAGCACCGCGCAAGCAATCCCAAGATAGGCAGAGAGAAGAAAGAGAAAAACCCACGGAAGCCCCGAGGACTTCAAACAAGTCCAAGCCAAGCCAAGCAATCTATAAATACACACCTACAGAAACATCAGGAAACACAAATAAGCCCATATCAAAACAAGTATCCTGTAAAGGCAGTCAAGAAAGTAGAGTAAGCCCACAACAAACAAACACTGGCAAGTCCAATAAATACTGAACAGGGCACACAGTAAGTAAACACTGGTGAGGCCAAGAAAACTCTAAAAGGACAGAAAAGAATCACAAATAACCCCTTAGAGACCAAACACGCTCACCTCACAGAGCCGACAAGACCAGTAACGCCCAACAATGTCAAACCCAGGTGGGGCAGCTCAACAGCCGGCCGCCCAAGGTGGCGCAGCCCAACAACCAGTCGCACTTCCAGCAGCTGCACACCCAGGACACCCTCAAATCACAGCTCTACCACCATTTAGTGAACTCATTGATTCAGCTACTGCTTTCCCGAGGTGGAAAGTATGGGTCAGCTGCCTGAATAACTACTTCATAGCCACCCGTGAAACAGATGACACGGTGAAGAGATCACTACTATTACACTTTGCAGGGGACGAGATTTATAAATTATTCCAGCATCTCCCGAATACTGGTGCCGCAAACAACTACGACACCGCGCTCAACGCACATTTTGATCCGCAGCTAAATCCACACTATGAACGGTTCAATCTGAGGCAGGCCAGACAGCGCGAAGGTGAATCAATGGATGCATATCATGCACGCCTCAGGGAACTGGCAAGCACCTGCACTGAGGACGACCAAGCCAAAGAGATAATGGCGCAGTTAATACAAGCATGTCGCAACAAAACTCTGCGGACCCTGATACTACATCAACCCCGGATAACGCTAGAGGAAATACTAATCCTCACCAGGTCTCACGAGCTTTCAGATGCAAGATCCACGGCCATGGAAGCAGCACTCACTTCACACTCTGATCAAGCAGCCAGCATCAAGACGGAGCGGGCTGACGCTATCCGCACATCGACTCGTGGAGGAAGAGGAAGATGGCCGACAAGGACTGCACTGCGAGCATCGTATGGGTGGTGTTGTCGAGAGGAACACCCCCCAGAAAGCTGCCCAGCCAGGGGAAAATCGTGCTCAAAATGTGGAATTCCTAATCATTTTGCATGTGTATGCAGAGGGGGCTCAAGAGGAAGAGGTGCCACAGGAAGGAAAGCGCCAACAGGAGCAGTCAGACACCTAACGTTAGAAGACACCCCGGCGCCAAAGTCGTCTAGAAGCTCTAGTCGCTACCCTCAACGTCTGGAAGATTCATCAACGGAGGATGAGGAGGAATGCTATTTTGTGTCATTTGCGAATGACCTCAAGAAAAGGCGACACCCGCAGCCAAAGTGCAACATCGAGATCTAATGGGTCCAAGGTAACTGGCCTAATTGACACGGGGGCCACCGTCAATGTCATGGGGTCTCAGCACTACAAAAAATTTAACCCAAGGCTGGTACTTACACCGTCAAAAATCAAGATCCTAACGTATGGCAGCAAGACACCACTCCCTCTCAAAGGGAAAATGACAGTACAAGTAAGAACTGAAGACCATGAAGTGACGACAGTCTTCCACGTCATAGATCGGGAGGCGGACATACTTGTGGGAAGCCACACTGCTGCGGATTTGAGCCTGATTGCATTCGCCAATGCAGTCAAGCTGCTACAAGTAGACGACATCCTAGCACTGTTTCCTCAACTCTTCAAAGGACTGGGGAGGATACGTCGACCACCCGTGAAGTTACATATAGATATGGCCGTCCAACCAGTGGCACTAAGACACCGGAGAATTCCGTTCTATCTGCGGCCGCTAGTCGAAAAAGAACTTCAATAATTAGAGAAGCAAGTGGTCATCGAGAAGGTGACAGGCCCGACCCCCTGGGTATCACCCATGGTGATCGCAGAAAAACCGAAGCAACCGGGCAAAATTAGGATATGCATCGATATGCGAATGCCGAACCTAGCAATTAAGAGGGAGAGACATCTAACCCCAACGGTGGATGACATATTAGCTGATTTGAATGGAGCCCAGTGGTTCTCTAAGCTGGATCTGAATGCCGGCTACCACCAACTCACTCTAGCAGAAGAAAGCAGGTATAAAACTACTTTTTCGACGCACCTAGGGCTTAGGCGATACAAAAGACTCAACTTCGGGATATCGTCTGCAGCAGAGATTTTCCAAAACGCAGTGCAAGACATGCTGTTTGGGCTCAGTGGGGTGCTTAATGTCAGTGATGACATTCTTATACATTCCAAGACCATCGAGGAACATCACAGACACAGAGCCACGCTACAGCGGTTGGCCGATCACTGGGTGACGCTCCACAAGGACAAGTGTCAATTCTTCAAAAAATCCATTGACTTCTTTGGATATGTCTTCAGTGCTGACGGGGTACAAGTAGACCCACGGAAGTCTCAAGCGATACACCTTGCCCCAGCTCCCAAAAATGTGTCAGAAGTGAGGAGTTTCTTAGGGATGGCAACCTATTGCGGCCGTTTCATTCCTAACTTAGCAACTAATGCAGAACCATTACGCAATCTAACCAAGAAAGAAAATCCATGGAAGTGGGCTGCGTTCAAACAAGTGAAGACAGCCCTACTGGACAGCACGACGATGGCCTATTTCGACACAGCCCGTGCGACAGAACTCATTGTGGACGCCAGCCCGGTAGGCCTAGGGGCACTGCTGACTCATGAGACCGAACCCGGGACATGGGTCCCTCTCGCATTCGCGAGTGAATCCCGGACTGCAACTGAAACCCGTTACTTCCAGATCAAGCGAGAGGCACTCGCAATCAAATGGGCTTGCAATCATTTCCACCTCTATGTATGCGGAAATCCATTTCGAGTGGTCACGGATCGCCAACCACTCCTACCACTGTTTAAAGGTACCGCACCTCATCCCCCTCCACGAATTGAACGATGGGCCATCCAGCTGCAACAATACCAGATGGAACTGGTATACAGAACCGGTGACAAAAATCCGGCAGACTTCCTGTCCCGCCATCCAGCTGCCGAGGTGTCATCTGATGAGGACCATGAAGAAGGGTGCTCGGAAGACTTCATCAACATGGTATCGCAGTGGTCATGCCCTCACGCACTGTCCCTGGACGAAGTGAAGGAACACCTGGAGAAAGACACGTGCCTCCAACGTGTATCTAGTGCACTGAACGGCGGATCATGGGACAACTTCCTCAAAGACCTACAAGGCTGGAGCGAAGCTGAACGCAATCGCCTGGGGAAATTGTGGAAAGTGAGGAATGAGCTCAGCTCGACAGTAGACGGAGTCACGCATCGTAATGCCAATCGGTTTGCAAGAACGAGCAACGAGCCTAGCTCATGAAGGGCACCAAGGTGTGGGGCGGATGAAGTCTCGAATGAGGGAGAAGGTATGGTTCCCGGACCTCAAGGACCATGTTGAAGCCATAGTACGCAACTGCAGAGGGTGCCAACTCACCGGGAGCTCTGAAGCTCCGGCACCGGTCATAACCGAAGACCCAGCACCATCACCATGGGCGTGGTTAAGTCTCGATTTTGGCAGCTTCCCAGATGGGAGGATCACAGCAGTCATAGTAGACAGCTATACCAAATATCCTATCGTGGAAATACTCCCGTCCACATCATTCAACAACCTTCAGCCAGTACTAGAAAAAGCGTTTGCTCTATTTGGAATTCCCTGTGTCATCAAAACTGACAATGGTCCCCCTTTTCAAGGGGGCGAGTTCCGAGAATTTCTGACACACCTAGGGATCAAACACCATCGCATAACACCTCAGTGGCCGCAGGCTAACGGCGAAGTAGAATGATTTATGCGAACTATCAATAAAGTACTGAGGATTGCAACAGCCGAAGGCACAGACCCTGAGATCGCGTTACAGCGATTCTTAAGAGACTATCGCAGCACACCCCATTGCACCACTCAGGCGTCTCCGTGGTCACTCATGCTAGCAGGACCACGTAGGAACATGCTTCCAAAAATCGATGGCGGGAGTCACCAGTCATATGATCCCACGAAGACACAAGCGAGGTGCGGCGACACAGATATGGTCTTAGGCCCAACCCAAGGCCTAACCAAAAGCTAGCGGACTTTGTGTGCTAGAGGACAATGACTTTATTTTATTTCTAGAAAAATCTAACCTGATAAGGGATGTAACGTTCTAGTGTTTTGGCCTCTGGTGGTAACCCACTGGAAGTGCCCTGCAACATGTATCACTCTCTGGCCAGGCGTGGCCAGAGAGCTATAAATAAATGGTCCGGGGTCGCTCGTGACTTCCGGTCCCAACTGGCAACTGGTGTGTGTGTCCATTGTTGGTGTCCTGGGTTGTTATAGGCTCAAAGTGCATAATCTGCCAATTCACGCTCTAAGGTCACGACACTAGTCACTGGTGAGGAGTACACTACCCACTTCTTTGGGATTTCTTCATCCACAGGACCTGCCAAAGGGTTAGTCCCACAATGAGTTGGTCTATGAAGAACCATTGTGTTATCTGGTCCTCGTTACTCCATTCCACCAGGAATGGGAGCTGCGCAGCCTGGTAGTATGATTTAACATTGGAAAGCAGTTTGCGATATGCAGAGGCTTAATCCAACATATATAGGAGTTTATTATTGGGTTTTAAAGTCACCTAAGGCTAGTTGATGGGGTTGGTATGGGTATAGTCTGGATCAGATTGAGAATGTGGATAAGATTCTCATTTTGCCTACCGCAATTCGCCTCATCCAGGAGAACTGTTTCGAGTGCAACCAATGAAAATCCTGTTACATACCCTTATTTAGTTGTTTGTAGTTTAGTGTGGTTACCTGAGTCGAATACAAGCCATATGACTTCCCAGGTATTTTATGTGATCTGCCGCTCAGGATATGGGCATGAGATGTTCCTGTGTTTCCATTTGTCCCAGGAAAGGGTGAAGCAGGAGGGCTTCTGATTTGGGAATGTTGATTTTAAAATTGAAAACAGTTTAGAACACTTGGAGTTCTTTCAGGACTGCTCAGGGTCTGTTAATGATAGCATTATGTCATCTGCGAACATAGTCAATTTGAAAACGTCATTGCCAATTTTGGCTGCGTTAATACCATTAGAATTCCTGATAGTGTTAGCGATGGGCTCTAATACAAGGTCAAATGTGAGCGGGGAAAGCGGGCAGCCTTGCCCGGTGCCACATTCAGAGATAAAGGTAGTTCAGCAAAGGAATTATGGGCCCATACCAGTTTTTCTAGTACTCTTATAATTTACAACCAGTCAACCAAATACCTTTTCCGTGTCTAGGGGCAGGTGGAAGACATGTTCAGTCTTCCTTTGGGCATTTTCCAGAATGTGAGAGTTTTTTTGGTGTTGTCTACACACAATACTCATAATGAATTCCGATTGGTCTGAGCAAATGATGGTAGGCAGCATAGGGCTCTGTCTAGTGGTCAATATTTTGAATAATATATTTAAGTTAATATTTAGCAGTGAAATGGATCTGTATGAGCAGAAGGTTTGTAGAAGCTCGCAGGGTATCCATCCAGGCCTGGCGCCTTCACAGGTTTTAGCTTAGCAAAGGACGCAATCAGTTTGTTGACAGACATTGGCTCCTCCAGGGTACGTTCCATGCATGTGGTGGAAATTATTTAAGGTGGGCTGCTGGATAATGAGTCTGTCTCCAATTTTAAAGAGTCCTTGTTGTAGAGGATTTGGTAAAAAAAATTCCCAAAGGCATCTGCAATAGCAGAGTCTTTCTGGGGCTGGTTCATTTGAGAGGCAAGCAATTTATTTATCCCTTTATTGATTTGGGGCTACAAGTGTGCAGTTAGTAATCAGTCCGCTTTACTGACCTGGGTGTAGTACTTCTGCTTGATGCAAGCCAGGGTGTATTCCGCCTTGTCCCAGTCAAGTGCCCTCAACTGTGTCCTAAGTGTGGTCACTTTGCACCAGTTCCTTCTGGAAGGGGCAACGTATGTGTGAGTTCAGCCAGTCGCAGAGTCTCTTCTAGTTCCTGAAGTCTCTCAATTGGCAATTTTTTATATCTCGCTGCCAAATAGATAAATATACCCCTCAGATAGGCATTGAGAGCATACCCTATTAAGTAGACATATCTGGTGAGCCATTGATGTGTCTCTATTTTTTCTATGATTTCTTTTCTGGTGTCTATTTCTCAGGAACAAATCATTCATTTTGTGAGGTCCTGATTGTGTGAAGATGGTAAGGGACACAGGAGCATGGTCAGAGAGCATTATGTTTCCAATATCTGCAAACCTTACAGAGCCCATCAGGCTGTCAACAGTAAGAAATGGTCTAAGTATGCATAGGATTTGTGAACCATGGAATAGAATGTATAGTCTCTATCATTTCTGTGAAAACCCCTCCACCCATCCTGAAGTCACATCTCACCACCAACTCCTGAACGAATCTGTGGCAGCGCATGTAGTGACATATCCGGGCGGCCTTCTATTGATCGTGTTGTAAATAACTACGTTTAAGTCTCCCCTTGTATATTGTAGTGTTGAGGAGATAGCCTTCTTCAAGAACACCTCCTGCTGTGTATTGGATGTGTATACGTTCATTATTGTTGATGAGCTAAATTTGAGACCCAACTTTGCTACGTTTTGTGTGCATAACCAGGGTGTATCTCCCAAGTCCTTGCATCCCCAAACCAAACTCCCAACAAATGGGGGGAAAAAGAAGGAAAAACATCAATCACATTACTCTTCGTATGCAATTTAGATTGGGAGAGTAGGCTGGTGTATCCACCACTAACCCAATCCAAGATAGGCTGTCTCCCCAGGGATAGTCTTCCGCCCACAGTCTTTTTTCTCATCATTAAAGTGCACCTTCATGAGGATGTTTGATGGGGCTTCTGTGTGTCGCCCCCTGGGGTTGATTCTATGTGACCTATCGAGCCTACAGGGTAATGCGTATGTGGTGGAGCAGGCGTTGTATGTAATGAAATGAATGAAATGAAATTACTTCATACTTGTATAGCACACTTATACCCTGAGGCGTCTTGGCGCTGTACGCATACCGCTGTGGAACCCTTCCTGGCTTTTCCATGTGAAATGCCTACTCCTGGGCACCCCCAAGGAGAAGCCAGGCATCCCAGCACTGTTGGGGCCATTGTGGAGATTAAGCAAGCTGTTGCCCAGAGTTGCAGAGTGGGACCCATGATTAGAATAGGCACCGAGGCGAGAATTATCAGGTCCGAGGAAATTGAGCCCAAGACCCGTCGAGGCAGGAATTGAACCCTGGTCCCGGGCCAGACCTCTGCATCAGGGTCTGCCACTCTAACCATTGAGCCACACTTCTCCACTTCTCCATATAAGGTTGTATGTCTGGAAATTCCGCTCCATGTGGAAGGCTGCAGATTCTAATGTTGTGCGTGACTGGTTTTTGAGCTCCTCCTGTTTCAACTTCAAATCAACATAGCATTCCACCAAAGTGGCCAGTTCTCAACCTATGACATGAACCTCCTTTGTCTGGTCATCTTCCGTCTGCGCAAGGTGCCCCACTCGGTTGCCCAACTCTGGTACGTCTTTATGGATGTTCTTAGGTAACAACATTATGGTGATGTTGTTTCACTGGGGATGGAGCGGAGCAACACTGACTGTGTCTTCGAAGTACTCCCTGCTGGCCACACCCGTATTATATGTTTCAAGATAATAGTGAACATTGGGAATCATGCATTAATAAATTGCAAAACAAAGCAGTTAAAATTACAGGAAATATTGTCTTTCTTTTATTGTTTTAATTTTGTGCTCATGCTGCCTTGTTGCCACTTTTGGGTTATTTATGTAGATAGAGTAAGGCGAGATCATCAGATCCACAGGTTTGTGACAGAAGGTCCTTGCTTTAGGAGCATCCAGATTAATACCAGACGAAGGTCTTTTGAAACTGACGTGATTTTCTGAGTTTAACTGAATGTCAGAAAGTCAACATCCAAGCAAAAGATCTTTTCTTCCTTCAAATGTTGTAGAGGTCTATGTAGATGCAGGTTCAAATTGGGAATGGATGAGATTTCACAATGCTTTTACTAACTGGGGTGAAGCAAGGCTGCATTTTGCACCCACTTTATTTACAATTTATTTGGAAGATCCAGGGTAAGACATATCTGAAAGAACCACATAGTGATAGATTCCTTACCTTAGAATTACACCTAGGCGTCAGACTGGATCTGGAAAGTTTTCGTCAGCAGTACCCCTGCTCATCGGTAGGTGGTTCCGCATTCGTCGTTGTTGCAGAGATGACGTCGCTCGAGCTACATAGACGCGCCAACACGCACTGACGTCAGTTCTTTCTTTTTCTGCGCCAGCAAGCTCAGATCCTGGAAGATCAAGTACCCCCAGTCACTTTTTGACTGAGTTTTTCAAGGCCTTTTTTCCTCAATTCTTTCGATTCGATTGGCTACTGGTGTCATAGGGATGCCCAGTTTCAAGAACTGCAGGTACTGTCACCGACTGACAGACCCGCACCGGGTGTCTCTCTACTGCCTGGGGCACGACCACAACTCCAAGTCGTGCACGACTGCCGGGCTATGGCGAAAAAGACTTTGTGGGAACAGTCCCGAAAGTTGCTAGAAGTGCGGCAGTCGTCTCCGCGCCGCTCAAAGTCCCAGTCCCGAGTTCCAGTCGCAGAGCCATCACCATTGTTCGTCTGGATCTAAGTCTTCGCACTCGGGTCAGGTTCGTTGAGGCATTCCAAAAAGAAGTCGAAGAAGCGTCGTCGCTCCTCGACTTCCCCTCGTCCGTCGCGCGCTGGTGTGGGTGGTGCCACCCCCGCGGCTCCAGCGACGTCGCCGCCGGCAAACCCGCTCTTCCCGGGTCGGACGGCGATGCCTGCCCAGGTGCAAGAATTTCTTGCTGCCATGGCCGGACTCTTTGGGCTGTCTGGCCCCGCCGGTACGACTTCAGGCCCGTGGGCCTGACTGGGGGTCCTGTTCACCCATCGCTGCCGGCTTTGGCCCGGGTCCCGCCTCCAGCTTCGGTCCCACCGCGTCAGGACCCCCTTGGATCCGGGCTCGGATCCCGGGCAACACCGGTTGACCTTATAACACCTGCACCGGTGTTGACTGGTGTCGACCCCTCCTCCGTGCTACCGCCAAGGTCGATCCGGGTTTCAGCCCTGACCGGGCACCAGAACGGCATCGATCAACGCTGATTCCGACTCCGATGGGGCCTTTTTACCCCTATGTCCGTCCTCCTTATTTTCAGCCTGTTTCACAGACTTCAGAGGAAGGGAAGGACTGGGAGGGGTCTGTGGTATTGATCCGGACTGGGCAGAGGATTTGGGGGATGCCAGTGGTCTTGACACCTCAACTGACCATGGCATGCGGTCTCCTCTTTCCGTGGCTACAGAGGAGGGAGCTAGTTACGCAGTGGTGTTGTGTAGGGCGGCCGAGGCCCTCCATCTCAAACTCCCTACAGTTGCCGTCAGGACTAATCTCCTGACCGAAGTGCTTCAGCCGGCAGCTACCTCTACGGAGCCACTGCTGCCTTTCAATGAGGCACTTTCTGACATTCTTTTGGGCACCTGGTCTAGGCCCAACACAGGGGCTCCTGTGGACAGGAAAGTGGCCCGACGCCATCGCCCAACTCCATGCGACCCCCTCTTTCTCTCCCAACACCCCACTCTTGAGAGCTTGGTTGTCCAAGCCTCTGCTTCCCGGGGGACGTTCCCTTCTTCCCCTCCGGATAGGGAATCCAAGAAGCTAGAGCAGCTTGGCAAGAAGCTGTTTATCTGCCAGCTTAGGGCTGTGATCGGTGAACACTGCATGCCTCTTGGGCCGTTATTCCCACTCTGTGTGGGACACAGTTGCGCAGGTGCTGCCTAACTGTATGGAGGAGGCCCAGACAGTACTCTCCCAAGCTATTGCTGCTTGGAGAGACGCAACTAAATTCACCATCCGTTGTGGGCTTGATACCGCCGACACGCTGGACAGGGCGATTTCTACGATGGGGGCGCTTTGGCGCCACGCCTGGCTGAGGGTAACTGGCTTCTCAGGGGATGACCAGAACACTCTGATGGACATGCCCTTTGATGGCATTCGCCTCTTTGGCAATAAGGCAGATAGTTCGTTGGAGCGCTTTAAGGACTCCCGGGCTACGGCCAAGTCCTTGGGCCTGTTGGCCACTTAGCCTCCTCTGCCTTCTGCTTTTTGCTCCTTTCGTGGCTACGGAAGGGGTGCCCCAACACGTTCATTCCAGAGCCACTAGCCTGCGCAGCAACGACCTCAGCACGGCCGTGGGAACCGTTGAGGCGGTTCGGGGGGCCAGCGGGTTGGCCAGTCCACCTCCACCCCGCAGCATCCACTGCAAAGCCTTCCTAGTCTGAAATTTCAGGCCCATCAAATGCCAGTGAGCGGCAGAATTCGCCATCATATCCCCCACTAGCGATACATCATATCGAACAAGTGGGTGCTGCAAATTGTCCGAAGGGGCTACTCCCTCCCCTTCGAGACCACCCCTCCAGCCATGCCACTTCAGTACCACCGCATGTCGGGGGACCATCTTGCACTTCTTCAGCAGGAAGTCACGGTCCTCCTGGCCAAGGGGGCCATCGAGCGCATTCCTGGGCCAGAAGTAGATTGTGGTTATTATTCCCACTACTTTCTGGTCCTGAAGAAGGACAAGGGCCTTCATCCTATCTTGAACCTCAGGAACGTCAACCGCTTCCTCCGGAAGGAGAAGTTCAAGATGTTGACGCTAGCTCAGGTCTTGTCTGCCCTCGACCCTGGAGACTGGATGGTAGCGTTGGACTTGCAGGATGCATATTTTCACATCCCAGTCCTGCCGGCCCACCGGCATTACCTGCGGTTCACGGTAGGCCAGGCCATGAGCACTTTCAGTTTACCGTGCTCTCCTTCAGCCTTACCAGCACCCCTCGGGTGTTCACGAAAGTGATGGCGGTGGTCGCAGCTCATCTGCGCAGATCAGGGGTTCCAGTCCTCCCCTATCTCAACGACTGGCTGTTGAAGGCGGGCTCGCCCCAGGCAGTTGTTTCCCACCTCCAGACTATGGCCGACCTGCTGCATTTGCTGAGGTTCTCCATCAATGTGCTGAAGTCGCACCTGATTCCCTCTCTGAAGCTCCTCCTTATCAGGGCGGTTCTGGACTCAGTGCAGTTTTGGGTTTATCTCCCCGAGCAGCGAGTCGGGGATATCCAGGCTATGATTCCGATCTTTTAGCCTCTATCCCGGGTTTCGGTCAGGATGACCCTTCGGCTTCTGGACCTGATGGCCTCCTGCATCCTGCTAGTGGATCATGCCAGATGGCATAAGCAGGCTCTGGAGTGGGACCTGAAGTTCCAGTGGGCACAGCATCAGGGCAACCTGTCAGATCACATCCAGATCTCGGAGGGCACTGCACGCCAACTGCAGTGGTGGCTCCTGAATCTTAATTCGGTCAATGGCAGATCCCTCTCCCTTCCCCAACCGGAACATACAGTTGTTACGGACGCGACAGATGGGGAGGCCACCTGGGAGAGGCGGAAATCAGAGGACTGTGATCTCCGGCGGAGTCCCGGCTCCATATCAACCTTCTGGAGCTTCGGCCGATACAGATTGCACTGAAGGCATTCCTTCCCTCTGTAAAGAGGAGAGTAGTGCAGGTGTTCACAGACAACACCACCTCCATGTGGTCCTGCAACAAACAGAGCGGGGTGGGGTTGTAGACCCTTTGTCAGGAGGCTCCGCGCCTCTGGACATGGCTGGAACATCAGGGCATTTCCCTGGTGGTTCAACACCTGACAGGTTCTCTGAATGCCAAGGCAGACAAACTCAGCCACCGGTGCATGATGGATCACAAATGGAGTCTGCACTCAGACATGGCGCAAGGTCTCTTTCAGCAGTGGGGAGAACCTTGGTTAGATCTATTCGCCACCGAAGAGAACGGGCAATGTCATCAGTTCTGCGTGTTGGAATTTCCAAGGCGGCACTCGCTAGGCAACGCTTTTCATCGCGAGTGGCGTTGTGGTCTACTATACGCCTTTCCGCCTATACCACTTCTACCCAGAGTGCTGAAGAAGATCAAGCGCGACCGGGCCCAATTCATTCTTGTGGCTCTGGACCGGGCATGAAGAGTATGGTATCCCGAGCTACTCAGCATGTCTATCGATCCCCCGATCCGACAGCCTCTTCGGGAGGATCTTCTGTCGCAGCAGCAGGGGACGGTCCTCCACCCGAAACGGTCCAGTCTCCACCTTCTTGCATGGAGATTGAGCGGCGGCAGTTGACGTCTTTTGACCTGCCTCCCGAAGTTTGTGATGTAATCTTGGCAGCCAGGCGTCCCTCCACTAAAACGGTATACGCCTGCAGGTGGGATAAATTTGTGGCATGGTGCACAGCAAAGGCTGTGGATCCCCTTTCTGCCCCTCTTTCAGAGGTCTTTCTATTTCTCCTTTCTTTGGCCCAGCAGGGCTCTGCACTGGGCACTATCAAGGGCTATCTCTCGGCCATTTCAGCCTTTTTACGGCTTCCAGATCAGCCGTCCCTTTTCAAGTCCCCCGTTGTAAATAGATTCTTAAGAGGCGTTACTCATCTTTTCCCCTCCTGTTCCTTTCATAATGCCTCAGTGGGACTTGAACCTGGTTCTGACATATATGATGTGTGCTCCCTTTGAGACACACCACAACGGTCCTCTTCGTCTTCTCACTTTAAAGACCGCTTTCCTGGTAGCTATCACCTCTGCCAGAAGAGTGAGTGAGCTCCAGGCCCTTTCTTCTAAACCTCCTTTCCTCTCTCTCCATCGGGAAAAAGTTGTTTGAAGGACTCGTCCTTCTTTTCTGCAGACGGTTTTCACTTCCTTTCACATTGGGCAGACCATCACTTTGCCTATCTTCTTTCTGCCTCTGCATCCCTCAATAGAGGAAGAGAGGCTCCACCATCTAGACTCAAGACGTGCTCTCTCCTTCTATCTGAACTGCACACAACAGTTCCGGGTGGATGACCAGCTCTTTGTTGGCTACGTGGGCACCAAAAAAGGTTGAGCCGTGCACAAGCGGACCATCTCTCGGTGGGTCGTTCTGTTCATTAAGGCATGTTCTTTGGCTAAAAAGGAGCCTCCGGTGGGATTGCACGCCCATTCTACCAGGGCGACGGCAGCCACTAGTGCTCTGGGATGGAGAGTTCCCTTGCATGTATTGTTATGTTATGTTATGCGGTATTTGTGGCGCGCACAGATATTCAGGAGTGTCCCGGCGCGGATGGAGAACATGACAGCAGAAAGGGTCAGGAATAAGGTGGCTAGGTGAAAAGATAAGTCTTTAATTGTTTCTTAAATAGCCTGAGATCCTGGATATTCCCCAGGTCCAAAGGAAGGGAATTCCAGGCCGCTGCTGCCTTGACAGAAAGAGTTGCCCCCAGGCGAGTCCTGCGGAAGCAAGGAACCACTGCCAGTCGTTGCGAAGCAGAACTGAGACTTCTGCGAGGAGCATAGAAGGCAAAACACTTCTGAAGATATACCAGCCCCAGGCCATGCAAGGCACTATGAGTCAAAGTGAGAGCTTTAAACTGAACTCGATGGACCACAGGGAGCCAATGGAGATTACGCAGATGCGGTTTCATGCTTGATCTTCCTGGGATTTGTAACAAAACCCTAGCTGCCGCATTCTGTATTGTTTGCAATTTTTTTAGCTGATACCCTGGCAGACCAAAGTACAGAGCATTGGCATAGTTGATGCGATACAAAATGAGGGCGCGAGTCACAATTTCTTTAGCTGGTCTAGGTAGCAGAGGGAGAAACTTTCGGAGTGATTTTAATGTGCCGAAACAGACCCCTGCAAGTCTCTTTATCTGCGTGGAGAACCTAAGGTCTTCCCCAAACCAGACTCCTAAGTTCTTATCAAGGTCGCCAGTTGAATTTGGCCGGGGATACTCAGAAGGCTACAGGGACTCCCTAAAAACTGGAGGGAAAGATCCATACAGGAGGACCTCAGATTTGCCCTTGTTGCACTTCAACTGCGCCCATGTGAGCCATTTGAAAACGGCAGAGAGACAGTTTTGAGCTGCAGCAGGGGACAGATCATTTTCACTCCAAGTGAGGAAGAGCTGGGTATCATCCGCATAGGATATGATCTTAGCTCCCAGCTCCTCTGCAAGATAGATATGGGGCGTGATGACATCTCTCAGGCAGCTACTTGGGCCTCGCTGCACCAAGCATTACTGCCTGGACAGCCAAGACCGGAGAGACGGCTTCTGTGGCCGTTCTGTTCTCCAGGACTTTCAGGTGTGATCTTGGTATGCAGACCCACCACCGGGGTTGGTATTGCTGGGGTATCTATTCTAAGGTAAGGAATATATCACTACGTGTTTCTTTCAGATGCACAAGTTACTTACCTTTGATAACGATGTATGAAACATTAGTAGTGATAGATTCCTTACCGCCCCACCCATCCTAATCGTTCTGCGAACTGATTTCTATGGTTAAGGTCATCCCTTTTAGGGCCCTAGTTTCATGGCACCAGTGGTCAGTTTCTTGAATGGCTCTGCGTTCCTGGCGCGGAAAGACATATACAGAACTGATGTCAGCGCGCGTGGCCCATCTAAGTAGCTCCAGCAACGTCATCTCGGCAACAACGATGCACGCGGAGCCGCACGACGACGCCTACCGACGCGCGGGGGTACTGCTGACGAAAACTTTCTCGGATCCAGTCTGACGCCTGGGGTAATTCTAATGTAAGGAATCTATCACTAATGTTTCTTACAGATATATTGTTACCGAAGGTATGTAACTTGTGCATTACACACAGTATTTTGACCGAAATTGTTTTTTATCTCACAGTTTAGATGGAGATTCTATTTTGGGTGCCTGGACTTAGGCTTCTGAATGTGGATTTATAGCATTGAGTAGCCGGGATTTAACAGACCCCCCAATGAGTATTATTATTGACATGACAACTCAATGATAGGAAATACTTCTGCCAGATTACCTCTAAGATTTCAAATTATGGTTCAGTCATACAGAAAATACTTGTGATTTTTTTTATAAGGAATTGAATATAATTAAATGAATGAGATTGTCCAGTTGCATAATTTGGGTATTTTCACTCGCACATGTTGGGTAATTTCATCTGATTATTTGTGAATTTTTGTGTGCATATGCTGGGAATACATGTGCCCAGACTTTAGTCAGGCCATTGTGTGTTATTTGGAAATTTGTAAGTGTCTATTTTGAGAATGTTAATGTGGCAATGCTGGGCAAACACAGATTTCTCACCTTTAGACTATTCACAGGTGCCAGCCTAGATCCAGAATATTTCTCACTTTATCCCCTGTGCGCCAATTTGTGGCATTGTACATCTCTGCTCCACCCCGAAAGTGACTTGAGCCACATATAGGCGCTGCCCAAGCTGGTATCAGTTGCTTTCTTTTCACTCCTCGTACATGGATCCAGGGTTAGCTCCTACTTTTCTTCTTGTCAGCTGCCCTAATGCACCTAAAGATGATCCGGGGCCCCAAAGCCAGGCTGTACACCACAGACGGCCAAAGGAAGTCATGAAAAGGCTACTACCGCTCTAAGTCAAGGACATGGACCCATTTCTGCTCTGGAGGCTGGTCACATAACAGGTGTTTGTCGCAGTCAAAGTCCTCAAGTATGTCAAACTCTAAAAAAGATTCACAAGAAGTTCAGCAGGCTTTGTTTCAGCCTCGCCATTCTAAGTCTGAGAATTTGAGAGGACATCAAAGTGTCCCATGGTATTGCTCCTGGTCTTCTATTGAAGAACCCATTCCACACTTGATTCTGATGTAGCCTGAATTTCCAGATCTATTGGTGATGCCACAACAGATTCAGGTCTTTAAGGAGAGCAGGCTTTGCATCTTCGGCACCCCACTGGCTTCCTCTGGTGTGCGTTCGGACCTCTTTGAACTGTGGAGGCCTCCACTCAAGTTATCCAGCTCAGACTTTGGAGACCCCTCCATGCTGGTTCCTGTAGCTTTAATGCTGGCATTGCCAGCCCCGATGCTGGAGGACGTGAAGCCCATAGTCCTTTTCGACACCGAGCTGAATCCATCTCCACCTCCCCCAAAGCTATGCTCAAGTTCAGTCCATATGTGTCAGCCTCCTTACATTCTGACTTTGATCAAATTGAGTCTTTACCTAAAATCTGCCTTTCAGTGATCCAACAACTATTCAAATCAAAAAGCCAACCAGCTTTTGATAATGGTGGAGATGAATTCTCCACATAATATGAGGGTGCCAATTTTTACATTGACTAGCAAGGGGCCCGAGGGCTGGACATTTCCCCTGAACTGCGATTAGGTTCTCCCCCTGGTCCTTTCACAGAGATACAATTTCATTTGCCATGTTCATTAGAAGGATGGACTACGTTTTAGAGCTAGAGTTGCCTTTCATTGCAGTAAAAACCAACATGGTCACAAAAGTGTTACAAGCTGGCCCATTCTCATCTGAACCCCTACGGCCATTCAAGGAGGTCCTGACTGACACTGTTATAGGTACTTGGATCAAATCCTGCTCTTGTCCACCCGTAAACAGACAGGTGATAAGTCGCAACAGACCCACTCTGGGTGACCCCGCCTTCTGGATGCAACACCCTACACCTGATACTATCCTCCACTAGCAGAATTAACCTCAATTATTTTCCCACTACCCCAAGACACAGAGTCAAAAAGAATTGAGGCTTTTTGGAAGAGGATGTTTTCTTTATCTAGATTCTAGCCTCTCCTTGAGGTCAGTCAGTGCCAGCTGTTTGCTGGGAAGGTAGTCCCATGTATTATGGAACTCAGTTGTCAAGATTTTACGAGCAGTCTCAGAGGAATTTTGTGCTAATTTGGCACAGCCTATTCAAAACGTCCTGGATGTAGCAAAATATATCATCAAAGTGCATCATTGAGTCAGGCCTGTACATGGCAGACTGCTTAGGCAAAGGAGTTGGTACTGGTGGGGTGCGCCAGCGCCACGTGTGGATGAGATCCTTTGACTTCTCAAATGACTTTGAGGCATCACTCATTAGTATACTTTTTGAAAGCTCTTGCCTCTGTGGTGAGTAGGTGGACTCCTTCCTTGAGCATTTTAAAAAGAGTAGAGCTACTGCGTTCAGATTAGGCCATTCCTCACCAACAATGCGATAGCCAATACAGTCTGGCCCTTTTGAGGCATCGCTACAGGATTTGCCTTCAGACAGTATCAAGGCCCACCACCTTAACAACAGGCATCCCAGTCCTTTCGGGGTCAGAGTATGAGGTCTGGCAAACAGTGTTGAGACCAGCATGGGCAGTGAACTTCCTAGTCCCCAGACCCTCAAGCAGCAGCCTCCAAAAGGGCTAAGCCCCAATATTTCGTATTGCCCGCAACATATTCCACCTACATAGTAGTAGCAGGTTTCCGAGGATAATTTGTCCACTTTACAGCAACAAGTTCTGGCTCTTTTGTAGCAAGCGTGGCATAGAGAGGTTACTGGCCTGAGAGATTGGAACTGGGTCGAACTAGAGTCAAAAACATGTGGAGGCTTTTGACATATTTTAGATCTTCAACCCCTCAATTTCTTCCAACAGAAGGACAAATACATCATGCTCACACTGGTTCATGTTCTATCTACCATGGATCCAGAAGAATAAATAGTGGAGGTGGAATTTCAGGACACCTATATCCATATCCCTATCCTGCAGGCCCACAGGCGCTACCTACTGTTCAAGGTGGGCCACAAGCACTGTTCAAGGTGGGCCACAAGCATTCTCAGTTTGTCGTGCTCCCTTTTGCTCCCACCTGTGCCTCGCAAGTGTTCCCAAAGGTGATGGCATTAGAGTTGCAGGCCATTCGCTTGGTGTTGAATGCCTTCTTGACACACATGAAGGGGAGACTGGTTCAAGTCCTCACAGGCAACACCACTGCCAAGTGGTATTGTAACAAGCAGGGTGATATGGGGTTTTGTGCCAAGAGGCCCTGAACCTCAGGATCTGGTTGAATCGCCAGCCCATCTCCCTGTTTGTACACGGTCTTGAAAATCTTTAAACGCCAGGCCGGACAAACTTCTGGGCATGAGCATGTCCTCCGATCGGGTTGCTCCTTTGGGAGGATCTGGAGTATCAGCAGCAGGGCAGGGTCTTGCACCTGGGCCTGGACAATCTAAAGCTCCATGTCTTGAGATTGCACAGCAGTAGTTGGTTGCATTTGCGTTCCTTTCCAAAGCATGCCATCCAGGTGGCAGTACGTCATCCTATAAAATCTGTTTATGCCAGACACTGGGATAGATTTATAGCTTGGTCTGGCACCCATAACAGACCTGTTGCATTCTAAACTATCTGATGTGTTACTCTTTGTTCCATCTTTGGCCTAGCAAGTACTTGCAGTGGGCACTGAAAAATTATTTCTTCAGCCCTTTCAGCCTTTTTGCATTCAATGGACCAACCGTTCTTGTTCAAATCACCTGTTTGGATGCGTTTTCTCAAAGGTTTTGTCCACGTTTCCTCCTGAACCATTTGAGATTCCACAGTGTGAACTTGATTTGACCTTTTCTTTCCTTTTGTGTACTTCTTTTGAGCTTTACAGCTGTTCCCCGTGTCTCCTGTCACTGGACACAGTCTCTCATTGCAATATCCTCAGCTCGTGGTGTGAGTGAGCTTCAAGCTCTGTCAGTCCAGGCTAGTGCCACCCATGAGGCACAGAGTCAAGACTGATTTATGTATAGCTGGGTCCGAAGCAGAGGTGGTGAAGTGAGCTAAAGAACGATGATGGATTCAACCCAGATCTGTGACTAGTGGTGAGTGTCTGAAAAGTTTCAGCTCTCCGTCGATCATCTACTTGTGTTTGCTCCAGCCACCCTCTTTCTTCTGAAAGTTGTGATTTCCTTACACATTGGGCAATTCATTACTCTTCTGATGTTTGCCTCAACTCACCCCTTGAAAGAGAAGAAAAGACTCCTTTATTTGGACCCCAAAAAAGTGCTCAGCTTTTACATTGACTTTACCGAAGACCATTGGGTGGGTGATCAGCTCTTTGTGGAGTTCTCCTAGGCAAAAAAAGGCAAAGTGGTGCAGAAACAGACGTTTTCCAGCTAAACAGTCCTCTGTATTAAGATCTGCTAAGTAGTGGGGAAAAGGACAGCCTCCACAATGGTTGATGGATCATTCCACCAGGACCATTGGTGCTACCACTGCATTAGCATGAGGAGTGCTTGTCCTGTATATTTGTGGGTATTAGTTCACAGGTTCACAAACACAACACTAACTTGACAGCCAGGTCCAACGGGAAAAACATTTTGGCCATTTGGTCCTGCAGGAATTTTTGGTCTGAGTCATTCCACAAACCCACTACCAAAGAGGTATTGCTTACATATCTATTCTAAAGCTGAGAAATCAACAATTAGAAATATACATTAGAAGAAAAAGGTACTTACCTCTGGTAACGTTCTTTCTAATGGATACTAATTTAACAGTAGATTCTTCACCACCTTCACAACTCCCTATTCTGTGAAATACTCGTTTTATCTAAAAAGGTCCCAAATTGGAGGCCTCTAGATTGGCATGAAAATTTGTTTTCGGGCTCTACATTCAGAACGAAGTTGATATCAGCGCGCTTGAATGGTTACAGGCGTCACTTCTGGGACAGTAAGGAGTCGCTGTGAAGACACATGATGCCACATATTGGCACACAGGGGCTATTCTGAGATATCTTCAGTCTGGTGCCTGGGGATATTCTAAAGGTAAGGAATTTATGGTTAGATGGAGCATCCACCCAAAAAGTATAACCCAGGGTAAATACCTTGTTCTTTTGTGTCATATATTGTTTATGTAAGAAATTGGGGAAAGTCGTATAATTGGACTTGGCATGAGGACACCCCTTATCAAGGGCGATATCCGTACATAGGTCATAAATTGTTCACATCAGTGATATTCATCACTTCGGACTTTTGAAACATTTCACCACATCAGCTACTTTACTTTTCAATTAAACATATGTACATTACCCACGTGCATGTATATAAATTAATGTATATATTATGCGTTAGCAGCCCAATGGTGCTACACGACATCAGCCCTCAGGAAGTCTTTTCAGACTAATCACATGTTGGCTGTGCTGGTTTCATCTAAATCAATTACATCCTGTGGATGAATGGCAAAACCGGAGGATTGTGAATATTTTCAGTTTGATGTTAAAACCCCCAAAACTACTATATTGTCAGAAACAAGTACATTATACAAATCCTATAAATAAATAGGCTTTTTATTGGTCTCTGAATCACAAATGACTATCCTATTTCAAATGTGTGTGTGCTCCAGACATAAGTGGAATTTCGTAAACTGCCCTGTTTATTTTGAGTATTTTACATTTATATTTTGGCCATTTTCAAATCCATCATTAAACAGTGTGATATGCATGTTATGGAGACCCTTTTCATTTTCATTGAATGACCCTCCTAGTCTGCTCAATTTTGTACTTTCATGTACATCCTCCGGCTAGCATATTTCAGAAATACAGTATGATTTGCATTTTTTTCCCGTGGGTGTATCTTAGATGTTCTAATACGGAGGTTCTTAACCTATTGAATTATGTGGACTTCCACATATTCATTAATGTAACCCGAGGACACCCACTAAACCACTGTTACAATCTGGGAACCCCTTGAGTCATTACTGGAAGCCGAAGATCATGGCCTAAGCATTTTCGATTACTTGGACCACAAAAAAAGATACAAAAAATACAGAAGCAAACATTCATCAAGAAAATACACAAATGATTAAATATTTTACATGATTCACAAGCAAGTATTAAAAAATAATCTAAATTTTAATGGGAAGGTTGGAGCTTTTCTAAATTCATTTGAGGCCACTCATTGTCCATACAATATTCTGTTGCACTTGCCACGCTCCCACAAATCAGTCTCAGGATACCGACCTAATTTTTAGACTCCAATTTCAAATTACCTCAAATTTACAGAACACTTTCAATTTTTTATTGTTATGCTTCTTAATGCAAATTATTAATCTAGCAATACAATTTCATTTTCTAAGTAGTCACGACCCCCCTGAGGAGGCTTTATGGATCCCTAGGAGTCCCTGGACCACAGGTTAAGAAAAAAATGTTTTACTATGCATATGTTTGGCATTTTTGCATGCATATTGTGGTCTGGTGTGTTTATTTGAGATATTTCATATGCAGTGGCATAGCAAAGGGGGGCAGTGGCGGTCTGCCCCAGGCGGCACAGGTTTTGGGGGCAGTGGACACCCCTCTCCAGCTCTTATGGCCACCACAGGGCGGCAAAGGCTAGGACCACCAAGGGCTGGGACCGCCACAGGCTACGTTCATATGCATACTATATTAACATGACCATCTCAGGAGTTTAGACCGGTCTTCGGATTTCTGTTTATATTTCAGGTAATGTCTCATATTCATAGTTTGTACATTTTTATGTCATTTGTGGTCATAATTGTTGGGATATTATGGTTGCGTGTTTATGAAGATTATGTGGATTTCTCTTGTTTAAGAACAATCATTTGTGATTTACTCAATGAATTGCATTTGTATTTTATGTCTTGGATTATTTTGTGCATTATAATAGATACATTGTGAACATTTTGGGTTGCTGGTTTTGTCATTTTCAAAGCCGATCTGTCGAACTTTTTGATGTTCATATTTTGATCATAAAGATGGTCATTAGGGGGGTATATGACATCCTCTTTTTAGCATTTCGTGTCCATGTTCTGTTAGCTTTGATGGGAATATCTGGTATAATGTATACAGAATACACCATTTTTATTTCGTATATTCATATTTTTCAGGTTTGCGGTGTATATGTTGGAATTGTCTGCATCTATGCATGTTGAGACCATTTCAAAAGCCAATTTTGATTTATGTTGGCATGAATTTTGGGGCACTCAGTGTACTCATGTGTATATTTTATGTATTGTGATTTGAGTATTTTAGTATTGTTGTGTGCATGTTTTTAGGACTCTTAAATGCCAGTTCATACATTTTCAAATGTATATTAAGAGCCTTGTGGTATGTATATTTGCATACATATTTAGGCATGTGTTTATATATATTTTATTTAAAGGTGTGTGCTTTTAGTATGTCTATGGACATATTTGACAGTATTTGGTGCAGTTTGTTGCACATTATTTTTGTATTAAAGTGAGAATATGGTATGCACCATCATCATTGTATATTAGACTATCGCTCATATGAATTGTGTGAATTTTAAAAGTCAGTTTTGAGCATTTTGATGTCTATATTTGACAATTTTAACCTGCAGATTTGGATATTTTCTGGAGTCTAGCTCAAGGAAAGTTATGTACACATTTTCTGTTTTTATATACACATTTTGATTTTTGAATCTATATATATATAAAACATTTTCAAAGGCATAGTTAGGAAATTACAATATGCATGTAGTCAATAACACCATGTGCATCTTTTCAACATTTTCATGTGCCCGTTTATGCGCTAGCCAGTGTGGTTTGCATATGTGGGTATTTGTACATGCATTTTTGGTATTGAACAGTATATTGTGTCAGTATTCATTCAATTCAAATGCTACTGCATTTTCCTAGATTTTATACCTAGTAATGTGCATTTGGGCTTGTTGGTCAGGTTTTGGAATACACACCTATCTTGTACCTGTTTTGTGAATGTTTATACACTCATTTTGAGCTTTACAAAATACAGGGATATGTTGCCTAATTGTACGCACGTATTTAAAGATTCGATGTTTATTGGAGTATTTTTCAGTGTACATTGCTAATATTTTGCACAACATCCTTCAAATGGTTTAGGATTCTGATATGCTTCTTGAGAACATTTACATGTGCCTAATTTGAGCATGTCGCATGCCTGTTTTGGGATTTCCCATATATAACTTTTGTACATTTTCGTTCTGAGCATTTCTTATACATGCTTTTGGCGTGGTCATCAGAATATTTTAGTCTTTAGCCATCACACATTTCAGAGTTTCTTATGTCCATACTGTGGCCTTTATCATGTGCAAATCGTGCCCTTCCTCATGCACATACTATTGCCATTCACTTGAATGTGTAGGCTTCCTTGCTTACACATTACTGGCCTTTTAGTATGCATGTTCTAACTTTCTCTTCTCATTAAGATATCCAGGGCTGAGAACAGGTGCACCCCTCGGGAGTGACTGAAAATGCCAAGAGACTGCATCACAGTTGTTAGAGGCTCCACGCCATGGGCTAATGGGGGCCACAGGAGACTCGTCTCGTGCAACCTAATTGATAGCTCGGCTGTCTGAGCTCACGGCCTATTGCTGCTGTCCAAACAATGCAATAACTCAGCTGTTTGAACAACTGTGGCCTGCCTTGCCTGGAGGCTAGCTGCTTTATGCTGCCTCAGCCAGTCACTCACTCCTCTGTGTAACTGGAAGTGGAGCTCGGCTCTCTCTGCCTGCAAGTCCTGTAATAGGAGGCATAGGTGTGCGGTTTGTTCCTGTGATTACATAATCCAAGGGATAGATGTGCAGTCTGATACAGCATGATCTGTTAACATGAGGGATGTAGGAAGGTGGAATCTGACTGCATGGTTACTCCCACTTTTTTCCTGGTGTTTTGCTGGTTTTCGACTTCGTTTGACTGGGATCCTGCTAATCAGGACCCCAGTCTATCTGCTTTCTCCCTAAATTGGTTGTACATGTACTTTAGGTACACTCCAGATTGGATTATGGGGTACCCTTATAAGTCCCTAGTATATGATATACTATGTACCTAGGGCATAGGTACCCCAGGGGCTGCAGCATGTATGATGCCACCCCTGAGAGACGACTCAAATTGACACCACAGGTCTGCTACTGCAACCTGTATAAGGTGGTGCACGCACCCCTTACTTAGATATAGGTTCACTATATCTACCTTATCACTGCACATATAAACCTATCAGTCACCCCTATGGCAGGCCTTATCAATCCTGTAGGCAGGGTGCTGGGTTTTAAGTGAGAGGGTGCCCATGCATGATTAGAGCCCCTCTGCAGTCTTCGGAATCTATTCTCCGGGGTTGTTCTGTGATGCAGCCTACCATATACTCAAGTGAATTATAACCTTGCTGTAAATGCTAACTTTAAAAAGGCTGCATGGAAACATGCTGTGGTTGGTGTCAAACACCTTGAAATCATACCTTCATACCAGTAACTGGTGTGGGAGGTATGATTCCACCCACCTAAAGGGAGAAATATGACTACACTGATACACCCGGTACCAGCTTTACAGAACCCTGGCATCACAAGATGGATGCTGCCAGCCAGACACTAGTCTGTACTCCTGCTGCTGAGCCAAGCTCGAGCAGGGGAAGGCATGACAATAGGCATCCTGTCCCAGTGAGGTGTAACTACCTCCCAGACAGGCTTTAGTGTATTGGGACTGGGTGGGTGCAATCAGAGTGCTTTGATGTTTGCAATGGGGGCGCATTTGGTATCCCTGTGCATAGTCCAGTTCAAACCGGTTGCAGGACCCATTTGCTCCTGCTCTAGCGCGAAACTGGACAAAGGACATGGGTGTAGCCACTCCTCTGTCCTGACCCTCCCATAGGTGGGTCCCCAGAGTTTGTCCCACCCCTTCCTTGAGTATAAAGAAGGAACCCCTGACTACAGGACTTTAGATTTACCAGGACGAAACTCTACTACAGAAACCAAATACTTTGACGATCTACAATGCGCTAGATGACTGAAGAATCTCCCTTGGAGTAAAGGAGTTACTCCCCTCCTAAGCCAGCACCAAGACGCATCTGACCGGTTTGCATCTCTGAAGACTCCGAAGACTTTTGCAACACAGTTGGTGGGTTTCCAAGCATCCCCGAGGTCAACTAGTATGCTCAGCAAACCTGAGACCCGTGTCCCTCATGGGGACCGCGCAACCTGAACCCCTGGACACCGCGTACATTTGCAGAAGCATTTGCTTTCAGGCGAACCCTGGAGCTGTGCTTTGGGCTACATGTCTTCCAGACCCCGAACAGTGATCCCACCGAAGATTACCGGCCTACACTCCATGAGTGTTCCGTGGGCTAGTATTTAGTGATTCCTCTCAAGGTCCCTTTGCTTTTCCTGGTCCGTTGGGATGTGGGACCCTGTGAAGGCAACTTTAACTTTCAGTGGGCTTTCCTGGTTGCTCCAAACGTGCCCTGACTGTCCATCGCTTGGGGAGTCCAGGACCTTGCTGGTCCTTACCAAAGCATCTTTTCTCGGACTACGTGGGTTGCAGTTGCCAAGGCTTGTTGGTGTTCAATTCCAGACACTGACCCCCCCAGCACTATACATCCTTCGTGGGACAGCTCGCCTGCGGACTTTGGTCATCCTCGACGTCTCCTGGTCGCCGTGCCTGCAGAGTCAAGCTTCACCTCTTCTCACCTGAAGCACCAGACATCGGTGGGCATTCGTCTACCGAGCCCCTAGTCACCCTGAAGTGACCCAGCCTCTATCCCCTCTGCTTTCAGGTTCTTCTCAGCTTCGATCAAGGCTTGAATCACACTAGACACTTTCCCTCTTCACGGCAGCAGCACTTGGCAGCATCACGCCATTGAAAATGACGAAGATTCCCGACACCATTTGACACCTATGCACCCGGCTCCCCTGGATTAGGTAACACGAGTACTCCGGTGCTCACCTGGGTGCTAGCCTTAGAACCTTCTAAGTTCGAAAGGGTTTGCTCAAAGTCCTCTCCTAAGTGTCCTTAAACTTTAAAATTCCAACCGCGACTTTCCAACAGAGTTGTACGGAGCTCTCGGCTGTGTACTCACACTGCACGCGTCCACCGTGGGTCCCGAGTCACTACCTTGGGTGGTTCCTTGGGGTCCCAGTGATTCTACGTGCTCTAGGCACTGTGTCTAGTCAAGTCGCTGTTGTTCTACCACCTACTTAGTATATGGTTTGGTCTCCCCCTGGAGCCCACTGTGTATTGTGCTATTTACTTTCGTTCTAGTGATTTAATATCATGTGCTTTGTGCTCTAATCTCATAAAGAGGTTAGTAGAGAGTGTTTAGTAATAAATACATATATTTTATATATTCCTTGTGTGGTTCACTTTTCATTTCGTCATTCAGGAGGTTATAGACTGGTAAAACAAGCTGCTTTACATTCCTTCGAGACTTAGCCTGAAGGCTGCTCTCCACAGCTACCACTAGGATAGCTTTCTTTAAAGGTTGTCTTTGACCTTATCATCAATAAGGGTAGTTTGGATTGGTGCAAGGTGCTCACTTTAGTTAGTGGACAGCATGTGTAATGTGTAATTTGTTGATCTTTTTCTGTTATATTGTTGAACCACATTGTTACACTTCCTTTCCTCCCTCCTGTCGTCTCCTCCCCCATCCACCCTCTATTTATGTCTCTCCTTCCACCCTCTCTCAATGTATTGAGACCGAACTTTCCTGTCCGACGCCCGATGGAGCTACCTGGTTTAGCTATAGGGGAGATGGGCCGTGGATTCCCTCCTTGGTCATCACCTACCCAGTCGGTCCTTAGAAAGACTTCTTTTCGTCTCTCCTTATTGTCTCTTCCCTTATCCTCCCTTTCTCACCTCCCCTGCCCCCTCCACTACTTTTCTCTCTCCTTTCTCTCCTCTCCTAATTGTACTGCCTTTTTTGGGGGGATTTATTGTGTAATTGTTGAACTTTTTCTGTTGCATTGTTGATTCTCATTTAAAGTGCTCCGATACCTCTGGGTCTAGCCAACGCTATATAAAACTCTTTAAATAAAAATAAAATAAGGAACCATGAGGCTTTGAGATCTTGAAGTCATGAGAGATTGTTCTACTATGGGAAGACTCAGGTTATAGGATCTGTGTAACATGTGGAATACTCTGCTGTCTGATCCCTTAAGATCTATTTGACCTTCTATCTGAGGTCTGAGCTTGTAAAATGAGGAATGTGTTGGACAGCTCTGCTGTCTGGGGTCGCTTTGAAAGAAAATCTCTACACAGGTAACACCAAACGAGGTCTAGGTTTTAAATATTTTTATTGTTTATATCTTTTTTATTAATTTATATTCTTTTCCCCGATTTCCCTTTCAGGGTATAAGTAAATGCGCAATCATTTACAATAACAATAATCTGTAACATTTACATCTCGATTATCCGTACAAAAATCTCTTTAAATTAATTACATAATGTATTTGGGATACAGTGATGAACTGTAGGAGCAGGCGGCTTTGGCTGAAGCCATAAAGCCTAGAATTACCCCCTGGCCCAACATCCTCTGTGCTACCCCACAAACAAGATTAACACAAGTATTCCAGTTTTACGTTGAAAAGAAATGGAAGGACATCATTTTAAAGACCTTTTCCCTCAGTATTTCTTGATCTCTGTCGTTTCCACCCTCGCCCTGCACTGTCACCCCAGTAATGTATGCTCTCCCCAACTTCCTTCATTCAACAACTCTTGAACTTCCATCTGTCCTCCTCAGTTCATGGTGCCCTGGTCTCCCCACAAGAGCTTTTTGTCACTCCTTGTGCACTATCTGTCCCCTCTCTTGTTTGACAGTTAATGCTCTTTCGCCCCACCATCCTCTCTCCGTAAAGGCTTCTGTCCCTGCTTTTCCCTCCTACCCTCAAAAGCCCTGACTCTGCAAGCTTTCCTTCTCGGACTCCTGCAACTCCCCCCCCCCCCTGCTTATTGCTGTCTATTCTCCCTTTAGCCTTTTATGCTATTTGTCCGGAGGAGTTAGTTCTTGCCTTCCGTATCCACCTTTTCATGTTATTCTATTCCTTCCCACGGTCTCAGATTTTTCCCAGTTCTCAGCAGTCCCCACTTTCGACGTTTCACCTCCTCTTAGCAGTTCAGGCTTTCGCCTCTCTCTCTTCGGCAGTTCATGATCTCGCTGTTTTTCCTTTTTTCCCTGCCCCTTCTCTTTCCCGATTCCTCTTTTGACTTTTCCCCCCACAGTAGTTAACAGGTTCATTCTTTGCTCTGTTCCAGCTCTCGTCCTTCCCCTTTTCTTCCTTACTCCCATTAGCAGATCTTCCTTTAACCCCTCCCCTTTCCCTCTCTTCCCAGAGTCCCCTGCTTTCCTTCTATCCATTCATAAGTTAATTCACCCATTTCACAATTTTTTCTCTACTCTCAGCAGTTCCCTCTCTGTTTCTTAGAACAGGAATTACTGTTTCTTGCAAGGAGGTCCTTTGAATTTCTCTAAGCCAACTTCTTACTTCCGTAAAAAACACACAGAAGAACGAAATTGGAGGATCTACAAACTTGGACGTTCTGAATTCATCCTCCTCACCAATCAAGCACAAGTCAATGCATTCTGGGATTCTGGCTATAAATGGTCCAAAGCATTTGTAGGGGGGTGGGTAAACGTATCCCCATTTTTCAAGTCACAACAACTCCAGTGGCAACCATTGCACTGCCAGGTATATTACTTTAACCTGCCTGGTCAAGGGAATTACTAATATTAGTAGTTATCCTGATAATTAGGGATGGCTTCTGAAGTGCCCGTTGTTTGCAGTAGTTGCAGCACTATATCCCTTTACAGTTCAATATAATGTTACCCTTTAACCATGGATATCCCATTTCAGACAGGAAGTAGGCCCTAGTGAGGCATCCAACTCACATAAGAGAAAATCTTTCCATGGCAAGTATGCCGTTGTATTGTCAACATGATCGACAGTAGGCCTGAGTCAGCTATCCTAAGGTCATTGCAGTTTCTCTAATCACTAGATGGCCACAAATTTGAAGCATGTAGGTAGCAAAGGGTTGGAAACCTCCATAAAGCTTCTCATTTAAATCAGCCCACATCCTCCTTTTTCAAGATGGACGCTACAATTCTAACATGGTAAATATTTTGGATCATTGATGCATTTCCATCCCATCCCAAGATGGCGACTCCATTTTCAACACAACAGAATAGGCCGCGTTGAGGTTTTCAATTGAAGGAAGTGCATATCTCTCATTCCAAAATGACAGCCCTAGTTGTTTCTCCAAATGCCTCTTTTTCCAGAGTGGGTGTCCTACTGTTTGTCTTAAATGGTAAAATAAAAAACGACTGACAGATTCAGTCTGCAGACGTGAGATTAAGCTGGCCATAATATAGAAGTTTAACATTTGATTTTGACGATACACTCAGAAGTGCAATCATCTTAGAGTAAAAGTGATTTGCTACATGTAGCAGTAGTCTATTCCCCATTAAGATATACAACTTTTAGCAAACAAGATTCGAAATTGGAACAGGTTATGACAATGTTGCAAAGCATTGCAGTTTTTCTTATTACTGCGAATGTCACAGAAAGCTGGCCACCGACATACGAGATGACTAGCAGGAGACTAAAGGTAGCCTGATATATGACTAATTCAAAGTGGACTCCATTGTAATTGACCAGAGATGGGAAACTCAATCCAGTGTCATTGGTCAACAAAGTAAAGTAAGCTTGGTTAGTGCAATCAATGCAAAATGACATCCAGCTCCTGGATATTAACTCAAGATTGCGGACGTGGTGCAGTGTCATTGAGCTATAAAATCAGAATGGAAACTTGATAAAAGAAGCCAATCCAAAATGGCTCGCCACATACAGGTATTGACTCACAATTACCATTTTACCCCAGTGTCACTGATTACCCAAAAAAACGTATTGGGAGCGCTACTTACTTTTGAATTGAAGCAACTCAAAAAATCTAGAACAGAAATGTAATATTTTGATTATTGGATTTCACAGGTTTGTTTAAATATTTACTTGGAGTAGAGTGGGTAAAGGGGCTGGAATAGTTCTTCTTTCAAAGCTGTTCAACTGAAATTAACCCGCATTGCACACAAATGTTAACTTTGGTCCATGTATGCTTCCTTCATTTAAAATGATTCTAAACCAAGGAAGGTAAGCGCTTGAGAAGTAGGAGACTACATGCAATTTTCATTGATGCTGATGCTAAAAATCCCAACTGCGTGTCTAAGTATAACTCAGGCATGTGAATCTAAGATACCAGTGCTGGAGTTACTCTTAAAAACGTCTACACCCATCCACAGAATGCATTGACAACATCAAAATTAAAGTCCTTTCACTCCCCACCAAATAAATTACAACATTGAAGCCTTCAATTGTCAGAGCAAAAGATGCCTTGAGCCGCTGCAACCTGTCCTGTTTTGGGGACAAAAGGGGACAGTGGTTTCCCTTATTTAGGTAATATTTTGTTTTTTTGCTGTGGTAAGTTTTCCCAACACATCTCCAGTGTGCGAGTTACAGCTGCCATCAAAAAGGCCAGAAACGACCTTTAAATAATTTGTTTTTACTGACCACGGCATCGAGAATACTTCCAACCTTGCTCTGCCCACGCCCAACACAAGGAATTTAAGGCAAAGTTTTTTTCTCTTGTTTCAGGTCTACACGTTATGCGCCCTTTAAAATTAGTCTTTCGACCTAGTTTTGAAACACGATGGCAGCTTTGCATCTGGTTTTCCCATCTTCAAGTCCACCCTAGTTTCAAGCCTAAACATATTCAGTGCAATTCACGCCTCTGATGAGAGCGAGGATACGCTCTCCCCAAGCAAACACGGTGGCCCCCCGGTCTCCCCCTCCACAAATCCATAGACATAAGACAAAGCAACACAATTATTTTTCCCATTTTTAACAGTTCCTTGTTGATGCGCCTTCACCCTCCGTCGATGGTTGTCCATTTCCACAAACCTCTACCCGGAGCCTTATTAATGGACGTACAGTATACTTTGCACAAATAAAGTCGAAAACCTCAGAAAGAAACCAATGAGGAGTATCCACAGTCTCATTAAATAAACAAAAAAAGGCAAATAAAAGCATTAAGTTAGAAAAGAATGACATGTTGTCCTTTCATGAAAGGCGTCGGAATGAGGGCGGTGTGGGAGAGTAACATGTCTGACATCTCTCTCGAACAGCGTCCCCTGTAGCAGCAGCATTCGCACAACGTCCTGTGGCCTTCCGGAAGTGACGATAAATAATGCACAATGGACCGAAGGAGCGGCCTCCAGTGGTTAGAACAGGGAACTGTTGGACAGAGCTGGGAACAGTAACACACTGTGCAAACCGCACCCTACCAGCATCGTGGAAGGGCTAGGCCTGGGTACAATACAGCAGAATAAATTATACATAAATACGTCGTTCGTTCCATCTTGGAGTGTCTCGGCTACCCGCTACTTTGCAATATCATCAAATACCACAGTGAGCCGCATGTTACCCCCGGCTTCTTACATGGGATGGAGGTGGAGGGGCCTTCATTAAACTGCAAGCTCACACTCAGTCCCTTCCCATGTTCTCCCCTATTTCGAACAGAAGGAGTATGCTCACAGTCTCCATGCTCATTTACTTCTAGTTTTTTGCTCCCTGTGGACGGTGCATACCAGTACTGTTGTGTCACGAATTTTAGCAGCTTCCCCTGGATCCCACAAAACAGTACCTCACAAATTCGCTATTGCACAAAATGAAGGGGGGTATTTTTTAGGGAGGGAGGCGGGGTGTGCATAAGAGGGGATATCGCTGCCTCTCCATGAACAAAACGAGTACGTATCGGGTGCTTTGTAGAGTGGCTATTTTGATCCAACTATTCTGTGCAGTAGATGTTTGTGAGAGCTAAAAATTTGCAGAATTTAGTGGTTCCCTTTTTTATGTGAGCTGTAGCTAGCAGGAACAATATGATAAGCTATTTTGAAGGGGAGTCTTTCAAAGCGGGTGAAAATGCACAATTTTTACCCATGCCGCTCAAACTATTGCCCCTCAAGTTCATTACAGAGGGAAGAGAGTGATTTGGATGGTCATGTACAGAGAGAGGGAAGCTACTAAGTTGCAGTTCTAACTACTGTCCCTGCCAGCCTCATGTGTCACATAAGAGGTATAAGGTGCTGATACTTCTAAATGTTGCCCCGATTTGGATTTGGCCAGTTCTGCTACCAGATGGCAAGTTCTAGCATGGAGCCCTTTGATTTTAAAGTTATGATTTTAAATGGTTAATTTTTTGGGACAAATGTTGCCCGTATCTGTGTAATACACACTTATAAGGCTCCCTGTTGGAGGATCAAAGGCAGAGACTCCCTCCGTGGGGGTGAGACCTTTGTGTTCTTTGTGATGGTGAAATGACCAGGCTTTCTGTGTATGCTCAGGGTTCCTCTGCGATGGGGAGGTGCTCAGTCGACCTGTGGGTAAGGAGGGCATGTTCAGAGTCCCTTGCATTTGTAGGCTGCTTGCGCTCCCTGTCTGAGTGTGGAAAGCGCGGTCTCGATTCGTTTGTGCTCTCGGTGGGAGGGTGAGGCACTCAGTCTTGTAGGAGGTTAGTCTGATTGTGCTCCCAAGGCAGCCAGCCTGTCCATATGTTTTTTAGAGCTTTCCCCATGTGGCAGTGCAGGTGGCATCATTGGAACTTTAGCCCTCTAAACAGCAACCAAATCCTGCTGCGGAGCACCTGTCCCTTGCTCTTTTACACACCAGAGGCGGCCACTCTTGTTGCACTGGTGTCACAAGAAGAGACAGCAAAAGGGCAAGAACCCGAACTACAGGGATCAACTCCGACAAAGTCACAGCGCCAAATAAATTGGATGAGCTTGCTCAACTTTGAAATTGTACTTTTTAATGTTTGTGTCAGAATGGCAATCTTTGTGAAGGGGGTGTGTGGGGGGCACATTATGTTGTTTGTGACCTCCTTTAATCCTGGGACTCCAGTACCCTCCCTCCCTCCCTCCCTCCCTTAAGGGGAGGATGGAGTGTGAGATCCTCGCCTGTGCAGACACGTGCCTCATTTCTAGATCTTTGTTCCATCCCTTCCC
The DNA here is from genome assembly GCF_964261635.1 of Lissotriton helveticus. Classification (NCBI taxonomy): domain Eukaryota; kingdom Metazoa; phylum Chordata; class Amphibia; order Caudata; family Salamandridae; genus Lissotriton; species Lissotriton helveticus. Next base: position 1,362,828,490 of record NC_136057.1, read on the forward strand.
CTAGTCTAGCTCTCCTCTACCGACCTGCCTCTAGAGCAGGTCTGATCATGCCTGTGCCAGAATTTCCTCAAAAAGGGACAAGACAGACAGGTCAAGCCTCCCTCATTGGGTGCGAGCCCCACTCTTTGGAACGCAGTCCCAACCGTGGCCCCTTTCAATAAGGCTGTTAATTTCCAGGTGTCTCATACCTGGGGAGCCATCTTAATCAACACAGTTTGGTCTAAAGACCGTGCTTTTCGGTTATGTTGGCCCTTGACACTTGAGAAATTGGAGGACTAGAGAAAGTGAGGGAGCAAAGACGGGCCAGGACCGATCACACCGCCTTTCAACAGCTTTTGCTTAACCATGTGCAGCAGTGTCAAGATTCGTGCTGTATAAGTGACAGGGGAACCTCCATAGAGTTCTACCTGCACACCTCTGCTTTAACCTGCAGCACCTCCTATTCCAGCTCTGAGTGCCCAGACAGATTTGTCAATCCAGCTCAATTACAACCTTTAGCACCTACCTACTATTCCAAGACTGGGATCTACATGCAGCCCCGCCCGTGCATCTCATTACAGACATGCAGCCCCCCTCCGCTAGTCCAGCTCTGCAGATGCCACTCCATCCTCACCCACACTCCTTGCGATCCATCACTGAGACGCAGACAAGGCTCTTCTAGTGCACCTTTCTCCTGACCTGCAGAACCCACGCTACTTCAGTACAAGGATCTCCAGATAGCTCTGACAAGGCAGCCACCCTCTGCAGTACTGCGTCCCACTCACACCTGGGCCAGGGCACCTGAATCCTGGTCAATGGCCTCCTTGGTATTTCAGTACCGGGGCCCACACTCAGCTCTGCCAATTCATCTCCATCCCGATACACAACCCCTACTGCTTTTGGATCCCCACATGCACCTTAGACCTGACCAGCAGTACCCCTTCAATCCTAGTACTGGGACACACACGCGGCTCTGCCATTGCACCTCCATCCACCCAAACTTGTCATATTGAATCAGTTGCAAATATAACTGAACACATGTGATGCAGCTTCCAGGATAATGGGGGTTTCGGTCAGCACCCCCGAACTTAACCCTGAGGTGGATTCCACCTTGCTTTCTCCAGTTAGACTGGCAACCACTGACAGACCGTTCCCTTCTTTCACCGTCGGTGTGCACCACCTGAAGTTTTGTTGCGATGGACGGAATGGACCAAAAAGAACAGCCCAACACCCCTTAATCCATGAACCCACTGCTGGTTCCCTGCAACTCCTCCCACCTTCCTGTGCACCAGGCACTGGTCATCCTCCAGACTCGGCTTTCTCATAAGGGTTCTCCAGCAGGTAGCGGAAGCGTTCATAGTTGGCGAGAAGGTACTTGGGTGCAAACATGTGCTCTTTGGGGTCAGCTGGGGGATACTCCTGGGCGGTGCCATCAAACCAGCCTCCAGTGCGGATGAGATCACGGATGTAGCCAAGATCCCGCTTGTCAGCATAGTCCCCCCAACGTGGGAAATCACCATTTTGGGCCGAGATCAGCTTGAAGTAGATGCCCTCTGGTGTGAAGCACCAAGAACAGTGCCAGCCAGCAAAGTGCAAAGCGCTTCCCAGGGACCACTGAACTAGGATGTGGCCGGTACGGTTTTCGTATTGCCGGAAGCCTGGCATGGTATAGTACTCTCTGCGTCGCAGCCGGATTCCATCAGTGGCGTAGACCTCTCGTAACATAGCCACTGTGCAGCCAGACACCACCTCCAGGGTACCTGGCTGCTTCCAGAAGAAGCCATAGAGAGATTTGCGCATGTGGAAGGCAAACGGTTCTGTCCAGCCATCATAGAGCTTCAGAAAGAGCACACCATCTCGTGCTGGAATCTCATCAGCATCGTCAATGATGAAAATATCGTCATCACGCAGATTGAGCAGCCGGTTCATTCCATTGCGTGTCAAGAACGTACGCAAGTAGTCATCGGCAATCCAGCCATCCTGGCGGCCCCCGTCTGGAAAGTGGTCCAAAAAAATATAGACCACCTTGCGACGCACATAGTCAAAGGAACCATTCAGTAGCATCTCACGGAAACGCAAAGGCCTGGCTTCACCGTAGGCGGTGAAGTTAGACTCACATACCAGGAAGGCATCCACAACATCAACCAGCTCGTGGAAGCGGGCTGCTATTAGGTCGAACTCATGGTTTACATTGATGGCATTAATAACGCGGCGTGGGTGAGCCCGCGGCGTCAAACGGTCCTTGGTGGGAAGATTGGAGTATTGCACCACCGTGGGCACGCCACAGCTGGGTCCGTGCCAGCCTGGCAAGCAGGGGCACTCCACATGAGTCTTCCGCTTGGACCGGGTACCACTCAACTGCTTGCGGGTAGGTTGGCGGCCAGATGGACGTTCATTACGATCCTCACCATGCACCCCAGCAGGTAGGCGATCGAGCGTTTGAGTGCCTGGCTTGAAGCAGAGGCCCCCAGCCTTGGTACGCACAAAGTACTCAGTGGTATCCTCTGCAAGGTATAGATGTGCCTTGTGCAGGTCCGAGAAGGCATCAGGATTGAGTGGCTGCAGGAGTGGGGGGTTTGGGTACAAGGGTGTTCGCAGGAACTCTAGCCCTACTGGGGGTGGGTCTGGATCTGCTTGAGGCGTGACTGGAGCGGTCATCCATAGGAAGCCAAGGTTGGGGCTGAAGACCGTGAGGTCACGGGGCAGGCGGACGTAGGAGAGAGCTTTAAGGAAGTGCAGGAAGGAGATGAGGCTGAGGCCTGCCATGCAGAGGACGAGGAACCACTTATGCCGACGCATCTTCATCCTGTGGAAGAAGAACACAAAAAGTCACGGTCAGAGAAATAATAGTCTCTCTACACAGGCAAGCAAGAAGCCCTCTGAGCATTAATGTTTGCAGATTGCACTCATGAATAACACCCAAGAATAACATTATGACTAGGGCTCCCGGTTTCATGGTATTTTTTTTTTTAACATTTCCGTCTGTATTTATCCTTATTTATATTTGGGCCATCATATTGGTATTTATCCATATTTATTTTGTACTTTGAGAATAAATGGAGTCATAAAATGGTATATTTCCACATTTATTTAACTGATAAACAAACATTCATACTTTAATGCCAGTTGCGTTTTAGCAAATTAAACAGCTAAATCTAGTAAAACAGTACACCCACAGGCAAATAGCATTATACTACAAATATATGCTAACATATACCTATAATTTAGGCAACCCACAACCTGTGTATTAAGTCCCCATCCTGCCTATCTGCTCACCTTTTGTCCTGGAATTCACAAAAGAAAACATAGGGAGTCACTCACAATGAGCCTCATTTTCAGTATTGTTCCGCTTTAAAAAATAAATACGGACTGGCAAAAAAATGTGTCTGTATTCATCTGTAAAAATCAGTAAGAACAGAAAACTGGGAGCCTTAATTATGACTTAAGAGACGTGGAGAAGGGGTGTAGTCAGCCTAGCAGCCATTGATATTGCAAGGTCTATAACCTCTCTTCTTGAAGCATGACATTTATATGGACCCACCTAGGTTGCATTGACCTCAAAAAAGGTCACAGTAACAGTTAGGAGCTGATAAAGGGGCAGTATAATGCCACTGAGATAGAACCCCTATCCCTTCAGGGAGGCCTTTTGGTGTCATATTCATTGAGACCGCTCTCTCTCAGATGCATTTAATTCGTTTTATAGTGCCACTCAGATCAGTGTAGGGTGTCAGAGCACTTTACATCACACACACTACATAGACAATCAATGATAGGTGTGTAAATCAGCATATAGGAAATGTTACATAAGACACGACTACAAGGTGTAAGAGTTTGAGTGTTTGGTCTGGAGAGGCACAAACTCAGATTTTAAAATATAACACTGTGGTTGGAGGTTCTCTTTGATAATAAGAATTGATTTCTGACCTAATTAACCGTTTTGCCACATTAGGATAATGAAAGATGGGGAAAATATCATGCTCTAATCTATATCATGCAGTTGGCATGTAGCTATTTGATGACAGTTAATAGGTCACTGTTCTATGTTATGACTTTAACTTATTAACTGCAAGTAACAAAAGGATCTCTGGCAAAAGCAGTAACCCACATACCTATATACATTATATGCCCTTTGTGATCTGCATTGCTCAAGTTCTTTGCAGCAGGCATATTAACCCTCTGTGCTACCTTACCAGGAGTCAAAACATGTACTAGACAAAACTTCGATCTGTCTCCTGCAAGAAAAGTAATCACTGTATTTATCTTGACATTTGTAATGTTACCTGAAAATTGCTGGAGGCAAGGAATATACCAGCAGGTGCTTAAAACCATAATAAACTTGCAAACAGGGCGCTCCCACTGAAGTCAGTACCCAGTCTGGTGGCACCGGTCGCACGCACTGCCCTAGAGCCTTGGGTGGGTCGGAATTACTGGGCACAAAAAATGACCAAAAAGAGCCGGTAATTCCTCCCCTTATCGTCCAATTAGGAGTTATGGGGAGCCTTCAAAGCTCTCCGTGGACCCTTGTACCGTGGGAGGGGGTTGGGAGTGGGGATGGGCCGCGGCTTGTGCACGCAGCCCCAACGGGCACGTATGCTGCACCCCATTTTACCCGCTGTCTTCCCCGCTAGTCAAACTGGACTCTGAGTTTCTCCAGCAGTGGTGATGGGCTAGTTTTCAGCATGGGTGTCTGGCTAGTGGCCCCAACCTGTAAAATATAGGGGTAGTCCAAAATTCCCATGTTACGTAATACGGCAGGGTATGGATGCATTCGAACAATATACCCTTCTGAGCCGATTTCATGTGAGCCTCCCAAAGACTTTTTTTTGTAAATATGGTCAATAGTAGTGCAGTTTGACACACATTTCCGATTTTATAGATGGTCTCATAGAAACCTTATGAATTAACCTAATGCTTTTGAATGTAGAACTCTACCCTGATGCGTCACCCCAATGTAACTCAAACAAGCATCAAATACCTACTGTGATCAGGTTCAATTATCAATTCGCTACCAAAATATGTTTGTGTAAAACATGATATCTTGCTCAACCTGAAACAACATTGAGCTACAGCGTCAGTAATGCCCATCATACATGCAATGCCCAGAAAAATGGCGGCTATCAGAAGTACTGTGCTATGGTAAAAGAAACACCGGAAATAGAACGGCTAGCTCAGCTGCTATGTTCCAAGACTTAAATGCCACAAAGCAGTTCTTTGCAAAGGAAAATGCCCATCAAAAGATTTAGTTTTATGAAAAGCTGTGACTTCATAAAGGGAACAGGGTGGTAAAACCAACAATTAATAGTTAAATCCATGAAAATATAGTCAGAAAGCCCAGGAAAGGGAGGACGTTAGCTACAGGTGAACATTGGCATTTCATTATTTAAACTTTTACCCTGCTATGGAAGACTGTTACTTACGATATCGGACCTAGATCGTGTCAACAGGTATGTTGGTCATAGATTTTGGTACATATGGAATCAGACCTGGCTGTTCGAGCAGTAGTAGCACGCCCCGCCTCGCCCCCCCTCCAGCGCCTTGAGACCCTCACAGGTGAGTTGTGCGCTCTACAAATGTACTGGTTGATTGATTGATTGATTGAGAATAATCTGTGGTAATCACAAACAGATAATTTTGTGATTGTTTTGTATCTTAATTCTCAAGTGATCATCCGGATTACTCGATGGTATATAATTAAAGCTTGCATATTCTTTGAAATAATTTCAAAAGTTTTATTTAGAAGCTGCTTGTTTTTTTGATTCATGGGCAGAGATAAAATGCCTATTTTCGGCTCAGTATATATTGTGCTATTGTTGGTTGGCCACTAGAATGAGATTGTGTGGCAGCGGCTTTTTTCACATAATTATTGATTAGCCACATATTCCATCATCTCCTGCAAAATCTGTAGATATTAACCCAAATAAATTGTTCTAGCTCAAACAGTTAACAAGTTACTAAAAACGCAGCAATAAGAGCTGCCGAACAGCAGAGGGCCCTATGCAAAGGTTGACTGGACACATTTCTTTTACTTAATGCTATATATGGGTGTTAAACTGGTACAAATAAGGTGCAACAATTCCCAGGCGTAAAAGTGTCAAAATAATGAAGTAATGCTATGACAAAATTGTGCCGCATTGCGCTGTATAACTTAATTTACTCAACCCTTCTGCATACTTTAGCCCTCCTCTGCTGCATAATTCCAGTGGACATGATAACCTCAGTCATATTAAAACACCGAGTTGCTCTGCTCTTGACAATACCCAGACTCCCTCCAAAAGCCCTAATACTCGCAAACTTATGTCTCATAAAATTCCGATGGTCATGAAAATTCACTTTTTGATAACACTTAAAGTACCTTGGAACTCTTTTCTTGCAAATGCATAGGCCACGTCAGAGCTCCTTATAAATAGCAAACATACTTTTGGTATTGTATGGTATGAAATTGTCCATAGCTGGAAGATGTAATCCGTTGTGTATGCAATATGTCGGATAAGGTGCGTGAGGTTGAGATACATGCCTCGAACATTGTGTTGGGTTTGCTATTGTGCATCAACATGAGATGTTGCAGAGAGTGCAAGAATAGGCTTATTTGCGCATGCCTACGTTCCAATCTACATATTATAATTATATTGGTGGGAGGAGCAATGGTTAATTTTAGGGTTCTCGGGAATTAAGGGAGATTGATTATTCCTATTATATGTGCAGGAATTCGTTTCCAGAGCTTGTTCTCATGGATGAAGAAAGAGCACCCATCTGCTTGCGACTTTGATGGGTGGTATGAGGTCTCGAACTACCCAGAGTTGACTTAAGGTGGTCACCGTAAAAGTCGAGTAAGGCGGTCTTGGCAGGTTATATAGTGAGGATCTGGAATTCAGGTTAAATGCGCATGTGTAAGTCAGAAATGGGGACCATTCTAGGGCTGTCTAGTCCTCCATCCAAAAGGGCATTTCTGTAGACAATAGCTAGACCTCCCCAGTTTTTGGATATTAGGTTTTTATTGTTTGATGTATTTTATGCCTTGGAGGGATAGCTTTATGTACAAAAGGTGGTGCACCATCTCATTGTCCTTTATCCTTGTTGGATTAACTGCTGGTCAGGGCTAGAGAGATATTTGCCCGCTGTTGACATACTTTCTGTTTAGTTTGCTATTGTAAAGTGGGTTTTAGTTGTGGGGCACCAAGAGCTTGTCTATCAGGGATCACTTGCTCTGGTGGGTTGGTGTGGGATATCTGGAATCAGCCGCCAGATTACAATTGTAAGTGTTGTTCTATGTCTGGAAAAGTTGAAACTAGACCATCAGAGACCCCTTGCGATGCAGGGTAGTTAAATGGCAAATACATTACGCTCCCAGATTACACTTGTATTGTTATAATGTGTTGTTCTATGTCTGGAACATCTTGGGCCATTAATAGTGTCAAAATCAACTTGTGGGTCTGTGTATGTGTCATTGTCAACTGAACGCACAGTTCTAAAAAAAAACAAAAACAAAAAAACTGAGTGGTGCCAGCCTTGTTCACATCACAATAAGTGAAATAAATGTCACAAGTTTGCTTTTTCACTCCACCCAAAATATTCGTTCGGTCACTCTCCAGCATTAAGGCGAATGTGGGTCAGCCAAATTCCTTTAAAGAGGGACATGCTTCATAAAACTACGGTGTTTGCAGCAGATAGTCATCCTGATTTAATTACACAACTTTTGATAAACTTTGAGCAGACCAAAGGTTGAAGAAGCAGTCCAATAACTGAGGGAAAACAGTGTCATTGGCTTCATTACTGCCCAATATTTGGTGGAAATCTCTCAAGTTTATGTTGGGGTCTGCAGCACCTGCCACACCCCTACTTCCAGCGCCCCTGTTCTAGAGCCCAAAAGCTCGAGTGCAGGAACACAAGACTTCTTGTGATCCGGCAGAGCGATACTTCACCTGGGCATGCATGTTGTTCCTCCGGTCTTAGAATCAAGCCCTAAATAACAAGTTTTCATGAAGAGCGTTTCAACTTCAGAGGACCTGATGCAGGGAATTCTGGCAACCATCCACTGGTATTTTAAAGTTCCTGTCCCCAAGAGTTTTGCCATATTTGATACTTTTAGGGGCAGTCTGGCCCCCTCTGGCCCCTGCTTGCCAATGGCACTAGACCTGCTAGATAGAGATGGTGTTTGCTCACAGGAGACCTGTGAACCAGGGACAGCCAGACTAGGCTAGGATGCAGAAATCAGAGGAGTTGAACCATCAACTGAGAGGTTCCTCAGATTTAGCATTCACTAGAAACCCAAGGTGTCTAGTACTCAAAGAGATGGGGCACCAACTGCGCCCAATGCCTGTGACAGTAGAGTATGGGTTTTTGCCTGAGAGGCGGGGTGAGTAGAGACCTACGAGTTACTTACCTTCTGTAAAGATGTATCTGGTAGAGACGTTGTCTAGCCGCAGATTCCTTAATATAGAATATCCCCATGTGTCAGACTGGATCCGGATTTTTTTTGCAGCAGTACATCTGCGCGCCGGGGGACGGCGCCGCCCTGACGTCGTCCACGAGCGGGACGTCAGCGAGGTCATATAAGTCCCTCCTGGCGCCCTGACGTCAGTTTTCTTGGGAGAAACTTTTCTGCGGAGACCCCAACAAAAAAATTCTGACAGTATGGCAACAGTGTGTGAAGGCAAAAAAATCTGAACAAAGAAGAGGTTGGTGCAAGACACCATTGTAAAAGACAGAAGCAGACACTGCTTACATATAAGTGAAAACTGTGAGAAAGAGCCCTGCAAAGGAAGCGAAGACCCTTCCCCAAGTGCAACAAAGGAAGAGCACCTTAACAGACAGAAATAGACTGTCGTTATCATGTAGAACTGTGCTGTCCAGTAAGAACGGAGCACAGATAGAACAGTCCATTGCAGGAAGGTATGAAAAGACTGGCCCTTCCCCTATAATCAAGGAGGTTTGAAACAGAGCAAAAGCAATCCCCAAAGAGGACGACTAAAGAGGAGACCAGGACCCTGAGTCAATAGAGGAGGGGAGGTAACTGGAGAGGAAAATGAATCTCCTAGTGAAGGTGAATCAAAAGGCACCATATCACAGGAAAGAAGCCCCTCAGCAGAAGTTAACTGTATATGGAAACTCTCAGAGGGGTGCAACAATCTGAACTCCCGTGAGAGAAATACCAATGGCAACTGAAAGAGGCCAGTGGAGAACACCACTCGGCAAGGCCCTCGCAGAACGGGGAGGCTGGGTGGGCGTTAAGGAATCTGCGGCTAGACAACTTCTCTACCAGATACATCGTTACTGAAGGTAAGTAACTCGTACATCGGATAGTGACATCTAGCTGCAGATTCCTTAACTTAGAATAGATACCACAGCCATACCCCAAAGGGGAGCTGGGTCTGCGAGAGAACAGAAAGCGTCAAGTCTTTGATCCGGCAACAGAGTGACAGACAATGGGGGATGCAATGGCAGAACAGCTAGACAGCAACCCAAGTAGCTCGGAAGAGCAGAAACAACGGGATGCCAGACATCCCAGAATGCCACCACACTATACCCGCATAAAAACCGACAGGTGGAAACGGCGCTAGCCATATACCAGAACAAAGAAGAGAGAGAGAGGAAGAAGGACCACTCTCAGCTTAATGGTGTATTCTGTGGACACCGACCAAAGGACGCGAATAACATGAAGAGATGCAGCCAGATCCTACCAGACCAGCCTATGGAAGGAAGGCTTAAGGAGCTTTTGCCAAGAACCCCAAGGTGCAAGAGTCACAAACTGAGCAACGCTTTAATAATAGCGGGTGGGTTAAGAAGCACGCTAAGTGCACACTGAGTCCAGAAGGGGGGGGGGGGAGACAGGGGCGAACAGCAGCAATGCAAAGCCCTCTGAAGCAGGGCACCATAGAAACATGCAGCAGGCAATGGCCACAGAGACCTCAAGGTGTCGTAGTCAAAGAAAGCAGAAGACTGCCTGGATGGGCTGCATGAAGGCCAAAGAGAGAATCAACCCAAAAATATAGATCTGCACGGAATAGACCAAGGACAACTGCAAGCAGAAGAGCTGTCCTGCAGGCCTAGCTTATAGAATAGTAAGGTGATACCTAGGCAAGAGGCACATCGGAAGGAAGTGGCCACAAAAAGCACCAAGGCGTAGAAACGTGAGAAGAGTTTCAGAATCCAAGACCAAACCTCTAACTGGAGGAAGTAACCGGCATCCAGAAAGAGATAAGTACCATGTCTGAACACTAGTAAAGGGAGCAGTTGTAAAATTGGAAAAACACCACAGTAAGTGCAAGCAAAGAGGGACCGTATGGGCAATCCCGCAAACAACACTAACAAGCTCCCCAACACATGGAGATATTGGTTCAGACTTCACAGCCTTGAAGAGAGGGGACGATTTAGGAAGAGGAATACTCATGGCAATCGGCATAACTACATAAATATATATATGTGATCAAGGCAGGGGACCCGGCCGAAACGTGTCATGGCTCAAAGCATTAAAGAATAATAAAAAAATCCTTACCAGAGCATCGCCATTTCGGTGCAGGAGAAAGGCACTGGATTTGTGGGTTTGATAGATAGATATATATATATATATATATATATATATATATCTCCAGGGCCATGCAACATGGCCGTATAGGAGCACCCCTAGTGCAGTAATGACAGGCAGCAACCGCATAGAAGAGGAGAAACACCATGAAGCCCCCTAAAGGAGGTGAAACAGGCAAAAGGTGTACAGAAGATGGCACCAGGGAAAAACATTGAACACCGTAAAACGGAATATAACATCACCAGGTGACACCTGGAGCCCACAGGATCACTAGGCCCAGGTGAGATAAGCAGAGCTATATAATAGCATACAAGTACTCCACATGGACACCCCAAACAATGAGGAACACCTCCTAGGGCAAACCACAGTCAGAGGACCAGACACAGTAACCTGTGGAATACTGCCACAGCAGGCCAACTGTCAGCTCATAGCAAAATGCATCCAAGGGATGTCAATAAAAGGGTAATCACCATTGACCATACGAAAAGAAGACCCAAGGCTTACTGCCCATCCAAAACACAGAACGCATCTAAAGAATGCTAAATGAAAAGGCACCACCACGGAAGACAGGCCTAAGTGGGAGGGCGAAAGCCCGCAAAGAGGCGGTGATCCGCCGATTCGGCGTGAGCATCAAACAGCAAAACCCCATCAAAGGGTAAATCAATCAGTCGCTCCCGGATATTCTCAGGGAAGATGCTATCTCTTAACCAAACATGATGCCTTAAGAACCAGCCATAGCCCGGCCTAAAGAATCCACAGTATCCAAGGCCGAGCGGATCGTTCATTCGGGAAGGTCACGGCCATCCCTAAGGAGATCGACACGAGCGCCTTCAGAGGTGGCAGAAAGCAAAGACTCTGCAGAGTCCCACAGGGCAGAGGTAGCCCGAGCCAAAACACACACCATTTTTAAGGACCGTAGGTCAGCCCTAGTGGAGGCAAAGATGTTCCGAACCCATGACTCAAGCCGTCTGGACTCCCGGGAGGGAGGAAGCATCAGTCGGGGCAGGGAAGACAGTTTGCAAAACAAACCCCTGCACATCAGGGTGCACAAAAAGGCAAACAGGATCATGTGGAGCAGGACGGTGGCGGTGCAAAACTGAACGAGCTACCAGATCACCTGAAGCAGGTCGAACCCAGGTACCTAAAAGGGCATCATAAAGGGAAGCTTCAAAGGGCAGAAGCGGCTCCACATTCCCGGACCCACGGTGAAGGACCTCCAGCAGAGGGTCCACAGAGAAGGGGGCTGAAGGGGGTTGCATGTTCAAAATGAGAGTGGCCAGGGAGACCACTCTCAGAAAAGCCGCACTAGCCTTGGTAGCCCTACGCAGAGGGCACAGCAGCTCGTCAGTAGGGGAGGGCTGTAAGCTAACCCTCCCAAGACACTGGAGGGTGCGACCAATGCCCCAGTGAAGGGAGCCCCATTGAAGAATAAGGATCCTGATGGGGCTCTTGAGGAGGCGACAAGCCTGCCGGGTCTGGGGGCTCCTGAGGAGGCTCCACAAATTCTAAGGGGGGTACAGGCAAGAATACCTCCGGCATCGCCGGGTGTGAGGGCGATGCCAAACTCTCTCCCGAGGCTTCCGGAGAAGAAGCAACAACTCGGCATTGACGCGGCGCCAAAACGACATTGGCCAGCACCGACAGTGCCACGTCGGGCTCCGACTCGGTTCCATCCGGCGCCGAAACCACGACAAGCTGCCCTTCCGAAGAAGGAGAAGCCGCTGGAGCCGGGGAGGCAAGCCTCCGGCGTTGCACCGGCGCTGACTCTGCCTCAACCAGGACAGGCTCCGACTCCGGCAAAAGAAGCGGAGGCGGAGCCGGGGAGGCAAGTCAACGGCGCCAGAACGGCGCTGACCCCGGCTCCGGACAGGCAGCCGCCTGCCCGGAAGGCCAGGGTGTGCTCAAGGCAAGGCCTTGAGCACCAGCAACCACCTGCGATGCCACAGTGAGCCCCGCGGGACTATGCGGCGCAGCAGGAGTGCTGTAGGTGATAGAGGGGGACCCAGCTAGGCTGCGCCCTGACGACACCACATCTCCGATGGCCCAATTGGCACCGGGGGAGAACCCACCAGCGAGTCCGTTGGGGAACCCGCAAGAAGAAGAGGCCCGAGGACGCTCCAGGAATGGGAGAGGACCCAAGGGAGGCCTCCAAGTCTGTGGCGTAGGCCTCCATTTGGGCCCGAATCACCCCCGCACCCGGATAGGGCAGATAGAGGGGGGGGGCGACTGTCGGGGGCACACATCTGGAATGTTCCAGGAACAAGTGCCCCCATCCACAGAAGAAAGTGAGGTTGAGGACCTCGGCAACATGCACCTCGACTTACCTGCAAGTGGCGAACGACAGCCCCGGGCCCCAGAAGGCGATCGACGGTGGAACCGGAAAGAAGAGGGACCCACCGGCGATGAAGAGGCCGGGGGACGAGACGACTGCGACCAGGACAGCCGTGCCGAGAGAAGCTTCATCCGGGGCTCCCGCCGGGACTTCGGCTTAAGGTGTTGGCACGTGTCGCAGAATGTGGAGTGATGGTGCTCGCCCAGACACCACATACAAATAAGATGAGGGTCCGTCGCAGACATCTGTCGCGAACTGGAAGTACAAGTTTTCAATCCCGAAGGCAATGCACACTGTTCCAGACACGAAACGTCGAAAAGGGGGCCTGAAAACAGGCCAGAGGAACCGCTCACTCCTGATCCGCGTTGCACGCGGAAAAGAAGGAAACTGACGTCAGCCCGCTGGGAGGGACTTATATGACCTCGCTGACGTCACGTACGTGGACAACGTCAGGGCGGGGTCATGTGGCACCGTCCCCCGGTGCGCAGAGGTGCTGCTGCAAAAACTTTTCCAGATCCAGTCTGACGCCTGGGGATATTTTAAGTTAAGGAATCTGTGGCTAGATGTCTCTATCAGATAGGAGGATGCAGTTCCTCAGTCTCGTACAGGAAGTGCATTAGCCTCCATGCCTCTAGTATCTGTATTTGGGTCTAGCCCCAACACCATTTCTCTTCAGGGCTCTTGCATGCTCAAAGAAAGTTCTCCATCTAAATAATGTTGAGCTTATTTAGACATTGGCCATGGGACTTTTCAGATACCAAAGAGATGGCCTACCAAGCCAGCAGTAGAAAATCTTCCATGTTTTTCATTGTTAGGATTTGTTACCAGGGTACAAGAGGTTTCTCCGTCTAAGTGTGGGTATTTACAATGGGAGGAACTACTTTGGGGAGAAAGCCTCTGGTGGAAATCCTATCAATGACCATCAGTTCTGAAGAATTTCTGTCACCAAATGTTGCACTGGAAACGCACACGCTATGGGTCTTATTACGAGTTTGGTGTTCCTCCTGTCAGCCCGCCACTGCTGCCCTGACAGGAGGACAGCCAAGCCCGTAGTTAGCCCGTCTCCCAGATTACGAGTGAAATACATGGCGGCTGGGCGGTGCTGCAGCGGTGAGCTGTTAGGCTCATAGAAGAGCATTAACAGCACACAACCGCCGTGACAGGGCCTCCAGCACGTTCCTGCACGGAGCGGCATGCATGCTACAATGTGCAGGAACAGGAGTGCAAATCCAGGGGGGTACAACATGTGACCCCCTGCATGCACCCCCAGGCTCAGAAGCAGCAGGGGTCCCCATACTCCCATGCCCGCCACCCTTTTCATGGCAGACTCACCACCATGAAACGGGTGGTGGAAATGAGTCGGAATATGCTGCAGCAACGCCAGCATTTTCCTGCCCATTTCCATATTACCGGTACAAAAGGGGGTGGTGATGGACGGAGCATCTGAACCAATCAAACCCTCACACCCAGTCAACAGATCTGGGTTTAATCCATCACTGTTCTTTAGCCTACTCTGCCACCCCAGTTCAGACATGGCCATATGCAAATCAGTCTGACCCTGTGCCTCATGGGAACAGTTCAGCCCGAACTGCCAAGTCATGCCTTCCCTGGACTGGAAACAAGCTTCCTAGGACCGGTTTCTGGTATTTCAGCAGTCTTCAGCCAAGCTTGCTTGAATCCAGTGGCAAACTGAGCATACCCTGCCAACTTATGGCGAACAAAGCGATACAAAAGTGGGTGGTGATGGACGGAGCATCTGAACCAATCAAACACTCACACCCAGTCAACAGATCTGGGTTTAATCCATCACCGTTCTTTAGCCCACTCTGCCACCCCAGTTCAGACATGGCTATATGCAAATCAGTCTGACCCTGTGCCTGATGGGAACAGTCCAGCCCGAACTGCCAAGCCATGACTTCCCTGGACCGGAAACAAGCTTCCTAGGACCGGTTTCTGGCATTTCAGCTGTCTTCAGCCAGGCTTGCTTGAATCCAGTGGCAAAGGCATGGCTTGGCAGTTCGGGCTGGACTGTTCCCATGAGGCACAGGGTCAGACTGATTTGCATATGGCCATGTCTGAACTGGGGTGGCAGAGTGGGCTAAGAACGGTGATGGATTAAACCCAGATTTTTTGACTGGGTGTGAGTGTTTGATTGGTTCAGATGCTCCGTCCATCACCACCCCCTTTTGTACCGCATTTCCATAATACCGGCGCAGCAAGATCCTTGATCCCAGTGGAGTCTGCGGTCTCGTGGCAGTCCGACTGCCACACTCATAATATGGCGTGCGGACCTCCACTACGATTACGGCTGTCCTGTGGAGCGCCGTACTTGTAATAAGGCCCTAAGTGGGGTGCATAGTCGGTAGATCTTGTCTACCGAACGTGCTGCAGGTTAATTACATAAATGCTAGGGGAACTTGCTCATATTTTTTGGGGCAGATTCTCTTTAGCGCCGTCCTGTAAATTACGCCATTTCCTTTTATCCACTTCACAGTGCACATAGATACCCACCCGTAGATCCCATGGAAAGGTCTTCCCACCCTACCAGGCAACCACCGGATTACAGCCCGTCTCCCTCAGTCTACTAAGCTTCTAAAACGGATTGGAGGAACACCCCTCCATTTGCAAGGTTCAAGCTTCCGGATCTTCCCCGACCCCCATTTATTCAGTACTGTTCATGCTCGATGATTGACAGCCGAAAAACGCTTTATGCACACTGCCTGCAGCTGTGCAATGATCTAAAGTAATCCCAGGCACACCCTCTGCTGCAATGACCTATATATGCCCTTCACACTCCCCCAGCAGTTCCGCGAGTGCCCTGCAGCAGCTGAAAAGCAGTATGGGAGCCTACAAGTTGTGCAACATGACACAGAAAAATGCAAACTAGGAATACAAACAAACAAACAAAAACTAACAGTAAAGCTCAAGTTGCTGCCAAATTAACCTTCATTCTCTTCAACTACAACACCCACATAAAACACTAACACTCAAAATATTATTATTAAAAACTCACCCATTGCTATTAACTATACCCATTTATAACACATTATTGCGCCTTAAACCCTTCATAAAAATGACAGTAAAAAACACGGTCGCCCTGCCCTGCCCGACCCTAAAGCTTTTAGTTTTTTTATCATTGCTGCAGGAAATACCACGCCATGGTTCCACATTCCTAATTTCCAGCCTACAATTTCCGCATGAAGCATGCAAGGTTTTTCCGGCCACAACTGTATAGGCAGCCGTAGACAGAAAGCGTTCGGTTGAACGACACAGCGCGGCCATAACAAGAGGCGAGAACATTTGTTTTCGGTCACATTTCTAGTATCTGCTGGTTCACTGTAAGCGAACAGACGACAAATGCCAGTTGTAGGAGGTTGCTTAATGTTTATGTCGACACTACAAAAGTCATTACCAGGAAAAGGTGCGATTTTAGAACAAGAAATAAAGCAATTAGAGAGTGTTTTTTTGTTTGAAAAAGTCGAGTTTGAAGCCACTGTTGCTTGAGCAATATTCTAGGCCTCCGTAAATGTTGAATGCTACTCCAGTCCTGGAATATTTGTGATTCGATGTTTTTCACAGATCAAGTTATTAATGCTGTGATTTAAAAAAAAAAAATCATAATCGTTTTTATTGAACATTTAAAGTAAACCAAAGGTACAGGTATGAGAAAAGGAAAGTCTGTATTCCAGTCAAACCGGACAACGTTATATATTTTCTTGTTTTAAAAAAAATAGATATTTTATGTTCAAGTGAGGATGTGGCGCCTCCCTAGTGTGCGTAAAGTGTGATGACAAAATTCCGTGTGGTGCAAACATGGGAGGGAAGTACACACCCTGAACCCTCCTGTTGGACCGTTAACCAGTTCCACCATGCAAACAAAAAGCTTCCCCCCTGCACGCCCTGTTATCAAAAAAAGAATAAAGTCTCTTCTTCTGTGTCCAATGTCCCTGTTCAATTATTACAATTAACATAAAATGGTCTTGTCCACTCTTGATTGATGCTTCCTCAATAACAAGTCGTTGGGTGTTCCTTTGTTTCCTTTACTTCACATGAGAAAATGCCCAGCCAACACGTGTTTCATCGCGGGTAGGTACCCACACGACTTCTTCAGGGCTGATTGGTATAAACGCTAAATTGTCCTGTTCTCTCCGCCGGTTTTACTTCCCTCCCGGCTGTGTGTGGTGATTAGGTCCTCAACTATTATTAAAATCCTATTCTCCTGGTTCCGGTGTATCTAAAGTCCTGCTGTGGTTGTCGGAGTTCCGATCCCTCCTGTGTGACAGCGCATAGATTCTTCTGCTTCACTTCGCCAAAGTTACTTCCGGGTCACAACACAAACGCACAGAGTGGGAGATAGAGACAAGGCTTACACGCCTAAATGCCAATTAATATTGGGGTTTAACGAAGCATCTATGTGCTGTCGCACATGAGGGATCGGAACACTGAAAAACCACGGCAGGACTTTAGATACACCGGAACCGGGAGAATAGGATTTTAATAATATTTGAGGACCTAATCACCACACACAGCCTGGACGGAAGTAAAACCGGCGGAGACAGGGGCGGCTCTAGGCTCATGTCGGCCCTGGTCAGGGAGCATAGGTAGGGGGCCCCGGAAGAGGGGGTCCGGGCGGGGCAGAGCGCGGAGGCCAGTGAAGAGGGGGGGGAGGGGTGTTTGGAAGTGGAACAGAGCCGGAGGCCGCGAAATCCCTGCCAGGGGCCGCCACGCAAATATGTATCCATCCTCAGAGGATTATTATATTAATGATATATATTGGCGTGGTGGTCCCTGGGGTTTGGTGGCCCTGTGCAGGTGCACAGCTTGCACATGCCTAAGGCCGCCCCTCCGAACGGGACAATTTAGCGTTTATACCAATCAGCCCTGAAGAAGTTGTGTGGGTCACTCCCCACGATGAAACACGTGTTGGCTGGGCATTTTCTCATGTGAAATAAAGGAAACAAACGAACACCCAACGACTTGTTATTGAGGAAGCATCAATCAAGAGTGGAAAAGACCATTTTATGTTAATTGTAATAATTGAACAAGGACATTTGACACAGAAGAGACATTTATTCTTTTTTTGATAACAACGTGTGCAGGGGAGAAGCTTTTAAAAAAAATAGATATAATATATTTCTGAATTATTGCCAGATACATTTGAACGCTTTGATGGCAAAGGTAAAGATAGGAGCACTGGAATTATGCGACAGGGAGCGCAAAATTACGTGGCAGGGTTGACTAAATTATGCTGGAAGGAAAGGCAAGTTATGTGACACAATGCCACACATTTTTTGACAGTATTCATTATTTTCTATTTTTTTTTACACATGATAATACTGTCTGGGCAAAGAGTCCACCTCAATATTACCAGTTTAACAATCAAATACAGAACTTTTTTCATTCATTTATTTATGATATATTTTATATTGCATACAACCAAATACAGAACCAAGGGCCATATGTATCATCAACCAGATTTGCGATTCTGAAATAGCGATTTTTTAGAAATCACTGTTTCAGAATCGCAAATTGGGATGTATGTACAAATTCGCAATTTTTTTGCGAATTCTTAGTATTCCTTAATTGCGATTCGCAAATTGCGAATCGCAATTAAGGAATACTTTCCCATTCATTTCTATGGGCCAGGAGGCCCATAGGAATGAATGGGAAGTTATTCTCAATTTGCAATTCGCAAATTGAGAATAATTTCAAGGGTGCAGGGGTGTCTAAAGGACACCCTGTTGCACCCCTGAAATAAGCATGGGTGCACATGTGGCGCACATAAAGGCCCTATGGGCATGTATGTGCGTCACATGGCACTTTGAAAAATGCTAAAATGAGCATTTTTCAAGGAATTCGCAAATTACCACCAACTTGAAGTTGGTGGTAATTTGCGATTCCTTAAGGACAATTAGCATATTTGTTTTGCTTCATACATTGCATTTAAGGAATCGCAAAATTTGCGATTTCTTAAATGCAATTGCAAAATAAGGAATCGCAAATTTTGCGATTCCTTGTTTTGCACCAGATTTACCTTTATACATATCATTTGGCAAATTTTGGCGTTTGCGAATGCAAATTTGCTTGATACATATGGCCCTAAGGAACTGAAAGAGAACCAGTAAACCATTGTTTACAGCCTTTCGCTGCACACAAACATGGCGCAACATTTTTTTTTTTAAACTTTTGATCCAACTGGGTTGAAACCGTATTTTTGTCAAAATCTGCAGATTATGCAGCATATGATGGAGTATGTGGCAAATGAGGTAAACTGCAAAATCAAATAATTCCAGTGGCCTTGGTTAAAGGTATGGTCCAGGTACGAAATATCTTTCGAGACTGAGTGCAGAAATTAGCCATATTCTGGGATACAAAGTAGCATTATTAACTGTAGCATGGCAGCCGGAAAGTTTAGAATGTACGAAAATGCTTGAATGCAAGAAGAACACAGAGAACAAACGAGATACAAGCAGTGAAAAGTTTGTGCTAGATGAAACAGAGGACAGAACCCAAAAGGTCTGGCCTTTGAGACCTACTGCTGTGTCGCCACGCTTCACAGCATCCCTCATGCTTGGCAGCATGGCAAAGTAAAAAAAAATAAAAAAATAAATGTACAGCCTGAGAAACCTGCTACTGCCTGCTTGTAACGCACACATACAAAATGACGCAGCCACTTTTTTTTGTTTTTAGTCACCAATCTGAGTTGGATCTTTCACTGAAACAAAACAAACATTTTTTAGGTGTCTGCTAGACAGTGCATGCGCTGTCTCGTAGAGACGTGTTGTGTTCAATCTGTGGGCTTCAGCCTGCCCATAGGCTTACCATTTGCTCGCTCCATCATTGCGCTGATATTTTTTGTCCCCAGGTGTCCCTCCCCCAGAGCATGGACCAAGTACTTTGTGTCCATGTACTGCTCTCGTTATAGGAGCAACTTTTTCTTTGAGTTTGAGCACTCCAGACGAGTACTTGTGTTTTCACAAGCTCCTTGTTCTCCTCCCGCCCGGACTGGATTTTGATATAGATTGTTAAACAGCACTAACTGCAAAGAGCAAACTCGATCCCTAGGTATCGGGCGCTTTACATGATCACCAGTTGCATTACAGACTGACATTCATTTTTAGGCACAAGGAGAATAAAGTGATTTGGCCAAAATCACAGGATGCTGAGCCTCTCGCCGAAACTTGAACCAAGTTCCCCAGTTTCAAAGTCAGACGCTCTAGTTTTATTTAATGACTTAACTCTGCTCTGATGGTCATCTGGTCTGTCAGGAGCTCATCTTTAAGTGTATCCCCACCCAGTCACCTCTGATAAATTTGGAATTGAGCCGGCGGCTATTCCATTCTTTCTCCTATACAGTTTGATTTGCACAATGTAACCTTTCCACGGTGCTCAAATTCAAAAGGAGAAGGGCGGACAGTGAGCCTGCAATACGAGGTCCCCAGGGTTTCATAGGTTTTGCTCTTCAGTCGTCATTTTGCTGCAAATCTCCCATGAAATTCTAGGCGGGGACCCTTATACCCTTATGCACTTGCAAAGGTTCATGCTTTCCAGGTGACGCTTTTCCCCAAGATTAATTATTTTGACTCGCCAGACCTGGTTCATCACCCACCCAGTTGAGCAGTGAAACCTTACTTTATTTGAATGTTTAACCACTCCTTACTACGATATTGAGAGATAAGAAGTGCAACTGGGTTTAAAATGGAACCACCTGGCATGACAGGGAGGCTGCTCCATCAACTTGGGAAGCTCGGGCATCTTTGTTTGCATTTACTTTGATCATTATCTATTGCAGGAATGTTATATTGAAAGATTGCAAGCGTCATGACTCAATTGAGGCACGTGATTTATGTATTAGTTATCTTGAAACCTTTTATGCAGTTTCGACTTGCTTGCAAGAATATTAATGTTCCATTTTTTTACCCTCACGGTGAGTAGTGCGCTTTACAAATGTGGATTTTTTTTTTTACACACACACACACTTTTTAAACACTATGCACTGAGCGGATCAAGGTGGAAGATTAACATTACGTATACTATCTATGGTTTATGCCCCACCAGTCGCTGGGAAACGTGCCTTATGATAAACAAAACACTGATCAATGTGTGACATGTTGATTTGTTGACTTCTCGTGTTATAAAATCTGACTTCTTGGTGTGTTATAAAATCTGACTTCTTGGTGCGTAATCACAATACGTTTTGATTAGACGAATTGGGTTTGCCACTGCTTGTATTCTAGTGTCATTGGCCGTTCCCAAGTTGTCACACCCGCCCTGATTAAAACCTAACCACCATGTGGGGGCTGGCGTCATGCCCAAATCCCCCTCTGCCCCCCCTCCCCCCGCAACATTTAGCCATACTGCACTGCAGCCACGCTTAAGTATATATAACTTGGCTAGGAGACATTAGCAACGTCAATGCTTGTTTACAGGCTTGGCAGAAGTTTTTGCCAAGCTCGGAGCAAAGTCTTAAAGTAGGCCCCATGCTTCCCCCCTGTACTCGGTTTCCTTTTTGTGCCAGGTGCAATAAGCACCTGTTTCGAAGCAAGAAAACGTGTGTAGTCCAAGGAAAGAGTAAACATGGTAGCTAGTGCCATCTAGTGGTACGGCCAGATAAGCCGCCTCATTTACAAATCTATAAATGCAATTGCTGAGGCCATGGAAATCGCTAGGCCTTGGCCAGGCGGATGTTCAATCTCTCCCTGTAATGACTACAGGGGCAATTAAGAGGTGAGTGACACCGATGCATATTTTGGCTGTTTATTAGAGTGTTCGGACGTTCGAAAAAGAATCCTATCAATGGCCTGGCAGACTGTATAAGCAATTTCAGGAGCAAAGCTGTCGTTTACTTCCATTATTACTTTTTTACCTAAAAATACTTTTTCCACACTCCAACATTTTGTGTATCTGGTGTGCCATCGACAGATTGACAATACCGGTAGGTATCGAAATCGGAGAGGCTCATATGCATTTTTAATTAATCCAGGGGGTAAATGCAGTGCCGGTTTTAACGCACGGGCAAGCTGGGCAGTTGCACAGGGGGGGGGGGGGGGGGCTTATGGGCATAAGGACCCCATGCAGACCATAATTTAACACACATTTTCCATTAAACATAGTTATTCCTGTGAGTGGTTGTGTAGGCAGGGCCAAGTGTACTGCTTTGCCCGGGGGGCCTATAATGCTGTTAAAATGGCCCTGGGTAAATTGCATTAACAACAATCCGGATTAGGCAACTGGGATAGGTATTTCGGATTCAAAAGGAGGTTTAAATATCTAGTTACAGTGCCTGTAATATCTAAAGTCAGGCTTAGATCTTTCATCAGGTTTCTTTTATTTTGATATTGAGATATTGTCGAGTGTGAAAGTTTTACATTGGAAATAGCATGTTGTTTTCCAGGAAGTTGGGCAAACAAAATGGATTGTTCTAGAATCTAGAGAGATTCCTGATGGACAGTATACCGGCCCTTATTCGAGATTTCCGAATTGAAACCAGCATTGGCAAAGCAAATCGGTCTGGATTTGGCTAGCCTCCGAGATTTTTCTAATTTTTGTTCAAATAGATAAAACACTAAAAGTTGAAAAGTTAATCAAAAGTAAAGATGCTGCCGTCTAAAATTTGTGTGCATATGTTTGCAAAAAATACATAAAACAATGAAGCGTTGTTTTGTCGTTGGAATTGTAAAATGTTATTGTTGGGCTAATCATTGAATTAACACACCCACGCACACTGCCTTAGTATCCTCCAGCACTAAAGATAACTATTTTGTGTGCAGATGTGTTGCTTTTAGAAAACAAGAGGCCGGTGGGATATCTAGGCCTGACCTACACCTGCAGAAGAAAAGTTTGCACATATTCCAGTACAAACACCCATTAGGAATTCATCGCCAATGACCCTTAATCCCATTTTTTCATAGGCGCTGCCCGTGCGCAACAGTGTACGACACGTCATAGGTTCAGGGACTGGACACACAACCTGTTTGCACACGTTATTACCCATTTATTGGCACTCAGGTGTATTTGCACCCAGTTCACATATGAGACCTGCACCAATATTATATTACAACAGAGCATTGTTCCCACGAGAGAGTAAAGACCAGAAAGAGTAATAATGTCGAAAATTAAACATGTCCACCGGATATAAGCAGAACACTAGATTTTAAAAAAGTTACGATATTGCTATCGTCTTGATTGCGTTAAGGCCACTGCCTTATTGTGAAGCATGAATGCTCACAAGAGAGAGCTAGATTACAAACAAATGGCTACACAAGGGAATTGTTGGAGGAAAGGAGATTGCCCAAATTGTAAAATGTATTGCCAACTGCCCGGTAATCCTTGCACAGGCAGAGCCGATGAACTTTAGGGCAATCTGGCAGTGCCATGAAGAAGGGCTGGTCTGACAGAGAAGTGTGTGGGCCCGTTTAATGGTCTGGTGGGCCAATTTTTAGGTTTCGCCCAGATAGTGCATGCACTGTCTCCGCGAGACATGTTTACATACACTGGGCTTACAGCCCACCCACAGCTTCCCATTTGTTAGCTCAGCGTCGTTCTAATTTCCTTCGGCCCCGATTTCAAGGCATGCGGAAGTCATGTCCTCTTCTTGTGTTTGGCTCTCCTCTGGGGCATGGACCAAGAACTTGTGTCCATTAACTGCTCCCGGTTTAGGAGCCACTTTTTCCTCTGTGTTCTAGCAATCTATATGAGTGTTTGTGTTTTCAGCCCATCTCCCATATCCCAGTCCACGTAGCTTCTATTCCTACCACCCATCACCCTTTCATATTGCTTCTTTTCCCTACCACCGCCCTTCCCCGTACTATACGCCACTGCACTCTACTCCTCTGAACCACTCTATGCCACTGCAATTTATGCCTTTCTATGCCACTGCACTCTACGATGCCCCACTCTAGGCCAAAGTGGATATCTACTGAAGGGGAGTGATTCAATTAAGGAAATCAGAGGCCAGAATCTGGTCAACAAATTTTAACAAAAGTTTTACCTTTGACACCATTGATCATACACGCTTCTTTTTAAGCACAGAAGTCCCTTTTATTGACTTTGTCGTTTTTATTGCTTTTTTGTTTTCTTTATTCCATTATTCCTCTAGGGAAGGCTTGTTTGCATTCTATATACATGGGATACCTTGACATTTCAGGTCTTAATTTGTGCACAAAGATATATACAGAGTGTCTTGCTTTCTCAACAACACGTAAGTGCAGATTTGTACATATAGAGAAGCATCAATGTGATTACTTTCATTTATAAAAACAAGACCAACAATACAATAAATTACGAAAACATGATCCTATTGAAGATTCACAGGTCAAAGTCCTACTGTACTACCAGAGTTGGAGTCAATTTCTCTTGGTAATTTTTACTATTTAGGTCCTTGTAGGGTTCAGAGTCTTTTCTTAAAGGTAAGTGAGCTGAATGATCTAGCTGCACTGCATTAATTTTAGCATTTTCAATCTAAATGTATTTCACTCTGATACCCTATAATTAATGCCAACACGTTTCGACCTCGATGGAATATGGACCACTTATTGTATGTGAGGTCTTCCTCAGGGCACGATGTATCACGTAGGACAATTTTCTGATTCTATTGATGTTCAAAACAGGGGGGGTGGTTGGTAGGGGAGGGTCACTTTTTTTCTGATCCACTGTCCTACGTTCCGGTATGCTGCGTTCAATTCCTGCGTCGATAGGTCCTTTCTTCTGTGGTGGGGCGATTTATGTCTGTGATTCTGTATAGTCGAGTGACCGATCAATTTCTTTGTTGTGACGGTTTTCTTGATGTTGTCTCTTCCTTGGGGCTCTTTTCTCGCTCAATCTCTCTCCCTCTTCACGCGTCTGACGTCATTTGCGTGCGCTCTAGGCCAAAGCACTCTACGCCACTGCACTCTACTCTGCATCACTCTATGACACTGCACTCTAAGCCCCACTACTCTTGGCCACAGTACTTTACGCCACAGCACTCTATTCTTCACCACTCTACTCTTCAACACTGCCCTCTACACCACTACATTTTATGCTTCTCCAGAATACTCTACTCTATGCCATTGCACTCTACTCTGCACCACTGCACTCTCTGCCACTCTACACTATTGCCCTTTATGCCACTACACTCTACGCTACTCTAATCTACACCACTGTACTCTATGACACTGCATTCTATGCCACTGCACTATACACCACTGCACTCTATTATGCACCACTTCACTCTATGCCACTGCACTGTACACCACTGTCCTCTACTCTGTATGTCTCTGCAATCTATGCCAATCCAATCTACACCACTCCTTTGTACTCTAGGCCACTCCTCGCCACTCTATACCACTCCACTCTTTGGCATTGGGATGTACTCAACTCTATGCCACTCCACTCCACTCCACTGTACTGTACGCCACTCCACTCCACTCTCCTCTACTCCACACTGCTGTACAATATAGCTAAAAGACATTGGTAAAGCCATTAGCTCTCACGTAGGCAAAGCCTATTGGCTTTGGTTTTGCTCGTTACCAGTGGTTTCCCTGATAGATATTACTACAAGCTTTGCCTACTGGGAGCACACATGCATGCAGTCTTCCACACCTTGAAAAACATATACATAAAGAAGTCTCCTTATAGGTTCAAAAATGCCCCAATTTGCAAATGTAGGCCACATATAAATTGGTGCACAGGCTTGTGTTGTACTCTAGTCCAACCTTGTGCACGGGAGATGTTGGTGATACCTGACGTCAGCAGTCACTCTTCGATGTCTGATGTTGGAGCCAACCTTCTTTTTCTTTCATGGCAGCCTGCGCACCCACTTCCCTCGAGATGGCTTGC
Organism: Lissotriton helveticus; assembly: GCF_964261635.1. NCBI lineage: Eukaryota > Metazoa > Chordata > Amphibia > Caudata > Salamandridae > Lissotriton > Lissotriton helveticus. The sequence continues at coordinate 1,362,854,142 of NC_136057.1, forward strand.
GTCAGCCTCTGCAAAGGAAACCGAGAAACCCACATCCTCTGGCACGGGCGCTAGAATAGAGGGTATTCTGGTGCCGGGTCCTGCAGCGCAGCACTGTCCACAGTTTTGGCAAGCACGACAAAAACTTAATTTTAAGTTTGTTTCTTACTTTGCTCCTTGAATATCTGTAGAGTTTCCAATCAGAATATGTTTCCCTTAAAAAACACAGTAAATTGTAGCTTATGACTGGGCATGTATGCGGGTAATTTCCTCCTATAACGTGGAAAGTATGACCACGTGCATCGGTGGCAAGCATCGCATTTTGAGAAAAGCCCAAGAAATCAGTGTCATTTCAGTGACTTTTAGACATGGCATCAGTGCCAACTCTACGCAGGCGTTAAATAATAGAAACTGATCTGCCTTTACGGAGGTAGGCTGGATAGCCTGTATGTGTGTGTCCTGTTCTCACACTCCAAAGACGGCACATTGGCTTAGTCTTTTAGGTGCAGACCTTTCTCACTGAGCTATGAACCCTTGAGTGACTAGCTTCTGTCCACACGGTGTTCCCTTTTGGGGACAGTGGGCAAGGAGGTGCAGCCGACCAAACACTGGCAAACGCAATAGGTCTGACCTTTGTTGAGAATTTTTTTAGAATTTTGTTTTTTTAAAGCCTTTGGCCCAAGCGCTGCATCATTTTGTAGGCACACGCATACACACTCCTACAAAATTTTAGTTATGGATTCATAATTTAAAAAGTTGGGGGTGCAATACGGTGAGGGCGGGAAGAAAAACCATTTGAAGGAGGGCAAGAGCTGGAATCCAAAGCAACACAGAAGAAGGCAAGTGGGGAGCCAAAGCAACAAGGGAGCCGAGGAAAGTCAATGCAGAAGGTGCAGGTGGGCCGAAGCAAGACTGAGGGTGCAGGGAGTCAACAGGGACAAGCACATGGGTGAGCGAAAGAAGGAGGTGGGTGGGGAGAAGCACTTGGGCACGGAGGAACACGTAGTGCAAGGGAAAACGTCCAAGAGGGAGAAGATTAAAAAAAACACACACTCATGGAGAACTTAACATATAAGAAACAAGCATTTACAATGCAACGGTTTCGCCTTTGCCAAAGTTAGAGCTATTGGCATTGTAAATGACAATATTTTTATTTATGTGTTGGTTTTGAAAACAGATAAATAAATGGCAGTGTCATTTACATTGCCAACAGCTTAATCTCTTGCAAATGTAAGACCTATTGTACCCTACTGGATTTCACTGAAGAAATTCAGAGTCTGGTCTGCAGGTGTCACGTGACAGATGCCCAATTGACAGCTGAGGGGGTTAAATCGTGCTGGGGTGGCACATTAAGGCAACGCTTGCTGAAAGCACTACACTACCCTACTGGAGTGTCAGTCTTTTTGGACATGGTCCACTCACTCATCTTGAAACAGGAAGCTCGCCACCAGTTCCACAAAAAATACCGTCATTAAATCTTTCCTTTTTAAGGGTTGGACATTTCAGTTGGCGTCTGCTCTCAGTCACGCTAGTCTTGTCGCCCATTGTCAATCACGCGCCTCTCTGTGCCTGGCTGTCAAGTGCCGGCGCCATCCTAGTGCGCATCTTCAGTCAGCCACGGTGTGCTAGCCAACCGAACTGCATTATGGGATGGCATGGTGGGTTAAAGAACCTGTTTTACAAACATGTGTCCGTGCTTGTGAGGAGGTAGTGCACCTGTTGAGGGAGAGAGAGTGTATTTGCATATGTGCGTGCATGCATGTGTGTGTGTGTGAATAAGCACTTCCAAGATTTAGTGGGACTAGAGTTTTTATCTACAAATCATTGTTTTCAGCTGTGTTCTAATGGAATCAAAGCAACACTACACCCCCCATAATGCATAGTGTGATCACATAAAAGTACAGAACTGGAAAGAGTGTCCATAATGACCAGCAAGACGGTTTTCACCCTAAGAAGGATGTGCTTCAGTCTCCAGTGCCACGGGCGAGTGGAAACACACACTGTGCTGGTGGAGAAGTAGAAGAAGTACAAGTGTCCATAGAAGAGAAGTAGAGGGGATGCACTCTCCATTCCCTATGCACTCTCCACTCCCTATGCACTCTCCACTCCCTATGCACTCTCCACTCCCTATGCACTCTCCACTCCCTATGCACTCTCCACTCCCTATGCACTCTCCACTCCCTATGCACTCTCCACTCCCTACGCACTCTCCACTCCCTATGCACTCTCCACTCCCTATGCACTCTCCACTCCCTATGCACTCTCCACTCCCTATGCACTCTCCACTCCCTATGCACTCTCCACTCCCTATGCACTCTCCACTCCCTATGCACTCTCCACTCTCCACTCCCTATGCACTCTCCACTCTCCACTCCCTATGCACTCTCCACTCTCCACTCCCTATGCACTCTCCACTCCCTATGCACTCTCCACTCCCTATGCACTCTCCACTCCCTATGCACTCTCCACTCCCTATGCACTCTCCACTCCCTATGCACTCTCCACTCCCTATGCACTCCCTATGCACTCTCCACTCCCTATGCACTCTCCACTCCCTATGCACTCTCCACTCCCTATGCACTCTGCACTCTCCACTCCCTATGCACTCTCCACTCCCTATGCACTCTGCACTCTCCACTCCCTATGCACTCTGCACTCTGCACTCTCCACTCCCTATGCACTCTGCACTCTCCACTCCCTATGCACTCTGCACTCTCCACTCCCTATGCACTCTGCACTCTCCACTCCCTATGCACTCTGCACTCTCCACTCCCTATGCACTCTGCACTCTCCACTCCCTATGCACTCTGCACTCTCCACTCCCTATGCACTCTGCACTCTCCACTCCCTATGCACTCTGCACTCTCCACTCCCTATGCACTCTGCACTCTCCACTCCCTATGCACTCTGCACTCTCCACTCCCTATGCACTCTCCACTCTCCACTCCCTATGCACTCTCCACTCTCTATGCACTCTGCACTCTCCACTCCCTATGCACTCTCCACTCTCTATGCACTCTGCACTCTCCACTCTCTATGCACTCTGCACTCTCCACTCTCTATGCACTCTGCACTCTCTATGCACTCTGCACTACCTATGCACTCTCCACTCCCTATGCACTCTCCACTCCCTATGCACTCTCCACTCCCTATGCACTCTCCACTCCCTATGCACTCTCCACTCCCTATGCACTCTCCACTCCCTATGCACTATGCACTCTCCACTCCCTATGCACTATGCACTCTCCACTCCCTATGCACTATGCACTCTCCACTCCCTGTGCACTATGCACTCTCCACTCCCTATGCACTATGCACTCTCCACTCCCTATGCACTCTCCACTCTCCACTCCCTATGCACTCTCCACTCCCTCGAGCTGCACTCCCTATGCACTCTCCACTCCCTATGCACTCTCCACTCCCTATGCACTCTCCACTCCCTATGCACTATGCACTCTCCACTCCCTATGCACTATGCACTCTCCACTCCCTATGCACTATGCACTCTCCACTCCCTATGCACTCTCCACTCTCCACTCCCTATGCACTCTCCACTCCCTCGAGCTGCACTCCCTATGCACTCTCCACTCCCTATGCACTCTCCACTCCCTATGCACTCTCCACTCCCTATGCACTCTCCACTCCCTATGCACTCTCCACTCCCTATGCACTCTCCACTCCCTATGCACTCTCCACTCCCTATGCACTCTCCACTCCCTATGCACTCTCCACTCCCTATGCACTCTCCACTCCCTATGCACTCTCCACTCTCCACTCCCTATGCACTCTGCACTCTCCACTCCCTATGCACTCTGCACTCTCCACTCCCTATGCACTCTGCACTCTCCACTCCCTATGCACTCTGCACTCTCCACTCCCTATGCACTCTGCACTCTCCACTCCCTATGCACTCTCCACTCCCTGTGCACTCTCCACTCCCTGTGCACTCTCCACTCCCTGTGCACTCTCCACTCTCCACTCCCTATGCACTCTCCATGCACTCTCTATGCACTCTGCACTCCCTATGCACTCTCCACTCCCTACTCTGCACTCCCTGTGCACTCTCCACTCCCTGTGCATTCTCCACTCTCCACTCCCTATGCACTCCCTATGCACTCTCTATGCACTCTGCACTCCCTATGCACTCTCCACTCCCCACTCTGCACTCCCTATGCACTCTCCACTCCCCACTCTGCACTCCCTATGCACTCTCCACTCCCTATGCACTCTCCACTCTCCACTCCCTATGCACTCTCCACTCCCTCGAGCTGCACTCCCTATGCACTCTCCACTCCCTATGCACTCTGCACTCTCCACTCCCTATGCACTCTGCACTCTCCACTCCCTATGCACTCTGCACTCTCCACTCCCTATGCACTCTGCACTCTCCACTCCCTATGCACTCTGCACTCTCCACTCCCTATGCACCCTCCACTCCCTATGCACTCTCCACTCCCTATGCACTCTCCACTCCCTATGCACTCTCCACTCCCTATGCACTCTCCACTCCCTATGCACTCTCCACTCCCTATGCACTCTCCACTCTCCACTCCCTATGCACTCTCCACTCTCCACTCCCTATGCACTCTCCACTCTCCACTCCCTATGCACTCTCCACTCTCCACTCCCTATGCACTCTCCACTCTCCACTCCCTATGCACTCTCCACTCCCTATGCACTCTCCACTCCCTATGCACTCTCCACTCCCTATGCACTCTCCACTCCCTATGCACTCTCCACTCCCTATGCACTCTCCACTCCCTATGCACTCTCCACTCCCTATGCACTCTCCACTCCCTATGCACTCCCTGTGCACTCTCCACTCCCTGTGCACTCTCCACTCCCTGTGCACTCTCCACTCCCTGTGCACTCTCCACTCTCCACTCCCTATGCACTCTGCACTCTCCACTCCCTATGCACTCTGCACTCTCCACTCCCTATGCACTCTCCACTCCCTATGCACTCTGCACTCTCCACTCCCTATGCACTCTGCACTCTCCACTCCCTATGCACTCTGCACTCTCCACTCCCTATGCACTCTGCACTCTGCACTCTCCACTCCCTATGCACTCTGCACTCTGCACTCTCCACTCCCTATGCACTCTGCACTCTCCACTCCCTATGCACTCTGCACTCTCCACTCCCTATGCACTCTGCACTCTCTATGCACTCTGCACTCTCCACTCCCTATGCACTCTGCACTCTCCACTCCCTATGCACTCTGCACTCTGCACTCCCTATGCACTCTGCACTCTGCACTCCCTATGCACTCTCCACTCTGCACTCCCTATGTACTCTCCACTCTTCACTCTCTATGCACTCTGCACTCCCTATGCACTCTCCACTCTCCACTCCCTTTGCACTCTCCACTCCCTATGCACTATGCACTCTCCACTCCCTATGCACTCTCCACTCCCTATGCACTCTCCACTCCCTATGCACTCTCCACTCCCTATGCACTCTCCACTCCCTATGCACTCTCCACTCCCTATGCACTCTCCACTCCCTATGCACTCTCCACTCCCTATGCACTCTCCACTCTGCACTCTCCATGCACTCTGCACTCCCTATGCACTCTCCACTCTGCACTCTCTATGCACTCTGCACTCCCTATGTACTCTCCACTCTTCACTCTCTATGCACTCTGCACTCCCTATGCACTCTCCACTCTGCACTCCCTATGTACTCTCCACTCTTCACTCTCTATGCACTCTGCACTCCCTATGCACTCTCCACTCTCCACTCCCTTTGCACTCTCCACTCCCTATGCACTCTCCACTCCCTATGCACTCTCCACTCCCTATGCACTCTCCACTCTCCACTCCCTATGCACTCTCCATGCACTCTGCACTCCCTATGCACTCTCCACTCTGCACTCTCTATGCACTCTGCACTCCCTATGCACTCTCCACTCTGCACTCTCTATGCACTCTGCACTCCCTATGTACTCTCCACTCTTCACTCTCTATGCACTCTGCACTCCCTATGCACTCTCCACTCTCCACTCCCTATGCACTCTCCACTCCCTATGCACTCTCCACTCTCCACTCCCTATGCACTCTCCACTCTCTATGCACTCTGCACTCCCTATGCACTCTCCACTCCATATGCACTCTCCACTCCCTATGCACTCTCCACTCCCTATGCACTCCCCACTCCCCACTCTGCACTCCCTATGCACTCTCCACTCTCCACTCCCTATGCACTCTCCACTCCCTCGAGCTGCACTCCCTATGCACTCTCCACTCCCTATGCACTCTCCACTCCCTATGCACTCTCCACTCCCTATGCACTCTCCACTCTCCACTCCCTATGCACTCTGCACTCTCCACTCCCTATGCACTCTCCACTCCCTATGCACTCTCCACTCCCTGTGCACTCTCCACTCTCCACTCCCTATGCACTCCCTATGTACTCTCCACTCTTCACTCTCTATGCACTCTGCACTCCCTATGCACTCTCCACTCCCTATGCACTCTCCACTCCCTATGCACTCTCCACTCCCTATGCACTCTCCACTCTCTATGCACTCTCCACTCTCTATGCACTCTCCACTCCCTATGCACTCTCCACTCCCTATGCACTCTCCACTCCCTATGCACTCTCCACTCCCTATGCACTCTCTATGCACTCTGCACTCCCTATGCACTCTGCACTCCCTATGCACTCCCTATGCACTCTCCACTCTCCACTCCCTATGCACTCTCCACTCCCTATGCACTCTCCACTCCCTATGCACTCTCCACTCCCTATGCACTCTCCACTCCCTATGCACTCTCCACTCCCTATGCACTCTCCACTCCCTATGCACTCTCCATGCACTCTGCACTCCCTATGCACTCTCCACTCTGCACTCTCTATGCACTCTGCACTCCCTATGCACTCTCCACTCTGCACTCTCTATGCACTCTGCACTCCCTATGTACTCTCCACTCTTCACTCTCTATGCACTCTGCACTCCCTATGCACTCTCCACTCTCCACTCCCTATGCACTCTCCACTCTCTATGCACTCTGCACTCCCTATGCACTCTCCACTCCCTATGAACTCTCCACTCCCTATGCACTCTCCACTCCCTATGCACTCTGCACTCTCCACTCCCTATGCACTCTGCACTCTCCACTCCCTATGCACTCTGCACTCTCCACTCCCTATGCACTCTGCACTCTCCACTCCCTATGCACTCTGCACTCTCCACTCCCTATGCACTCTGCACTCCCTGTGCACTCTCCACTCTCCACTCCCTATGCACTCTCCATGCACTCTCTATGCACTCTGCACTCCCTATGTACTCTCCACTCTTCACTCTCTATGCACTCTGCACTCCCTATGCACTCTCCACTCCCTATGCACTCTCCACTCTCCACTCCCTATGCACTCTGCACTCCCTGTGCACTCTGCACTCTCCACTCCCTATGCACTCTGCACTCCCTGTGCACTCTCCACTCCCTATGCACTCTCCATGCACTCTGCACTCTCCATGCACTCTGCACTCCCTATGCACTCTGCACTCCCTATGCACTCTCCACTCCCTATGCACTCTCCACTCCCTATGCACTCTCCACTCCCTATGCACTCTCCACTCCCTATGCACTCTCCACTCCCTATGCACTCTCCACTCCCTATGCACTCCCTATGCACTCTCCACTCCCTATGCACTCCCTATGCACTCTCCACTCCCTATGCACTCTGCACTCTCCACTCCCTATGCACTCTGCACTCTCCACTCCCTATGCACTCTGCACTCTCCACTCCCTATGCACTCTGCACTCTCCACTCCCTATGCACTCTGCACTCCCTGTGCACTCTCCACTCCCTATGCACTCTCCATGCACTCTCTATGCACTCTGCACTCCCTATGCACTCTCCACTCTGCACTCTCTATGCACTCTGCACTCCCTATGTACTCTCCACTCTTCACTCTCTATGCACTCTGCACTCCCTATGCACTCTCCACTCTCCACTCTCTATGCACTCTGCACTCCCTATGCACTCTCCACTCTGCACTCTCTATGCACTCTGCACTCCCTATGTACTCTCCACTCTTCACTCTCTATGCACTCTGCACTCCCTATGCACTCTCCACTCTCCACTCCCTATGCACTCTGCACTCCCTATCCACCCTGCACTCCCTATCCACCCTGCACTCCCTATCCACCCTGCACTCCCTATCCACCCTGCACTCCCTATCCACTCTGCACTCCCTATCCACTCTGCACTCCCTATCCACTCTGCACTCCCTACCCATTTGCTGTTAATCACCTTTGCAGCACGTACTTTATGGCCTCTGATGCTCTTCAGCGCTTTGCAGTGCGGTTAGGATATGAAGCGCTATATAAATTCAACTGTAATGCATTACGAAAAATGCCAAACCATGAAAAAACTCCCTGTTGCAAATCTTATGAGCAGTTTTACAAGTGTCTCACGAGGGGCACGAGATGCTTAGCCCATACGAGTCTATTTAGGCCGTTTGGGTACTGGACACCCGCAGTTTTAAGGACATTATTAAAACGGACTGTAAAGTCGAACTGAAAGAATGAAAAGTTATGCATGCTGCAACAAAGGGGATCAGCCGAGCAATTTCACATCAGACAAACCACTGCGGAGTCCTCACTACAAATAAAGGGGCAAAAACTACTTTTAGCGCCCATGCACTTGATGAACAGCCAGATCGTGGCCTGTGTCTTCATCATGTATTTTTAACCAACGTACACTGAATTCACGTGCTCCACCACTAAAAAACAAGCACTCACCTGGGCTTCCTCGCATGGAATGACCAAAACAAACACAGAAGGAAAACAAACGAAACTCCGCCCACCGCCGCTATGACGACATCGCAGAGGCGGAGAGGGAAAAAATCGCGGGAACGCCCCCGAATCTGGTCCGGCCTTGACGGACAGATCCGGCTCCCAATGGCTAGCCTCCATTTATGGAGCTAGCTAATGGGAGGTGGGGGACGTTCCGATAGCCAATATGGTAAACAAAAGATTTCACCTGCGCGAACTGCTTGCGCAGATCGCCAGGTCGAAACCTAAAAAGTATCACTTGGAAAGCAAGCAGTGGAAGCGGAGATACCAACTGATCAAAGCAACCATAAAGAAGCAATGCTCCATGGGAGGGAAAACCACAAGACTGACTAGGTGAGACAACAACAAAAAGCAATACCAGCCCGTCCCCTGACAAAGTGGCGGGCGGGCTGGCGAGGGAGGTGGGGAGGGGTTCGGGGGACCAAAAGAAAAAAAAACTAGCAGCATCAGGATTGCTGTGAGAGCCAGCAACTTGGGCTCCCGGGCAGACTGGGAGCCTGTGCCTGCTCTCTCCAGACCCAGCAACGCAGCTGGGGCTGGAGGAGAGAGCTTCACTGCGCATGAGGTGTTTAGCCAGCCTGAGATGGCCAGCCAAATACCTCATGCGCAGTAAAGAGAGTGCCCACCAGAAGTGTAACCCCCCTGGACCCACCCCCCAATACTCATCAGAATCCTGGGTGCGGGTGCAGGGTATTAAAATAAAACGATAATAAAACTGGTTTAAACCCGTTTTATTTGCTGGTTGTGGCGCCTCTCTGCTCTAATGAAGAGGCTGCCACTGACAAGGTTTCCCACAAGAGACGGTATGTGTAAAGCGCAGTATGTGTAAAGCACGCTGCGCATGCGCATAAAAAAAGTGAATTTGTATGAGGCTTGCGAGGACGGGAGGGGAACAGGAGGTGTGCACACGCGTGGCTGTACGAGCGTGTTCACAACCTCCAATCGCCCCTGCGCGTGCCCATCTCCTGTCTCCCTTCTGAGGCAGGTCAGTAACAGTAGATCTCACTGGTGACAGCTCTTTCGCGGTGCGTCGCAAGGTGAGACCTAAAAATGGGGTAAAACCATGGTTGTCCAACCCACTTGCACTGTGGTACCCTTGGCACCGACCTTCGTACCATGGTCCAGGGGTAATAAGGCAGCAACCATCGTTGAGGGTTTTTTCTAAATGTGCAGGCGCTTGTGTGGCACAGCTCACAAGCTCATGGAATAAAAGTAAATAGACGCAATGCTTTGCGCCATGGGCGCACCTGCATAAAACCTCAGTTGTCTCCACTCTGATCTCTCAGAAGCAAATAAGAGACACTCCCTAAGAAATGGATTGTGGTGTGTGCAGTTTGGTCCAGGGGCCTTAAGTCGTGCTAGCAGGGTCTGTTCGGATTTCCACTCCGATTAGCACCCCTCATAACACAGGCACAAGTCTTTATGAAACTCGGGGCGTAGCTTCAGGGGGTCTTTGGTTTGTTACACTCCCCCCTAATAAATGTATTTTCAGAAGAATAGTTGGGTACAGGAGCTTTCAGTCGGGAATGGTGAGGTGTCAGCTGGATGTAACTTTTGCATACACACACACTGACAAAAACACACACACACACCCACTCATCTCGGTTTTGAAAGCCCTAAAAATTATTATTTTACAAAATTGTGTTTCATTTAGTACCCCTATTAATCTGTATTGCTCTCCCTTTCCACTGCCTCTTAAGCCCTTCTCATACGCCCTGCTCGTCAAAAACGTATTTTAACATTATATGCCAGTGAAGCGATCGGGAAATCTGACCCCCCCCCCCCCCTACATCTTACTGACCAAGCTACTCGCCCTGATGAAACTTTGCACAGCTTGTATATACCCACCCCTCCTCTTCCCCTTCACACAAACCAGGCCAAGAATAAACAAAGGACCGGGTGGCTCTTATCTGGTGCAGTGAAGCCTTTTAAATGTAATGCTACTTCCATCCGGTTTGCTATTTGAGTGGCAGTGATGGTTGTGAAATCTCTGCCCCCCCCGCCCCCCACTCAATCTAACACTGCCCATGCTACGCCCCCGCCACCACTGCTGCTTATAAACTCTTTCGTGCTGCCTTGAGAGGGGTTCAGCAGCAGAACAGGCTCTCCAGGAAGAGACGTGCCGTCACTCCGCACACCACAAAATAACTAGACCAGGCCTCGAGACTTCCGTCAGGTTAGATGACAGCACGGCACCCGTAACATAAAGGGGGGATTATTCAGTGGCAGGAATACACAAAGACGCGGAGGAGCCCGCGCCTCAAACCGGAGGAATAGGATCCCCAGCCCTGTGGGCAGCCGCCATATCCGATGGTCTGGGGCAGGGCCAGCTTTTGCGCTGGTGGCGCCCTGTGCCACAATCGTTTGTTGGCGCCCCCCACACTCCCTCCCTAGTGGCGTCACTAGGGGGGTGCGGGGGGAGCGGACCGCACCGGGTGACACCCTCACATGGGGGTGACACCATCTGGTTGCGCCCCCCCAGCAGGCCTCTGTACATGGCACCCCCTGCACCTCACCCGAAGGCCTCGGAGAGACTCGATCCGCTTTAAAAACAACAGCGAACCGAGATATTTTCTCACCTATTCGAATTAAAATGTTCTCATTAGTTAAAGTTTGAAAAGTGTACTAATGAGGGGCCCCCGCCATTTATATGTAAAAAAGACACAGTGCTAAAGAGGGGGGGCCGGGGAGGGGGGGTATTAACCGCTTGGAAATTAGCTTTTACTTTAGCTGTTTCATATGTAAAATTCTCACATCTACAAACTCGCTGGTGCCTTGTACACAGATTTCTTTTTGCATCTTGAAAAGCTTTAAAAGAGAAACCACCTGAAAGCGGCAGAGTGTAAAAGGGGCGGGGGTCCTGCCCCCCCCCCCCTGGGTTTATTGTGCGAGAGAGAGGGAGCTAGAGGGAGTAAGACAGAGAGAGGGAGACAGAGGTAGCTAGAGGAAGTAAGACAGAGAGAGAGGGCGCTAGACAGACAGAAAGAGGGAGCTAGAGGGAGTACGATAGAGAGAGAGAGGGAGCAAGACAGAAAGAGAGGGAGCTCGAGGAAGCTAGACAGAGAGAGGGAGCTAGAGGGAGTAAGACAGTGAGAGAGGGAGCTAGACAGAGAGGGAGCTAGAGGGAGTAAGACAGAGAGAGAGAGGGAGCTAGACAGAGAGAGGGAGCTAGAGGGAGTAAGAGAGAGAGAGGAGCTAGAGGGAGTACGACAGAGAGAGAGGGAGCTAGAGGGAGTAAGACAGAGAGAGAGGGAGCTAGAGGGAGTAAGACCGAGAGAGAGGGAGATAGAGGGAGCTAGAGGGAGCAAGAGAGAGGGAGCTAGAGGGATCTAGACAGAGAGAGGGAGCTAGAGGGAGTAAGACAGCGAGAGAGGGAGCTAGACAGAGAGAGGGAGCTAGAGGGAGTAAGATAGAGAGAGAGGGAGCTACAGGGAGCTAGAGCGCGCAAGACAGAGAGAGAGGGAGCAAGAGGGAGTAAAAGAGAGAGAAGGCGCTAGAGGGAGCAAGACAGAGAGAGGGAGCTAGAGGGATTAAGGTAGAGAGAGAGGGAGCAAGACAGAGGGAGAGGGAGCTAGAGGGAGTAAGAGAGAGAGGAAGCTAGAGGGAGCTAGACAGAGAGAGGGGGCTAGAGGGAGTAAGACAGAGAGAGAGGGAGCTAGAGGGAGTAAGACAGAAAGAGGGAGACAGAGGGAGCCAGAGGGAGCAAGACAGAGAGAGAGGGAGCTAGACAGAGAGAGGGAGTAAGACAAAGAGAGAGTGAGCTAGAGGGCTCTTGACAGAGAGAGGGAGCTAGAGGGAGTAAGAGAGAGAGGGAGCTAAAGGGAGCAAGACAGAGTGAGAGGGAGCTAGAGGGAGTAAGACAGAGAGAGCTAGAGGGACTAAGACGGAGAGAGAGGGAGCTAGAGGGAGTAAGAGAGAGAGAGGGAGCTAGAGGGAGTAAGCGAGAGGGGGCTAGAGGGAGTAAGACAGAGAGAGTGGAAGCTAGAGGGAGTAAACCTGTTAATTTGATGCAAAGAACTGTTAACAAAAACTATGTCCAGCTATTGTAGATCTGGCAACTTAACACCTAAACCGCGGCGGCAATTCCGCCGCGGTCCGGGCGTTCTAAAGAGTGGGCAGGGCTGTGTCAGCCATTGGCCATTCGCAGCACTGGGGAGGGAGTGCTCCTGTCGGCAGTCGATGGCAGACGGGCGCACGGAAGGGGTTAAGAAAACAGCAACAAAAAGCAAACAACCATTGGCATAGCCAATAGGTCTCGCTTTTTGGACCATATAAGTATTTAGTTATGCAGCAGAATATCCTTGGTGCAACAACACCAACTGTTGCATGGCTAAACACTTATAAGGTCCCAAATGCGAGACCTATTGGCTACGCCAATGCTTGTTTATTGTAGGAGCTAGTTCAGAAAGTTCAAAACATTTATAAAATTTGTTGTACGGGAAAAAAAATGCTGTTTTTGATAATTCTTTATTAGCCTGCCTCGTTTTGCAAGGGATTACTCATTATTCAACGTTTATTTTGTATGTATGTTCTTTTGTAAAAGGGACTTGTCAAATAACAATGGAGCATCGCAACGTTTTATAATTTAGCCGGCACTATTTGTACTCTTTCAGCATGCTGCTTGGACTTGCTGACAACTGCCCTTGGTTTAGTTGCAACTCAGCAGACCCTTCCAAGACGTTCAGCTGTTTAAACCAGTCATACAAAATGTCCCCCGATAGCCTCACTTTATTGAAATAAGAAGTTGTCAGAAGGAGGCTAGCAGAAAGGACCCATGAAGTTTTAGGCCTAATGTGTTGAGTAATTTCCTTGGAATTGTGAACTCCTTTTCATCAAGGTTGCTTTTTGACATGTCCATTCAATAATTACTTCTGTATGCCATGGGTCACTCTAAGTTTTCTCCGACTAAGGTCACACATGTGGACTAGCACTAGTCTGCAGGGTTTAAACCTTGATTTCACAACAGCCACGGACTATCTAAATCAGGGGTGCCCAACGTAGATCCACGAAGGTTGGTTCCATGCCAGACTTTCAAACTATCCACACAAAACAGACATCCATCCAGTGAATCATAATGAAAACGTGGCATGGATATGGCCTTCCTGAGTGTACTTTGAACACCCTTGATCTAAATGATTTCCATTTACATTTTTTGTATGTAAATCTAAATGATGCTGACATTATTCATAAATTTCTCAAACTCTCCCTTTATGCAGTGTCATGTAGTGTGTTTGCCTCCAGGAGACCAGTTAGGGCCGAAAGTTTCTCGCCAAGAAGCATTTTCTGCTCGAACTAGTGTCCTGTCGACTCACAAGGTTTTTTTTTAAGCTGCAAACTTGCCATATACCAGTCATCCGAAATACTTGCAAACCAAATTTTGCTCTGAAAGCATCATTTCCCACAAATGTGAAGGACATTCCTTGATTTTGCAAACAAATATGCAAGGTTGAGCATCCCAGTTCTTGTTTTCTTATGTTATAATGTATGAAGAAACGTACAATTGATTCCTCAGTTTAGTTTCTTATTGTCCAGTGCCCAACGCCTTTGCTGGTCTGCACTTTAATAGAATACAAAATAAAAGACGTCAACTAAGTTTGTAACCATTGGAAAGGCCTTGAAGAGGGGCCATTGATGCAAACGGTGTTTGGTCTGTTAAAGCACTGACTTTATTAGAAATCAGAATTTTAGGTTGAGTCTGGGCAGTGCATGCACTGCTGCGAGGCATGCAGTATTGGAGTATGACTTCGAAGCCCCACCCATATTTTAACTGGCTTGTGTCATTGGCCTTTGTAAAGGCTGGCTTTTCAGTCGTAAATCGGCTTGTTAGTCCCTCCTTTGTACCTACCGCCTTGTCTGCATTTTTAACCTCCCATGGCGACTGGCCCTTTTATTTAAGACGCAAAACGGTATGTCTCATTTAGTCTGTAAGCCCAATTTTCTTTAATGAGTTTTCCCTACTGCAGACAGGACACGCTTTCTTTACATTCAGAGCGCCATGCACGCTTTCACTTTCAAGCAGCCCCGGACAATGGCGGCCGCTTCTTTTAAGTGAAATAGGTCTCGCATTTGACAATGACAATAGCTTAAACTCTCATAAATGCGACACCTATTGCATTGCAAATGCTTGTTTAGGACTTGTGCCCTGTATATACCCATACCTGTCGACTCATCCACATTTGGTGGGTGTCACCTGCTTTTTGACCGTATTTGCCCTCCTAAAAAAGCAACATGCCTCCATAGACATCAATAGAGTGGCTCTCTATGCAAAGTAGCATCAGCTGCCTAAATTAATGTATCCTTCATTCTTTAACAGGATCATGGTCTTAAATATCGGACTTCACCCTCATTCGCGAGTCATCGGGTTCACAGGCATTGATATCCGCTTTCGCCCCACCGCCCGCCCAACCACCCCAAACCCCTTACCTCGTCCACAGGCAGCCCCTAAACCCTCTGCACATTGTCTGCATGTTCCTTCGGAAAGATCAAGGTGGTCGATGAGTGGCGGACCGTGCAGACGTCACCCACGACAAGAGGCAGGACAGCAAGGCGATGGCTTCCAGGCAGAAACATGTCGAGAGACGTATGTGGCGGGGCAGCGCGAGCCCGGGGTCAAACTTCAGAATGGCGCCCGACTCCGGATTGGCTGGTAAAATGATAGATAAGCAATCTTCTTTTATTGCGGTAATCGGTAGATGCATCAGGGCTCGAATAGCACACCCTTGCAAGCTGTTGCGATAACAGAGCGTTTTCTTGTTTATTAGCTCCCAGAGGAAGAAACGTGGATCACCAGCACTTCTAGGCGCTTTGAAATTAGTAGGGGTGATTCGCCGAGAGTGGATACGAGTGGCCCACCTATCTGCTATTTCGACACCAAAAATGCAGCCATCATTGGACTACTGCGGGGAGGCGGGGTGGGCAGAAGAGAATGATGGGAAGAGCTCGGGTTAGTGATAAGAGAAAGACACGGTGTTACCTGGCCCTCGAGAGGATAGCGCTAAAGGCAGAGTTCACGTTTCTTAAGTCCCAACGTAAGTAGTTCAGCCCGGGGAAAGGGGGCTGGGGGAGTGGAAATGTAGCTTCCCATTCTGGGACTTGTATTCATTCCTGTCATCTCATTAAAAACTCAGGACTGCATATCACAGAATGCAAAGGAGAAACATGGACTGGACTGCGGACTTAATCACGCGCCAACTTGGTAAAGTCGAGAGCTGTACAAACAGCTGCATTAAAATAGATCCCGAGGTCCCTAAAACTGGCTGCTCCCTCCTGTTTTAAAGTTAGGGCCAGGGAGGGGGGCAGAGATCCCCAGGTCACTAAAACCAGCGGCTCCCTCCTGGATTAAAGTTAGGGAGGGGGCACAGATCCCCAGGTCACTGAAACCGACTGCTCCCTCCTGGATTAAAGTTAGGGAGGGGGCACAGATCCCCAGGTCACTGAAACCGGCTGCTCCCTCCTGGATTAAAGTTAGGGAGGAGGCACAGATTCCCAGGTCACTAAAACCGGCTGCTCCCTCCTGGATTAAAGTTAAGGAGGAGGCACAGATTCCCAGGTCACTAAAACCGGCTGCTCCCTCCTGGATTAAAGTTAGGGAGGGGGCACAGATCCCCAGGTCACTGAAACCGACTGCTCCCTCCTGGATTAAAGTTAGGGAGGAGGCACAGATTCCCAGGTCACTAAAACCGGCTGCTCCCTCCTGGATTAAAGTTAGGGAGGGGGCACAGATCCCCAGGTCACTGAAACCGACTGCTCCCTCCTGGATTAAAGTTAGGGAGGGGGCACAGATCCCCAGGTCACTGAAACCGACTGCTCCCTCCTGGATGAAAGTTAGGGAGGGGGCACAGATCCCCAGGTCACTGAAACCGACTGCTCCCTCCTGGATTAAAGTTAGGGAGGGGGCACAGATCCCCAGGTCACTGAAACCGACTGCTCCCTCCTGGATTAAAGTTAGGGAGGGGGCACAGATCCCCAGGTCACTGAAACCGACTGCTCCCTCCTGGATTAAAGTTAGCACGAGGGAGGGGGTGTGGGGGGGGGGGGGCACAGATCTCCAGGCCACTAAAACCAGCTGCTCCCTCTTGGATTTAAGTCGGTGCGAGGGAGGGGGCACAGATCTCCAGGTCAAGCTGGTCCAGTTTGTATTACTGGTAAAAATAGCACAACATTGTTTTTTTTTGTATTCTTACTCGATGTCGTCATTGCTCTTATGTCCCTCCCTCCATAATTTTTATAAAGCGCTCTGATATCGTTCGGGATCTTGTTCGCGCTATATAAAACTTTATAAATAAAAAATAAATAAACGTTTGAAGACACTACGACAAGCCAGTCCAGCTCTATGAAAGTTTGGCAGGCACAGAGCTCCAGTTCACTGTAGGACAGGCTGCTACATCCTTGGAGAGTTCCCAAGTTTCCTAAATCCATGCGCATGTGGTTCATCTAGGGTTTCCCTTTGCATTATGGAACTTGTATTCCTACTTTTTAACATTACAAAACTATAACTACAAGGTCCGAAGTGCAAATCAAAAACTTAGAAAGGATGAGCCACTTGAACTTGGCCGACAGAGGAACTCTGTTCCTTATTTTAAATGTAGGGGGAACACATCTCTAGGTTACTAGATCAGCGTTAACTACACTGGTCTGAAAGTTAGGAAGAGCTCAGGGTCCATTGAAACAGCTGGCCTGGTTAGTCTCTAGGACAGAGTTTATGCCTGGCATTAGCATAGAGAGCTGCAGGGCATTGGGACTGTTTGACCACTCCCAGTGTTAAAGGTAGGAGGTGCACAGAGCTCCAGGTCATAAGGGAGAAGCTAGGCCCTTCTTGTTATTAATGCTAGGTTACTTATTGTGTGAAGGCAGTTGCAGCACATGCCCTTTGGACTCTATAATCACTTACACACTGGTTGGCAGGGTTACTATCCAGGCATCACCCACAGAAACCACCTGTACTTCGGATACAAGAATAACAATACGAACAAAAACGGAGATACAACTCACTACAAGCCGATCACAACAACCTGATCCAGATTGTAACAAACACATTGTCCACCACAGTAACTCTGAAAACAGTGACAAACCTGAAATGCATGCTGCACAATTGCAGATGAGCTGCGAAACACGCAAACGCCACAGCAGGTGTGATCTTTGCGCATGATCTGGACATTCTCATTCTAACCAAAACCGGTCTAAAAAAAACAGCTGCCCCAATACTGGACCTTCTCATTCCCCCAAATTATGCCATTTTACATTGAGACCGCACATTGAAGAAATGGGGGGCGGGGGGGGGGTGGGGAGGTCTCACTACAATCTAAAGCAGGGGTCTCCGACCTTTTCTGTATTGAGAGCTACTTATGTTAAAAAAACACATTAACATCTACTAATATTCTTAGTGCAGTATAATTTCAATTTCTTTATATGTATATTAATTCAACCAAGCAAAATGTTTCTAATTTAATAAGCTGGGCTCCACACAGGTGAGCTACTCAGAGTTAGCACAAGAGCTACCGTAGCTCACGAGCAAATGGTTGGAGACCCCTGAATTCTAAAGTCACTCCCTAACCGTAAACTCACTCACTAGAAGAGAGGTCATCGTGGGAACTCCCGGGAGCTGAAATCAAGCTTGAAAAGAAACTCCTAGTGCAAACACTCCTTGTATATCATCCACCTGGGAACTACTAACTCTTCTTTGAGCACCTTATGTAAACAATTACAATCAATGCTACTTCACTCTCCAAGACAATAAGACTCAGAGATTTCAACCTGCACTGGAACAATGACAAAGACCCCATTGTGGCAGCACTCAATAACCTGCTTCAGGACCTCAGCATTATTCAAGCATGCGAGAGACCAACTCACAACAAAGGGCCTACACTTGACATCATCGCTAAAAAGGGATGAGTAATCATGCTAGACATCACCCGACAGACTGGTCAGCTCACAATCAAATTAATTTTCAAATATCCACACGAGAAGCAAAAATCATAGGTCAAACAAGAAGGGATAAAAGTTGGGGAGAGGGATTACAGCCACATAAACAGAACTGAAATGGTGGATCTGTGCCAAACCTCCTTGGCGCTCCTGACCAACCTAACATCGGTTCAAGAACTGATGTATATCTACAACAGCAGTATAAACGACAAAGCTCAGAAGGTGGCTCCACTAAGTCTCAAAAGGCAAAAGAAAAAAAAAAACAGTAAAGTGGTTCAACCAAAATATGAGCAATGAAAGAAGACAACTTAGGCATCTGGAACGACTATGGAGGAAGGACCCAAACACTACCCTTCTCAAACAATTGACAAGGAAAAGAATCTCGTACAAATGAGTATCTGGAAAGCCAAAACAATAGCAATCAGATCAAAACTAGACGGACTGAAGAACAGGCCTAGAAAACTCTTTGACAATATAAAACAACAATCAGGAAAATGTGCGTTTCCCACAATTGAAGACAACTCGAACGACCTTTGCAAAGGCTTCTCAACTAAATTGCAAGCATAAGCAACTCCATTTCCTGCCAAGCTAGTGCCCAACATAGGGAATCCATCTACCCCACTCTCACAGCAAGGTCACAAATCCTAAATCCCAATTGTCCCAAGCAAAAACGGAGCCTTCTTGAACAGTTTCAGATCTCAATCTGAGGGGGAAATCCAGAATACCATTCAGTTAATAAACCCCACCACACACATTGATGACCCCATTCCCTCGCACTTACTGAGAGAGATCCACCAATCCATCACTCCCCTATGGACAAGAATTGTGACAGCATCTTTCCAACAAGATCCCTCCCAGAATGCCTGAAGATGGGCCAAGTATCTGCCCTACTAAAAAAACCGGGCACGGACCATAAAGACTTAAGCAGCTTCCGACCTGTATCCAATCTGCCTTTTGGGGGCTAAATTGGTTGAGAAATGCACCCATGATCAGCTATGTGAAAACATTAAGAATTGTAATCTATTAGATAATCACTCATCAGGTTTCAGGCCTGGTCACAACACCGAGGTCACTATTCTAAATATCCTTGATGATATCCAAACATCACTAGACCAAAACGAATCCTGTCTCCTAATAATTTTGGATTTATCAACAGCATTTAACACGGTCAGCCACAAACGCCTCAGAGAAACTCTTGAATTCAGAATGGGCCTATCAAGAGCCGTCCTTTACTGGTCCACCTTCTCCTTGCAGACCGGACAAAGAGTTAAAATCAACAACACCCAATCTGACGTAGAGGATCTACAATTTCACCGACACTCTTCCATCTTTACATGGAACCCTTCACGGAAATCCTTAAACAATCAAAAGTCTCGTACCACATGTATCACACTCTCCTCTCAAAAGGATATCTGGAGGACACCATGAGGAAAACACAAGACTGGCTGGCACACAACCATCTGAACCTAAATCTGCTGAAAACCAAATGAATTCTCTTCTCCCCACCCTTTAGAACCCAACAACCTCAACAATGGTCGTTTAACCCCAATTCTGTAAACTGCACCACAACCATCTGCGACTTAGTAAAGCATCACAACCTAGATTCTAATCTAAACATGCAATCTCACATACAAGCTGCAACCAGAAGCACTGACCTACATCTACTCCTTATAAAAATAAAACCATTCTTACTGCTTGGAGACCTCAAAACAGTGGTACAATCTCTAGTGCCCTCAAGACTGGACTATGGGAATGCCACACTCATCGGTATTCCTAACGCCAGCCTAGCCCCAGTGAAAGAGACAATAAATGCAGCAGCAAGACTCCTAACAGCCACACAGCGTTGTGGTCACCTTTCCCCTTCACTCAGAGCCCTTAACCGGCTCCCAGTGGAAGGAAGGATTAAACTGAAGGGCGCTTGCATGACATACAAAGTTCTACACACAATTCTAGTCCTAAAAACATGGCGAATAGGGTCAAACTTTCAGGAGGCAAAGGGAATTCTAGAAGTGCTAAATCCCTCATAGTAGAACCAGTTAGATTAAAAAAAACAAAAAAACATACGGCCGCACTTTTGCCGGATCTGCTTCAAAAGTATTTAACTCACTACCACCCTCAACTATAGCAATTACCTCCTTCAGGCTTTTCAAGAAGGAAGTTATATCCTTACTACTAGAAAAACTTGAGTCATAAGAGAACTTTTTCTAACCGTCATTCACCCTATTTCATTTTGTATCTTATTGTGTTGTAACATGCTCTTCGACTGCTATGTACATCGTATCATAAGTGTTTGGTGCTTTACTGTAACGCAAAACTCATCAGCTCTCTTTGTACAGTGCTCTGATACATTGATGGTCATTTTTGCTCTATATAAAACACTATAAATACATTTTAAAAAATAACCATTGGCCGACGTGCCGTCTTTTGGTGCCTCTGTAATGTACTTGGTTGTCGTCATTAGTAGCGGTTGACCCTGACTAGGGATTTTTGGGTTTACCATCCTGCGGAAAACTTTGAAACACTGAGACAACTCTGCCCTTTTCAGACCAGTTTCACTAAAAATTGGGGAAAAACACATACATGGGGCAGTTCAAAAGATCTGAAATTCCAATTTTACTCTGGTCTATTAGTTTTTAAAATGTATATGGCATCTTTCTCTACTGCATCCCCCCCTTCAGGTTTTCCATACTGTTAGTTCTCCTACACCATGAGAATGCCCTTCTTAGAAAGGACCGTGTGAAACAAATTAAAAGTTACACAGAACTCACAAGCTTAGGCTGCAGATAGCAGAGCTAGACAGATCACAAAGATTCATATTAACAGCTCAGGATTGAAATGACAATAGTCATAATGTCATCAAAGGCTTAATTCAATTTTATAGTTTACAGTTAATAAAAACCATCACAAATTATCACATCAACACTATAAAACCAAGTATAGATTGATAAAAATAATGTCGATCAGCAATTTTGGGTTAGGGCATAAAACGAGCTATTAAAACAGGTTTAACCCCTTGCATGCTTGGGACGGAACTGTTCCGTCACAAGCCTCGGGTGTGCTGTGCTTGTGACGGAATGGTTCCGTCACGGCCCGCTCGCCGCCCTGCGTGGCGCGAATTCCACGCCTGCGCTGAGCGTTCTATTGGGCTGGCAGGGCCGTGACGGAACCGTTCCGTCACAAGCACAGCGCGCCCGAGGCTCGTGACGGAGCGGTTCCGTCACGAGCACTGGAGCGCCGTGCGGCCGCCCCGCCCCCTTAGCACTGCGGCGGAATAGCCGCCGCAGTGAAGGGGTGTTAATATTCCAAATGAGGTACACATACCAAACAGCATCCAGTACCGATAAACTCATCCATAAAACACGTTCATAGGCTGATTAGGAGCAAAAAATAATTCCATTTGCAATAAACACCAACCCAATGGTAGTCTGACAGACACCTGGATCATATCTATTTTAGCGAGTCCCCCTTAAAACTGTCGCAAAAAGCAATTAAATAGTAAATCTAGTTGGCCCTACCCAATTGTTTAAGTTACATAAAATATGTCACCATGCTACCTACAGGTTTAAAATATTTTCTGTAAGTGACTGTGCAGAACAGTTCCAATGCGTATGCAGAACGCGTTGCCGTTCTTCCTTCAGGGGTTAAAACACTTTGTAAAAGTAGCTGTACGAAAAGTGACCCTTACATGAACAGAAGGTGCCAAAGCACTTCGATTGAACAAAATTTGGGCCAGCAAGGAAAGAACTATAGTTCTACTGCCTGACCCTGTAGGTCAATATAATGACATCTTAGCGTACCCGTTCAATATATTTAAAAAAATTACAGGAGAGGTGCAAGTGGTTCCCACTTAGAACTGATCACAGCCGCCCTACATGATCATATATGTCAAGTGTTGAAGTGTGAGCGTTAAAACATTTCTGCGTCAGTCAGATCTGGACAAACACACAAACTATGCCTTATCGATTCTTCTTTATATCTACATAGGCGACCGGATTGTGTTGCCCAAGTACAATTCCAGAGTGGAGTATGTATTTTGAGGGAAGATAACCCGTTCTTTTTTAGCAGTGTGTATTTTAAGTTATAGTGATAGGAAAACGTGGCGCTCAGATATAGCTGTGGTTTTAAACAAACAAGAGTTAACGAGCATTGGCTTTCTTGGCAAATTTATTCTTATCCTGCAGATACAAGAAGAGAGTCTAACTAACTTGTTTACGACTGGCTTAAAAGATGGGCCTATTGAGAGCAGAGCCCTACGATGCTCAGTGCAGAGGAAATGCTCTACCCAAGAGGTAGATTTAGATTTCCTACCGAATCCGACCTCCGCCCAAATAACTCGGGTCAAAGAGGGCTCCTTTGCTTGTTACAACTTTGTGCAAAATGTAATAAACTCACTCTGTCGGGACAAGGCTTGGAACACTAAGCCAAATTCCAAGTGAACTGGTGACCTATCAAATATGATGTAGGATTCTTTTACTTTGGTAAATTTGATAACTACAAAAAATGTTTTAAAAATAAAAAGAAGCCTAGTCAATATAGTGAATGACCTACCCTCGCCAGTTATGAAAGGAATACCATGAAAGAAAAACTTCAGCAATGGGTCTTCAGAACTATACTTGAATTTCAGCTTCCGACTCTGTAGGACGAGTTATCAGGCCCCTTAGGTATTGCAGGAGTAAAGTAACTGCGGGGTATGCGGTTTGGCCGCTTGCGATTGCAGGAGTAAAGTAACCATGCAGTGTGTGGTTTGGCCTCCTGCGCAGTCAATGGCCTGCGACCTACCACATCACTGCAATCCCACAATACCTAGGAACTACATACTCCTTCAATAGATCCCCCTAGTGGGTGCCATTTTGAGACATGTCCTAAACGACCACGATATGCAAAGAATTACCACTATTATGCCACAACCATCATTAATGCAGGGGTGGGCGCCAAAGTGTGACGCATCCTCACAACATGACATAAATGACCAACATTATGCCTGGGGCAGCATTATGTCAGTTTGTGCTATATCAAATGCCCACAATATGCAAAGAAATGCCACAGGTATGGCAGTGTTATAACCATGTGGCAGGATTAAGTAAATAATGCAGCAAGAAATGGCAAATTATGCAGCGTAATGAGATAGTTTGTGATAGTATTACTTCATTATTTTGTCATGCTTACATTTGTTAACACTGTCAAGGTATTGGTTGACCTCGTCAGGACCAGTTTAATACCCAAAGATAGAAATAAGAGGCAGAAAGGTGACCAGTCAACTTTTGCAAGGGGCCGTCCACTGCGCAGCCACACTTGTCCCTGCTTTTTAGGTTTTGCCTGGCGAAAGCTGCGCTCTGCGCAGCTTTTTCGCGCAGGCGAAAACCTGATGAGAACTGTAGTGTGCTTTGGGTCGGCCCTCGTCATTCATTGGCTGGCTCCGTAAATGGAGCCTAGCCATTGGATGAGGGGCCTGTCCGTCAATGCCGGACCAGACACGGGGGCGTTCCTGACATTCTTTGGCTTTTGCCGACGTCACGCGACGCCGGGAACGCCCCCGAGTCTGGTCCGGCATTGCCGGCACTTCTGCGTCTCTCCTCCCCCGTTTCCCGCCCCGTGACTGGCCGGCCGGCCAATCCTAGCGCGGCCGGCCGGAAGTGCCCGCCCCCCGCAGCCCGGGGGAAGAAGGAAGACGGCAAGAAGTATGGCGGCGCCCGCGGGGCTCCCGTGGCCTGGAGGGAACCCCGGGAGATGCGGAGGACGTTGCCGGTCTCCCATGCCGAAGAGGGAGACCGGAGAAGTGCCAGAGAGATTGTCGACGTTGCCGGTCTCCCATGCCGAAGAGGGAGACCGGAGAAGTGCCGCCGTCGCAAGGTGCAGGTGAGTCGATTTTTTTTTTTTTTTTTTCCCTCCTCTCTTCCCCTGCCTTCCTGCCCCAACCTCTCTCCCCCTGTCTCCTACCTTCACTCGTCGCTCGTCATGTCCTCCCGCAGACCTGACCCCGGCGGCCGTACTTCGGTTTAAGCAGGCTGACTTTAGAGAGCGTTGATTGTCATTGAGCAAGGAGGGGCAGAGGTAAAAGTGAAACTCTATGCTTGCGAGTTGGAGCTTCTGCTTTAAAGTTTTGCAAAGCATGTGCTGGAGTTAATGGAAGCACCCTTTGCATGTTTAGAATGGACATTCCGTCTGTGAAGATTCCTCGTGCTCTTGCTCTCAACAAATCCTTAAGAATTTCTATTCCGGTAGAACCCGCATCAAAAGAACATTATCAATGACATACTTTGTATTTTATTTTATTTTGGTCGCCCAATTACTTTCATTCATTTCCACGACAACACTTTACAAGTGTTTTGCGGGTTACACTCATCCTCTGGTCTTATGTCTCTGTGTGTCCGTTCTATGAATGGTGAGTTGTATGGAAAACGTTGTCAGGACCTGATCACATTATGCAGAGGCAGGCCTTGAAAATTTTCCTTGTCATTGGCAACCAGAATGAAGTCAATGTTGAAACGCTTGCCGTCGTCTTTACTTCACTCAGTTGTCAGTAACTGTGTCCCTTTGAACCTATAGAAACGCTGCATCCTTGAGAGCACTATTGTTAAAGACCTTCTCCAGACCGTTTGTAGGTGAGTTCATTTAAAGTGCTTGTAAGGGAGTAAATCAGATGTGGACAAACTTCAAGGAAATAAACTGCCAATAAAAGCTTTGGTGTTTTAATTTAGTAATCCGTATTGTTATTTAGTCCACATTTTCCAGTATGATATTGCCATTATCAAACTTTGTATTTATTACATTTAAGACTACCGATGTATAACTTGCCTCTGACATATGTTGGGTAGGGGAGCAGTTAGTTACAACTCTGCTAAGTGGTCCCAAGTCAAGTATGTTACACTCAGAACTGGTTTATAAACCAACATCATTTAACATGTCTTGACTTCAAAGCCTATATTTCTGTCAACAGGCATTGACAAAGCCCGTAGGTCTTGCTTGTGAAATCTGTTGGACTTTGCCAATGGTTTTTTCTCTCTCCCAGATGGATCCGCGATGGCGAGCGCATCCTTGATGGTTATCTTTGAATTAATTTTCTTATGCTTTAAGAAACTCAAAAATGTCCACCACAGATTGGCTGATCCAAAGCGACCATCTGTGCCATTTTAATATGTCTGCTACTGATGGTGCAGGAGGTAGCACTCAAAGCTCGAGGGTGCTGGTGCAATTGGCCACAGGTAAAGGGGGTTCTAATAAATAAAAGGATTGGGAGGACTGAAAAGGTTTATTAAAGCGAAGGGCTGGGGAACTAGGGGCAGTAGGGAAGCACAATAGTTCCTGATATGCACTTCAGTCTGATGTCGGCAGTGGAAGGATACCTTCCATCCAATCTAAACCCTGTGACTCTGAAATGCTTATTTGCAGGACAAACATATGACTAGTGAGGAAAGCCTTGGGAATCAGAAGCACGAAAGGGAGATGGACGATAAAGCCATCCGATCATGAGTGAGTGGCTAAGCCGACTGTTATATAATTCACAGCAGGTTTTTTACACCAGTCAGCTGAAGGTGTTGATAAGCGAGACCTAAAAAAAAAAAATAATAAACCTACAAGTCTCAGAAGACAGACCACTGCTGGCTATAAAGCCTGGCCTCGTTGAGTGCGCTACATAACGTGGCACAACATGATAGCATTAGAGTCATCTCTAAGATACGGGCAGACTTGGAGCAAAGTATGTCTTGTATAATTTTATTGGCATTGCAGCAGGATTGAGGATTAGACCATTGTTTGGCAATCTGTGGGTGGCGACCCATTGGTCGGTTGTGAGCCGAATTTTGGTGGATCGCATAAGTGCAATCAATAAATAAAGGTTCTTTTAGATTCTGTATCCATCTTCCCACATTTGCTGTACCTCAAAGACAGAAGTCAAGTGTCAGGCTGAGTCTTCTGGCAAATTGGTGCTTATTTTGTTTAACATTGGGGTTGATTAACTAAAAATTAGCATAACTGCTGATATATTGGGGTGAAAATAGAGTCCTGTGTCAAACACCATTTTTGCAAACCTGCAACACCTTCCTAAAGAGGTTTAGTCCTCATTGAATGTATGTGATGAAATCAACCTCATTCGCGAGGCAACAAAAAGGTTGACATTAATACACAGGTCCCGTGATGCAAATTGAAGAAGAAAAAAAAACAGCCCTTCGTCCCATTCACTCCAGACATCTCCATTCGCACCCCTGCATTATCTTCCTAGAGAACAACCACCAGAGACGAGTTGTTCCCAAATAAAACACAGTGACTGCTACTTGAGGCCCTGAAATTAGAAGTGTGCACAATGCAGTTTCCGGGATCGGACATTAGCACAACTGATTTAAATATGCCTCAAGTTGTAACACGTAGAACAAAGATGGAAATTAAAGCCAGTTCACAAGAGAAGCAACATTCCAGTTTTCACTCCACAGCCATCACACAGCTCCACCGATGCACCCACCGCACAGCTCCACCGATGCACCCACCGCACAGCTCCACCGATGCAGCCACCACACAGCTCCACCGATGCAGCCACCACACAGCTCCACCGATGCAGCCACCACACAGCTCCACCGACACAGCTCCACCGATGCACCCACCACCCAGCTCCACCGATGCACCCACCACACAGCTCCACCGACACAGCTCCACCGAGGCACCCACCACACAGCTCCACCGAGGCACCCACCACACAGCTCCACCGAGGCACCCACCACACAGCTCTACCATGCCCCCACCACACAGCTCTACAATGCCCCCACCACACAGCTCCACAGATGCACCCACCACACAGCTCCACTGATGCACCCACCACACAGCTCCACCGACACAGCACCACCGATGCACCCACCACACAGCTCCACTGAGGCACCCACCACACAGCTCCACCGAGGCACCCACCACACAGCTCCACCGAGGCACCCACCACACAGCCCTACAGATGCACCCACCACAGAGCTCCACCGATGCACCCACCACACAGCTCCACCGATGCACCCACCACCCAGCTCCACCGATGCAGCCACCACACAGCTCCACCGACACAGCTCCACCGATGCAACCACCACACAGCTTCACCGATGCAACCACCACACAGCTCCACCGATGCAGCCACCACACAGCTCCACCGACACAGCTCCACCGATGCTCCCACCACCCAGCTCCACCGATGCACCCACCACACAGCTCCACCGATGCAGCCACCACACAGCTCCACCGACACAGCTCCACCGATGCACCCACCACCCAGCTCCACCGATGCACCCACCACACAGCTCCACCGACACAGTTCCACCGATGCACCCACCACACAGCTCCACCGACACAGCTCCACCGATGCACCCACCACTCAGCTCCACCGATGCACCCACTGCTTGTGCCTCCGTGTGCCCCTGTTGCCTGCTTGTGCTGTGTGGGTGTGTGTGGAGGGCTCTGTGTAGCTGTGTGTGTGGGAAGCTTTGTGTGGCTGTGTGTGTGGGAAGCTTTGTGTGGCTGTGTGTGTGGGGGGCTGTGTGGGTGTGTGTGGGGGGGCTCTGTATGGGTGTGTGTGTGGGGGGGCTCTGTGTGTGTTTGTGTGTGTCATTTGCGAGAGATAAAGCTAGTGGCATTGTAAATGGCAATGCCATTTATTTATGTTAAAAAAACATAAATAAATATAATGTCAAGAGCAATGCCAATAGCTCTAACTTTAACAAAGGCAAAACCATTGCATTGTAAATGCTTGTTTAGTTCTTAGTTACTTTTGAACAGTTTGAGCTAAAGACATTTTTTTGTTACAATCTGCAGATGATGGATAATGGCAATCTCAAAGATTCCCCACTAAAAACTATTTTGAAAAAACCGGTCAAGAAACATTTCCCATCACTTCTCCACGAACGTAGCAAAAATAATGAAACATTGTTGTAGGACAAGAGAGTGCATAAAACAATGGCATCCACCCCCCACCAGCGTGTGCAATTCGTCATGAAAACACATGCCAATACCACCAGGTCTGATAGGCCAGCCCAAGGAAACCTCAGATTGTAATAGTCAGAAAGTGAACACGTATGTATACGACGACCCTCGCACTGCATTTACAACCACGCACACACTTTTAAAACCAACATTCCAGTATAGAGGAGCGCACGGGTTTAGGATTGCTTCTGGACAACTGTATATGGACTGGCCTACGCCTAGAAGTGGCATACTACATATAGCATAGGGCCTAGGGCTGGAAGTACATATCTAAGATTTCCTCTGGACTGGGCTGCCATACGCGGGAGTCTGGGCTGCCATACGCGGGAGTCCGAGACTACATGTATGTGAGGTGGACCAGACTGGCCCAGAGGTGACACCCTTTTACATCTGCAAAGATGGCAGACTCCTGAGTGTAGAGTCCACTATGGCGAAAGCTCCGTTTCGGGATTTCTTTTGGACCGGACTGGAAGGCCCATTGTCATGGACTGAGAACGAGCATCATGCATACCTGGACAGGCCCATCTCTCTGGTCTTAAGCACGATTCAGAGGTTGGCGCGCGCACTCACGTGACGGTGAAGGGACGTCACATCGGCCCACGGGCGTCCATGTTATGCTGCTGCTGACAGCCCATCATACAATGATCGCACAGTGAATGCAGCATGTGGGCGCACTCCAATTTGATTAGTAATGCAATATAAATCCTGGCCCAGCATTACATTAAGGAGACAATCTGCCTTCTGTCAGAAGTTGAACCATGTACGAGGGCGATGGCAGGAGAAACCCAACCCAGGCCAGAAAGATCAGATCCGGGGAAGGAAAGATCCGAAGACGAAGAGCTGTGTGGTCAGAAAGGGGAGACTGGCCCACTAGACACGGTCTCTCGCTCGCTCTTTTTCTGGAATCGCAGCTGCCCTGGATTGGGAGTGACCAGGATGGGTGGCAGCTGTATTGGGAGTGTGGCAGAGGGTGAAGGGCACGAGGAAGGTTCTGGAAGCAGAGAGTGTGACGGGTCAGGGAGGGCGACAAAGGCTGGAAGTGTGTGACATGAAGCAGACATTAGACAGGGAGGACAGGGTAACTTTGACTCTAAGCGTGACTGCGATGGGGAGGGTGAGGGGCTGGAGAGTGACCGCGATGGGGAGTGACAGGGATGGGGAGGGCGAGAGGGGCTGGTGAGTGAAAGGGATAGGGAGGGCGAGAGGGGCTGGTGAGTGACAGGGATGGGGAGGGCGAGAGGGGCTGGTGAGTGACAGGGAGGGCGAGAGGGGCTGGTGAGTGACAGTGATGGGGAGGGCGAGAGGGGCTGGTGAGTGACAGTGATGGGGAGGGCGAAAGGGGCTGGTGAGTGACAGGGAGGGCGAGAGGGGCTGGTGAGAGACAGTGATGGGGAGGGCGAGAGGGGCTGGTGAGTGACAGTGATGGGGAGGGCGAGAGGGGCTGGTGAGTGACAGGGATGGGGAGGGCGAGAGGGGCTGGTGAGTGACAGGGATGGGGAGGGCGAGAGGGGCTGGTGAGTGACAGCGATGGGGAGGGCGAGAGGGGCTGGTGAGTGACAGCGATGGGGAGGGCGAGAGGGGCTGGTGAGTGACAGCGATGGGGAGGGTGAGAGGGGCTGGTGAGTGACAGGGATGGGGAGGGCGAGAGGGGCTGGTGAGTGACAGCGATGGGGAGGGCGAGAGGGGCTGGTGAGTGACAGCGATGGGGAGGGCGAGAGGGGCTGGTGAGTGACAGGGATGGGGAGGGCGAGGTAGGCTGGAGAGTGACAGGGATGGGGAGGGCGAGATAGGCTGGAGAGTGGCAGAGATGGGGAGGGCGAGAGGGGCTGGTGAGAGACAGTGATGGGGAGGGCGAGAGGGGCTGGTGAGTGACAGTGAAGGGGAGGGCGAGAGGGGCTGGTGAGTGACAGTGATGGGGAGGGCGAGAGGGGCTGGTGAGTGACAGGGATGGGGAGGGCGAGAGGGGCTGGTGAGTGACAGGGATGGGGAGGGCGAGAGGGGCTGGTGAGTGACAGGGATGGGGAGGGCGAGAGGGGCTGGTAAGTGACAGGGAGGGCGAGAGGGGCTGGTGAGAGAGCGATGGGGAGGGCGAGAGGGGCTGGTGAGTGACAGTGATGGGGAGGGCGAGAGGGGCTGGTGAGTGACAGTGATGGGGAGGGCGAGAGGGGCTGGTGAGTGACAGTGATGGGGAGGGCGAGAGGGGCTGGTGAGTGACAGCGATGGGGAGGGCGAGAGGGGCTGGTGAGTGACAGCGATGGGGAGGGCGAGAGGGGCTGGTGAGTGACAGGGAGGGCGAGAGGGGCTGGTGAGAGAGTGATGGGGAGGGCGAGAGGGGCTGGTGAGTGACAGTGATGGGGAGGGCGAGAGGGGCTGGTGAGTGACAGCGATGGGGAGGGCGAGAGGGGCTGGTGAGTGACAGCGATGGGGAGGGCGAGAGGGGCTGGTGAGTGACAGCGATGGGGAGGGCGAGAGGGGCTGGTGAGTGACAGGGAGGGCGAGAGGGGCTGGTGAGAGAGTGATGGGGAGGGCGAGAGGGGCTGGTGAGAGAGTGATGGGGAGGGCGAGAGGGGCTGGTGAGTGACAGTGATGGGGAGGGCGAGAGGGGCTGGTGAGTGACAGTGATGGGGAGGGCGAGAGGGGCTGGTGAGTGACAGTGATGGGGAGGGCGAGAGGGGCTGGTGAGTGACAGTGATGGGGAGGGCGAGAGGGGCTGGTGAGTGACAGGGATGGGGAGGGCGAGAGGGGCTGGTGAGTGACAGGGATGGGGAGGGCGAGAGGGGCTGGTGAGTGACAGGGATGGGGAGGGCGAGAGGGGCTGGTGAGTGACAGGGATGGGGAGGGCGAGAGGGGCTGGTGAGTGACAGGGATGGGGAGGGCGAGAGGGGCTGGTGAGTGACAGGGATGGGGAGGGCGAGAGGGGCTGGTGAGTGAAAGGGAGGGCAAGAGGGGCTGGTGAGAGACAGTGATGGGGAGGGCGAGAGGGGCTGGTGAGTGACAGGGATGGGGAGGGCGAGAGGGGCTGATGAGTGACAGCGATGGGGAGGGCGAGAGGGGCTGATGAGTGACAGCGATGGGGAGGGCGAGAGGGGCTGATGAGTGACAGCGATGGGGAGGGCGAGAGGGGCTGATGAGTGACAGCGATGGGGAGGGCGAGAGGGGCTGATGAGTGACAGCGATGGGGAGGGCGAGAGGGGCTGGTGAGTGGCAGAGAAGGGGAGGGCGAGAGGGGCTGGTGAGTGGCAGAGAAGGGGAGGGCGAGAGGGGCTGGTGAGTGACTGGGAGGGCGAGAGGGGCTGGTGAGTGACAGGAATGGGGAGGGCGAGAGGGGCTGGTGAGTGACAGGAATGGGGAAGGCGAGAGGGGTTGGTGAGTGACAGCGATGGGGAGGGCGAGAGGGGCTGGTGAGTGACAGCGATGGGGAGGGCGAGAGGGGCTGGTGAGTGACAGAGATGGGGAGGGCGAGAGGGGCTGGTGAGTGACAGAGATGGGGAGGGCGAGAGGGGCTGGTGAGTGACAGAGATGGGGAGGGCGAGAGGGGCTGGTGAGTGACAGGGATGGGGAGGGCGAGAGGGGCTGGTGAGTGACAGGGATGGGGAGGGCGAGAGGGGCTGGTGAGTGACAGGGAGGGCAAGAGGGGCTGGTGAGAGACAGTGATGGGGAGGGCGAGAGGGGCTGGTGAGTGACAGGGAGGGCGAGAGGGGCTGGTGAGAGACAGGGATGGGGAGGGCGAGAGGGGCTGGTGAGTGACAGGGATGGGGAGGGCAAGAGGGGCTGATGAGTGACAGCGATGGGGAGGGCGAGAGGGGCTGATGAGTGACAGATGGGGAGGGCGAGAGGGGCTGGTGAGTGGCAGAGAAGGGGAGGGCGAGAGGGGCTGGTGAGTGACAGATGGGGAGGGCGAGATGGGCTGGTGAGTGGCAGAGATGGGGAGGGCGAGAGGGGCTGGTGAGTGACAGCGATGGGGAGGGAGAGAGGGGCTGGTGAGTGACAGCGATGGGGAGGGCGAGAGGGGCTGGTGAGTGACAGCGATGGGGAGGGCGAGAGGGGCTGGTGAGTGACAGCGATGGGGAGGGCGAGAGGGGCTGGTGAGTGACAGCGATGGGGAGGGCGAGATAGGCTGGAGAGTGGCAGAGATGGGGAGGGCGAGAGGGGCTGGTGAGTGACTGGGAGGGCGAGAGGGGCTGGTGAGTGACTGGGAGGGCGAGAGGGGCTGGGGAGTGACAGGAATGGGGAGGGCGAGAGGGGCTGGTGAGTGACAGATGGGGAGGGCGAGATGGGCTGGTGAGTGGCAGAGATGGGGAGGGCGAGAGGGGCTGGTGAGTGACAGCGATGGGGAGGGAGAGAGGGGCTGGTGAGTGACAGCGATGGGGAGGGCGAGAGGGGCTGGTGAGTGACAGCGATGGGGAGGGCGAGAGGGGCTGGTGAGTGACAGCGATGGGGAGGGCGAGAGGGGCTGGTGAGTGACAGCGATGGGGAGGGCGAGATAGGCTGGAGAGTGGCAGAGATGGGGAGGGCGAGAGGGGCTGGTGAGTGACAGGGAGGGCGAGAGGGGCTGGTGAGTGACAGCGATGGGGAGGGCGAGAGGGGCTGGTGAGTGACAGTGATGGGGAGGGCGAGAGGGGCTGGTGAGTGACAGCGATGGGGAGGGCGAGAGGGGCTGGTGAGTGACAGCGATGGGGAGGGCGAGAGGGGCTGGTGAGTGACAGGGATGGGGAGGGCGAGAGGGGCTGGTGAGTGACAGGGATGGGGAGGGCGAGGTAGGCTGGAGAGTGGCAGAGATGGGGAGGACGAGATAGGCTGGAGAGTGGCAGAGATGGGGAGGGCGAGAGGGGCTGGTGAGAGACAGGGATGGGGAGGGCGAGAGGGGCTGGTGAGTGACAGCGATGGGGAGGGCGAGAGGGGCTGGTGAGTGACAGCGATGGGGAGGGCGAGAGGGGCTGGTGAGTGACAGGGATGGGGAGGGCGAGAGGGGGTGGTGAGTGACAGGGATGGGGAGGGCGAGAGGGGGTGGTGAGTGACAGGGATGGGGAGGGCGAGAACCTGGAGAGTGGCAGAGATGGGGAGGGCGAGAGGGGCTGGTGAGAGAGTGATGTGGAGGGCGAGATAGGCTGGAGAGTGGCAGAGATGGGGAGGGCGAGATAGGCTGGTGAGTGGCAGAGATGGGGAGGGCGAGAGGGGCTGGTGAGTGACAGGGAGGGCGAGAGGAGCTGGTGAGTGACAGATGGGGAGGACGAGAGGGGCTGGTGAGTGACAGGGATGGGGAGGGGCTGGTGAGTGGCAGAGATGGGGAGGGCGAGAGGGGCTGGTGAGTGACAGCGATGGGGAAGGCGAGAGGGGCTGGTGAGTGATGGGGAGGGCGAGACGGGCTGGTGAGTGACAGGGATGGGGAGGGCGATATATGCTGGTGAGTGCCAGAGATGGGGAGGGCAAGATGGACTGGAGAGTGGCAGAGATAGGGAGGGCGAGGGGGGCTGGTGAGTGATGGAGAGGGCGAGACGGGCTGGTGAGTGACAGGGATGGGGAGGGCGATATATGCTGGTGAGTGCCAGAGATGGGGAGGGCGAGATGGACTGGAGAGTGGCAGAGATGGGGAGGGCGAGGGGGGCTGGTGAGTGACAGCGATGGGGAGGGCGAGGGGGGCTGGTGAGTGGCAGAGATGGGTAGGGCGAGAGGGGCTGGTGAGTGACAGCGATGGGGAGGGCAAGAGGGGCTGGTGAGTGGCAGAGATGGGGAGGGCGAGGTGGGCTGGGAAGTGACAGGGATGGGGAGGGCGAGATGGGCTGGTGAGTGGCAGAGATGGGGAGGGCGAGAAGAGCTGGTGAGTGGCAGAGATGGGGAGGGCGAGAGGGGCTGGTGAGTGACAGGGATGGGGATGGTGAGAGGAGCTGGTGAGTGACAGGGATGGGGAGGGCGAGAGGGGCTGGAGAGTGGCAGAGATGGGGAGGGCGAGAGGGGCTGGAGAGTGGCAGAGATGGGGAGGGCGAGAGGGGCTGGAGAGTGACTGGGAGGGCGAGAGGGGCTGGTGAGTGACAGGAATGGGGAGGGCGAGAGGAGCTGGTGAGTGACAGGGATGGGGAGGGCAAGATGGGCTGGAGAGTGGCAGAGATGGGGAGGGCGAGATGGGCTGGTGAGTGGCAGAGATGGGGAGGGCGAGATGGGCTGGTGGGTGGCAGAGATGGGGAGGGCGAGAGGGGCTGGTGAGTGGCAGAGATGGGGAGGGCGAGATGAGCTGGTGAGTGGCAGAGATGGGGAGGGCGAGAGGGGCTGGTGAGTGACAGATGGGGAGGGCGAGAGGAGCTGGTGAGTGGCAGAGATGGGGAGGGTGAGAGGGGCTGGTGAGTGACAGATGGGGAGGGCGAGAGGGGCTGGTGAGTGGCAGAGATGGGGAGGGCAAGAGGGGCTGGTGAGTCACCAGCCCCACACCACACCACATCCCTTCAGTTCCAGACTGTGAGAATCTCTGAACTAAACAATGCAAGTGCTGCCTCTGGGGAGAGACAGCTGCTTGGCCTGTCTACCTTCTGCCTCCCCCTGTATTCGCTGCCCACACAGAACTGACCGTACCTCACTCACCGCCCATTCCCCTGTGCTTCTGCCCCTTTCTCGTTCAATGCCTACTTATCCCCGACCCCCCATGCCCTCAACTCAGCCACAAAACCCCCCCTGTTACTACACCCTGCCCCTATGCACCCACTGCACGGCAAAGTACCTGCCTGACAAAGACCCCTGCCCATACCCTACACACCAATGCCTGAACCCATCCTCCGCCTCCCCTCATACTGAGGGGACGTCACATTAGCCTCTTCTTCACCAACCCAGGCCCCACATCACTAGCCACCACTGTTCCACAGCCCTGCCCTACTGCAGTGGCAACCTACCTACCAGTCACAACGTCTTTGACACTGCCACTACACACACCGGTTTCACTAGTCATTCGTCTGACTGCCACACAAAATTCCCAGTGATCACCACCCACCTAGCCCATTTGTCACCGACCACTTGACCAGAGCTCTGTGCCTCTAGAAAAGGACACTGAGCCCCCCCACCTGACTAGAGATCTGTCTCTAGAAGAAGACTCAATGTGAGACTCCCTCCCCCGTCTAGCTCTGTCCCTCTAGAAAAGGACTATGTGAGCACCCCACCCCCCACAGAGAAGAGCTGAATATAAATCCAGCGCCTCTGCATGGACTCTCGAGTGCCTGACACAGCGAGACCTGTTGCACAGCCAGTAGGGTCAATAGTCATAGGCGTCCGCAGATAGGGGCAAGGGGGGCACTTGCCCCCCCCGGATTGCCAGTGCGGGTCGTAGTGCTGTGGTGCAGGTGCCATTCTTTTTTGTAATGTTGGCGCTCCAGCATCCCAGTGACTCACTGGGCTGCTGGAGTGCGAGCTATGCTACAAAAAAAGAATGGCGCCTTCTGCACCACGAGCCGTAACTAGAGTTCTAGTATGGGCTACTGCCGGGCGGTGCGAGCGCCCTTGTGCAGAGGCGGTGCTAGGTTAATCATGCAGCGCGCTCCGGATCATGGTACAATGGCAGGGAGTGCCGTCAGATAGAACTGAATGAGTTTTAATGAAATCATTTTTCAGTCCCCCTCTAGTCAGTGGAGGACTCGGGATTAACCGCATGCCCGCTAGCGGTTTTCCCGCTGTGCGCTGCGTTTTTTCAAAAGCCGCGTTACATGACTAGCTCAGCTCGTCATGAGCGTACGAGCGTCGTAACTCATAATGAGCTGAGCTCGTCATGAGCGCGGAAGGGGTTAAAGCACTCAGAGACCCAGTCATATTGAGCTGAGCAGCCAATCAGCAGTACATAATTACATAAATTGCGCTATGTATCCCTCTAGAACCTGCAATGACATCGGACGACTTCTGGCTGTGGGGTGGGTCTCAACAGCCACCTTGAGCGGCCGTCAATCATTCATAGCGCGAACGTGCCACTTATGGCGGCCCGGTTTCATGCCTGCCCCCAGAGAGAATGGACCAATGATCTCACGAGGGGCAGGCCTGTCATTTTTTCTTCACTTTTGAATCCCTGCATTTGCCTCTTTTGGCGCGGGCGCGCAGTGGGCTGGAGCTAGAGAGGTGGAGTCAGGAACGTCAAGGCAAGGGCTGGTTGGCCGACATTGCAGCCTGCGTTCTGTTGGGAACGTGGTAGTCCTTAGGTGCCAGCAAGTGTATTAAGTTCAGATTAGTGGTCAAAGTGTTCACTTTTCCTGATCTTCCACTGTCAGCTGCCCCCTCTCTCTCTTCCTCTTATTCCCTACCTTTCTGTCTCTCTCACAGTTCCTCACTTGCTGAAAACCGTGCTTCAATAAACGTCTCTTACCCTCTGTTTCTTCCACTTTCCTTCATTCCTTCCCCTGTATAATGGATTGAAAAATGAAAAACACTTTTGCTGGAAATGTCCTCTTTTTCTTACATTTTTCTGTTACAAAAGTGCAGCCTCGTGAAAACTAGGTGCAAAATATGAAAAATAAAAAACGAAATAAATCATTACACAGTCGCTCTCTAATGATTTATTTAGTTCCTTTTTTTTTGTGTACTGCACGTAAGAAAAACACCCCGTAAGAAAGCCCTGTCAGTCAAATAAATACAGCTCAAGTAATGGTCAAGGAATAGTTTAGACCCAGGCTTTTGGGCTGAACAAAGGGTCAATGAACTTGATGTTTATGTGAACAAAAGTGAGAAATAAGTCCTGTGAGGTGCAACAGAATAGAACGATTCTACATGAACATCTACACCCCACACACCTACTAATTGTAAAACCCTGCTGATTTTGAAAACCGACATCATAAGGGTTCAGCCGAGTCGTAAACACAATCTGTGTCTGTTAAACATTTTTAAAGAAGTTTGGATATTGCTAAATAAACAAATATTTTAATCGTGCCCTTCGAGATTATTTCATTATTCTCAGTATGGGATAAGTGAAACCCAAAAGTAAATGCTTTATTTCTCGGATGAAACCTCCTCAATAAAAGGCAGAATAAGGCAATGTGTGTGATGCTTAGCCAGAAGTTTGTGTTTTCCACTGCATAATATATTGTGTGTTTTGCTCCCAATTTTTGATCTGGCTGAAGATAAATTACTTCCTAAGAGGTTCAGCTTTTGTAGGAGTTTAGTATTCAGCACCCCCCCTGTCAACCCATGCCGTAGCACAAAGCCAGAAACACCATCCTCATCTCTTTTTAGGTCTGGCTTGATAACGTAACTTGTCAAATAAGAGTTCCCTCTTGGGTGTAATCTTATATATTTCAACACTTCCTAACCATTCACTTCATTCATACAGGAACAAGGTGGAAAAGTTATTTAAAAAAAAACAGTTTATTAGATCACAAAATATGTTTAAAAAATACTGATCTCTTGACATCAGATATATTAAAATAGAAAACACAAATCTTCACAAATAAAAATCATTACAGTACACAAGTGGGAAACAAAACGCCAAAGGAATTGATGGATCCAATTAGCATGAGATAAGTGCACTAGTAGTATATATCATGTTCTACTCTGGTATACAATTTTATGTCCATGCCAGAGTTGTTGTCACTAGACACTTAGAGCACTTAAACTCAAACACAGAGGGGCATCAACGCGTTTCGGTGGGCACAATGTTTGGGGGCCAACACCTTCTTCAGGATACAATTGTAGAATCCCACACACAATTAAAATATCTCATACATAAAAAAAACGGCCACTTCCTGTAAGTCCGTGTGTTTATATCGCAAAAGCGTATATCTTATTCTTATTATCGGTAGTAGTCCTGATCTGGTGTTTCATTAAAGCCACTCAGAACTATAGACTAATGAAGGTCTCCGAACTTCGTGTATTCTTTTATCTTAGCGTGAAACCTTTTGGGTGCTTTTAGGTCTGCTTCACATGATGTTGGGCTACTTTGTAATCCCTCCGTCACAGCCGACACCGTTCTGGAGATCTTAAAGACGGCCACTCCAATCGAGTTCACGTTCAGAGATACTGTGCACAGTCCCTCTCTTTTATTAGAGATACTGTGCACAGTCCCTCTCTTTTATTAGAGATACTGTGCACAGTCCCTCTCTTTTATTAGAGATACTGTGCACAGTCCCTCTCTGTGTGGCGCCGCGGCCAGGGCGACTGACGCTGGAATCTGGGGATCACGGTTCGATCCCCGGCTCCGGCGGCAGATTAGCCCAGCACCATGTGACTCTGGGCAATAGCTCGCTTAATCTTCCCGACGGCCCCCAGCGCCTAGAGACCCTTACGGGTGATTGTGCGCTTTACAAATGTGGACTTTTTATTAGAGATACTGTGCACAGTCCCTCTCTTTTATTAGAGATAATGTGCACAGTCCCTCTCTTTTATTAGAGATAATGTGCACAGTCCCTCTCTTTTATTAGAGATACTGTGCACAGTCCCTCTCTTTTATTAGAGATACTGTGCACAGTCCCTCTCTTTTATTAGAGATACTGTGCACAGTCCCTCTCTTTTATTAGAGATACTGTGCACAGTCCCGCTCTTTTATTAGAGATACTGTGCACAGTCCTCTCTTTTATTAGAGATACTGTGCACAGTCCCTCTCTTTTATTAGAGATAATGTGCACAGTCCCTCTCTTTTATTAGAGATACTGTGCACAGTCCCTCTCTTTTATTAGAGATACTGTGCACAGTCCCTCTCTTTTATTAGAGATACTGTGCACAGTCCTCTCTTTTATTAGAGATACTATGCACAGCCCTCTCTTTTATTAGTTGATAACGTAACTGCCAGCAATGCCTATTGCTTATTAATTCTTTTAAACAGACATTGGGTGGGCTTTGGCCCCCTTCAAGAGTATTCCTTTCTGAAAGGCTATTTGCTATTGGCAGTTTGGAAAATCGTTCCACCTCCAACGGAGTACTTGGGTTGCAATAAACGAAGGACAATTTTTTACATCAGAAGTACATTGAATTCCCACACATTACATTTTTTTTTTATCTCACCCCATACGGAAAGCAATTTTTTTTTTGCTTTGCTTGCGCTGCAACAGTGTTTAAAATGTTGTAGCTAAGACTCTAAATAGCCAGCTCTATTGGCTTTGACAGTGGTTGTTTATTTCGGATGCATAGCACAGCTGTCCACCACAGCTACTAGTTTTAATTGTCACTCTCATTACAACAGGTCAGCAATTAGGCAAGTAAATTGCCCTGGCAACACCTACCTAATCATGTTGACAAGATCCCTGGCAACGCCTGCTAATCTCTAGGAACTGTCAACCTATCAATTATTGACGCACCCTTATTCAAACAACAAAAGAACAACACATATGCTGGTGGTTTTACAGCTCATAAACGTAAACAAAATCAGGCCTATGGCAGAATTGGAGAAATGAGTGCAAAAGAGCTACCAGACCCCAGGCCATACTATTGTTAGGCCGCACGCCATGCAAATACGTCACAGGTTGTGTCCCTTATTGCCACTTGTGTGCCAGCTATGGCTTGGCAATGTGCTGGCTAAAAAGTTCCTAGAAAACACATTCTTTTGCTTTTGATTCCCTGCACTTTAACACCAGGCCACGTTCTTCTGCCAGGTAACAATGCGACATTGAAAAAAATCCAAAAATGGATCAATAATTCTCTTTGTTTTCATTGACCTCTGGGCGCCCTTGTTCCCTGGCTTAGAAAACTGCAGAGAGCAGCTTCCTTTCAGACATTTGATATATCCTGACTCCAGCACAAAAATACTGTGCATCTTGCAACTCCGCACGTGATCCTACTGGACTATGCATAAAGAAACAGAAAACAGTTGAAGGTGAAGGCGACTGGGGTGTCAGTAGTCGCTAAAAAAAAAAAAGCTAACTCTAAAAAGACATGCAATTTACAAGTTACACGACTACCTTAACTGAGGCTCCCAAACATGCCGTACTAAGTTACCCTCAACGTTCCCCACACCATGCACTGCTTATAATGGATTGAGATATAAAAAATATATATATATATATATATATATATATATATATATATATATATATATATATATATATATATATATATATACACATATTTTTAATTATTCATGGTTAACTTTAAAGTGTGCTATTCTTTTGCTTTTGTGCTAGGAAGGGTTTCTGGTCTTTGTGGGCTTTTGCCATAATCCATGGAACACTAAGGGTCTCATTATGATGCCGGTCGGACGAGCATCCTACCGATATCGTGTAGTCGCAGGTCCCACCTGCCAAATTATGATGCAACCGCTGTGTAGGCAGTCAGAATCATAACTTTTCCTATTGCCGATTGTGCTGCGGCACAAAAAAATCCGACCGACATCGTAATGAGGACCTAAAACAAGCGTTGGTCTATAAGTAAGCACCTTGGATCTCCTCGTCTGTAAAATATATACAAACAGGATATAAATGAAGCTATATAGATAATGCTGACCTACAGTATTTCATCACCTACAAGCACCTCATCAAAAGAAGGATGTAATTACTAGTCTTACCCCTATATTTGCTTTCCTAGATTTACCTTGCAAAGAAGTGGTTAGACCAATGTAGTGAATACAATATTTTTGGCATGCAATATAATGCATACAATATGTTGGTGGTAGACTGCACAAATATGCCCATGCAAATTTTGAAACGGATGACGTGAGTGAAAGTACTAAATAGTCACGCCATGCTTTTTTCATGTCATGGGGGAAATGCACAAATGTGAGAAAACAAGAACAGAGTAGAGAACAGGTCGGGGAAGGGGAGGCGGCAATGAAGAGAATCAAAAGGAAGAAAAAAATAGGAGAGGGCGGGCAGGTGCA
Source organism: Lissotriton helveticus (assembly GCF_964261635.1). Taxonomy (NCBI): domain Eukaryota; kingdom Metazoa; phylum Chordata; class Amphibia; order Caudata; family Salamandridae; genus Lissotriton; species Lissotriton helveticus. Next base: position 1,362,895,560 of record NC_136057.1, read on the forward strand.
GCGGGAGACCTGAGAGGAGGAAAAGAACAAAAAAGGGAGAATAGGAAAATTAGGAAGAAAAGATGTACACCTGTCGAAAGGCCTGCTGCAGAGATGTGTCGGCATGTGGAAGGTCTGACGTATTGATCTGCTCAAGGCCTGTTTAGTCGGTCATCCTTCTGAGGTTGATAACAGGAAGGTGATTGTTTTGTGTAATTGTTCAATCAAATAGTTGCACGCCAAGCATCAATGCAATGCATGAAAAAAAAGGTAGGACTAATTTACGGAGCAGTAGCAATTTCCCATAGATACATACAGTAAATGAGTATTATGGCACTGAATTGCACAACGTTTGTTTGCCACGGCACCCAAGAGTTTCTCAAGTTGCCGTGATTACGCCTACATATCAAATTTGACAATTCAAGCATTAGTTACTTTCAAATTGTGCACATCTTTTCTGGTAGGACTCGCACAAATCAGTAAATGCAAGTCACAAGAAACATGAGAAACAAGCTTGGCCACGCCTCTGCATGAGCAAAACTATCCCAAGTCATCTCTAATCCATAAAAAGTGCTGCATTTTAACATGCAGTTAGTCAGGATAAGAGTGACAATGGCCAGTGTCAAGAAAAGCCTAGTCAGAACCTCCAGGATTTTGCGATTTCGTGGTTTGCCGCGAAATCGGCACTTTTGTAAAAAATGCCGCGATTTTTACAAAAGTGCCCGTGAAATCGGCACTTTTGTAGAAATCGCGGCATATTTTTACAAAAGTGAATCCATGCCGCTATATCCTGGGTGGTCTGAATAGTGAAGCAAGATAAATGTCCAATGATGGCACATGATGAGGTCACGGATTGCATCATGTCTTCTTCCTTCACCATCACCATACACCTTATGTTTACAGATGTATTAAAATGTCGGGAAATGAATTATATCCTTTTTGTTTCAGAAAGGGAAGAACCTGGTCACATTTCTTTACACGTTGCTGATTTCTTGCTTGTAGCAATAGTGTAGAAGCTTCATCTGCTGAGGAATTCTCAAAACTAAAGGATACTTGTTTATTTTACAGATAATATAGTTGCTCTTGAACTTATTAAGCAAACACTGTTTCCGGTAAAGACATGCCAAAGTTGGAGTCTTAATGCAAACCTTCCATGGTCATTGATCTTTATCCACAAGACAAATATCTATGCTTACTAATACGGTTTTCCGTAGCTTGTATCAAACCACAAAAACATCTCTTAGAAACCTAACATAATTTAATGTGCCCTAATTTTCCCAGCAATTGCCCAGATGGCTTAGTTTAGCAGGACGTAGTTACTGAGCTTTCATGGTTGTGGTTCTTGTTCAACATCTTGGAATGGGATCCTCAACTGTGAACTAGAATTAGGAACTTGTTGAGTTAGAGGTAGCATGGGGTGTTGGTCTATTAAGTTAATTCAGGGGAAAAAACGAATGACAAATTAGGCATCCAAGGCCTTTTGCCTATCTGCGGGACAGTCAGCAGTTACGGGACAGTATACATGGATGTTTGCCACTGGTGTCCTAGGGTGTTATTTACCACTCAAGTCAATTATTCAGATTTAGCAAAAAAAATTGTTCATTAAGTTACAAATAATAAATATTTAATCAGCAAACACAAAACAGGCAGAAAACGACAGACACTCTTAAATATAGAGGTAAAATGGTGGACAAGAACACTTTTTATATCACAAACCACTAAGATCCATGCTCCTGCATTGGCCTGGATTGGCCTCCCTACCCGTCAGGTGTCCTGAACAATGAATCTGATGCAGCCCTGAACAGAAGTGGGCATGCAGACAGAAGGAGACTACTATGAAGCGGGTGCCCTTGGGTCACTCAAAGACCTCATGGATAACAATGGCTACCACCAGGACAGTTTCCGTGATGCAACACTCTTATTAACAGCCTATACTTTGGGTCCACAGGGTTGAACCCAGGTACATTATCTGAACCCCAGGAGGTCGCGCTGTGCATACACACTAGTCACCGTTAAAAAATTTTTTTTTTATTTAAATATATATATATATATATATATATATATATATATATATATATATATATATATATATATATATATATATATATATATATATATATATATATATATATAACCTACTGGCGATAGCCAGTAGGTATATATAGTTAGGATTGTTTTCCATAGGGAAATTGCAACATTCTATTGAGAATAACTTTGGCGCCGGTTGAGGAATCTTCCTGAAATTTTCCTTAACTTTGCCTCGCGGCGCTCCGCTCCTTCCCTGAAAGTTTGGGGGAGATTCGTCAAGCGGGGGCCGAGATAAAAGGGGGGTCCCAAAACGTGTTTTCCCCCATGTTAATTTCCATAGGGCGGTTGGACTCACTTTTAGCCCGAACGGCTGAATGGTTTTCCACCAAACTTGGCAAAATTGTAGGGACTGGTAGCCCGATGTGCCTTTGCTATGTCTCAAGATATGTGCTCCAGTGGTTTTTACGAAAATTAACTTTGAAAAAATATATATTGGGCTACATATATGTTAGAGCCCAAATGTAGCCCAAAGATGGCCACCAGAGACAAAAAAAACAAATGTAGCCCAAATATCAGCCAGATGTAGCCCAACTATAGCCCAATGACAGAATGTCCCAGAGTGTTCTAAAGAACAACTAGAGCGCTAACAGTCTTACTTATGACAAAAGTATGGCACACCTGAAGTCATCTTGATTGGAATAAAGTGTTAACACTTAAAACATTTAATTTGCAAAGGAACAAAATGAGGGGGTTCATTTTGCCATAGAAATTATGATTAGTGCAGAAGAAAGAAAAATTAGGGCACATTTTGAGTGACTTCTCAAATCCTCTTATATTTCATTAAAAAAATTCTGATATGCAGTCTCCCAAGATGGCCACCAGAGACAAAAGAGCCCAAATGTAGCCCAAATATCAGCCAGATGTAGCCCAACTATAGCCCAATGACAGAATGTCCCAGAGTGTTCTAAAGAACAACTAGAACGCTAACAGTCTTACTTATGACAAAAGTATGGCACACCTGAAGTCATCTTGATTGGAATAAAGTGGTAACACTCAATACATTTAATTTGAAAAGGAACAAAATGAGGGGTTTCATTTTGCCATAGAAATTTTATATATATATATATATATATATATATATATTCACTGAAAAAACCATAGGTTACACACCAATTATAGTTAGGAATTAGCATTTAAAAAACCTTTGAAATTCACTGAAAAAACCATAGGTTTCACACCAGTTATAGTTAGCTGGAAATTTTACCTGCATACAACCATTGAAATTCCCACCTTATAGTTAGTTGGATTCACTATAACTTGCACGTCGGCAATGCACTGCTGATGACGTCACATATTACATCACTCATGCATATATTTAAATATTTAAACATTACTCGCTAATATATGTATTCACTAAGATACACTTAATAAGCCAGTTAACCAATCAATTTTGTTTTTAAAAACACTGAAAAAACCATAGGTTTCAGGCCTTATATAGTTAGGAATTACCATTTAAAAAACCTTTGAAATTCACTGAAAAAACCATAGGTTTCAGGCCTTATATAGTTAGGAATTAGCATTTAAAAAACCTTTGAAATTCACTGAAAAAACCATAGGTTTCAGGCCTTATATAGTTAGGAATCAGCATTTAAAAAACCTTTGAAATTCACTGAAAAAAACATAGGTTTCAGGCCTTATATAGTTAGGAATTATCATTTAAAAAAACCTTTGAAATTCACTGAAAAAACCATAGGTTTCAGGAGTTATATAGTTAGGAATTCGTTTTTAAAAAAACCTTTGAAATTCACTCAAAAAACTATAAGTTTTAGTGGTGTTATAGTTAGCTGGACATTTTACTCATACAAAACCAATGAAATTGCTCCTATATAGTTAGTTGTACTAACTATATTTCGCGCACCCGCAATCCACCGCTGATGATGTCACATATTAGATCATTCATGACATGGTCAGTGACATCGCTGTTTTGCTGCCCTGGACTGCTGATGGGCAGTCTTTTGCTTTTCGAGGGAAACAAAGTGTCTACATTGTAAATAAACCAAATATACATAGCTTCATGTTGTTAAATAACTAAAAAAAACTAAGATATCTGTGTTCGTTGTAGGAAAAATGGGCACATAAAATGCCGCAAAATTGCCGATAAATTTCCATATTTGGGCCGCTAAATTTCCATTTTTGTGCTGCTAAATTTGCTAATCCATGCCGCTATATCCTGGGGATCTGCCTAGTGGTACAGCGAGTGTCCTCTAGATGACATGTCAGCAGGTTAAACCGAAGACCAAGAAAAGAGTATTTAACGCAATAAAAGTCAACTAGTGGGCATCCCAAAAGGCAAAGAGTCAAGACTCTAATCTGCACTCCCAAGGTTACATCGCACTGCCTGATGCAAGACAATGGATGGCTAACATAAAATAGGTTGAACTTTACATATGAAATACCCTGGGTATGAAAACCCTTATATTGAGAAATTCAAGATAAAACACGTGTCAGACTAGCTGAATAAAATTCTACAAAGCAATGGTTGTCTCACTTTTGAGGGCACAGAGGGAGCTATTTTTCAGATCGTTAATGCATTTTCTAGACCATATCTACAAACAATATACTCTATTTAGAGCATGTGATGGTTGAAATATTTTCAGGTATATCATTTGTAACCACATTAGCATCTTGCAAAGAGGTATTGCTCCCTTATATTATCAAGGTAGTCTGCCAGCTATTTACCTACGTTTTGCCTGTTGTGTTCATTCCAGAAGCGATAAAAATACAACTTGCACTATGTTTTTGGAACATTCAGCCAATTTGAATTTCAAGGTTTGTGTCAGCCATAGTTCTTTAACAGGAATGAAGAAAATTTTAAAATCCTAGTCACGTTTGTGGCAGTAAAGATGTACACAGCCCAGGCTACCATCTGTTTTTTCTGCATTATATCATAGTTATTCCTCTGTCCAGTCAGATTAGTAATATTCAGTGCTTAATTTGAACCGGCGGTTGCCAGTGCTCGGCACTGGCACTTAATTGTCAACACCAGCACTTATGACAGTCTGCCACTTGGTGGCGCGGTTTATCTAATTTAGAGATGAGCATATCAACAGTTGTTTATTAATTCAATAAACATTAAAACAGACTAATACCTGCGACCCAAGCCATTCTTATAATTTGGGGGACCTGGAATTGTCACACCTGTAGCAGTCTTTAGGTCTCACATGCAAAGTGCATTCTGGCTGAAAAGTCGGGGTTAGCTGGAGGTCATATGGCATGGGACTACCAGGAAGCTATGTCAACCACATTCGACAGACCCGCCACCTACCCTCTTTTGCCCTCCCCCCATCGCAAAGTTTATCTGTAATTATTTAGTTATTAGCAGATTTGTTCAGCACAGACCAAGACCATGCACTTTTACATAAGTAAAAATTAAAAGAAACGCTTGGTAACGTTGATACTGCAAAATAGGGCAAACAACTATATGGCATTGTATCACAGTCATAGTTGCAGCGATACGTCCTCTGGTGGCCCCGCCTCAGAGTGGCACGGTTCGCATTTATAACCCCCTGTCGCAATGACTTAGTCAATATACTCATACAAATTAGAAATTCAGTTGACTATAACCCATACACAGTATAATGTGGAATGCTGTGCAGGAAGTGTTTCCTAGTAACAATAAGAGGAGTTCAGGAACACACAGGCACTCTGAACCTTCTTTCATTAATGAATAACACACACAAGGACATTTTTTGCATGCGCCACCTCGAAATATCTTGGGTGGGCATGGCGGATTCGGTCAAAAAGACTTAGGCAAATTGTTTAATCATGATTTTAATTTTATGGTCAGTTTTTTTTGGCCTATCTCTTTTAGATAATTTATATAAATCCCCCCCCAGAAATTGTAGGAAAAAACGTTTAAGGGGTTTTTTATGCTTTTTTAGCAATGTTTTAAAAGTTGAATTTACTATGTATGTATGCTTTTTAAGATATTTTTTATGTCGAAATAAAGCCTATTTGACTTGACTTGACTTGACTAAGAGAAGGGACATATTTTAAAATGTTTATTTTAAAATCCTAACCTATAGCATACAGTATGTATGCTAACCACACAGAACATAAAGAGTAATGCAGCAAGACACTATGGATAAAACAAGAAAAACCTCTACATTGTTAGTGATTTAATATTGTCCTAACACCCTAGAGTTATTTCTAAGTGTTATGCTAACTGTGTAGCCTAAGCCATAACTAAAAAGCCTGGCCGTGCATTTTAGAGACGGTTTGCACAGCACACCTGGGTTTTCGTTCTGAAGCAGCAAATATTGCAGCTTGTGCAAGGCTGGAACATAAACAGCAACATGGTGAAGGCAACTTCTGACCACTGTCGCCTATAACAAAGATGATGCTGCTAAATGGCGAACCTTCTCTACGTCAATAGCCCGGGTGCGAAATCCTTCTCGAAAATATAGTCAGACACCTGGGTTTTTTAGGATCCAATTTTCGATCCCGTCTTATGTTTTGAAAAGAATAATGGAACTAGCAGATACTAAACTAGCATTAAAGAAAAAACAATCATGGCAACAAATATCGCAGCTCGATTATCATATTGATAACGCAGGCGCATACGTTTCTACGCATGTTAAAAACTTCACAATTTCTATGAAAGATATACAAATGTCTGAAGAAGACCAGGAAAGCACAACAAGCATGTCTGCTGTTTTGAAAAGAGTTATATGAGGAAGTCGTCCGGCCTAGACCAATGACCACCCCCCGCCCTTGCTACCGGTAGCCTAACCTTCTACCATCACCCTCTCTTATCCTTTAATGAAGCCCATCACTTACCCCTTAACCTGACAATTCAATCCCATAGCTGGCAGCTAGACCATGTCATGAAGGGGACCTTCAGCTAATCAAGGTTTTAGACCAAACCGAGCTACACAAGCTGTATCTTGTAGGTCATGCTTATGAGAACAGTGAAGAACGCTGCAGACTGGAAAAAACTGAAAGACCCTGGGGCCTGCAGACAAGATATGCAACTCAGGTCCACCTCTCTAACAACCCGCCTGACCCCCTCCCACCCCCACAAGTCCCTCCCATGATAAAGGCCTTCGTCTAATCCAGCTGCACTGCCGAGAGATCGATGGAGAAAAGTGTCCTTGGGCTCATGGAGGGCCTAGTAAGCACGCCATTATGTGCCTCAGCACTCTCAACACAACACTCCCCAGCACTTTAAACACAACGCACCACAGCCCCCACAGATACATGATCACCTGTAAAAGCACCCCCGTCAGCCCTGCCAAGTTTCCAACGTCCATGTGTGGTGTGCTGCTCCAGTCCAGGTTTTTCTTTGAATTTTGGGACTTATAAAATAGGACTACAAGTCCATGCATGACAACAGGTTGGATTCAGGCGAGAGACTCCCTATTTCTAAAGCCGAAATGGACCTGTATTTTAGTTGTCGCCCACCCAAATGTGCCTCTGCAACAAAATAAGTGAATGGGGAAAATACCTTCTCCAGATTTTCATTTTAAAACCTCCCACTTGCCAGTTGTAAAATGTTGGCATGTGCACAAGGCTTAAAATTCAAAGAAGAAAACATGGACTAGAGCAGCATATCACACCTGAGAAACTATGCAGCTGAGCTCCTTAAGGGTTGGAGAAAAGGTTAGGGCTGATGAGCGAGTTTGTAGCAACCCCCTCATCGTATGGATCACCATTCCTCCCCTAACTGGGTCTTCATGGATTGGTGAAACGTGGATGTGCCCTATGTGGGGTTGATACTGCATTTTAGATACCCTAGAAATATATGCACCTTCTCCCCAAAATATCTGCACCTACTCTCTGTTCCTACACTCTCACTGTGAAAAGATGGATGGCTGTATTCCAATATTAAACATGGGTTGGCTTGGTTTACTCCTCAAACCCCTCCAATGAGTCACTGCAGGGTCGGCCTTAGGCATGTGCAAGCTGTGCACCTGCACAGGGCCACCAAACCCCAGGGGCCACCACGCCAATATATATCCTTAATATAATAATCCTCTGAGGATGGATACATATTTGAATAGTGGCCCCTGGCGGGGATTTGGCGGCCTCCGGCTCTGTTCCACTTCCAAACACCCTGACCCCCCCCCCTCTTCACTGGCCTCCGCGCTCCGCCCCGCCCGGACCCCCTCTTCCGGGCCCCCTACCTTTGCTCCCTGCCCCTGGTCACTGGGTGCGTTTCCAGCCACGGGGGCCTCACCCCTTCTACTGGAGGGGGATTTTCGCTCTGCAGTTAGGACCGAACTGGCTGTAGCGAGCATCAGGCGTTTCCCCGTCTGACTGGAAGGCTGGGGATCGGTTGTGCAGCAGTGCAGGACGGTTTTGTCACAGGGAGACAGTCTAGCAATGGTGCTGCAATATCGGCCCCCAGTAAGAAAAGCAGCGGTGCTTCACACTTGACCTCTCCCCCCCTCTTCCGCTGGGGGCTGGTCCGACAAAACTTCCAGGACTGCTTTGGGTACCCACTCCGGCCCTGTCTGCCGTCACCTCCCAACAATATTGACTGAGAAAAACATACAAGGAGGAAACTCACTATTATGGTCCACAGTGACAAAATATGAAAATGTGAATTTGAAGGCTGTGTGTACCAAAATGCACTGGGGGGTCAAAATGAAAAAACAATACCTCCGATACTTAATAGATATGCCATGTGAGAATTACTCAACCCTAATTTTTTTTTTTTTTTAATGTACTTGCTGTCCCAGAGCCAGCTGGTGAGCAACACATGCCCACTGGCACTGGATCCAGATTTTAGTACACAGAGCTTGACAATACACCTTATCTAGGTTTATTTCAGCTCCTCCAACACTCGGTAAAGACAGCAAACTCCACTATGTCCGTGATGAACTGACACTGGGAATTTGAATCATACCTGTTCTACAACAACACTATGTGGTCACGTTCAAGACGCATCACTTGTGACACTTTCGAGCAGGGTCCTAAGTTAGTGTGCTACTGAGCGCTTCTGCAAACACCACCACCTTCCAAGAAATACAAACAAGCAGTGGCAAAGCCAGTAGGTCTTGATTTCTTACCTGCTGGCGTTGCCAATGTTTTAAGCAAGGGGGGATTGGGGAGCTGTAGAAGACAATACTTTAACTTGTATGCATCATGATGATGTGTGTACACACACATGTGAAGGGTGCCAGTCTGGATAGGGTCCAAGCCACAATGTCCATACATACCAACATTTTGAAGATGCAAAGAGGGAGATTATGAAAAAGAAAAAAAAGCGGGTGGTTCTTTTTCCCACTCAATGACGTGGAAGCAGAGGCAATTTTAGGTGGGGGCCAGCTGAAACCAGAGCTGTTTTGGGCTTTAAAAATGTTTGGACTCTCCTGTCCGAATCGAGTCGATTGGCATGTATGGATGCCAATTGTGCGTAAGTGCCTGTGGGATCCTCTGCGAGCTTGAGGAGTTTGGGGCGCGCACCCCTCCTCAAAATGTCAGCTTTCTTTGGCCTAGCAGTAGAATGTGGATCCTGGACCTTGTGAAGGTTCTGCAGCTTCTGCTCAAGTGGCCATGCTAGATTGTCCTTCTGCTTCCTTTCTTCTTCACAGGGTACGCTTGTTCAGCAGCAGGCAGTATTGCCACCATTAAAATAATCAATGCCGGATTAAACCATGTGGAGGACCCTTAGGCAGTCGAAATTTCGGGACCACTCTTGCAAATTATCTCCTAATATCCAATGCACCAGATTTCCCCCCCAAATTGATAGCTGCCCAAAGATGAGATTTTAAGAAACAAACGTTTTTGCATCTGATGTCTCTGATTTATGCACTTTAAGTTGTTCATGGGTACATTACATTAATACAGTATTTTCTCTATGAAGTCTTAAATGTAAAGTTTTGGTTTCTTTGAGTTGATTCATTTGTTTCGGTCTTTTGGATATCTTTAAGAAAGCTTGACCAAAACGGAACTTTGCGGACCTGCCAGAGGAGTGTGCTGTCACCGTGTCTGTGCTGCCAGGGACCGGGAACAAAGACCAAGAGACGCCAGAGTTCGGAGCCGAGTCCCCCCCGCCGCCGCTTTCTTACACCAGAGCGGCCGCTGAGCGGGGGGACTTCAACCCCCAAGAGCCTTTGCGGGGGCGCTCACAGTGACGACGGTAAAGGCGCCCGGAGGCGCATAAAACAGCAGCGGCCCCGGAGCGCCGCGGGAGACCAAAACGGAACTTTGCGGACCTGCCAGAGGAGTGTGCTGTCACCGTGTCTGTGCTGCCAGGGACCGGGAACAAAGACCAAGAGACGCCAGAGTTCGGAGCCGAGTCCCCCCCGCCGCCGCTTTCTTACACCAGAGCGGCCGCTGAGCGGGGGGACTTCAACCCCCAAGAGCCTTTGCGGGGGCGCTCACAGTGACGACGGTAAAGGCGCCCGGAGGCGCATAAAACAGCAGCGGCCCCGGAGCGCCGCGGGAGACCAAAACGGAACTTTGCGGACCTGCCAGAGGAGTGTGCTGTCACCGTGTCTGTGCTGCCAGGGACCGGGAACAAAGACCAAGAGACGCCAGAGTTCGGAGCCGAGTCCCCCCCGCCGCCGCTTTCTTACACCAGAGCGGCCGCTGAGCGGGGGGACTTCAACCCCCAAGAGCCTTTGCGGGGGCGCTCACAGTGACGACGGTAAAGGCGCCCGGAGGCGCATAAAACAGCAGCGGCCCCGGAGCGCCGCGGGAGACCAAAACGGAACTTTGCGGACCTGCCAGAGGAGTGTGCTGTCACCGTGTCTGTGCTGCCAGGGACCGGGAACAAAGACCAAGAGACGCCAGAGTTCGGAGCCGAGTCCCCCCCGCCGCCGCTTTCTTACACCAGAGCGGCCGCTGAGCGGGGGGACTTCAACCCCCAAGAGCCTTTGCGGGGGCGCTCACAGTGACGACGGTAAAGGCGCCCGGAGGCGCATAAAAACACCATCAACCCCATCGCGTAGCGGGACGCGAGCGGGACACAGCGCGGGGCTAAGCCCGGGCAAAGGGCGGGCCCTCTTAGGCCCTCAGAGGCCTGAGGAGCCTGGCCTGGGCTAGATACCCTGCCCGTTTGTTATTAGCCAAAGGACATCGAGACTGTAAAAGCGTAAGTTGGCTAAATTTGTTATTGCATACCCCTGTGAGTCCTTGAGTCCCTCCTTGCACCGCGATTAGTACTGGGTATTGGGCGCAAATATTATCTCTTGTATAGTGGTTTATTTAGCGGTCTTGTCATGAACCATCCAGAGACCAGAAGCATGGCAGCCGCGGGGGCAAAGAAACTAACTGGTACCTTGGACGATTTTATAGTACGCACAAATGCGCTCATTGATGAAGGGATCGTACTGATGGACAGAAGGGTGTCCCAAGATTTAGCCAGGGCAAAGCGTTCTTCTCTGGGCCACATTGCACATGCTCGTACACCTAACAGCGCATCCGATCCAAAAACAATTGTAATGGTACATAAGGACCAGGGTTGTGACTTACCAGCATCGCAGGAAGGCTTGGAGGCAACCCCAAATCTTTCCTTGTTGCTGGAAAACGGGCTGACCGTAACAGAGAATGAACATACAGTTAGTACCCTAATTGAAAGGGGGAGGAAGGAGGGGGCTATCCCTAAACAAAAGATTACTAAACAACAGCCCATTAAAATGACTACCCGAAATGGGAAAAAAGCCCAGCCTAGCAAAATTCATGCCCCTATTCAGTTGCCTCCAACTCCTTTGAATGTGAGCACCAATTTAGATGCTCACCCCATTATTAATGACACCGTAGGTGGGCCACGTGTAAGTGTGGGTATAACCCTAAGTCTGCCAGATGAAACCATCTTGGATAGTAGCTTGGAGGAGATCCTGGAACAAAGCGGGGTAGTTGATAATCAAGCTGAAGGGGATGAGGACAGTAGTAGCCTAAGCATGGATAATAATAACATCTATGCTATGCTAAAAACTCTTTTAGAACCTATCGAGGTGAGGCTACGCTGTCTGGAAAGAATTTTGTCTAACATTCATAAAGATATTAGTGCCCCTAGCTTTAATTTGAACAATAAAGTTCCTGAAAAGAAATCAACTACAAATAGACCACCCACAGCCGCTAAAAGCGATGGTAATACCAATCTATCTTTAATAACTACCTCTACTCCACCTCCAAAACTCACTACTAACCCACCTCCAAAAGTTATACCAACACCTAAAAATCTCACCGTAATTGACCAAACAGCGCCACCCACGCAAACTTCTAAGGATAAAGTTAATGAAGAAAAGAGGGAGACACGTAGAAATATACATTTACCACCAGAAGCCTCAACATATGTTGTGGTCCTTACTGGAGTACCCCAACCTGCTGATAAATCATATGAAAATAATGGGGGACTAGTAAATAAAACAATACATTGGTTAAATGATAACTATCCTCTCCCCCCGGCCTTCAAAAGCAATATCCTTATGGTTGAAAGGGCTCCCTGGGTGGGGTACAATAATAATAAAAAAAGGTCACAAGGTGACTGTGTGGTAATAACTTTTGAGAATCCCCGCACCGCAGAATTTATTACATCAAGGCCCCCAAGAAATTACGGTTTGTCAGTTGTGGCCAGGCCATTATCCTATTTTTACCCGGAGGGTGAACAGCCGGATAATAGGTGGAGCTGGACCAGGGAAAATCGACGCCATGGTGGTAATACTGGCCAGTTCCCTGATAACAACTACCACAATACACTGCGGAATGGGAGGCATGATGATGGCTGGAATATTGTGAAACACAAAGGCAGGCCTCCTTATTTTCACCCACAGGGTTATGATCCAAGATGGATAGGCAATGCCCAAATTCCCCCGTTTTTCCCATGTTATAATCGATTTGACTGCTTGGAAGCAGTGGACTGACTCCCCAAGATTAAGGTAGATGATCGGTTACCTATTAATCTCGCAGTCTTGGATTCCACAAGCTGTCTGGGGGATGAGGAATCCACAGAAATACAGGGGGGGAATGAGCTCATACAAGAGAGCCAGGCCAACAGTTTAGGGGATACTGTAGATGCGTCTTCTGTGGATAAAGATTCCTGTACGGTATTATTTTGGAACGTGGCTGGGTTAAAACAAAAGATTACAAATCCAAGCTGGGATGAGGCTATTACCGACGTGGGAATATTAGCCCTTCAAGAAACTTGGGCTACCACGCCGATACACCTTAATGGCTACAAGACATACTTTACCCCTGCGGTGGGCGGAATATACGGAAGACCCAAGGGGGGGTTGATTGTATACATATCTAATCTTTTAGTATATGATAAAATAGTTTTTTCCCCTGGATCCAGCTATTACCAAAAAATTGTGATATACACAAGGAAGGGTCCAAAGATGGTTCTTTTTAATTTCTATAATAACTGTTCAGATAGCATGATTAAGGATGTACTTGACACACTAGCCCTAGAAATGCAAAATGAATTTGACAAGAGTAAGAGGGCGGAAGTTATGTTATTATGGGGGGGGTGATTTTAATTGTACTCTCTGCAAAAAGGGCCAAAAGGGTATTTGTGGTCTAATGCTGGAACAAGACGTCAATTTGACGCATTTTGAACACACCCTACTAGGCGACTTACTGAATGAAATGATTTTTAACTTTAACCTCGGCTTTGTAAATGAATTAGCACACCACACAACGATGTTTGCCCCAACCTTTGTTGGGCGGGGGGCTTCAACCATTATTGATTTTAGCTTATGCACACTTAGCTCTGCAAACAGATTGATTAGAGCAAACATCATGGATTTACCATTGAGTGATCATCTGCCACAGGTATTAAAAATGGAAAATTTATTTACCGTAGCTGACATTAGAGAATGTCAGAACCAAATGGTCCAGGATGTAAGGGTGGGTGCTCAAAATGGTTACAACCTTAAATGGAGCAGACTGGTCCCAGATGATTTTCTGCAAAAAATACTGACTAACTGCATGAGTAGCTTCTCCATCTGTCTAGATGAACATGCAGAGAAATGTGAAATAATAACCCATTTTAGCATTATTTCTAGTAAAATTAAGGAAGCACTGTGGGTTAATAGGAAAAATTCCCTAAAGTCCAATAGGAAATGGTTTGATAGGAAGTGCACTAGAGCCTTAACAAAGCTTAGATATGCAATTCATAATAGACCAAAGGACGTAAACCAAATTAGAATTGCAAGAAAGGACTATAACCTAGCATTAAGGGAGAGGAAGACCTCGATAAAAAGGGAGGCATGGGATAACCTATGCGACGCATCAAAATCGAAGGATCCGGCTGCTTTTTGGAGGGCTATTAACACCCCCCTCCTATATGAACAAAAAGCACGCATGGAAATTGCCATCTCAGAAGATGAGTGGGTGGCCCATTTTTCCTCCCTTTATATGGCTGTGGAACTAACCTCGGAAGTAGGCCAGGAGATGGGGCTGCTAAATCTAGACATGTCTAGAACCCTGACTGTAACCCTTCCTGAAGTTACAGCAAGCTTAAAGGCGACCAAGGGGGGCAAAGCAGCAGGACCAGACGGTATACCAGCTGACCTCTATAAGGCTAACATCGAATTATGGGGGCCACTGTTAGTTCAGCTCTTTAATGCCGTCCTGGCAAACAGCCCAATACCCACCTGGTTTACATCAACAATAGTCCCAATATTCAAGAAAGGGGACAGGCTAAGTTGTACATGCTATAGGCCAATCTCCCTATTGGACTCTTCTATAAAAATTTTGGGAAGAGTGATTTTAGCTAAACTACAAAGCTGGGCCAATGAAACTGGGGTGTTAAGTGACTTTCAATTTGGGTTCCAAAAGGGCCTAGGGACTATAGAGCAAGGCTTGAATCTCTTTACCTTGCAGCAGAAGTATATAAAGGTCAAAAAACAACGTCTATACCTCACATTTGTTGACCTATCATCAGCCTTTGACTGTGTGTCACACATTAAGTTATGGTCAATTATGGCTGACTTGGGAGTAGACAATGCCATTATATGTTTTCTGAGAGAGCTGTATTCTGGGGCCACTGCCAGTGTCAGATTTGGGAAAAATGGTGAGTGCAGTAGACAATTTGGGATCGGTCGGGGTGTGCGCCAAGGGTGCGTCTTAGCCCCCTTCCTATTTCTGCTGTACATAAATGGAATGGAAAAGCATCTCGTGCAGGAGGGCAGGGACATGCCTATGGTGAGAGGTAGGCCTGTCCCTGCACTGATGTACGCCGATGATGCTGTCCTAATGGCGCGCACCCCAATGGCTTTACAAAGTTTGGTTACAGCCTTTAACACCTTTATGCTTGACTTAGATTTGAGAATCAATTGTTCTAAAACTTTATCTATGTACTGCGGGTCCAGAACAAACAAGCATGTGAAGCAAATCTTTGTGAACTCCAATCCCTTAGAAAGGACCCCCACCTTCCCTTATCTAGGGATACTGTTTCATGAAAGCGGCTCATGGACCACAGCAATTCATGCCAGATCTCTGTTATTCTCTAAGACCATTATGGCCCTAAAATGTTTTATGAAAAAATTAGGTAAAAAACCCATAAAAGAGATTTTAACCGTTTATAATGCGACTTGTATATCTGTAGCCATCTACGGGGCAGGATTATGGGGTTATTCAAACATCACCCCAATTCAAATCCTGGAAAATAAGTTTTTATGTCACATATTGTCTGTACCCCAAAGTACTGCAACAATGATATGCCATGTTGAATTGGGAATATCTTATGTCACCGACATTATTAGAATTCAGCCAGTTCTTCTTTGGCATAGGGTCTGGACAAATGAAGAATGTGTTGTTAATCGTGCCATTTTTAAGGACATCATGGTATTGGACAATATCAGGGATTACAAATGGATAGGCTATGTCAGAGACTTTCTTGAAAAAATAAGTTGCCCCCAATACTTTGAGGATCCACAATCAATGGAATGTATATCCAGAAGCGATTTGAAATATTTGTGTATGACCTATCTCAAGGAAAAGAGAAATATAAAGGAGGCAAGAAAAAAGACTGTCTCTGCCCACCAGGATATTATATGTGGAGAGAATTTGCAGCCATATCTTTCACTGTATATGTCTAATCATGAACGGTACCTTTTGACCCGATTTAGATTGAATATAGTTTTTAGGACACTATCATTCCCCGTGATGAATTGTTGGCTGAAGGACTTATGTTTCTGTCCATGCGATGATGTTTCCCAACAATCGGATATACATATTTTATTTTTTTGTAAATTTTATACCTTTCCCCGAAAGAAACTTATCATTCCTATTCTTAAAGATCTAAATGTTTACAGATGCCGCCTAGCGTTTACAGAGTGCCAGAAAATGGATACTGTTTTTATGGTTGCCTCTATTGCAGAATTTTTAAAATTGGCTTTTAAATGTCGTAAATCAATGCAAATGGATTGATCTCTTTTATTGTGTATATGAATTTAATATTGCTGATATGGATTTAATTTTGTTGTTTTTCTTATTTTGTGATTTTAAAGGAAAAATACTTACTCTACCTTTTGTAAATTGCACCTTACATGCTACTTTTATGGTTATTTTCCCTTTTTAACCGAATAAAGTACTTTTGAATCTTGAATCTTGATTGTAATTTTCTTTCAAGATAAAATCAATATTACTTTGATCCATTGCGCGGGCCCCTAAAAGGAGTGGATCCCATAGGCCGGTACCTACCTGGGAACTGAAAATAATAATAATAATAATATTAATAATAAAATAAAACGGTACATGGTCAATGCTTATGTCACCAATTTCCATTCAGGCCCTTTTGGAATTCATTTGACACCATCTCTGCCTGGCACATGTTGCCATATGGATTACCAGGCCTTGTTTTTTGGCATCTGCGCACACAACATCCTGCACCACTATGACTGGGCTGGCGCTTCAGTCCTTATTACAATTATAATTTGCACATCTGTCGCTCATACACCCTCACCCACTAGGCGCAGCGTCCCATAAAGTGATACCCTTCCAACCACAAACCCGACACAACGTAGCTCCCTACCTAAGTGCGGAGGTGCACGAGTGCCCCAAATTGGTGTAGTAAACACTGTACAAATGCTACATTACAATTAAATCTGCTTGTGCGGCTTCATTCGGGAAAGTGAAGTTAGACACCCCATCATCAATGATTGTATGAAAATAAATGCTGATAGGGAACACTCATAAGCCACGATTACGGTAATTGCCATATATGCACTGGCTCCTCTTACCCTACACGGGTAAAGTTAAAAGAACCCCCACTGCCCCCCCACAACCACAGTCCCCAAAGTTCCTGATACATTTTATTAGTTTAACCCTGCCGAAATTTACCAGAAGTAGATTTACCTCGTAAATAATGGGACATGCATTTTTTTGGTGAGGTAAGCACCAAAATTGGCATGTTATAGCCCATTTTGAGGGCATTAATTGTAATCTGGTTCAAATTTACCTCAATTAATACATTTTGATCCAGGCTGAGATGGAATATATATCAGGTGTAATAAATATATTGCACCTTCCAGGCCAAATGTAATCGGGCCATGGGGTAGTATTTTTATGCCACGCACCTGTATTCGGCTTCAGAATCGACCAGTTGTGGTGCATATCATTGGGAGCCAGTGACTGGCCAGAGTACCCCCCAGTATTTTGGTAACGCCAATTCACAGCATAATAGTGGTCGACTATGCTCATCTTTGCGGGGCTTGCAATAAACCTCCTTGCGGAAGGCTTATGTAGCCACCTCACTCAGTAGTGACAGTAGGTTGTCCTAAAAACAGGGTGCCAAACTTCATAACATAGCGTGTATTTATAAAGCGCACTTTCACCCAAGGATATCTTGGCGCTGAATAACAGATGTTCATTGTTACATAACTCGATGGTACTCATTTTATCGACCTCAGAAGGATGAAAGGCTGAGAGGAGCTGCCGGGATTTGAACCTGTGACCATGAGGTCGAACACTGGCCCCTACAGTGGATGTATTAGTTTACTAAGCCACTATCACGGGGACAGTACCACACCTGCACGGATACAGTCCAGAAACACACTGATTTCAGACAATGCACCTGTACAGTATCAGTGCTTGAAACGGAAATACAGAAGTGCAGACACTCAATAATCCCAGAGAACCTGTTTGGTACTAAGAAGTGCTGGTAGCCTCCCATTAAAAGAATTGCTGCTGAGAAGTGCTGATACTCTCCCTTTGAAGGTTAAGAAGTGCAGGTACTCTGTCCCTGTCAGTACCGGCCCATTTAAACCTGCATCCAATTTCTGAAGAAAAGATGCACCAGCTTCCTGGTCCACAGCCAGCTACACGGAGTGGGAGTCGATATTTCAGAGTAACAAGCTCGTGACTGCTTCACGCCAACTCCAGGGATTTCGTAACGACTCGCTTGGCAAAAGTGCAGGGATGCGTTGCGTATATGTTAGTGTGCGCATGCGAACACACACATAAGCGAGTTATGAATAGACACATTTCCTTCAACACACCCCCTCCTCAGAATCAGAACTAAAAACAGGAAATGGAAGAGGGTGCGGTAGCATGCTCTATAGTTCTTCTTTTCTAGAAGTCAGAACTGCTGGGGAAAATGTAGGGTGAGAGAGATACAAACAACCCCATATAAAGAATACTCTGGGTGGTGGTCGAGCTTGGTCTTATGTTAACTACAGGGAATGAATGAATGAATGAATAAATGTATTTGTGGTTACTCAAAACCATAAAAATAGAGCAATTAAATAATTAAAAACATTTGCATTGTAAAAATCTAAAGTGCATTAACTACAGGGGCGTAGCTTCCATTGGTGCAGCCGGTGCATTGGAACCGAGGCCCAGAGGCACGAGAAGCTCACTGAACGATGATTGCTCTGGGTGGCCGCTGTGTTTTTCACATAATTATGGATTTGCCGTATTATACATCATCTGCCACATAATCTGCACATTTTAACAAAAAAAATTGGTTCCAGCTAAAACGGTTAAAAAACGCCTACAAACGCAGGGACACATATTGCTGTGCAGTGGGAGGCCCTTTGCTAAGGTTGACTGGTCACCTTGGTGTTGCTTTTTGCTACGGTTGGGTGTCTAACTGGTACCAACGAGGTTTAACCAATGCCCAGGCAGTGTTAAATGTAAAAATGACAAAATAATGAACATCAGAAAACGTGTTGTGCCATGTTGCATAATTTGCCTTTCACTCCTGCATAATTTAGTCAACCCTGCCACATAATTTGGCCCTGCCCCGTCGCATAATTTTAGTGACTCTGCCCATGACACCGGCCCTGCTTCTGGTTGACTACGAGTATCTAGTACGCGGCCTGTTCTCAGAGTCCCATGCCCAGATGTGGGCCCTGTGCTCTCCGTTCCGGAGTCAAGCTAGCTTGGCTGATGAGAGAGTGATACCCCAAAACCGGTCCCATAATGCTTATTTCCGGTCCAGGGAGGACATAACCTGGGAGTTCGGGCTGGACTGTTCCCATGAGGCACAGGGTCAAGACTGATTTGCATATGGCTGGGTTTAAACTGGAAAGGCATGGTGAGCAAAAAAACGTTGGATTTAGGACCAGATCTCTGTACTGGGGTGAATGTTGTTCAGCATTCTGTCCATCAACTGTTCTTTTTGCAACTGTTCTGCGAGTGCAGGAGCACCCACAGCTGCCCTTTTCTCCAAGGAGTGTAAGACATATATTATGTTTTAGTGAAGGAAAACTCCTTCTAGTTGATAGATGAGTGGCCCCATTAAAGTGACTTCTAACAGACTCAGCAGCTCACTGAGCTACCTTACTTGAGTTGCGTTACATTGTGTTTGCGGTGATCCCTCGAACTGAAGCGAGCACACATTGCACATGAGAAACAGGTGCATCCGGGCAAACTCCCTGGTATCTGAGCCTGTGATGCGCAAGACACAAAGTGGGCACAGCAACCCACAGTGCTGTCGTATTTGGATCCTACCTGTGGCCCACGGATTACACATACATCTGTGTAATACGTTTAATAACCCCTGAACCCTTTTTGTTTTTTTAACTGGGGTTTGAGTGTTATTTTACTTGTACACAAAATTCACTGCAAAAGGCGCATGAACTCTTTGCGACATATCATTTGAGATTGCAACCTTTCACCAGCCATACACACAAACCACTGCAGCTGCCATACATACAAACCACTGCAGCTGGTACATCAGTACACTGGGCCACTTTACAAGGACAGGGACTGTGCCCCAAACAGCTCTGCAGCAGGCAGGGGCAGGTATACCAACCAATCTCCAATATACAATATATAGCCCGTAGACTAGTTATGAAGAGCAAAAATTGCAAAAAACAAACCAAGACTTCTCAAAAAAATACAACAAATTTGTATGGATTCCCATCGCTCACCTAGCCAGGTGACATGCTTCATCATCTGGGTCTCCTTTAACAGGGCTAGCACTCCACCCTAATGATGGAGGAGCCCAAGGATGTTTTCAAAAGTTTGTAAAAACAGATGTGAGCAGATGTTAATTGTGGAGTGTATGGGAAAATAGTACAGTGCAAAAGTTTAAAGTGAATACTAAAATTGAAGCGTAATCAGACTCCTATTTTATTCTTGTCTGATTCGTACAATGATTAAAAACAGTGCAGGAGGACAGTTTTAATAAATAGCCATCCATAAGTATATATTGGTCAACATGTTTCAGCACTAAACGGTGAGAAGGATACCACGTGCTTTCATCAGGACATTGAAGATATTAACTGCTACTGCAAACAGTGAAAAAATGATAAAATAAAGGATACACTGTGACACAAACTTATCACAGTCAGGATTCACTCAACCTCTTGGAGAATCTACAAAAGAGACAAGAGGTTTGTACATAAAAAGTCTTGGAAAGAAAAAAGCAATTATGCCTTCAGAAAACTATGTGGCTTCAACTAGCCATCCAATATGCCCTCACTGTGGGTTTAAACAAGTCATCCCCCTTACCTCAAGAGTATGGAGGAGAGGCCTCACCCCACCTGGCAACAAGCTCAGGGCAAAGGAGGCACCGCTCTAGGGAGAAAACACATAACACCAAACATGACTTTAGTTGGTGAGTTATTCTTCCTACACATTAAAAACACAAAGCTAGTTGCCCACGAAACCAGAAAGCCCGTGGGGACACCACTATGTTTTGAGTGTCCTTGCTTAAGCGCATCGCTATGACTGTTTTTTAAGATGCCTTAGTTATGCCAGGAATGTGGACAAAGGTTCATTCCACTTCAGGTTTGGCGCATATACAGAGCTAGGCTGTTAGCTTTCACAATGAGTAGGTGTGCTGCCGTAACTAGATGTTTAAGATGCCCCTGTCACGTTAAGAAGTGCGGGGAATTTGTTGTTCCATGTAAACACTGAGAACATCAGGGTTGAGATTGAAGGTCTGTTTTCTGAGTACAGAAAAGATAAGAAAACCAATACCTAGACCTAGATCTGAATACCGAGAACATCAGGATTGAATGCCTGGATTTGAGAACAGAAAAGATAAGAAAATGAATACCTTGACCTTGTATATAGCACTATACACACTTGGTGTGCTTATACTATTTAAGGTGTTATACCCCGTTATCCATATGAGGGTTTTTTAAATAAGCTATGAGTGAGTTGGTTCGAGCGATGAGGGCTCTTACAGGTTTCGTGGGCAGCTAGCTTTGTGTTTTTAATGTGTAGGAAGAATAACTCACCAACTAAAGTCATGTTTGGTGTTATGTGTTTTCTCCCTAGAGCGGTGCCTCCTTTGCCCTGAGCTTGTTGCCAGGTGGGGTGAGGCCTCTCCTCCATACTCTTGAGGTAAGGGGGATGACTTGTTTAAACCCACAATGAGGGCATACTGGATGGCTAGTTGAAGCCACATAGTTTTCTGAAGGCATAATTGCTTTTTTCTTTCCAAGACTTTTTATGTTCAAACCTCTTGTCTCTTTTATAGATTCTCCAAGAGGTTGAGTGAATCCTGACTGTGATAAGTTTGTGTCACAGTGTATCCTTTATTTTATCATTTTTTCACTGTTTGCAGTAGCAGTTAATATCTTCAATGTCCTGATGAAAGCACGTGGTATCCTTCTCACCGTTTAGTGCTGAAACATGTTGACCAATATATACTTATGGATGGCTATTTATTAAAACTGTCCTCCTGCACTGTTTTTAATCATTGTACGTATCAGACAAGAATAAAATAGGAGTCGGATTACGCTTCAATTTTAGTATTCACTTTACACTTTTGCACTGCACTATTTTCCCATACACTCCACAATTAACATCTGCTCACATCTGTTTTTACAAACTTTTGAAAACATCCTTGGGCTCCTCCATCATTAGGGTGGAGTGCTAGCCCTGTTAAAGGAGACCCAGATGATGAAGCATGTCACCTGGCTAGGTGAGCGATGGGAATCCATACAAATTTGTTGTATTTTTTTGAGAAGTCTTGGTTTGTTTTTTGCAATTTTTGCTCTCCATAACTAGACTACGGGCTATATGTTGTATATTGGCTATTGTTTTGAGGGGCTTGATATCCCGTTTAGTCTTTAAACCTTGGCCTCTGACCCTAATCAAAATGTATTGTGTTCCATACCAACCAATCCCGCCATTTTTCCAGGATTGAAACGTGTGACCTGTAGATGTCTCAGCAATACCCCCCACACACACGCCCACGTGCACATTTCAATCTAGCCGGTGCATTCATTCACTAAGCCAACTGTTTTTAGCCCCCACTAAGGGGGCTTCAAATTTCGCTCTTCCCCTGCCAGCCCAGGCAGAGTTCCTAGTCGCCCTTCCAAGAAATGCACCCACCCCTCTGCCATACACACCTACTAACACAAGTGCTGTGTCATGCAGGCCTGCTGGGTAGGGTGGGCAGTCCCATCTCCTCCCGTCCGCTCCACACGAATATGGGGGGTGGGGTCGTTTTAGCGGCCCCTAAAGCCCATCTATACTCCTGCCCGCACTACGAATGTACAGCCTCGTAGGCACCAGGCTTCTCGTCACCATAGTGACGCCAGCATCCGGCCCTTTACATAGCACCTTGTGGGAACTGAAAGGCCTCTCGGAGCATAAAGGACAAAAATAAATGAAAAATGTGAATCCTAGGATGAAAATCCCTCTGAAAAAACGGTGTGCGTTAATATGATGATTTAAATAGAACTTGCTGACACATTGAGAGAGGAAACATGTAAACTACAGTTAACCTATTAGGCGCTATGGAAAAAATAACCAAAAGAAAACTGCTTTCCGTTTCCAGTAGGGACGGTTGTGGTTACGGTTTGTGAAAAGTGCGAAGAATGCGACCCGCCTGACAGCCGTCGCCAGAACCATTTGACCTAGTGGTAGGTAGCCCCGAGGGCAACTACAACAGACCTGTTTTAGAGCAAGCAAAAACGCCGCTTCTCGAGCCTGCAAAGATATGGTGCTCGTATTGGCTAAAGCAGGTGGGAGAATGACGTCATGTTATAAACGTGACTATAGTGGCGAAAGAAGCCCATTTCTGCAAGTCCCGCTAAAATACACCGCGAAAATCATACTCTTTTAGTAAGATATGTTGGGCTTGCGGTTGGGGCGAGGCAACGTAAACAGTTTACATTAATTGCTATACAAAGATGTATGGGAACGTGTGTTGTTGCGATGCAGTAAAAAACAAACAGACGCGGTGTCTAGGGCCCGGGCAGCTGTGGCGACCCGCGGCCCCGTTCACGGACAACCCTCTCGGTGTGTGCTGAAACCCCTCCATGCAGGGCCTGGTACAGCGCGGGCTACAAGACCAGCACTTACACCGCGTCAGCGTCCAATTCACGCAGATGCGTTGTAGTAAGGACGTCAGACATAAAGATCATTTTCGACCCAGTATTGGTTCGGGCTTCGTAGGGGGGCGAGCACGGCGGCGTGGAGAGGGTCCCTGTCTCCACAAACCCCGGGGCAGCTACAAGCATCCCCTGTGAGGCTTTTTAAGACTCAGCAAAATTAAAGGTCATTTTGGAAAAGAGGGATGCGGGTGGGGTGCGCGCTGGGCAGTGTTGGCACTCTGTATCAGTGTGATGCGGGCTCAGATGCTGATGCCCTCCCCAGCGGTGCAAGAAGCAGACGCCCGGAGGTCATCGTGCCCCGCACCCCCCCCCCCCCCCGCCGCATTGCTCCGGGGGGCGATGGCCCAGGCGCGCTTCTAGCCGCGGTACTCACCCATCGCTCGCTCACAGCCGGGGCGTCACGGCGGCAAAGAGAGGGGGTGGGAGTCCCGGGGCCCTGCCAGGCTGCGGCGTCCACCCCGGCGCCATCCTCGCCAGCTCGGGGGGTCCGGAAGTGCTCCCGGGTACGCAGGCGCGGAGACCTCCCGATGGATGCAGAGGTCGATGGCAGCAGCGCCCCCGGGGGCTCCGAGCGCTCTCTTCCCCTCGATGCCTCTTAATTGAGCGGTCTCTTGTGGCGCTCGCCGGTGGCCCTCTCTTCCTCGCTCTCTCATGGATGGCTCTTATCTCATCCGCTCTCTGATTCTGCTGCCGGATTCCTCGTTCGAGGATATTGACTCTTCTTCTTCTCCGCTCTCTCGACACGCTCTCCCTCACTCGTTCCTGTATCTTATTATAACCCTCATGTTCGTGTCCCTCTGCTGTGTTTATCCGGGGTGTATATTTGGACCGTGTCTCCTCTGCAGCGCCGTGATCTCTCCGGGCTGTACCTCTCTCCCGTGGTGGAAATCTCGCTCCTCGCTCTCTTCCCTCCAGCGCTTGTCTCTTGAAGCAGTCCCTTCCCCGCGGTGCTTATCGGTTCCCCCGGTGCTCTTGACACCTCCTCTTGCAGCACTCGCTCTCCTCTGTCCAGTGCTTCCGCCTCCCCATTCAGAATCCCTCTCGCCGGCAGTCTCTTCCCTGCAGTGTTTCTGTCTCCCCTCGGATCTCCTTTCTGCAGCGTCGTCTCTTTCCGTTCCCGGAGTCCCCCCCGGGCACCCAGCGGCGCTCGTATCTCCGAGGTCTGGCTCTCCCTCCAGCCGTCTCTTCTCTGCCGTGAAGCCGACTTCTCTCTCTCCAGCCCTTCTGCGTGCCAGTCTCTTCCTCCAGCGGTCTCTTACTTTGCCCCTCCGCCTGCGTTTTTCTCTGCAGTGGTCTCTCCCTCCCCTCCGAGCACACCATTATGCTGCTGGGCCGGCAGGCCCCGCCCCCGAGCCCCCCTTCCTCCCCCATCTCCTATCAAGTAGGCTGCAAAAATATCCCGGTGCAATGTGACTCCTGCCTTCGCAGAGGAGACGAGAGAAGCCGGGCTGTTGGGGGGCACAGGCTCCGTGAGGGGGTCCCCTGCGCCCACCATGGCCCATCTCCGCCCCCCACACGAGAAGAACGGATTTAATAAAAGCAGTAACCCCTCGACCACCACCAATAGACAGTTAGAGGCGCTGTGTCTCACCTCTTCGGATTGAAAAGGTGGGTGGGGGGTGTCTCTGTTCCACGGGGTATCCAGTTCTACTTAGGCTCCCCCAGCGCCATCCCCTGCCAGGACAATCGAGGGAAGCCACACAAAGCTGGCGAGAGGGCAGGGTTGGAGACCGGAGACGGACAGTGCAGAGGCTTCTGAGTTGTCCCTGTCAGGTGCCGTCTGTCTGCCGGGCCTGCTCCGTTTCTTGCCTTCTGGCGCTTGTAGTCCTGTTTTCATGGTGACGGGTCCTCTGGGCGGTGTGAGGAGCAGAGGAAGCGCTAGGGGTCATTGTGAGGGGGGTAGGTGAGACTGTGAGCACAGGCTGGCTCCTGCAAACATGCGCTATACATGTGTCTTTATCCGACGCTAGACAAGCATTGCGAAGGGAAATACACTGGGACGAGAGCTAGAGTTCTTGCTGCCTCCCTGGGATGGTGCAGAGCTCTCAAGTTTCCCAAATTCACGAGGGAGCAGCTCCTTCAGTCCAGGTGTTTTCTTTGAATGCTGGGACTTGTAGTCCCAATTTGGGATCAAGTAAACTACTGTCAGCTCGCTTCTCCCTCTCCCATTTGCTACAGCTTACCCCATGCAGTCACCTGTCTGGACTGGGACCAGTGTACCCCCCCCCCCCCTAGAGCTTTGGTGCATCCCTAGTGGACCCATCTCTAGTTTAAGTTTTAAACGTTAGAGTAAAGAATGCGTGACGGACACGAGCTAAAGTTTAAAAGTTAAATAAGATATAGCAGAAATACCTAACCTAGACCACCAAAGAAGTTAGAAAATAAATCATAAGTACAAAGAACTCCGTTAAGTTCAATGAAAATCCAACAATGATTCGCCTTCTAAAGGGGAGAAAATTAACTCCTCACAGCAGGGATTTTTTTAAATCGGGCTTTAGACAAAGGATTTAATACATTCACTATGCAAGAACATGGTTCCCAGGATATGCACCAACGGGGAACAAGCAAGAAACATTTTACTACAGAATACATTCATAAAGAGTCTCTCATAATACTAAAAGATTACATTCAGAGGTTCCCAGAGTCTATTCAGGTTATCATGAGTTGATGTCATCAAGTTGGCCTTGATTAGGTACTTCGCGTTCAATGTGGTTGGGAAAGTTGCAGTCTTTCAGTGCAAAGCTCAATTCTTTATTACTGCAAGGAAGACAGCCGCAGCAGTGATCATATGGTGTATCAGGGCGTCACTTCAAGATGGAAGACAGCATGAAACTGGCTTATGTTAGCATAGGCTTTATTTCTAATACATTACACACTACAATCCTAAGAAAAAGCTTTCACACTACAGAGACCAGAAAGTAAAGTAAGAAACAACTTGACTGACAGCTGCTCTCACACTAAACTCGGATATATTGAGACATGTGTTTGCCTTTTTAATGACAAAATACTTTGGTTCTGCTTGTAAAGCTACCTCCTTGTGCAAGAGTGAGGCACTCATGTTCTGTATGAAGACAAGTCGCTGTGAATTCATGTACAGACAGGGCACAGGTAAACAAAAAAAAAGTGGGTGGACTAATGCCATCATGGTGTGTGACATCACCGGAAGTGGCATTTTATGGCATTAGAACAGGGACCCCCTGAAGTGGCATTCACGGTATCATGACCTCACATGAAGTGACGTAAGATCTTAAGACCGTCATCATATGCTTAGCAGGTCTATCGTGAGTACATTTGAGTGCATTATGAGATTTAACAAATGAAAGCTGATCAATACTTAATGAGCCTGTGACTTCAGTGCCCTGCCTGAAGGAATTAACAGTTCAAATGTGGATGATTGGTTACTACTACAGCAGTGCTTAATTTGAGCAGGTGCTTTCAGGTGCTCAGCACCTGCACTTCTTTCTCAGGGCGGGGGCTACAATTTCTGAACCTGCAGGTGGTGGTCTGAATATTACTTGTTCAAATTCAAAATAAAAAGAATAACATACATTGCATAGTGACTGGCTGGTAAATGTTCATAGGCAGGCCAGCAAATGCCTGTCCAGGCAGGCATGATTGTGTATCACCACGTTACTGATGATGTCATCACGCTGATCACAAATCCAAGAAGTCATCGACAAACTATGGCTTCCATTCTATTCCCCATGTCTGCTGCACCTTGCCACTGCCTGAGCCTACACCTCCCATTGGATAATTGTAGCTGAGGGCTGGCTCATGAGCGCATTTTGAACTTGGGAGTGAGGGTTCTTGAGGAAGAATAAATTAAAGTAAGTAAGGACTTTCCACTTGTTGCGTAGCCAGAGTAGCATGTCCGGCAGCCCTGCTTTGCTGCTATCCTCAATGTGCTCGATGCGGCTGTGGTCCAACACAACTTTAGTGTGCCATGGCGTCACCTGTGGAATCTGTGCACTGCACCCCAGCATGGTAATTGCTGAGCATGAGTGAGTCCAGTAGGCACCAGAGCCATACTTACCAGCGTTACTGCTGGGAACAATGCCTGTGCTGTAGCAGGCAGGGTCACAGCAAGCTGAGCAGTGGATGTCGATGCAGTTGCCATCCCTGGACCTACTAATTACAGGCAGCACTAGCAGTGACATGACCTGCTGTGCTCAAGCAGCTGCCTGTTCCGCAATAAACCCAGTTATACCACACTGATGAATATATGCAAAAAAGCATTTTTATTTGGTGTACATTTTGTTTTTGCACTCGGTGTAGGTAAGAAAGTAAAACGCTTCATCTTCCGCTTCTTTAGGAATTACAACAGCAAAACGCAGAGTTCAAAATAGCTGGGACATGTACAGGCTGACAACAGGGGTCACAGGCAGCAGCAATGTTAGAGATGAGAGACAGCAAGAGTAAAGAGAAGAAATAACGAGAGGAGAGAGATAAAACGGAGCAAAGTAGAAGAAAAGGAGGAGAGTAAATCAGATGCAAAGAGAAAGCAACCATGATGTGAAGAAGAGAGCATTAAGAAGAGAGAAGATAGAATGAAAGCATGTGGAGGACAGGACAGAGGAAAAAAAGCAGGCAAATGATAAAATGGAGTCATAGCTAATCACTGCTAGAGAGTGATAGTAAAGAGCCAAGATCGAGGGGAGAGAGAGCAGAGCATGGATAGAAGTGAAGAGAAAAAAGGGCAGGGCTGAAATGAATAGAGGACAAATCAGAAATACAGGGTGTGACAATGATGATAGAAAACAATTAGAGAGGTGAGAGGATAGACTCTTAGAGCAAAGACTTAGGGGACAGACAACAGATCAAGGTTAGAAGATAGAGACTGAGGCAGTGATGAAAGTGGGGCTCACCGGAGGAAGATGTGAGCGGTGGCCTCCTTGGCAAAAATTTTCAGCACCTGCACGACAAGCCACTAAGTGCTACGGGGCAGAGCTTGCCTGGCTCAAAGATGGCAGCTAGTTACGGAAGCTGCCGCGGCCGTCACCACCACCCAACATAATCCTGGTGCCTTTAACACACAAATCAGATAGTAGATGTACAGGAGGCGAGAAGCAGCGTAGCAATAGATGGAATGGGCGGAAAATTGGGGCGAATCAGTGCCCGCATGAGGCAGGGAACTGCTGCGGCCTATGGACTGCAACAGGTGGGCTGCCTCGGAATAACATGCAAGTGTGGTCTGGGAATTGGACCACAGACGGTGTCCGGGGGCCTCCCAGGAACTCCTGGATGACTCGCAAGCATGGCAAGAACCCACGAGGGGCAGACACAGGGTGAATGGGCGGCCTACAAGATGTAGCAGAACAATGACCAAACGGCGCCCAGGGCCTATCTGCAGAGATGCAAGGACCACCCCGAGCATCCCAGGGGCGCGATCCCAGAATCAGACTCACAGCACCAACAGAGAGTCTGTGGGAACCCACAGAAGGCTAGGCAACGTGGCAGAGACCACTGAGAACCAAACATCAGGTGAGTGGGACATGCTCCAGAATCAGCGGGTGAATGGTCGATACCCCCCGGGGCCCTGCGAACAGAGGGGAATCATGAAACGCACTTTGTAGTGCGAGAAGCCCAGGGCCAGCAGCACATGAAATTTAGGCAACCGGGAGAGGCGGGCTGCTCCAAGACACAGCGAGGGGTCCCCTGGCAGAAACACCTGCAGACTACGTTGCTTTCCAAGCAAGAACAGGCCAGCGTAGTCCAACCCTACAGTGAGTGATCGAAAGTCAAGAGGCCGCAGATGAACTGAGCCACCTGAGCAATACAGTTACATAAGGGGCTCAAGCGGGTCTCAACAGACTGCTCCGAGATGAATCAATCTGCCCAAGCGAGGCAGGCAAGTGAGAAGGTATGTGTATGCTAGTAACCTTAAAAAAGAGGGAGAGTCACCCTTAATCACAAGGGAACAGGGTAAGAAATCAAGAAAAACAAGAGGATTCCCTTGGATGTATTAATTATCCACAACCAGTATAGTACTGGCCTTTATCCACTAAGATCTGTTTTCATGGACTTATAGACCATACAGCACTCACTTCACGCACCCAAGCGTATGTGCATAGACTGTTACTCTCTTAGTTTTTACCAATATAGTAATAAAAGAATGAAAATATTTTTCTCTTTGGTTGCATAATTAATCCTTGTAGATTGTAAGTGCTTTTGTGGTGTCACTTTTAGTAAAAGGGGCTATAGTCCATTGGGTGCGTGAAGTGAGTGTTGTATGGTCTATAAGTCCATGAAAACAGATCTTAGTGGATAAAGGCCAGTACTATACTGGTTGTTGATAATTAATACATCCAAGGGAATCCTCTTGTTTTTCTTGCTCTCTTATGCTAGTATCCTTAACAGCTAGCCATCGATCCGGCACACCTGCTGAAGTATAGATCATCCACCCCAAAATACAGAGAAGATAGTCAGAAATGGGACCCTGGTCTTGTGTCAGCACTAAGAAGCGAACCTATTACACCACGGTAGGACTACAAGATGGGCAAACCAGACAAAACCCAATCAAAGCTGCAATTCGACCTATGCAAGACCTCCAGGTCTCACGAACCGAGTACAGAGGAATCAGAGGTGGCATCAGAAGAATCAGAAACATTGGCAGAAGCTGACCTGAAGCATATACTGTGGCCAATGCAACAGAGCCTAGCGAAAATAGATAGTAAGATTGATGCCCTGACGTTACGAATGGACAGGATGTCAGAACTTCTTGCTAAACATAACAAGAGATTGGACATGATCGAACAGGGGGTCTCAAATGCGGAGGACGCATTGCAGTCAGAAGCAGTGGTGCACAAAACAATGGGCAAACTCCTGAAGTCGCTCCAGTCTAAAACTGAAGATTTAGAAGCCAGATCAAGGCGGAACAATATCCAAATACTGGGCATAGCGGAATCGACAAAAATTAGCTACATGGAGCAATATGTGGAACGAATACTGGCCGAGCTACTGGGCAGACGCACCTTTTCAGAGATATTCGTCGTTGTGCGGGCCCATTACATGCTGGCACCTTGTCCGGTGCTGGGGGCTGCCCGAGGCCAATTATCACCAGTCTGCTGAATTATAGATTCCGAGATGCTGCCTTATGGAAGTCCCGGGAGCTGGGAAAACTGAGACTGGAAGGTTTGGAAATATCTCTATTTCCAGATTTCACACTACAGGTGCAAGAAACATCCCCGCAAAAAAACTGACTGCACAAACTCAACCTGGATTACAACATGCAATATCCTGCTAAACTGAGAATAAAGCTGCAAGGCAAAGTGCACTATTTCACGGATCCTAAGTCAGTAATGCAGTTCATAAAGCAGAAGGAACAAGCTGATAAATGTCAGAGCTCCCCGGGAGGGTCCCGGACCGGAGACTGGGAGGCACAGTACACAGAAGAATAATAAAACAAATAAAGGAAACAGCAAAAATAACTGCGCCAGAGAGGCCACGCCAAGGGAGTTACCGGAATTAAGCAGGGACTTTAGACTCCACACCTTGACACTCATGCAACAATGTGAAGGACACTGGGACACAGCTGCGTCAGGGCAGACAAGGGTCAATAAATGGTAAGACTGTTCTAGTTTTATCTAAGAATCGCAGCATACCGCCAAGGCTGAAGCCCAAAATGATTCTGCGTCTACAATAGGGTGAGCAGAGCAAGGACTGCGGGGGGCAATGGCTCTAAAGTGTGGGAATTGGAATTCTACACCTTTTACAGCTCAAGAAAGCACCAATGCACCATCACAGTCATATGTGATAATGGAGGGTGGGGAAGGCCGGGGAGCGGGAGAGTCTGTAACATCTGCCCCTAAGTGTACCACACCTAAAGTAAGGTTTAGTACAATGTTATTGCAGTTGTGCATAATTAAGGGAGGGGGGATACTGCAGCTATGGAAGTTGGGGTAGCACATACCGTTGGAGGGACTCGAAGTATTAAGTCTGTCACTATATATAATTTGGGTGGGGGGTAATCTGTTTGAATCAACACCAGGCGCTACACAAATGACCCAATTGCAGATGTAGATTCAGGTGCGACGTATGGCACGAAGATCCAGGCCTTGAGGCTATTTACCTGGAATGTCAAGGGCCTCAACAACAACCGTAAGGTTAGGAAATTAGTGCACATCTAAAGAGACACAAAATAGACATTACAGTCCTGAAGGAAATGTACCCCAACCCAGATAACAGTGCATTGATACAGCGAAAGGTGCAGGGTCAGTGTTATGCAGCAGACTACACATCGCATACTAGGGGGATACTCATATGTGCGGGCCGACAGTCCGGGGTAACTCTAACATGGCTCCTCAAAGATCTGAGAGGCAGATATATAGTAGCGAAGTGCAGCAAAGGTGACATGACCTTCTTGATGATAGGTGTGTACAGGCCAAATTACGATGACCCCCACTTCTATCAATCAGAAGATGCAAGACTACAGCAATGGGCAGGGTTGCCACTGATATGGGGAGGAGATTTCAACTACATCTTTAATCCAGACATAGACCTCTCTAAAAGACCAGTTAGGCATGCCACAGCAGCGATGCTAGCCATCCTAAACATGATGCAGAGGGTGGGACTTGTACACATATGGAGGTATAGATCCCCCACCTTAGCAGGATACACGCACTACTCCTCGGCACACGACACGCACACCTGCGTAGTCTTCTGGCTACTCTTGAACAGAATAAAACCTCAGGTTGTGGACAGTAATCACTTCCCCAGAACCTACTCTGACCATTCACCAGTCCAGCCAACATTAGAGCATTGAGCACCCAGAATTCCTGCATTCACCTGGCGGGTCCCACCATACTCCTGATTTGACCGTCTTCAAGGCAGAACTGACATAAGCAATAGAGTAATACTTTGCATGCACCATATAATCGTTCAGTGCATTTGTGAGAGTATGGTAGGTTCTTAAGGCCTATGTCAGGGTAGTAGTCATTTCTACACACACAGGAGTCTTCCATTCCATACGAGGCAGGTTGGAAACCCTAGAGAGAAAAATTGGCACAATAAAGGGTACACTACAAAGAGACGAGGGGCTTCACACTACTAAGGAACTTAAACAGAAGCTAGCAGAGTTCCACGAGACAGCCAATGATGAAATAAAGCACATGGGAAAATATGCAACAGCACACTCCTATGGGGAGCGAGACAGACCCAGTGCAACACTGGCAGGGATACTTAGGCCTCCGAGAAACATAAGCACAATAACGGACATTGTGGATGTCGAAGGGGGGACTTAACGTACCCCAGAAGACATTGTAAGGCACTTTAGTACCTACTACATGACATTATATAGTTTTCTAATCCCAACTAACATCGAAGCATTTACTGAATACCTTACTTACATCAAGATGCCATGGTTGGCTCCGGAGCACAGAGAGCACTTGATGACCCCCTTGTAACTAGTAGAAATCAGAGCTGCTCTATGGAGCAGGCCAGCAGGAAAGGCACCAGGTTCCGAAGGACTGACAGTGACCTTCTATAAGGAATTCCAGGAGCTATTAATACCACATCTCAAAACGCTATATGAGGAAATGGCAGCAGCAGGATTAATGCCCCTCACATTGAGGAAGGCAATGATAGTTACATTGCTAAAGCCAGGCAAACAACTCACCCTCTGCTCCTCATACAGGCCACTACCTTTTCCTAAACGTGGATACAAAAATATATGCGAAAATATTGGCTAATAGGTTGGCGCCCATATTACCAGGAATCATCCGCCCAGGACAGGTAGAGTGTGACCCAGGCCGGAACTTAACACACAACCTGAGAAAGCTTTTTGGAGCCCTGCAGAGGTTGGACCTGAAGGTGAAAGCTGCCGCAGTATCCCTCAATGCAGAGAAGTCATTTGATTCAGTAGAATGGGGATTCAAGTTCGCAGTACTGCGCAAAATAGGTGTGGGTAAACTCTTCCACCGACTAGTCTCGATTTTGTACGCCGCACTAACAAAGCATGTACTAGTAGGAAATGTAGTTTCAGACCTCTTTAGTATCTCAAGAGGCACTAGGCAGTGGTACCCATTACAGCTGTTACTATACACAATTGTAGCCAAGCCACCGGCCTGCGCAATTCGCGAATACACAGCTACAGAGGTTTGCGATTCCCTGGGTATAATCTCCTCATTTTCTCATACGTGGACGACACCTTGCTATACATCCGTAACCCGCACACCACTCTCTTTCCCCATTCAGGGAGGTGGTTTGATTTGGAGGTCACTTGGGTCTACTAATTAACTGGGATAAGTCAATCATATTCTGCCGTGACTGGTATAGTCACGGCTCCTCCGGCGATGCAGTACCCTTTACACTGGACCACTGACTCAGTAAGGTACCTGGGTATTCAAGTCCATTGATCCCTCAGTGGTGCTCCTTGAAAATTATGAGGTGGCTGTGCAGGAACTAGCAGATGCTGTGGACAGATGGATCAGACTCCCACTGTCACTGATGGGAAGGGTGTTACAGCAAACAAATGATGGACAGAATGCTGACAATGCAAACATTCTCCCCCAGTCAAAGGATCTTGGTTAAATTCATCGTTCTTGTGACCACTACGCCACCCCAGTTTGGACCCAGCCATATATGTAAATCAGTCTTGACCCTGTGCCCCAAGGAAACAGTCCAGACCGAACTGCCAGGCCAGGTCCTCCCTGGACCAGAAACAAGCATCCTGGGACCAGTTTCAGGGTATGTCACCCTTTACAAACAACAAACAGTTTTTTTAGGGTTCAAGGGAAATATTTAAAGACCGGAGCACAGTTATACTCCCCACACAAGTATTAAAGAACACCAAATAACTGTGGGTCTAAAAAGTGAGCTCAAGACATGCTAAATAGTGCTGGCTATGTGTCTGCTACTACAAGAACGATAGAAAACAGACTGGACAGTTAACCACTGTGAAAAATGTCCATCAGTTACGCGATTTTAGGCACCCAGTACATCATTTGGTCTACTCCACAGTAGTTTCACCACCACTCTATCTCCATAGATGTATATTGGGGATACAGAGTGATGGGTGGATGTCTGGTAAATGAGATTTAATCGTAACTCTGAGCAGTGCACAAAAAATTAGTGTGAAAAAAATTTTTAAATGTAAAATTGGATGGTGCATGCAATTATTACTTTATTCTGGAGTCACGCACCTCCAAGTTTAAAAACAATAGTGCAAAAAAGTCAGGTGGTTCAAGCAAATAACTTCTGACTGGGCTATCTGGTCGACATGTTTCTGCGGTGCCTGGTCAGTCATTAGACCATCCGCTTCCTCAGGACCCATAAACTTAATTGCTACTGCTAAACAAGTGAGTGTGAAAAACAGGACATTAGTGAATGAAAAAAGTGTCACCTGTACACTTCCATTATCCTCCTTAATTTGTAAGGGGAATGGCCTCACCTCACCTGGCAAACAGCTCAGGAAAATGAAGCACCGCTCTCTCCGTCGGTTCTTCAATCAGCCGTCCGGGCTGTTTGGGGAGGTCAATTGAAGAACCGACGGAGAGAGCGGTGCTTCAGTCTGTTTTCTATCGTTCTTGTAGTAGCAGACACATAGCCAGCACTATTTAGCATGTCTTGAGCTCACTTTTTAGACCCACAGTTATTTGGTGTTCTATGTCACCCTTTAGCCAGGCAAGCTTGAATCCAG
Organism: Lissotriton helveticus; assembly: GCF_964261635.1. NCBI lineage: Eukaryota > Metazoa > Chordata > Amphibia > Caudata > Salamandridae > Lissotriton > Lissotriton helveticus. Next base: position 1,362,930,960 of record NC_136057.1, read on the forward strand.
TGGCACAGTGAGCAAGGGACCGACGTCTGGGCATACCCATCCCACTAAGGGTGAAAAGTGTTACAGCAAACAAATGATGGCCAGAATGCTGACAATGCAAACATTCTCCCCCTATCAAAAGATCTGAGTTAAATCCCGCCACCCCAGTATGGACCCATCCATATGCAAATCAGTCTTGACCCTGTGCCCCATGGGAACAGTCCAGACCGAACTGCCAGGCCAGGTCCTCCCTGGACCAGAAACAAGCATCCTGAGACCGGTTTCAGGGTATGTCACCCTTCTTCAGCCAGGCTAGCTTGAATCCAGTGGCACAGTGAGCAAGGGACCCCGTCTGGGCATACCCATCTCACTTAGGGTGAAAAGTGTTACAGCAAACAAATGATGGCCAGAATGCTGACAATGCAAACATTCTCCCCCTATCAAAAGATCTGAGTTAAATCCCGCCACCCCAGTATGGACCCATCCATATGCAAATCAGTCTTGACCCTGTGCCCCATGGGAACAGTCCAGTCCGAACTGCCAGGCCAGGTCCTCCCTGGACCAGAAACAAGCATCCTGGGACCGGTTTCAGGGTATGTCACCCTTCTTCAGCCAGGCTAGCTTGAATCCAGTGGCACAGTGAGCAAGGGACCCACGTCTGGGCATACCCATCTCACTTAGGGCGAAAAGTGTTACAGCAAACAAATGATGGACGGAATGCTGACAATGCAAACATTCTCCCCCGGTCAAAAGATCTGGGTTAAATCCATCGTGGCATTGATGAAGACGGTCGTCCTACCCAGATTTATATTCTTCTTTCCGTTTTTTTTTTCTTTTCTGCCCCCATTCTTTGTCTGTGAATTCCCTGGCTATCGCAATTTCCGACTTCTGGCGAAGGGACATTAATGGAACGCCCATATGTAGACGTAATCCACGGTATAACTATTTAACCAGATTGCTCCCGTGGCCCATTGTGTCTAGTGCTTGCAGAAGTTGGATGGTGGGGGTTCCCTCTGATCCACCAACCACTGCCGGCATATGTAATGTGTGATTGCAGCGTGAGTTAAGAACAGTGTGTTTGGAACAGCATTAGTTTGTGTAAATTCTTCATGAGGCATTAAATTACTGTCTAGGATTAAATCACCCACTTTTTTTAACTCCGGCCTCCACCCATCTCTGCAACCTGGTGGTCGATAGTACTCCCCTCAAGGTTGGTAAGCCACACAGCGGAGCAGTTGGGGCTTAGGGAGTGGGCGTTTTGGCATATTTCAGTGCCAGTTTCCAGTAATGGAGTGCTATATGGAGAAGAAAGGGGGGATCCTGTACCCATCCTGCACCAGGGCACAACAATGTCTATAATGACTCAAGTTTTAACCGCTCAGGAGAGTAACCTATTTCAAATAAATTATGGCCAGCCTGCCAGTATGCTAACAATTGCCCGGCTATGCATTAGGCTTTAAAATCTGGTGCCACCATGCCCCCCCCTCAGTGCTTGGCAATTGCATTTTGGCGAGGACCATTCTGTGACGGCTTTGTCCCCAGAGCAATGAAGTGAGCAATGTGTCGAGTGCTTTTGTAGATCAATGCTGGAAGGGCTAAAGGTAGGTTCACAAATTGATATAAGAGTCTGGGAAGCATCACTTATTTCAGAACATACCGCTATTGTTGTCACGTGCAATATTTCAGCAATTGCGTACGCTATTGATCAGACTGGCCTGGGCGGGGCGACATTCAAGAGTGAGACGGGACTCGCTCACACTACATTATGACCAAGGTGCACTAGGCGCCCCAGATCTAGAACTGTACTACAGAGCAGCGCAGAGCACATTTGTACACTATTGGATCCATGGCCCACCAGCCACTCCACATTTATACTTAGAGACACTGCTGACCCAATGACCTTGCCACAGACACTCTTTTGCACCCCATCAAGGCATGACAGAATTTTGCGACTTACTAGCGGTCACCACACATGCATGGCACGCGCTTCTTCACAAACAAGCAGGAGCCCTGTGATATGCCCCGGATGTCCCGCTACGCTGGTGCTTGTGGTTCCCGATAGGCCAAGACGGAGGGGCCAGGCAAGCATTTCAGATGCTGGGGATCAACGGATATATGACATATCCACGCATGCTTTTACAACACATACATTTACAAAGCGGGCAATACAACAAACGTGTTGTTACAACACAATCCATTACAATGCAAGTTGTTACAACGACTTACCTTAGGGAAGCGCTGGACTTTGGAATTGTATATTTTACTATTCCAACTCCAGTCTGTGCAACAGTAAGGAAGATGTTGGATTTAAAATCCAACAATGCGTTCCCTAAGGCAAGTTGTTGTAAGGACTTCCATTGTTTTGGAACTCGTGGTAATGGTGCATTTGTTATAGTGCCTACATTGTAATGGCACTGCTTAGTTCTGTCAAAATAAACGCTGTGTCCCGGATCAACACTATAAGGAACTTTTTTACAGATGGAGTAGTGAGCAGCTGGGAAACAATTTACATGTCAGTAATGTCTAAATACCACTCCCACTGAGCCAGGCATACTCTGCAAGAGCAACTAGGGAAAGACATGATAGAGCCGCAAACCATGGACACACACACAACCTTCATTAAGTCAGGAACCCCATTCGGGAGGGGCGTGGCTTGGACGCCGACGGGAATGGCGGCGTGAGCTCAGAGCTCCGTGCCTGATCCCGGCAATAATCCTGATATCCCCCTAAATTTTCTGCCGAAACCCGGTGTCCCGTGTCCTGGGGGTGCCTGTGACCAGCGGACATCAACTGATGGAGTAGCTGTGGCCATTGTCGAACTCTACGGGCCGACAAATCCTGCTGTTGCGGCTCGATACAGGACGACAAAATGGCGGAGGGCTTGGAGCGCCGATGAATACTCCTGCGACAGGATGATTCGGAGGCCCGAGGCGGGCTTTGCAGGTCTGCGCGAGTGATATTAAGCCTCGGCACGACCACGAGGAACCACGGCATATAACCGAGGTAGACATTTGAATCGCGAATCCGAGGAATCGTGGTGGCTAGACTCTTCACCCGGTACAAGATGGCGGCGTACCCGGCTAGCTGACCCGTTGGAGGACCCCGCAGAACTGTGCACTGGCCTGAGTGGTGAGATCTGGACTCTGGAGAGTGACGACCGGTGCCTTACATCGGGGCTCTGGACCTGAGAGGCGGGGTGCTGGGCAGAACGCACCCCACGACCACGAGGGACCGCTGCATATACCCGAGGTAGACTTTTGAATCGCGAATCCGGGCAACCGTGGTGGCTAGACTCGTCACCCGGTGCAAGTTGGCAGCACACCAGTCTAGCTGACCCGTTGGAGGCCCCCGCAGAACTGTGCACTGGCCTGAGTGGTGAGATCTGGACTCTGGAGAGTGACGACCGGTGACTTACCTAGGGGCTCTGGACCTGAGAGGCGGGGTGCCGGGAAGAACGCACCCCACGCATGTGAGAGGGCGCCCAGGTAGAACGGGAGAACTCGAGAGGGGACCGGGTGTCGCATAGGGCCGAGGGGGCTTTTCGTCTACGATGAAGCCCAAAGGCAAAAAAGATGAGACTGTGGGACGGGATGCTCTTGCCACTGAGGATCATGGGGCTGCGGACTCGATTCCGGACCCAGGCCTACAACAGCAATTTGATAGGATCCTGGACGCCATTGCGGCATCAAAAGTAGCCTTACAATTAGATATTGCACAGGTGGCGACTTGGCTCGGGCTCCTGCGGGCTGATCATTCGAAGTTGGCAGACAAAGTAAAGGCTAATGAAGATTCCCTTCGAGACTTGGCGCCGGCTCATACGGCCTTGGCAACCAAAATGGCGGATGCCCTAATTCGTATAGAGGCATTAGAAAGGAAGGCGGAAGATTCCGAAAGCCGAAATAGATGCAACAACATACGCGTGGTTGGCCTTCCCGAAAAAATTGAAGGAACCGACATGATCGCCTACCTGGAACACTGGCTCAGGTCGACGGTGGCTCCGGAGGGGCTGTCCACTTTTTTCACGCTTGAGAGAGCGCACAGGGTGCCGGCGCGGCCGCCGCAACAGGGCCACCCTCCCAGACCGGTAGTGGCCAGGCTGCTCCACTATAAGGATAGAGACCTGGTGATCCAGAGAGCCCGACAGGCCGGACCCTTTGTTATGGAGAATAGCAAGGTGACAATATTTCCGGATTACACGCAAGACATTCAAAGACGTCGCGCGTCGTTCCTGGCGGTCAAAAGAGTGCTCAGGGAGGAAGGGATCCAATATTCATTGCTCTTTCCTGCCAAGCTGCAATTCATAGTGGATGATATAACACAGTTCTTCCTCACTCCTGAAGAAGCATGGACTTGGCTGGAAACTTACAGAGCAGGAACAGACCGTAGAGATCAACGATATGCAGAACAGTATCAAGAGCCACGTGTGCGCAAATCCCAGATACTACGGAAGAAGAACAGGGCTTTGCGACTGCAGCTGCTTTCACAATCGGCGGAAGAAAGGAAAGGGGCTTTGGACGCAACTGCTGCGATCACTGGATCACACAGAACGGGTTCAACGGCTGGGACTGATTCGGAAGAAGACGGGCCAAGATCGAAAGCTGAGCGTTCAGAAACTGATAGCACAAGGGGTCCGGAGGTGACACCCGGGACCGCGGAGGGCCTGCTTGATGAATAACTACATGGACTAGCTGTTGACGCTTGCTGCGTAGTTTCTGATTGGTAGTTATGGGCTTGGATTCAGGCACAATGGGGGAGTGTATGGCTCCTGAGTACTCGATATGGAATCATAAGGCGGTGGGGTACGTGGCTGGCGCGGCTGCCTGTTGGGGCCGAGTGACCTCCTCTTGCCCTTAAGGCAACCTGTAGTGGCTACTGCAGGATATAGTTGAGTGTGTTGTGTGGTTTGGATGGGGGCTGATAACTCTGTATTAGGTCCCGTCCTGGGGGGGAGGCGGGGAATTGTTAATTGGGGAATTGTTATTTGGGGTGGCAAAGTTGGTGTGGATGACTATATGTGGTGGCCCAGGGAGTGGAGGAATGAGCGCAATGGGCACGTTACCTGAATTGCGTTGTATCACATGGAATGTTCGTGGTTTGAATTCTATGGTGAAACGGCATAAAGTACACTCATATCTAGTGCGGAGGGGAGCTCACATAGCCCTGCTTCAGGAAACCCATCTCACTAAATCGGAAGGTCTAGCACTGCAGCGTAGATGGAGAGGCCAGGTCTTTAGTACGTCGTACTCGGCGTTCACCACGGGGACGCTGATTTGGGTAAGAGCGGGGGTTCCTTTCCAGGCCTTGAACCAAATTTTAGATCCCGAGGGCAGATATGTGGCAGTTGAAGGGAAGTTACATGGTAGAGACATTGTCCTTAGCAGTATCTGCGCCCCAAACGTGGACCAACCTCGTTTCCTAGATCATATTTCAGGTGCATTGGCACATTACCTGGCCGGACCGGTGATAGTGGGAGGGGATTTCAACTCCATCACGGATATAGTGCTTGATAGATCGCATCCCCCGTTGGCGGACTCACCGGTTCGCAGATTAGCTGGGAAACGCTTCGATTGGCAGGAGAGGTGGGGGCTGGTGGACACATGGCGCGCGCATCACCCACAAGAAAGGGATTATTCCTTCTATTTGGCACTGCATGACCTGCACGTCAGGATAGATGATATACTGTGTTCTAAATCAATAGCACACACAGCAGCGCATTCTGAATACCTGGCTAGAACTATTTCAGACCACAACCCTCTGTTGCTGTCTTTTAACTGGTTGCGGGAGAGGTCCTCCATACCCACTTGGAGGCTTCGCCCAGAGACATTGGAGGATCAGGTTTTCCAGGCAGAGGTTAAGTAGGGCATTGAGCATTACTTTGAGGTTAACCAGGGAACTGCTTCCACTAGAGCAGGAGAATGGGATGCCTTCAAGGTGGTGGTACGGGGGCTCTGTATTAGTAAATACTCCGGGGTGCGGAAAGTTCTTTTGCAGGATGTGGCCAAAGCTGAGTCCCGCCTGAGGGAAGTGGAGAGACAGAGGCCTGAGCAGCCGACATTGCAGGCGACGCTCATTGAGGCGAAGGAAGCAATGGCGGTTGAAGTGGAGCGCTTGCGCAGTTTTGATCATAAAACCTACTTGGTGAAGGCCCACGCAGAATGTGATAAAGTGGGCACGCTTCTCGCACGAATAGCAAACCCAGTCCAGAGAGGGAACCCGATTATGAAAATAGAGACGGCAGCGGGAGACATGGTCTATTCACAAGGGGAAGTGGTGTCGCGATTCCTAACATATTACGAGGCGCTATACCAGTGCAGGTCAGCGGGAAGGAGTACGGACATCGAGGACTACCTGGCTGGGGTCCCCATTCCGTGCTTAGAGGAAGAGCAGGTCATGGCGCTGGGGGGAGATATAACACTGTCAGAGATCCGATGTGCGATCAAGGGCATGGCCAGAAATAAAGTGCCGGGAGCTGACGGGCTGCCGATTGAATTTTACACACACTATGTGGACATCTTGGCGCCCCGCCTGCTGGAAGTATATGCAGAGGCCAAGGAGTTGGGCCAGTTACCCACTTCGATGCGTGAAGCATTGATCATCCCCCTGCTGAAACCCGATAGAGAAGATACGGATGTGACGTCATATAGGCCACTGTCCATGTTGACGGTGGACTATAAAATACTGAGCCGAATTCTGGCAACCCAATTACTGCCGTATATGACTACGCTGGTTCATACTGACCAGGCGGGGTTCATCCCCACGCGTAACACGGCTTCGAGCATTCGTAGATTGGTGCGGATTATGGGAGGAGAGCATCGCGGGGTGCAGTTGCCGCTAGCCCTGTCAGTTGACATAGAGAAAGCCTTCGATAGCCTGGAATGGAAGTTTTTATATAGCGTACTGGAGAAAATTGGCTTGGGGGAACACTTTGGAACATGGTCGAAGGTACTGTACTCCTCGGCGAGAGCAAGAGTGCGGCTGGGAGACGTGATCTCGGAGCAGTGCTCGGTGCAGCGAGGAACGAGACAAGGGTGCTCGTTATCCCCGCTATTGTTCGCTCTGGCAATAGAACCTCTGGCAGCGCGGGCTAGGGCGGGACATGTTTACCAGGGTCTGTGGTTGCAGGATATACAATTGTAAATCAACAAAAAAGGACACTAGTTACACTGCTAGACTTTTGGTTCAGTGCAAATTAGGAGACCCTCAGAGAAGTCAATGTCTGCTTGGAAGTTGCGGTATATTGGTTTCATCCGCCCCACATTGACATTCATGCAGTTATCATAGGGTTATTCCTGTTAGTGGGTACTGCTAGCCTCATCCAGAGTCACCTCCAGTCTCGAGTGCAGTGTCCAGAGACAAAAAGGACTTCCCAAAAAAAGGTAAAAAATGATGCCCTAAAATTTTTTATTATCGGGCAAACTTTCATTTGGATAAAATAGTTGAATACTCGATTATTGGCCGAGTTACTAGGCCATATAGTATTACTTAATTGGGGGTGTCGACATGTTTCAGCTCTATTGGGCCAGCCGGTCTGTAGAGCTTTCGTCAGGACTTACAAAACAAGAAATTGAGACAAACGATATTTACATATACACAGTGATGCTACTCACACGAGTTGTGCGGTAATTCCAGAACTCATGGCATTTGCATGGGTATTGTACTCTTTACGATCTATGAAAGAATGTACAGATAACAGTTTCCTTAGTTAGGAACAGTAATTTTAGAAAATGGGTAAGTGCAGTAAATTAACTAGTGGTCTAGAGTCACCCTAGTGATACTAATAGGGAGAATTTCTCGAGGAGCGTGAATCATACAGGTAACAATTTTATTGACTCTGTGATTGCTCTTAGCGGAAAGAAATAAGGGAGGGTGGGAGCTATGTTCACATTTTCATTGTTACAAAACAGGCGCTACTGAATAGCCACGCAATGAATGTTGTTGCCATGTATTGAGCTAGCCAAAGGGACTCTTTCTACCTTGAGTCGAATAACCTGTTGTTCATAAGCCTTCAACCCGGGGAGGTATGAGTGCCCGTCTCTTTTTTTACACATAAAGTATTGGTTCTACGTTGTCTATCGGTATGTACTCGTTATTATCTCAGTGGTTCGCTGTAATACCAATTAGGGTTTGCAAATGCTTCAAACTAGAAAAAACAGTGGACAAACTTCTTGTCCGGTGGCTGTAATGCGACCTTCCGTGCAATATGCACGAGCATGGAGCCCGTTTTAGTTATGCCATGCGCCTCTTACCTGTCGTAAATGGAAACTCTGCTTCCTCGGGGGATGCCTTCATTCGCTTCAGAGCTAGGGTAGAGTAAGGACTTCAGTCAAGAGAGGGGAAATTATCCGGCTTACCTGAGACGAGGACTCAGAGAAACCTAGCGCCATTACCCGCATGTGGACTGCACTCCGGCCTTGTGCTGACTCTGCCCCCGAATCATGGAAGGAATTGTGGGACTGAGCTATGATGCAAGTGACATTGATGAACTACTAGCAGCGCAACCACTCATTAATAACACAGATCTAACCGAAGCCCTATCCCAGACGGATGACTGGGACACACTATCTGAAAAGAAGAGGAACCAAATTAGAACTGCCATCCACGGTATTATAATGACCGAGTATTTAAGGTCCAAAATTGCGCCCAGAGGCTTATGGGTCGGAAATGCAACCCGCATTTTTCTCCATGATCTAGCCTTTAGAAAAGACTGGTCTTCCATCTCATGGAAATGTACCCTAGACTATTTAGTCTTAATCATCAAAACAGCAAGACGCCTCTCGGAAGCGCTACTCCTTGAAATAGAAGCTTGTGAAAACGAACTAAAAAAAGGCATCAACCCACAGGTCTACAAAAAAAGACTTGATGAAATAACAAAGGAAATGGAAGAAACACAAGAATTCCTGATGCAGAATAAATTACAGAAACTTGCTAAGGATATCAAGAAATCCAGCCAGGAAAAGATGCATCCCTATATTAAAGAGGACTTCGTCTTTGCAGAAACAAATTCTGACAATGAATCTACCGGAAAAAATTCATCGAACAATTCCTTTAATAGTTCAGACGACTATAATCCAACTAGAGGTCGAAACAACTTCCGTCACCAACGTCCAAGAAGAGGCAATAGATGGCAACGCCCATACCACCCGGCTTACAATATGCCATATTTCCAACCTTTTGTCCCACATTATGGAGGTTGGGCTGACTCCTTCCAGCAAGGAATGCAAGGGATGCAACCTATGCCTCAATTGATCGACCAACAAATGCCTGGGCAACATAATCAGCCCCAACCAGAACAACTGTCTTTTTTATCCAGAGGCCGACCTCAGAACAGAGGAAAAAGAAAGTCTCTGACCTGGCAAAACCAGCAAAGAAACGTCCAAACACGGAGCATGGCAGCAGCACAACCATCAACGAGCAAGAACAATCATTAATTGTGAACCTCTCAGATGCGGAACTTACAAGTGACCAAATTTCCGTCTTGAACAAAGGATTAGGTTTTGTTCCTACACCGAAAATAGACACTTTCAAAATCAAAAGTGAACTGGCTGAATTTTGCAGAACCTTAAAACTGAAGGCATACTTCTCTAACTCCACAACAACACCATCAGAGGGTGATACCAGCCTCCGGAATAAATCAACTTTCAATCCCCCTGCATCTTGTATACCACCTGAATTCCAGGCCTTCGAGCAAGCACTCCTCAAAGGAATAGACAACTTAGACACGAGTGGTACAAAAGTTTTTCAAAACTTGACAAAAAAAGAACGACTGGCAATGGAAGATCTTAGCAAAAATGAAAACCTAGTGATAAAACCGGCGGATAAGGGGGGAGGCACAGTAATCATCTCAAAAACAGGATATAACCAGCAATGCCTAGCCCTCCTTTCCGACACCAGATTTTACCAGAAAATTCTAACGGATCCCACTGAGAGATTGCAAAATTCCATATCGATCATGGTGTACGAGGCGGAAATGAAAGGATGGATATCCAAAAAGGAGGCAGATTTTTTAACTGCGAGAGAACCTGTCACTCCTTATTTTTATTCTCTCCCTAAAACACACAAAAATAGGACACCACCTCCAGGACGCCCGATAGTGTCCGGAATTGGATCAGTGTTAGAGCCCCTATCAAAATTCGCAGACGAATTTTTGAAACCTCTTGTCCAAAAAACGAGTTCATACCTAAAAGACACAAGGGAACTTCTGGTACAAATTGAGAACATGCCTTTCGATCCCACTATGATGCTTCTAGTGGGTCTGGATGTGGAATCCCTCTTTACCAGCCTCCCCCAAGACAGAACATTACAGATGTTAGAGGATGTCCTTTATTCAGAGACATGGCAGTATAATACCCCGAGACATTTCATACTGGAATGCTGCAAACTGGCACTCAAAGAGAATTTCTTTAGGTACAACGACCAGCTGTACCTCCAAACCCACGGTACCTCCATGGGCAGCGCCTTCGGTGGCGGGACTCTATGTCAGCCAATTCGAAACTGATCTGGTTTTTAATGAAACCAATATGTTCTCTTCCAGTATTATATACTGGAAGAGATACATCGATGATATTTTCCTAGTTTGGAATACTGACCAAGATCTGGCAGAATTCATCCTATGGCTCAACGCCCTGGATCCCTGGCTAAAATTTACATATACCTCCAGCAACAGCCAACTTGACTTTCTGGATCTAACCATTTTTAACGAAAGTAATACTCTGCAGACAAAAACATTTACGAAACCGACGGCAAAAAACAGCTTGCTGTCCCACAAAAGTCACCATCCCAAACCCTTAAGGGACAATTTACCTTTCAGCCAATTTCTTCGCCTCAAAAGAAATTGTAGCAGGAACTGTGACTACCAAGAACAAGCAAAGGACCTGAGCAAAAAATTGAAATTGAGGGACTATACTGAAAGAGTCATAAAAAAATGTAAAAAGAGAGCCGATAACCAACCTCGCGAGTGCCTCTTACAAACATATCCGAAACAACCGATAAAAGACCTCACTACGTGTGTAACCACGTACAACCCAGCAACATATGCGATCCAGAAGTTAATCAAAAAGAACTGGCACATAGTAAATACTGGACAATTTGACTGGCCCAGACCAAGGTTCGCTAACAGAAGGACCAAAAACATCAAGGATACTCTGGTACATACCCGACCTAGGCCCACAGCTCCAGCACCCATAACCAACAGCATCAACATGACCCCACTGTCAGGACATTTCCCGTGCGGAACCTGTGCGGCTTGCAAAACTACTACAGCCACAAAAACTCTACATCTGAGGAACGACCTGGTATGGACCCAGAAACAGTTCACGAACTGCAATTCATCGCACGTAATTTACATGATTCAATGCCCATGTCAGAAAAAATACATCGGGATGACTTGCCGTAAAGTCAAACTTCGAATAGGAGAGCACAAGAGCAACATTAAGCTCAAAAAGAACACCACCAAGCTGTGCTCTTACTACATAGAAAAAAACCATACCCATGAAGAATTGCAATGGACAGTCATAGAAATGCTGACAAACAAAACAGGAAATGTCGAAAAAATACTGTACGAGAAGGAGCAAAGATGGGTGGACCGCCTTCGTACCTTTGAATCTGGGCTCAATGATAATATTGCATGGCACCATTTCGCCAAGTAAATCACCTACATCTCAATAGATGAGAAATGAGCACTTGCCCCGCTATATTTTCCCAAATGCCTATAATAAGCAATATTCAGCAGATTCCAATATCTAAATATCATAATCTGAATTACTCTGTACTATCCAAATGTGTCGGGCCCCCAATTCAAAAATGCCGCTAATGTATCTAAAAAATGGCATTACTTATTATACTAACTATCCCACTCTAATACCCTCTTCATTGCAACCTTGTAACTACAATTGGGAATTCAAACATATATAGGGGTTTACTATCAGTGGCCGCCTAAAAACCTAGTGAAATCACACAAAAATAATGTCGCAGCTGACCTGCCTACACCACCAAAGCGCCCAACTGCCTTTAAAAAGAGACTACACGCTGACTTCCACACTCCGGGGGCAGAGTCAGCACAAGGCCGGAGTGCAGTCCACATGCGGGTAATGGCGCTAGGTTTCTCTGAGTCCTCGTCTCAGGTAAGCCGGATAATTTCCCCTCTCTTGACTGAAGTCCTTACTCTACCCTAGCTCTGAAGCGAATGAAGGCATCCCCCGAGGAAGCAGAGTTTCCATTTACGACAGGTAAGAGGCGCATGGCATAACTAAAACGGGCTCCATGCTCGTGCATATTGCACGGAAGGTCGCATTACAGCCACCGGACAAGAAGTTTGTCCACTGTTTTTTCTAGTTTGAAGCATTTGCAAACCCTAATTGGTATTACAGCGAACCACTGAGATAATAACGAGTACATACCGATAGACAACGTAGAACCAATACTTTATGTGTAAAAAAAGAGACGGGCACTCATACCTCCCCGGGTTGAAGGCTTATGAACAACAGGTTATTCGACTCAAGGTAGAAAGAGTCCCTTTGGCTAGCTCAATACATGGCAACAACATTCATTGCGTGGCTATTCAGTAGCGCCTGTTTTGTAACAATGAAAATGTGAACATAGCTCCCACCCTCCCTTATTTCTTTCCGCTAAGAGCAATCACAGAGTCAATAAAATTATTACCTGTATGATTCACGCTCCTCGAGAAATTCTCCCTATTAGTATCACTAGGGTGACTCTAGACCACTAGTTAATTTACTGCACTTACCCATTTTCTAAAAGTACTGTTCCTAACTAAGGAAACTGTTATCTGTACATTCTTTCATAGATCGTAAAGAGTACAATACCCATGCAAATGCCATGAGTTCTGGAATTACCGCACAACTCGTGTGAGTAGCATCACTGTGTATATGTAAATATCGTTTGTCTCAATTTCTTGTTTTGTAAGTCCTGACGAAAGCTCTACAGACCGGCTGGCCCAATAGAGCTGAAACATGTCGACACCCCCAATTAAGTAATACTATATGGCCTAGTAACTCGGCCAATAATCGAGTATTCAACTATTTTATCCAAATGAAAGTTTGCCCGATAATAAAAAATTTTAGGGCATCATTTTTTCATTTTTTACCTTTTTTTGGGAAGTCCTTTTTGTCTCTGGACACTGCACTCGAGACTGGAGGTGCCTCTGGATGAGGCTAGCAGTACCCACTAACAGGAATAACCCTATGATAACTGCATGAATGTCAATGTGGGGCGGATGAAACCAATATACCGCAACTTCCAAGCAGACATTGACTTCTCTGAGGGTCTCCTAATTTGCACTGAACCAAAAGTCTAGCAGTGTAACTAGTGTCCTTTTTTGTTGATTTACAATTGATTATTTTGGGGATAGAAACGGACACTTTGCAATCCTCATCCCTCCCTGTTGATTAACTGTGTTGCAGGATATACCCCATTATATTTCACTCTATGCGGATGACCTGCTCCTGTTTTTAGATAATGCCGAGGATTCCTTGCAGAGTGTAATCTCTCTCCTCTCGCACTTTGGAGCGCTTTCAGGCCTACAGGTGAACTGGCGCAAAACATGTCTGTTCCCGTTAAGACCATGTGCGCAGTCTCTGCAGTTGCCCAGGGTGATGACTTGGGAACCGACCTGCTTGACGTACTTGGGGGTTCAAATATACCATGCCGCCTCAGACCTGTTGGAGGGGAATGTGAGGCGCTGTATCAGTGCTCTGAAGGGAAGCATGGCGTTCTGGTTCACACTCCCTCTCTCAGTGGTGGGGAGAGTGGCTCTCCTTAAAATGGTGGCCTTACCTCGATTGCTTTATTGTTTCCGAACTCTGCCGATCTGGGTTCCCTCAAGTGTGTTTAAAGAACTGCGCTCTATGATTGTTGGCTTCCTGTGGGGGGCTGGTAGGCGGAGGGTGGCTTTGACGACATTGATGAGGCCTAAAGCAGAGGGTGGGATGGCAGTACCCGATTTCGAGCTTTACTATTTGGCCGCCCAACTGCAGGTGCTCACGCAGCACGTGGCTGCAGAATTTCGGGGTCCTGAAAGGCAGCAGGGAGTGGGGATTCCAAGGCATGTCCTTTCATACATCATAATGCAACAAAAACTTAACCTGATAGACCTGACAATGGAAGAGAAAACCCTTAGGCTCTGTTGGAATAGGAGTCGATGTAGAGCTGGGGTGCTCCACCCGTATGCACCTGGAATCCCATTGGGGATGTTGACGGCACTGCCACATGGTGGAGACTGGTCTCCCCTCATGGAATGGGAACAGCTGGGACTCCAAGTAGTGGGGGATTTATATGAGGATGGGGTGCTGCTGACGTTTCAAACTCTGCGGGACAGATATGGCCTCCCAGATGGTAGTTTCCTGATCCACGCGGCAGTAGCGGCGGCGGTTCGGAAGCACTGGAAGGGGGGACAGGCGGAACCAGTGACAACTATGGCTTGCCAATATGTGGTAATGGCAGCGGGGACCTTTAAAGCAGTTACATGCCTCCAATCTAGAATGCTGCGCGAGGGACTCCGACCCCTAGATGGTTTGAAAATGAAGTGGGAGGCGGCCATATGCAAACCGATACCAGACACAGTGTGGGGCCACATCATGAAAAGAACATGGAAAGGGAGTAGAAATGCGTGCTTCCAGCAAGTATAATTTTATATTTTGCACCAGGCCTACTTAACCCCAGGCAAAATCCAGAAATACTTCCAAGCCCACAGCGCTGCGTGCCCCAGGTGCTCGAAGCAGGGCGCGGACCTGGAGCACATGCTCTGGAGCTGCCCAATCTTGGGGGATTACTGGGTGGAAGTGGGGGAGCTTCTTAAGGAGATCACTGATAGACAATTGGACTTTGATATTGCTGTATGCCTGCTACATTGGTTCCCGCACACGCCCAAAACTAAGGTAACGAGTAAGTTCATTGCTTTAGGACTACTGTTAGCCAAGCGAGAAATTACTTGGCACTGGAAATCGAAAGAAGGGCCATCGTGTAAGAGATGGAGAGCAGAATTACATAGATGGGCTAGTAGCGAGAGCTCTGTTAGGCTCCAATTAGCCAAACGAACGAATAATGAAAAGGCTCTGGAAATGGTCAAAGCTTGGGACGTGATGGTACAGGTTCTGCTGAATTCTCAGGCGGAGGGGGCAGACTGAATTGTATAGAACTTACTTGTGATAATTAGTAAACGCACTGTGACATGAGCTTTCCCATCATTGCTGGTGCTATGTTGTGATATATATCCTTTGAAATGTACCCACACCAATTGCCATATGGGGGGGGAGTTCTGAAGGGTTTAGTTGGGGATAAACTTGGAAATGTATTTGATGGCTCTATAGTGTGATGGATGCTGATTCTGGTTTGTACGATGTCTAAAACCAATAAAATATGTTTTAAAAAAAAGTCAGGAACCCCATTCAAATTAATAACAAAATTTCACATGAGCACGCAGGAAGCCCGTAGGCTGGGAGTGCTAAAGGTCAGACTAGACTGTCAGAGGGATCTGGGTTGCCCACTAAGCAATAAGGAGTGGCAATATTGCTGCACCAGAACAAAAACGATCTCCCTGAATGGGCGCCACAGACTCATACATTACACATTTTTACACTGGGCATACTACATGCCTGTAAGGCAGTAAAGGGACGGATTGAAGGAGAATTCGAGATGCCAGAGATGTGGGGGGGAGCAAGCAAGTTTTATGCATCTTGCCTGGCACTGCCCATGGGTTCAGGAATTCTGGCATAAAATATTCTACGAACTATAATCCCAAACTAGCACTGCTGGGAAATGACCTAGACATAGGAAAAACTGCACGCCGCTGATAGCCGGTCTCTTGCTGGCTAAACGGCGAGTGGTCATCAAATGGGCAAGAGGCCCGATACCAAAATATGGAGGGTTGATACAAAGATATGCTTTACTGCAACACACAGACTGACCCATATAATGAACTACTCACTCCTACAAGTAGACCCAAAAGCTGTTGGGGACCATATGAGATATATTTAGTCATCAAGGAAACAGAGGTCGAAACCGGTGAAACAGAGTAGAGCAGTGGTCTTCAACTTTTTGATGTCGAGACCCCCTTGTCAAACCTTTTTAGGCGTAAGGACCCCCTCTGACAACATTTTCTAGAAACTGGTTCTCCTCATCATCAGCATCTATCGACAACCATAAATGCCCCTGTTAGACCTGGCATCCTTTTGCATGTTTCCAGTGTTTTTTTCCTTTCTGACCTTCTTATGAAATACGGTGATTCCAGTCCTTTTCCCATCACAAATTGCTGCCTAGCACCAACATAGCAGAATTGTTTTTGTACTGGAAGAGGCACCTTCCTTCACCAAAACAATCCTGAGGGGCGTTTTCCTATTTCTATCTGAGATGCAGAATGCAGCACACATGGAAAGATGAAAAAACGAGGAGAAATGAAAACATTTCTCCTCGTTACGCTTCTACTGGAGAGGAATCAGTCTTTGGAGCTGCCCCAGGTGTATGTGATTTTGTAAATAGGGGGCAGCATCAAAATCCATGGGCTTTGCGTGGGAACCCCACTCAAAGCCCATGGAACAGCTCCTTGATGCAGAGTATGGCAACGCAGTGACTTGCGCTGCTATGTCTTACTCCATATCTATGAGGCAATGCAAAGCCATGCTGGATGACTTTGCACTGCCTCATAGGTATGGTTGAGATGCTTGCGCCGCCGGAGCATCAAAAAAAGTGATGCTTTGGCGATGCAAGTCTCTCATACATAAGCCCAAAATATTCTGTAAGTTTTTTAGGTCTTCACCTTCAGGTATCTACATATAATATAATGGTCAGCGTAAATAAATATTAAAAAGTAATTGCTCAGTGGGAATTGCACTGTAGGACATTATAACATTTCTAACAGTTCATGCACTGCAGAGGTCTGTGTGTAACCAGAGAACCATAGAATTAAATCTTGATTGGTGCAGTGGACAACAGTGATGTATATTTTTAGTGGTATGAAGTCACAGCCTGTGACGGAAAGCACTGTGAATATGTAAGTCAATTTGTTATACTTGCATTACACTCAGGGTAAGATAGAATGCTGCAAAATGTGCAAATAGTTTTAAGATAAATGGGGCCTTTAAAATGTAGGTTTTAATAATCTCAGTGTGTATGTACTGCAGTTTTCTTTTTTTATATAACTGTCCCTTCAACACCTTTTTAGGGGCACTAAGGGCTGTGTAAATGCATTAAAATTAAAAGCAAGAACTTTCCAGCCCAGTTGTTAACTCTTTGCACTTACACTCAAAACAAGCATTTACAATGCAATGGTTTCGCCTTTGGAAAAGTTTGAGCTATTAGAATGTAAATGACAAATTTTTTATTTATGTGTTGGTTTTGAAAATAGATAAATTAATGGCATTGTCATTTACTATGCCAATAGCTTAATCTCTTGCAAATGCGAGACCTATTGCATTTGCACCCACACAGAGCAACACACAGAGCCACATGCACCCACACAGACAGAACCATACACACACAGATGGACGCAGACAGAAAAGCAAACACAGAAAGGGCACACCACACAGACTCTCACTAGCAGGCAGGCACGGGCAACAGGAAAGTACAGGGAAAGAGACAGATGGATACACGAACAACCAGCGTCAGAACACACCGTGCCGGAAATGGAAGGTCCACTCTCCCCCCTGACCAAGAACGGACTGTGTGGGTCACACTTCACTGGAGACCTCTGTGCCAATATGTGACTGGGTTGGCCCCACCTCTACTAACCATTCAGAGGCATGTGGCGTACGGTGGGTGGGGATGGAGGGGGGGGGGAGAGTCAGGGAAGGGTGGCAGTCATGCTTAAAATAATGATTAGCAACACAAGTCAAGTCAAGTAAGTAAATGTATAGATTACTAAAACTATACATGTACACACCTTCTAACACTGCCTTTCAAGCTGGATCATTAATCAAGTGATTTAATTCCTTCTCAGCACTTCAAAAATAGATGCATAAAGACGAGGTCCGAGGCAGATCACTGTCGGAGTCAACAAAGTCGCACTTACTTTTGTACCGGAGGCATAAGAATGTAAACAAGGGGCATCTTAAACGTACAAAATGCAAAGAGAAAGAGATAAAGAGAATAAGTCAAGTTAGAGCTATTGGCATTGTAAATGACAATTTTTTTATTTATGTGTTCGTTTTGAAAACAGATAAATAAATGGCATTGTCATTTACAATGCCAATAGCTTAATCTCTCGCAAATGCCACACACACCCACAGAGAGCCCCCCCACACAGAGCCCCCCCACACACACCCACACAGAGCCCTCACACACTGCGAGCCCCTCCACACACAGCCCTCCACACACCCACACAGAGCCCTCCACACACCCACATAGAGCCCTCCACACACTGCGAGCCCCCCTGTGCAAGTTATACACTGTTGTTAGACCGCATAGGTAACCAACAGGTGTAAAAAGGACTTCAAAGGTGACAGACTGGGGAGCGAGATGATGATGTAGGAGTGAGAGAGAGAGGGATTGTGCAGATAAAAGAGGAGTGTGAAAAGGATTGTACACAGCAAGAAGTCTGAGAGGGAGTGTGTAGATAATGGGTAGGTTTGAATGGGAGAAGCTCTTTGTGTAACATCAGGTGTACAAGGGATTGTACAGGCAACAAACAAGTGTGAAAGGGGCTGCAAACATGGTGAGGGGTGCATGGGAGAATGAAAGTCACATATGGCGAAGAAACGTGTACCCCCCCCTCCCCTCTTTGTGGTGCTCTAGGCTCTTGGAGAAGAGGGAGAGTTTGAATTTCATCCTCGGTTGTACAACCATCCAATAGCGTGAGGTCAGATCTGCAGATTGGTGACGCGTCCCAGCACTTGTGAGACAGCAGTTACACGCATGTAGGTTTGTGTGCATGGATATATCCACAAACAGGCGAGCACTGCACACACAAAGAAGTGAACACTGATGTAAATGTGTCGCCTCGTATCTCCACGGCATAAACCCCTGTGGGCAGCACAGGGAAGCAGAGAGCACAGCGGCTCCGTGGAAAAGCATATACGGGACTGTGGTCTGTTTGTGGTGTGTACATGTAGCGTGACTAGCGTCTGCCCAAAAGGATGTGGCTGAAAGATCCGTACACGGGTACTGCGCGGGGGGAGGAGGGGAGCAGGGGGAGGGGGGGAGCAGGGGGGGGAGGGGGGGAGGGGGGGAGGGGGAGGGGCGGTTCACTAGCCCCACTGCACTCCTTCCTTGACTACTACATATGCCTGTCTTCAGGAACACATTACTTACATGTAAGAGTAGTTTTGTACAAAACCTGATGTAGATTCGCGTGCACAGTACACGTGAATTTATCTGCAGGGCCACTGGAATTATGTGGCAGGGTAGCACCAAAATATGTGGCCGGGTTCACTAAATTATGCACCAAGGAAAGGCAAATATCCGGTGGCTTGTCTGTATGCTAGGGGTCGCGCTACAAACAGGGCCGGACTGGTAACCAAACCCGGCCCTGGCAAAGGGCTCGGCCGGCCTCCCCCCCCCCCAGGAGAGGGTTGGGGGTGCGACCGAGCTCTTTGTCAGGGCCGCTTTTCGGCCGCTTTTGTTACACGGCCGATTTTGCAGCTATGCTGCAAAAACGGCTCTGTAACAAAAACGGCCCCCAGGGACCCAAAACCGGCCCCCACCTTTGCGGCCGACCGGGGAATTGCCCGGTGCCCGCAATGGCCAGTCCGGGCCTGGCTACAAATCTCTCAGATACATATCGTTTCCAAAGTCCAAGTTTAGCTTAAACCATTCACAAATAATATATATATTTCGATGAGAAAAACCATCCCTTCGCTGTACCTGCCCCCTTTATTATTACACCGCCAACCTGTCTTTTGTTATCCCGCAGAAACCCTTCCATTGTCGGAAAATGCGCACCTTATGTGTTGGTTTTTAAGGTAACATGCAGTTAAACATCCGTGACAGCAGCTTCGCGAGCTGCCGCAGAGAACATACAGAACAGTACACATTTGTATATACAAGGCATTTTATTTTTTCAATGTCATATGAAAGAATTCCATAAATCTACAAGCAACCATTCATATAAATAATATTTTAACCGTTGGAGAAAATACATTGGTATGGTGTATGCAAAGCTATCGATTGTTTAAAAGGTGTGTGCGTGCGCGTGTGCGTGTATGTACACTGTGTGCTCACTGCGTGTTCTTCCATAGGGCAGTACACATCCTGTCCATTTACACACCTAGATTTATTTTAAAAAGCCGCTCAGGGCTCCCAACATACCTATTCAGCTTCTCGACGTGAAGGCGTCAGGGCAGGGGCCGGCTCAACTGTGTGTGCACTCGGCGCTTTTTGTGGCCGCCACAATGCTGCGCATAATGCCCGAAAATCCATCTTTAATATCTCGACGTGTAGGTAGTCAGGCTGGGCCCTGAGAATGCCAGGCGTGCCAGGGGGAACAAAGGGTCGCCGAGGCAAAGACTACAGGGGGGCAGGAAAGGCACGGACAGCGGGAGGGGGGGCGGGAACGGCACTCGGTCAGCGGGAGGCGGGGGCGGGAACGGCACACGGTCAGCGGGAGGGGAGGGGCGGGAACGGCACACGGTCGGCGGGAACGGGCACTTACCTGGACTTCCTCCGGCGGCGGTCGGCCGGGAATGGCCAAAACAAACCTCGACGAGCAAAAAAAATAAACCCTGCCCACCGCAGCACTGACGAGACAAAAGGGGCCGGATGAGAAAAATTCTCCAGAAACGCCCACGAGTCGCCTCGCAGGATGACGGACGCCTCTGTTTGCCAATGGCTAGCGTCCATTTATGGAGCTAGCCAATGGGAAACAGAGGCGGGCAGAACATCCATACTGTTGACAAAAGTTTTCGGCCTGGGCGGAGCACGGCGTGCTCTCACCAGGTCGAAACCTAAAAACACACCTTCGTCTTCACAAAGAAACAGAACTGCTCCCAAGCATCCTTTCCACTTGCAGATTAACTGATAAGGCGCATTTGCCTTTCATTCAGGCAAGCAGCTGATAACGATCTATCTCAATTAGCGATCCCAGCTGTCTTTTTGCAGGGACAAGTAAAGCTGGGGAATCTGCGACCCCCTTCCTAGAACTCCACGTCCCCCCCTGGAGGTCGTGCCCCACAGTTTGAAGAAGTCTGGAGTAGAGTAACAGAACAGTGACTTAAATAATGCCAAGAAGACACCCGGGGTGGGTGGTTGTATTTGCCCACAGCTGGAGGGGTATGCTCCATATGTATTAGTGCGGGGCGGGGAAACACTAAGGAAGTGACTACATACGTGAAGCCTGAATGCCACTTATTCTGCTACACTGTGTACTGTAATGTAATATCAAGAAGTGCCAGATGGGGATCTATCAACTATACACAAAAGTAATGTACTACATTGAATTCTGCAAGATGTAACCGTAAGGCCTGGTTAAGATGAAAGATGTTTTTATAGACTCAAGACAATTTTATAAATAAATAAAAAAGCCACGAAGTGCTACAAGGTAGGCATACTAAACCTGGCACCAAAACAAAGCTCAGTTGGAGCATTTCATTAAAAACTGCTATTCGCTATAATTGTATATATCAAACTATATAATTTATGAACTTACGTAGCATACCACCATTGTATACACGTTTTGCCACTTTGACCATTATAAATAAATTGCAAGTTGAACACTGCATTTGGTATTCTAGCCCACTCTGCCAGGTATACTTTCCCATCAATCTAAGCCATAGATAGGGGGCACATGACAATTGACTGCCATGTGGCTTCTGCCTGCCACCTATGTTCCATTAACCTTTAATGTAGAACAGGAGAAATAACAAGCATTGGCAAAGCAAATAGGTCTCGCCTTTGTAAATGTAATATACTTGTAAAGCGCACAGCTGCCCCAGCAACAGGGCGTCCCGGCGCTGTATAACTCTGGGGAACCCGTCCTGGCTTTCCCTGTGGGATGGTCCCTTTCTGGGAGTCCCCAAGGTGGAGCCAGGCATCCCCGGAATTGGTGGGGCCGTTGTGGAGATTAGGCAAGCTAATGCCCAGAGTTGCCGAGTGGAACCCCTGATTAGAGTAAGCACCGAAGCGAGAATTATCGAGTCCGCTGACCAAGGTCCACGACCCTGCCGCGTCGGGAATTGAACCCTGGTCCCAGGCTGACTTCTGCTCTCAGGCCTGCCGCCTCTAACCAGTGAGCCACACTACTCCACACTTATACGTGTTTGGCCATGCAACACTTGCTGTTGTTGCACAAAGGATATTGTACTGGATAACTAAACACTTATGAGGTACCAAAGGGGAGACCTATTGGCTATGCCAATGCATTTTTTTTATTTTTTTTAAGGACAAGCAGTGCTATCAGGCTCCGGCTGCCACTTAGTCCACCGCTTCCCACGTAGACGCTGCAGCCATCTTTGAGAGAGGTAGAGAGGAGTAGAGAGAGAGGTAGAGAGAGAGAGGTAGAGAGCGAGGGAGAGAGAGGTAGAGAGGTAGAGAGAGAGGTAGATAGAGGTAGAGAGGCAGGTAGATAGAGGTAGAGAGGCAGAGAGAGAGAGGTAGAGAGGCAGAGAGGGAGAGGCAGAGAGGGAGAGGTAGAGAGAGAAGTAGAGAGAGAGAGGTAGAGAGAGAGGTAGAAGTAGAGAGAAAGAGAGGTAGAGAGAGAGTAGAGAGAGATAGGTAGAGAGAGAGATGTAGAGGTAGAGAGAGAGAGGTAGAGAGAGATGTAGAGAGAGAGGTACAGAGAAGTAGAGTGAGAGAGGTAGAGAGGTAGAGAGAGAGAGGTAGAGAGAGAGGTAGAGAGAAGTAGAGAGAGGTAGAGGTAGAGAGACAGAGGTAGAGAGGGAGAGGTAGAGGTAGAGAGGTGTAGAGAGGTAGAGAGAGAGAGGTAGAAAGAGAGGCAGAGAGAGAGGGAGAGAGGAAGAGTGAGAGAAGACGAGAGAGAGGTAGAGAGAGAGAGAGAGGTACAGGTACAGAGAGAGGTAGAGAGGAAGAGGTAGATAGAGATATAGAGAGAGCCTGAGAGAGAGAGGTAGAGAGAGAGGTAGAGAGAGAAGTAGAGAGGGGTAGAGGAAGAGAGGTAAAGAGAGAGTTAGACAGAAGTAGAGAGAGGTAGAGAGAGAGAGAGGTAGAGAGAGAGGTAGTGACAGAGAGAGGTAGAGACAGAGAGAGGTAGAGAGAGTTAGAGAGGTAGAGGGAGAGAGGTAGAGAGAGGTATAGAAAGAGGGGCCGTGAAGTTCGATTACAATTTTATTTTAAAAAAAAAATACCGGCATTGCAAGTGCGCATAGGGAATGAAACACTCTACGATGGTAGAATGTAAGTGCCAGGGAACCCGCTTACCTGAATAGTTTCGCTCGATGTAACAGTGGTCAGCTGCTGTCTTGAATAAAGCTGTCAGCCCACTGTAGAAATACCATGAATGGTTTACGTCACGGTTTCCGCGCTGAAAGCGTGCGCAGCCCGTGACAGCAGCTAAATGCTGTTGTCTGTGTAAACTGATACCGGAGAGGTCATGGGTCAGTATCATTGATACTGAAGAGTTACTGAGTCACAACAAAACACAGACATAAAAATATGGCCCAAATAACGTGCCGCTTATGGTTAGAAAGCGACGTTCCCTTCAAAAATAATTATGGTAATTCGAGAATGCCGATTGACCCTTACGGGAGGACTGCGTTATGGGCATCCAGAAGCAGAGCTATGAAGGAAAAAGAAATTGAATGAGAGGCTTCAAAGTAGGAATCTGCAAGCGGCAAAGCAGCTGTTATTCCAACATGCAGACAAGCCTGGAAGTGGTGCGTGCGCGCACGCACACAGTTTGCTCTTTTTGAAAGCACATACTCGTGCTTGTGGCATGCCCCTGCTCACTCCTGCAAGGTGGATGCCGCCACAAGGCCAAGTATGTGCTTCCAAAAAGAGGAGAGCAACAGCTAAAGGTCCTCCTATGCAGCGCATGCGCGCTGCGGAGGCAAGACCTAAAGAGATGTCACGACTCATAGAGTAGCATAGAAAGTTAACGAGTATTCTGCAAAGAACACCCTGTAACATGCAGACGAGAGATTTGTATTTTATGTAGATAAGTAAGTGCTTTTAATATGGGGATTTTTTTGTTCCTTGCAGTTCATAAATTGCAGTCCAGATATAGCACAATGAACTATAAACTGTCATTAAGGACCCGCATGCAAACTACAAAGCTTGAGTTTAGCCAGGGCCACTGGAGTTTTCTAATTCCACAGCTGCAGTTTTTTCCACATAATAATGGATTTCCAACACTTTCTACATAATCCATTATCTGCTGCATAATCTGCAGATTTTGACAAAAAAAACAGTTTCTAATTGAAACAGATCAAAGGTTACTACAAACATGGCGCCATGTATCCTTGCGCAGTAGAAGGCCCTTTGCAATGGTTCACTGGTAATCTTTCAGTTGTTTATTACTGTATTTGGGTATTAAACTGGTACTAATATGGATAAATATTTTCCCAGACAATGATAACAGTGTAAAAATTATAAAATAATGAAGCAATGATAATGCTATCACAAAATGTGCCATATTACTCCACATAATTAGCATTTTGTTGCTCCATAATTCAGTCTACCCTGCTGCAAAATTTGGACCTCCGTTACTGCATAAATTCAGTGGCCATGGTTTAGACAATATTGTTTTTTCTTAATTTGTTGTTATTACAAGGCTGCTAAAAAGGGGTTCTTTGAGTAGTAAGAAAGTCTTATTAGCATTACATTTGAAATCCTGACTTAGTTTCTCCTGGCCATGCACTCTTGACACTTAATGCCTACTGATATATGACTCCTAGACCTTGTAACCCTCGATGCTTTATGTAACGCATCCTGTACATTGATTTAAACACTTGTATGATTTTTCGTCAATGCATAATGTGTGTTTGTTGTAAAGCAATCTGACACCCTAAAATGGGACGTGTAGCACTGTAAAAGAATAAAATGACAAAAGTAGTGGTATTAAAATTATTATTTGTGTGAATACTCATACAGAATGATACATCTGACATTATCACAGAGCATGCTTATCAATTGTATACAGGGGCTGAATACAAAAGTAAAAAAACATGCCTCCAGATGTAGTTTCTGTTAAGTACTTGTAAAGCGATAAGTTATGGGCCTTTCTTTCCTCTCCATTGCAAAGGCATCTAGGCGCAGCCAGGTTCCTACTGGAACAAAAGGAGGACTGATGGCCCCTTAAACTGTTCTTTTGTTTTGGACCCAGCTGGAATCTCAGATAAGAAAGACCCCTCGCCATCTGCACTTTGCTGCTTTGAATGTAAATCAAACAACATGCAGGTGTTCAGCATGTTTCAATGGGGCCCAGCTTCGCTGCAGGGGGGATGGCGTCTGCCCTGTGAAAATAGTGGGTGAACGCCGTCCACCAATGTGTACCCCAACATGCCCAGTGTACAGATGAATGTTTGGACTTCACCACGTGTGAGACACTCTGGCACCTTATGTGAGCATGAAATGTTTGGTTATCCATTGCGAGAGCATTGTAAAACATCACTGCCACGTTTCCCAGGTCCATGCGTGATGTGCTACTGCAGTCCCAGGTTTTAGGTAGAGTCTGGGCAGCGCATGCGCTGCTCTGCGAGGCATGCTGTAATGTTCACTGTGGCTTGAAGCTTATCCTCTTTTTTCATTGGTTCCCATTAGTGTCTTTTGGAAATTATTCCTGCCTTTTGTTGTTTTAGATCCTCCCTGTGGACTGCCCCTGCTACATGTGCTGTTCCACTTTCCTTACTTAAAGTGTATTTGTGCACACTCCTTTTTTCTGTGGGCGATGGCTTGGTTTTGTAGTTGTTGTGCGAACCCGACCAGAAGGTATTGGAGCACTTTACGTAAGCTCCAGTTCCAAAGTGGCAGCTCGCCACACGAACATTTTCCAACAAGGACATTTGTATTATAATTAGCGCAACTGCTTTGTGCACTAATATGAAACAGTGTTTAATGCCAATTCGCAATTAGGCGCGTATGCACAGTTGGGAGCACTTCAATATCTACACTCATTAACTGATGCAATGCTTTCCTGTTGTTATCTTTTTTTTCAGTTGCAGTGCACACCCAACTGGAAGGTATTAGAGCACTTTACGTAAGCACCAGTTCTCCGGTCCCAAAGTGGCAGCTCTCCGCACTAACATGTTCCAACAAGGTCATTTATATTATAATCAGCACAACTGCACTGTGCACTGATATGAAGGGGTGTTTAATTTTACTTTGCAATTAAATGTGCACAGTTGGGAGGACTTCGGTGTCTACTCACACTAATAGAGGCACCGATTTCTGTTATTTATTTTGCAGTTGTAGCGCGAACTTGACTGGAAGGCATTTGAGTGCTTTACGTGAGCACCAGTTATCCAGTTCCAAAATGGCAGCTCGCCGAACTAACATTTTCCAACAAGGACATCCAACAGCATTAGATTTGCTCATCGGCTCACTTGTTGAAAACCATGACTTCAATAAACGGCTCCCACCCTCTCTTTCCTCTTCTTGTTCCCGTGTGAAATGGATCAAAAAAAGAAAGAAACGGGGGGCGTGGCCAACATCATGGCCTGGTAGGACGTGCGTCCTAAGAGCTCCTGGCGAGCTGCATCGGAATCCGTCATAAAACCAACCTATACTACACACAAATCCTTAAAAAGGAGCCACAGACCTGCTGACGGAGGGAGAGAGGGTCTTCCAGCTGCACAACGTCCTTCTCTGCCGGGGAACCAGCGGTTTTTGCTCCGTACGCCGGGATCCGGCTCCCGCGCCAAGATGGCGGCCATGGCCCCCGGGTCCCCAAGGAGGTCCTGAACGCTGCGGAGGGTGTGCAATGCGACCCGACACCTCCGGGGCCTGATCGGCAGAGACCTGGTGAGGCGAGCGGCTGCTGGTGGGACCCCGGGCTGGAGACCGAGATTCACGGAGCCGGTTCACTGCTTCGACCTGCACCAACATGGCGACGGCACTGGCTCCGAGACCGTGAGGAGAGCCGGGAGAGCGACAGGACGAGAACCGGAGGAAGGAGGGAAGCTGCGGTGAGGCAGGTCCGGCCTAGTAGTGGCCGATCCGGGGGGTGGGGACGGCTGGCACTGATTGAGCTGTGGGCCCCCCTCGTGTGGACCAAGACCTTTACCAAGATGGCTGCCGGATTTTAAAAATATCGCCGCGGACGAGCCCTAGGCCTTTGCTTGTCTCGGTGGAGGGCCTGGGGGGAGCGGACAGGATCTCTGAACTGTGTCTCCCCTGCTGAGGAGAACTTTGAACATATCCGGCAGTCGGGGCCCCTGGGCAGGAGAAGAAGCCCCTGTGGGAGGCCGGCGATACTGGCACGGGCAGAGACAAGCCCCCGTCCCCCGAGCACACGTGGACAACATACGGAGAGCAATCCGGTGTTAGGATTAGGTCCCCAATCCTCTTTTGTTGACCATGTCTAATAACATCACATGACACACCAGTAGCATAAAAAGGAGTCCTACCCTTATGTCTATGCTTGTTATTGCTAACCTGTGGGTTCCTGCATCCTGGCTCCGGAGTTTCCTGTTGTTGGTTGCTGTCTTTTCACGGGCCCGTGGAAAGAAGTAGAGAATTCCCTATTCCCCTTATCTTGTTGCCTTTTTGTCCCGTATCCTGATATATTTCCTTGTCCTGGTGCTTCGTTTTTGGGTTAATACCTTATGTTGTTTATTTCCCCCTTCCCCTTTTGGGTCCCCTGTAGCTAGAAGGTAGTCAGCGTCCTGTTTATAATTTGTCCAGCCCTCGTTATTGACTTATTTTTGAGGAAGCGCATTTGGGATCTGTACCTGCATTCAGGGGCTCCTGTTTGCAGAACGCTGGTGTGCGCCGCTCTCCTGTCACGGAGACGCGGGAACCGAACCAGTGATACTCGCGCCGCAGCGCGATCCCTTGCCGCATATGCGCTACCCGTCCACCTCGTTTTAGGTGGACGTGACGTTTTGGGCCGTTCCGCGAGAAGAACCCGGCTGGGTTTTCTCGTTACTTTTGATATCACAACAACGCGGAAGAGGCTCACGTCCTTGGATTTGTTTTGTTTCTAATACCCAAACCACGCTAACAGGGTTTTTTTTGTACATACCAATGCTATCGGTGTGTTTTTTTTGTACCCTGTATTCTTCTTAATCGCCCACGCCAAAACACCCATACAAATCATAGAGTCCCAGCTCCTAACTCACCCAAGAGACATTGTCTTGGGATATAGGTTCCAATTCATTCGACAACTCCTTGAAGCAAAGCCTGCTCACGCTTATGGTAAGTGTGTGTGATGATATTTGTTGGAGATGGATATATGCATTAGAGGTAAAACTGGGGACTGAAACATAACTGTTGGGTGTATTTGTTGTTCCCCTTTTATGCAGGAGCAGAAGAAGGAGGCGGGTGTTCCTTTTGGTGACAAGTTACATGGGTGGAAGGTGTGGTTGCCTTATAATTTCCACCCCCTTTTCTGAGTCAGCAGCTTTCTCATCTGTGCCTGTCAGAGAGTGGCTGGTGAGTCGGGGAAGTGGATTGGACATATCCTCGTTCCTGCAGTGTGTGGGTTGGGCAGGAGTCCAACATCCGGAGGGGTGGGCGCGGGGGCTGGGCCCCGGGGGCGGGACAGGACAGGTGGAGAAGGACATCCTGTGCCGGTAAGGAGGAACGCTGAACCCCATTGGAGGAGAGGACTGTGTGAGTGGTTGTGAGCAACTGGGTGCTCTGGGGGAAAGGACACAGGTCCCCCCCCCCCAAAAAAACGAAAAAAAACCAAAACATCCTGGCGGTGGGTCTTTGTTTCCCCCCCCCTCACCGGTTGACTTGGGGACTGGAAGTGCGACGAGGCTTTGTGACTGGGCAGTGAGAGGGACACGGAGTGGGAGAGAATGGGGAAGAGGGACCTCCCGCCCAAGACTCCTAAGGGGCCTATGGATACTTTTGCGGCCTCGAAGCAGGTGGTGGATGCACCCCCCGCGGCCTCTGGTGGGCACACGGACACGGACCTGCTTCTAAGTGCTATCCAAGCGTCCAGAAGCGATATACAGGAGTCCCGAGCGGTGCTGGAAGTGAAAATTGGGGAAGTAATGTCAGAGGTGACGCTGCTGCGGCAAGACTTCAGAAACCTATCGGACTGGGTGTCCACGGCCGAAACTCGGATAGGAGAGACCGAGGACTCGGTCTCCACCTTGAGGAAGGACATGGCTGAACTGCAGGCCTCACACCGCCAGCTGCTCTGGAAGGTAGACGATGCGGAAAATAGAGCAAGACGCAACAACCTACGCTTTGTGGGATTTAGAGAAGGAATGGATGGGACAAATATGGCAGCGTTTCTCCACGCTTGGTTGACGAAGACATTCCCGGCGGCGCAATTTTCACCTTGCTTCATAATAGAGAGAGCCCACAGAGCACTCCTGGCTAAGCCACCTGAAGGAGCGAGACCAAGGCCAGTCATTGCACGCTTTCTGAACTATGCGGATAGGGATTTGATCCTGCGGGAGGCAAGAAAACTGGGAGAGATACGATTCGAGAACTCAAACATTATGATATTCCCGGACTATAGCCAGGAGGTGCAGAAACAACGTTGATCCTTTGATACATTGAAGGCGAAACTCAGAGACCTGCACATTTCATACATGCTCTTGTTCCCAGCAAAACTTAAGGTGCTCTACAAAGAAAGGGCGATCTTCTTCAATACACCGGAGAAGGCCTGGCAGTGGCTGGAGGAACGACCGATATTCAATAGCAGAGAGTCGGCCAGCCGTGAGGAGGTGGACAGAACGGTGAGACTCAGAGCCAAATGGGAGTCGCCAAAACCGCAACGAAGGAAATCCCGCAGAGTAAAGAGGCATACTCCGGCTACACCCTACAGGGGGCACGGTCCGGAGGGAGGGGGAGCGGAGGGGTCGTCAGCCTCTCCGAGGAGTAGCGGTGGGCCATCCAGCTCCAGTCACATCGGCATGCGGAACCAAGCCCGCTCGGAGGGGGATGACGAGGAAGAGGACATAGAGAGCCATCAGTCCGGGGAGGAGGAGAAGGGGGAGGGACAGAACTCAGTTCACCCACTGGTGGAGGCGATCCGAACTTTGGAACACGATCCCTCGGGGCGCAGCAGCGCTCCTGATCAAGATACGCAGGACTCCCACTCATGATTGGTGAAGGTCTAGACTTTTGAGGATGGCAGCTCGTCGAGTGAGGGACACGCAAGTTAACACGCCCTCTTGTATTTTATTTCTTTTATTTGTACTGGTTGCCAGTTGTGCCTGTCCACACATTTATTTAGGTTTGCTAGGACAGGTTAGGATAGTTTAAAGGGTGGGTTGAAAGGGAGGGCGACAGACCTTCTCCTGCGAACGATTCGGTCCCGTGAAGGGATGAGACTGGAAGTGGAGGGAGGTGGGGTGGGGGGAGGGTCAGGGGGGCTGCAAGTTCATTCAAGTTGGGGTCGGGGAGGGGGGTGTTGGGGTAAGGGAGTTATAGTCTGGATTAAGCAGCTGTGCACTTTGAGATTTGGCACCACACACACACCTCGGAGTCCGCCCTCATACATTTATCGATGGTTCCAATGGCCCGTAATCTAGAAACAACGCACCAGGGGGACAGGGGGTTAGCATCCTGACGTGGAATGTTAATGGACTGGGTTCTAAAATTAAGAGAGGGCTTGTGAACGCTTACATCAAAAGGGTAGACCCGGATGTTACCCTCCTACAAGAAACTCATCTTAAGGGGACACAATGTGCTTTTATAGCTAGGGGGCGTCACAGAGTCCTGGCACATGCAGGCTATACATCTGACTCCAGAGGCGTGGCGGTCATAGTTAAGAAGACCTCTCCATTCAATATCGCACGCACCTGGGTAGATCCACAGGGAACATTTGTGGGGGTACAGGGGACATGGAATAGAAAGATCTATACGCTAATTTCGGTGTATGCACCGCCAAAACTACAGACACGTACACTCACAGCCCTGGCCAACATTCTACTAGACACGGCGGACACGATTCAGGTGGTGGGGGGAGTCTTCAATGATGTCATGGATGTGGGGCAGGACAGATCAGGGGCGGGGGAGGGGGAGAGTCAGACGGCGCTGTCTCGTCAGATGCATAACCTAGGACTCATAGACATATGGAGATGGCTACACCCTACCCAAACAGCTTACTCGTACTTTTCGGGGGCACACAAGGCCTTCTCGAGGCTAGATTACGTCTTTATGTCGCGACAGTATCTGCAGGCGGAGGACAAGGCAGAATACAAGGCTAGAGGTGTGTCTGATCACTCGCCCCTGTTCGAGAGGGTGGGATGGCACCGGGGCGCGGGGGCCTCTTGGCGCCTTGCAGCATGGGACCTACAGAATGAAGCTATAGTCCGTGGTCTTAGAGCAGACATCAAGGTATACGTAGCCGAAAACGAGAGTTCAGTAGACTCGGCGGTCACATTCTTGGAAGCCCTAAAACTGGTGCTACGAGATAGGCTGCGAGGCAGACTGGGGGAGGAGAGACGTAAGGTCCAAGCGGAAGTCGCTGCCCTGGAACAGCCGGTCTTAGATTTGGAAAGGGACTACCAGAGAACAAAGAACGCTGAGACCCTTAGACGGCTGTTGGATACCCAGAGGCAATATAGAGAGTTAGTAACCAACGAGGCAAAGACCCAGTCCCTGGCCACCCTCCACCGTCTTTACGACATGGGAGACAAATCTGGCAAACTTCTGGCATGGCTCAGTAGGAAGGAACGGGTGGCGAGATGGGTTGACAGTATCAGTAATGTAGACGGGGTGTTGGTCAATGTAGATGCGGAGATAACCGACGTCTTCGCCACGCACTATGAACGCTTCTATGCAGCGCGGGCTTTGGGAACGTGCGAGGAAGCGCTGGACTACATGGCCCAGACAGACTTACCGACGCTGCCGCCGGAGGTTCTTTTGGGCTTGGAGTCGGACATCACTATGGATGAAATCTCCGAAGCTATAGCAAAATTGAAACCGGGCAAAACCCCGGGGCCCAACGGCTTCCCGGCGGAATTTTTCAAACGCACGGCCGACCTCCTGTCGCGTCACCTTAAGGGGATTTTTGCAGATGCATATCAGGAAAGGAAGCTTCCACTGGATCTATCTGTGGCCACGATAGTCCCGATCTATAAAGAAGGCAAGCCCCGGGAGGACTGCGCGTCCTATCGCCCAATTTCCCTCCTCAATACGGAGGTGAAGCTCCTGGCGACCATCCTGGCAGATCGCCTGAAAGTGGTCATACCGGATTTGATACACCTGGACCAATCTGGTTTTCTGCCGGACAGGGCGACAAAATTGAACCTTAGACGAACACACAATTGGCTACAGGAGGTGAGGGGGAGAGAGGAGCCACACTGGTTTCTCTCCCTAGATGCCGAAAAAGCCTTTGATGCGGTCCACTGGCCGTTTCTTACGGCGGTCCTGCGTAAATTTGGCTTTGGTCCAAATTTCCAGAAGTGGGTCCAGCTCCTTTATATCTCGCCAAGAGCTAGAGTGCGGGTGAATGGAAGGCTGTCCCGGGAATTCCAGATCCAAAGGGGAACCCGTCAGGGATGTCCCTTGTCTCCTCTTCTTTTCACACTCACCATAGAGGTACTTGCAGCCAGGATCCGACAGAACGAGGGCATCACAGGTTTCATGAAATCGGGTACGGATCGTGAACAGGAAAAGATACCGCTATATACGGACGATGTCCTCCTATACATTACGAAACCGGAAACCACTGTCCCGGAGTTATTCCGGGAGTTAGCACAGTACGGTGGACAAGCAGGGCATACCATAAACTGGCACAAGTCTATCCTTTACGACCCAGGGGGCCGGGATACATGGGGGTGGCTGCCAGACCGGCTGCTGACCACTACCGAAGGTTTCCAATATTTGGGGATCTACATTACACTGGATGTGGCCCTATCGTTCCAGAGGAACCTGGAGCGGGTCATAATGAACGCGGTGGCGGATATGGACCGCTGGAGACAGCTGCCTCTCACTCTCCTTGGCCGTGCGGCCATGTATAAGATGATAATCCTACCCATATTCCTCTATGCCCTGCAAAACGAATACTACCCGTTGCCTTCCACGGTACTCACTAGAATTTACGCCGACCTGCGTACTTTTCTGTGGTTGGGCAAACAACCCAGGGTGGCTTTGACAACGCTGCAGAGGCACCAGTATAGCGGTGGTATCTCGCTACCCAGCCTGGAGGCGTACTATTGGGCGGAACACTTGACCCCGGTCAACAACTGGCTGTACTCCCCGGCGGACCACCCGACATATGCTCTAGAGAGATTTAAACTGTCGCCCAAGAATCTACTGTACTATCTCTACGGAGGCCTTAGACGGGCTCCGCTCCTCCCGGCCACGATCCTCACGCTCACTGTGTGGAACAAGGCCACGAGACGCATGGGATGGGAGAGGAAGTACACAAGGCAGACACCGATGTGGCACTGCCAATGGTTGACAGAACTCCGTAAGTTACGGGGATTCCAGAGATGGGACGATATTGGCATCTCCACAATTGGAGATGTAATAGCCAAGGGAGAGCTGAAGTCCTTCCGGGCTCTACAGGGTGACTTTGGTCTTCATGAGTCACAATTATTCAAAAACTTGCAATTCCGACATGCATGGCGGGCACAAAATGTTCAATTGAAGGATATCCCGGAGTATGCACCGTTAGAGGGGCGTCTTCTCCAGGAGCAGATGGTGGGACAAGCAGTTTCCTTCACATACAAAACCCTGACTAACAATATGCTGGGAGACCTGGCCAAGCTCAGGGGTACATGGGAGGCGGAGGTAGGACAGATGGATGACCTAGATTGGGAAATAGTCTTGATGCATCCGAGGGACGTGGCGATTAAATCAAGATTGCGCCTGATTCAGTTTAATATACACCACAGAACCTATTATGACAGACGGCGTCTCCTCCGTATGGGGAAAGCAGAGAATTCCCGCTGCCTTAGGTGCCTCCTACAGGAAGGGGACTTCTACCATACCTTGTGGGCTTGTGACAAAATACAAACCTACTGGACACACATTTTTGTGGAATTGGGGGAGGTTCTGGGGGTGCCGCTCCAACAGGACCCCAAGTTGGCATTGTTGGGCATGACCAGCGAGGTGGACCTTCCGCGCCCACTCATTACCTTTCTCGTGCTAGCATTGGTGGTGGCGAAAAGTGACATTGCAAAATACTGGGGGGCGCCGGAGCCGCCCGGCATTGACGAATGGAGGAGGGGGTTGGACCTCTATATGGCAGCCGAAAGAGTGACATACAAGGCAAGGGGATGCCACATCATGAAAAGAACATGGAAAGAGAGTAGAAATGCGTGCTTCCAGCAAGTATAATTTTATATTTTGCACCAGGCCTACTTAACCCCAGGCAAAATCCAGAAATACTTCCAAGCCCACAGCGCTGCGTGCCCCAGGTGCTCGAAGCAGGGCGCGGACCTGGAGCACATGCTCTGGAGCTGCCCAATCTTGGGGGATTACTGGGTGGAAGTGGGGGAGCTTCTTAAGGAGATCACTGATAGACAATTGGACTTTGATATTGCTGTATGCCTGCTACATTGGTTCCCGCACACGCCCAAAACTAAGGTAACGAGTAAGTTCATTGCTTTAGGACTACTGTTAGCCAAGCGAGAAATTACTTGGCACTGGAAATCGAAAGAAGGGCCATCGTGTAAGAGATGGAGAGCAGAATTACATAGATGGGCTAGTAGCGAGAGCTCTGTTAGGCTCCAATTAGCCAAACGAACGAATAATGAAAAGGCTCTGGAAATGGCCAAAGCTTGGGACGTGATGGTACAGGTTCTACTGAATTCTCAGGCGGAGGGGGCAGACTGAATTGTATAGAACTTACTTGTGATAATTAGTAAACGCACTGTGACATGAGCTTTCCCATCATTGCTGGTGCTATGTTGTGATATATATCCTTTGAAATGTACCCACACCAATTGCCATATGGGGGGGGGAGTTCTGAAGGGTTTAGTTGGGGATAAACTTGGAAATGTATTTGATGGCTCTATAGTGTGATGGATGCTGATTCTGGTTTGTACGATGTCTAAAACCAATAAAATATGTTTTAAAAAAAAGTCAGGAACCCCATTCAAATTAATAACAAAATTGCACATGAGCACGCAGGAAGCCCGTAGGCTGGGAGTGCTAAAGGTCAGACTAGACTGTCAGAGGGATCTGGGTTGCCCACTAAGCAATAAGGAGTGGCAATATTGCTGCACCAGAACAAAAACGATCTCCCTGAATGGGCGCCACAGACTCATACATTACACATTTTTACACTGGGCATACTACATGCCTGTAAGGCAGTAAAGGGACGGATTGAAGGAGAATTCGAGATGCCAGAGATGTGGGGGGGAGCAAGCAAGTTTTATGCATCTTGCCTGGCACTGCCCATGGGTTCAGGAATTCTGGCATAAAATATTCTACGAACTATAATCCCAAAATAGCACTGCTGGTAAATGACCTAGACATAGGAAAAACTGCCCGCCGCTGATAGCCGGTCTCTTGCTGGCTAAACGGCGAGTGGTCATCAAATGGGCAAGAGGCCCGATACCAAAATATGGAGGATTGATACAAAGATATGCTTTACTGCAACACACAGACTGACCCATATAATGAACTACTCACTCCTACAAGTAGACCCAAAAGCTGTTGGGGACCATATGAGATATATTTAGTCATCAAGGAAACAGAGGTCGAAACCGGTGAAACAGAGTAGAGCAGTGGTCTTCAACTTTTTGATGTCGAGATCCCCTTGTCAAACCTTTTTAGGCATAAGGACCCCCTCTGACAAAATTTTCTAGAAACTGGTTCTCCTCATCATCAGCATCTAGCGACAACCATGAATGCCCCTGTTAGACCTGGCATCCTTTTGCATGTTTCCAGTGTTATTTTCCTTTCTGACCTTCTTATGAAATACGGTGATTCCAGTCCTTTTCCCATAACAAATTGCTGCCTAGCACCAACATAGCAGAATTGTTTTTGTACTGGAAGAGGCACCTTCCTTCACCAAAACAATCCTGAGGGGCGTTTTCCTATTTCTATCTGAGATGCAGAATGCAGCACACATGGAAAGATAAAAAAACGAGGAGAAATGAAAACATTTCTCCTCGTTACGCTTCTACTGGAGAGGAATCAGTCTTTGGAGCTGCCCCGGGTGTATGTGATTTTGTAAATAGGGGGCAGCATCAAAATCCATGGGCTTTGCGTGGGAATCCCACTCAAAGCCCATGGAACAGCTCCTTGATGCAGAGTATGGCAACGCAGTGACTTGCGCTGCTATGTCTTACTCCATATCCATGAGGCAATGCAAATCCATGCAGGGTGATTTTGCACTGCCTCATAGGTATGGTTGAGATGCTTGCGCCGCCGGAGCATCAAAAAAAGTGATGCTTTGGCGATGCAAGTCTCTCATACATAAGCCCAAAATATTCTGTAAGTTTTTTAGGTCTTCACCTTCAGGTATCTACATATAAAATAATGGTCAGCGTAAATCAAAAATAAATATTAAAAAGTTATTGCTCAGTGGGAAATGCACTGTAGGACATTATAACATTTCTAACAGTTCATGCACTGCAGAGGTCTGTGTGTAACCAGAGAACCATAGAATTAAATCTTGATTGGTGCAGTGGACAACAGTGATGTATATTTTTAGTGGTATGAAGTCACAGCCTGTGACGGAAAGCACTGTGAATATGTAAGTCAATTTGTTATACTTGCATTACACTCAGGGTAAGATAGAATGCTGCAAAATGTGCAAATAGTTTTAAGATAAAATGGGGCCTTTAAAATGTAGGTTTTAATAATCCCAGTGTGTATGTACTGCAGTTTTCTTTTTTTATATAACTGTCCCTTCAACACCTTTTTAGGGGCACTAAGGGCTGTGTAAATGCATTAAAATTAAAAGCAAGAACTTTCCAGCCCAGTTGTTAACTCTTTGCACTTACACTCAAAACAAGCATTTACAATGCAATGGTTTCGCCTTTGGAAAAGTTTGAGCTATTAGAATGTAAATGACAAATTTTTTATTTATGTGTTGGTTTTGAAAATAGATAAATTAATGGCATTGTCATTTACAATGCCAATAGCTTAATCTCTTGCAAATGCGAGACCTATTGCATTTGCACCCACACAGAGCAACACACAGAGCCACATGCACCCACACAGACAGAACCATACACACACAGATGGACGCAGACAGAAAAGCAAACACAGAAAGGGCACACCACACAGACTCTCACTAGCAGGCAGGCACGGGCAACAGAAAAGTACAGGGAAAGAGACAGATGGATACACGAACAACCAGCGCCAGAACACACCGTGCCGGAAATGGAAGGTCCACTCTCCCCCCTGACCAAGAACGGACTGTGTGGGTCACACTTCACTGGAGACCTCTTTGCCAATATGTGACTGGGTTGGCCCCACCTCTACTAACCATTCAGAGGCATGTGGCGTACGGTGGGTGGGGATGGAGGGGGGGGGGAGTCAGGGAAGGGTGGCAGTCATGCTTAAAATAATGATTAGCAACACAAGTCAAGTCAAGTAAGTAAATGTATACATTACTAAAACTATACATGTACACACCTTCTAACACTGCCTTTCAAGCTGGATCATTAATCAAGTGATTTAATTCCTTCTCAGCACTTCAAAAATAGATGCATAGAGACGAGGTCCGAGGCAGATCACTGTCGGAGTCAACAAAGTCGCACTTACTTTTGTACCGGAGGCATAAGAATGTAAACAAGGGGCATCTTAAACGTACAAAATGCAAAGAGAAAGAGATAAAGAGAATAAGTCAAGTTAGAGCTATTGGCATTGTAAATGACAATTTTTTTATTTATGTGTTCGTTTTGAAAACAGATAAATAAATGGCATTGTCATTTACAATGCCAATAGCTTAATCTCTCGCAAATGCCACACACACCCACAGAGAGCCCCCCCACACAGAGCCCCCCCACACACACCCACACAGAGCCCTCACACACTGTGAGCCCCTCCACA
The DNA here is from genome assembly GCF_964261635.1 of Lissotriton helveticus. Classification (NCBI taxonomy): domain Eukaryota; kingdom Metazoa; phylum Chordata; class Amphibia; order Caudata; family Salamandridae; genus Lissotriton; species Lissotriton helveticus. The sequence goes on from NC_136057.1 coordinate 1,362,968,922, forward strand.
CACAGCCCTCCACACACCCACACACCCACACAGAGCCCTCCACTCACCCACATAGAGCCCTCCACACACTGCGAGCCCCCCTGTGCAAGTTATACACTGTTGTTAGAGATGAACCGACCGCATAGGTAACCAACAGGTGTAAAAAGGACTTCAAAGGTGACAGACTGGGGAGCGAGATGATGATGTAGGAGTGAGAGAGAGGGATTGTGCAGATAAAAGAGGAGTGTGAAAAGGGTTGTACACAGCAAGAAGTCTGAGAGGGAGTGTGTAGATAATGGGTAGGTTTGAATGGGAGAAGCTCTTTGGGTAACATCAGGTGTACAAGGGATTGTACAGGCAACAAACAAGTGTGAAAGGGGCTGCAAACATGGTGAGGGGTGCATGGGAGAATGAAAGTCACATATGGCGAAGAAACGTGAACCCCCCCCCCCCCCCCCTCCCCCCTTTGTGGTGCTCTAGGCTCTTGGAGAAGAGGGAGAGTTTGAATTTCATCCTCGGTTGTACAACCATCCAATAGCGTGAGGTCAGATCTGCAGATTGGTGACGCGTCCCAGCACTTGTGAGACAGCAGTTACACGCATGTAGGTTTGTGTGCATGGATATATCCACAAACAGGCGAGCACTGCACACACAAAGAAGTGAACACTGATGTAAATGTGTCGCCTCGTATCTCCACGGCATAAACCCCTGTGGGCAGCACAGGGAAGCAGAGAGCACAGCGGCTCCGTGGAAAAGCATATACGGGACTGTGGTCTGTTTGTGGTGTGTACATGTAGCGTGACTAGCGTCTGCCCAAAAGGATGTGGCTGAAAGATCCGTACACGGGTACTGCGCGGGGGGAGGAGGGGAGCAGGGGGAGGGGGGAGCAGGGGGGGAGGGGGGAGGGGGGGATGGGGAGGGGCGGTTCACTAGCCCCACTGCACTCCTTCCTTGACTACTACATATGCCTGTCTTCAGGAACACATTACTTACATGTAAGAGTAGTTTTGCACTCGGTCAGCGGGAGGCGGGGGCGGGAACGGCACACGGTCAGCGGGAGGGGAGGGGCGGGAACGGCACACGGTCGGCGGGAACGGGCACTTACCTGGACTTCCTCCGGCGGCGTTCGGCCGGGAATGGCCAAAACAAACCTCGACGAGCAAAAAAAATAAACCCCGCCCACCGCCGCACTGACGAGACAAAAGGGGCCGGATGAGAAAAATTCTCCAGAAACGCCCACGAGTCGCCTCGCAGGATGACGGACGCCTCTGTTTGCCAATGGCTAGCGTCCATTTATGGAGCTAGCCAATGGGAAACAGAGGCGGGCAGAACATCCATACTGTTGACAAAAGTTTTCGGCCTGGGCGGAGCACGGCGTGCTCTCACCAGGTCGAAACCTAAAAACACACCTTCGTCTTCACAAAGAAACAGAACTGCTCCCAAGCATCCTTTCCACTTGCAGATTAACTGATAAGGCGCATTTGCCTTTCATTCAGGCAAGCAGCTGATAACGATCTATCTCAATTAGCGATCCCAGCTGTCTTTTTGCAGGGACAAGTAAAGCTGGGGAATCTGCGACCCCCTTCCTAGAACTCCACGCCCCCCCCTGGGGGTCGTGCCCCACAGTTTGAAGATGTCTGGAGTAGAGTAACAGAACAGTGACTTAAATAATGCCAAGAAGACACCCGGGGTGGGTGGTTGTATTTGCCCACAGCTGGAGGGGTATGCTCCATATGTATTAGTGCGGGGCGGGGAAACACTAAGGAAGTGACTACATACGTGAAGCCTGAATGCCACTTATTCTGCTACACTGTGTACTATAATGTAATATCAAGAAGTGCCAGATGGGGATCTATCAACTATACACAAAAGTAATGTACTACATTGAATTCTGCAAGATGTAACCAGAAGGCCTGGTTAAGATGAAAGATGTTTTTATAGACTCAAGACAATTTTATAAATAAATAAAAAAGCCACGAAGTGCTACAAGGTAGGCATACTAAACCTGGCACCAAAACAAAGCTCAGTTGGAGCATTTAATTAAAAACTGCTATTCGCTATAATTGTATATATCAAACTATATAATTTATGAACTTACGTAGCATACCACCATTGTATACACGTTTTGCCACTTTGACCATTATAAATAAATTGCAAGTTGAACACTGCATTTGGTATTCTAGCCCACTCTGCCAGGTATACTTTCCCATCAATCTAAGCCATAGATAGGGGGCACATGACAATTGACTGCCATGTGGCTTCTGCCTGCCACCTATGTTCCATTAACCTTTAATGTAGAACAGGAGAAATAACAAGCATTGGCAAAGCAAATAGGTCTCGCCTTTGGGACCTTATACGTGTTTGGCCATGCAACACTTGCTGTTGTTGCACAAAGGATATTGTACTGGATAACTAAACACTTATGAGGTACCAAAGGGGAGACCTATTGGCTATGCCAATGCATTTTTTTAATTTTTTTAAGGACAAGCAGTGCTATCAGGCTCCGGCTGCCACTTAGTCCACCGCTTCCCACGTAGACGCTGCAGCCATCTTTGAGAGAGGTAGAGAGGAGTAGAGAGAGAGGTAGAGAGAGAGAGGTAGAGAGCGAGGGAGAGAGAGGTAGAGAGGTAGAGAGAGAGGTAGATAGAGGTAGAGAGGCAGGTAGATAGAGGTAGAGAGGCGAGGCAGAGAGAGAGAGGTAGAGAGGCAGAGAGGGAGAGGTAGAGAGGGAGAGGTAGAGAGAGAAGTAGAGAGAGAGAGGTAGAGAGAGAGGTAGAAGTAGAGAGAAAGAGAGGTAGAGAGAGAGTAGAGAGAGATAGGTAGAGAGAGAGATGTAGAGAGAGAGAGAGAGAGGTAGAGAGAGATGTAGAGAGAGAGGTACAGAGAAGTAGAGTGAGAGAGGTAGAGAGGTAGAGAGAGAGAGGTAGAGAGAGAGGTAGAGAGAAGTAGAGAGAGGTAGAGGTAGAGGGACAGAGGTAGAGAGGGAGAGGTAGAGGTAGAGAGGTGTACAGAGGTAAAGAGAGAGAGGTAGAAAGAGAGGCAGAGAGAGAGGGAGAGAGGAAGAGTGAGAGAAGACGAGAGAGAGGTAGAGAGAGAGAGAGAGGTACAGGTACAGAGAGAGGTAGAGAGGAAGAGGTAGCTAGAGATATAGAGAGAGCCTGAGAGAGAGAGGTAGAGAGAGAGGTAGAGAGAGAAGTAGAGAGGGGTAGAGGAAGAGAGGTAAAGAGAGAGTTAGACAGAAGTAGAGAGAGGTAGAGAGAGAGAGGTAGAGAGAGAGGTAGTGATAGAGAGAGGTAGAGACAGAGAGAGGTAGAGAGAGTTAGAGAGGTAGAGGGAGAGATGTAGAGAGAGGTATAGAAAGAGGGGCCGTGAAGTTCGATTACAATTTTATTAAAAAAAAAAAAAATACCGGCATTGCAAGTGCGCATAGGGAATGAAACACTCTACGATGGTAGAATGTAAGTGCCAGGGAACCCGCTTACCTGAATAGTTTCGCTCGATGTAACAGTGGTCAGCTGCTGTCTTGAATAAAGCTGTCAGCCCACTGTAGAAATACCATGAATGGTTTACGTCACGGTTTCCACGCTGAAAGCGTGCGCAGCCCGTGACAGCAGCTAAATGCTGTTGTCTGTGTAAACTGATACCGGAGAGGTCACGGGTCAGTATCATTGATACTGAAGAGTTACTGAGTCACAACAAAACACAGACATAAAAATATGGCCCAAATAACGTGCCGCTTATGGTTAGAAAGCGACGTTCCCTTCAAAAATAATTATGGTAATTCGAGAATGCCGATTGACCCTTACGGGAGGACTGCGTTATGGGCATCCAGAAGCAGAGCTATGAAGGAAAGAGAAATTGAATGAGAGGCTTCAAAGTAGGAATCTGCAAGCGGCAAAGCAGCTGTTATTCCAACATGCAGACAAGCCTGGAAGTGGTGCGTGCGCGCACGCACACATTTTGCTCTTTTTGAAAGCACATACTCGTGCTTGTGGCATGCCCCTGCTCACTCCTGCAAGGTGGATGCCGCCACAAGGCCAAGTATGTGCTTCCAAAAAGAGGAGAGCAACAGCTAAAGGTCCTCCTATGCAGCGCATGCGCGCTGCGGAGGCAAGACCTAAAGAGATGTCACGACTCATAGAGTAGCATAGAAAGTTAACGAGTATTCTGCAAAGAACACCCTGTAACATGCAGACGAGAGATTTGTATTTTATGTAGATAAGTAAGTGCTTTTAATATGGGGATTTTTTTGTTCCTTGCAGTTCATAAATTGCAGTCCAGATATAGCACAATGAACTATAAACTGTCATTAAGGACCCGCATGCAAACTACAAAGCTTGAGTTTAGCCAGGGCCACTGGAGTTTTCTAATTCCACAGCTGCAGTTTTTTCCACATAATTATGGATTTCCAACACTTTCCACATAATCCATTATCTGCTGCATAATCTGCAGATTTTGACAAAAAAAACAGTTTCTAATTGAAACAGATCAAAGGTTACTACAAACATGGCGCCATGTATCCTTGCGCAGTAGAAGGCCCTTTGCAATGGTTGACTGGTAATCTTTCAGTTGTTTATTACTGTATTTGGGTATTAAACTGGTACTAATATGGATAAATATTTTCCCAGACAATGATAACAGTGTAAAAATTATAAAATAATGAAGCAATGATAATGCTATCACAAAATGTGCCATATTACTCCACATAATTAGCATTTTGTTGCTCCATAATTCAGTCTACCCTGCTGCAAAATATGGACCTCCGTTACTGCATAAATTCAGTGGCCATGGTTTAGACAATATTGTTTTTAGGTCTCGTCCTTTACCATTCCGAAGGAATGGGAAATGGCGAGAATTCAAGTGCTCGAACTGATTGTCAAACCACCGCATTTTTTCGTGGCGTTTTCTTCGAGTGCACGTGGCCACAGGCACGCGCTTTTGGCCCATACACTTTCATGGCCATCTGTTCCTCAATGTCCCTCCCACCCTTCGTTTGATCTTGCCGCGAGTTCAGGCTAATGGCCCTCCCCCAGCACAGAGCGCGCATCGCGGCCGCACAGCACATCAAAGGGCTTCTCCCAGCGTGTGCTGTGCGGCTTCTCCTCCCCTAATTATGTGGCCGGCCGTACTTGTGTTTCCCGGCCGCTTCCCGGCTGCTCTTGTATTTAATTAGCAGCAGCAGCATTTCTCCTGCGCCAGGCCACATCAAAGGCTCTGTGGCACTTTCACCCACACAGCAACACTTACAGACACGCAACTCCACTCACACCCACGCAAGCCCACTATCATCCACACAACACCACACTCACCCACGCAACGCCACTCACCCAAGCAACACCACTCACACACGCAACGCAACTCATCCACGCAACCCCACTCATCCACGCAACCCCACTCATCCACGCAACGCCACTCACACACGCAACGCCACTCACACACGCAACGCCACTCACACACGCAACGCCACTCACACACGCAACGCCACTCACACACGCAACGCCACTCACACACGCAACGCCACTCACACACGCAACACCACTCACAAACGCAACGCCACTCACTCACACACGCAACGCCACTCACTCACACACGCAACGCCACTCACACATTGTGGGTGCAGATTGTGGGTGCAGATTGTGGGTGCAGATTGTGGGTGCAGATTGTGGGTGCAGATTCAGGGTGCAGATTCAGGGTGCAGATTGTGGGTGCAGATTGTGGGTGCAGATTGTGGGTGCAGATTCAGATTGCAGATTGTGGGTGCAGATTCAGATTGCAGATTGTGGGTGCAGATTCAGATTGCAGATTGTGGGTGCAGATTCAGATTGCAGATTCAGATTGCAGATTGTGGGTGCAGATTGTGGGTGCAGATTCAGAGTGCAGATTCAGAGTGCAGATTGTGGGTGCAGATTCAGAGTGCAGATTGTGGGTGCAGATTGTGGGTGCAGATTCAGAGTGCAGATTGTGGGTGCAGATTCAGAGTGCAGATTGTGGGTGCAGATTGTGGGTGCAGATTCAGAGTGCAGATTCAGATTGCAGATTCAGAGAAAACTCAGCAGCACCACCACCATTGCAATGCAATAGGTCTCGTTTTAACGCAAATTTAAGCTATAGGCCTTGTAAATGACAAAGCCTTTTATTTATGTTCCAATAACCAGAACGCAAAAATAAAGGGCATTATCATTTACAATGCTAATAGTTCAGACTAGCGTTATTGCGAGACCTATTGCATTTCCAATGCTTGTTTCTTAATTTGTTGTTATTACAAGGCTGCTAAAAAGGGGTTCTTTGAGTAGTAAGAAAGTCTTATTAGCATTACATTTGAAATCCAGACTTAGTTTCTCCTGGCCATGCACTCTTGACACTTAATGCCTACTGATATATGACTCCTAGACCTTGTAACCCTCGATGCTTTATGTAACGCATTCTGTACATTGATTTAAACACTTGTATGATTTTTCGTCAATGCATAATGTGTGTTTGTTGTAAAGCAATCTGACACCCTAAAATGGGACGTGTAGCACTGTAAAAGAATAAAATGACAAAAGTAGTGGTATTAAAATTATTATTTGTGTGAATACTCATACAGACTGATACATCTGACATTATCACAGAGCATGCTTATCAATTGTATACAGGGGCTGAATACAAAAGTAAAAAAACATGCCTCCAGATGTAGTTTCTGTTAAGTACTTGTAAAGCGATAAGTTATGGGCCTTTCTTTCCTCTCCATTGCAAAGGCATCTAGGTGCAGCCAGGTTCCTACTGGAACAAAAGGAGGACTGATGGCCCCTTAAACTGTTCTTTTGTTTTGGACCCAGCTGGAATCTCAGATAAGAAAGACCCCTCGCCATCTGCACTTTGCTGCTTTGAATGTAAATCAAACAACATGCAGGTGTTCAGCATGTTTCAATGGGGCCCAGCTTCGCTGCAGGGGGGATGGCGTCTGCCCTGTGAAAATAGTGGGTGAACGCCGTCCACCAATGTGTACCCCAACATGCCCAGTGTACAGATGAATGTTTGGACTTCACCACGTGTGAGACACTCTGGCACCTTATGTGAGCATGAAATGTTTGGTTATCCATTGCGAGAGCATTGTAAAACATCACTGCCACGTTTCCCAGGTCCATGCGTGATGTGCTACTGCAGTCCCAGGTTTTAGGTAGAGTCTGGGCAGCGCATGCGCTGCTCTGCGAGGCATGCTGTAATGTTCACTGTGGCTTGAAGCTTATCCTCTTTTTTCATTGGTTCCCATTAGTGTCTTTTGGAAATTATTCCTGCCTTTTGTTGTTTTAGATCCTCCCTGTGGACTGCCCCTGCTACATGTGCTGTTCCACTTTCCTTACTTAAGGTGTATTTGTGCACACCCCTTTTTTCTTTGGGCGATGGCTTGGTTTTGTAGTTGTTGTGCGAACCCGACCAGAAGGTATTGGAGCACTTTACGTAAGCTCCAGTTCCAAAGTGGCAGCTCGCCACACGAACATTTTCCAACAAGGACATTTGTATTATAATTAGCGCAACTGCTTTGTGCACTAATATGAAACAGTGTTTAATGCCAATTCGCAATTAGGCGCGTATGCACAGTTGGGAGCACTTCAATATCTACACTCATTAACTGATGCAATGCTTTCCTGTTGTTATCTTTTTTTTCAGTTGCAGTGCACACCCAACTGGAAGGTATTAGAGCACTTTACGTAAGCACCAGTTCTCCGGTCCCAAAGTGGCAGCTCTCCGCACTAACATGTTCCAACAAGGTCATTTATATTATAATCAGCACAACTGCACTGTGCACTGATATGAAGGGGTGTTTAATTTTACTTTGCAATTAAATGTGCACAGTTGGGAGGACTTCGGTGTCTACTCACACTAATAGAGGCACCGATTTCTGTTATTTATTTTGCAGTTGTAGCGCGAACCTGACTGGAAGGCATTTGAGTGCTTTACGTGAGCACCAGTTATCCAGTTCCAAAATGGCAGCTCGCCGAACTAACATTTTCCAACATCCAACAGCATTAGATTTGCTCATCGGCTCACTTGTTGAAAACCATGACTTCAATAAACGGCTCCCACCCTCTCTTTCCTCTTCTTGTTCCCGTGTGAAATGGATCAAAAAAAGAAAGAAACGGGGGGCGTGGCCAACATCATGGCCTGGTAGGACGTGCGTCCTAAGAGCTCCTGCCGAGCTGCATCGGAATCCGTCATAAAACCAACCTATACTACACACAAATCCTTAAAAAGGAGCCACAGACCTGCTGACGGAGGGAGAGAGGGTCTTCCAGCTGCACAACGTCCTTCTCTGCCGGGGAACCAGTGGTTTTTGCTCCGTACGCCGGGACCCGGCACCCGCGACAACATGGCGGCCATGGCCTCCGGGTCCCCAAGGAGGCCCTGAACGCTGCAGAGGGTGTGCAATGCGACCCGACACCTCCGGGGCCTGATCGGCAGAGACCTGGTGAGGCGAGCGGCTGCTGGTGGGACCCCGGGCTGGAGACCGAGATTCACGGAGCCGGTTCACTGCTTCGACCTGCACCAACATGGCGACGGCACTGGCTCCGAGACCGTGAGGAGAGCCGGGAGAGCGACAGGACGAGAACCGGAGGAAGGAGGGAAGCTGCGGTGAGGCAGGTCCGGCCTAGTAGTGGCCGATCCGGGGGGTGGGGGCGGCTGGCACTGATTGAGCTGTGGGCCCCCCTCGTGTGGACAAAGACCTTTACCAAGATGGCGGCTGGATTTTAAAAATATCGCCGCAGACGAGCCCTAGGCCTTTGCTTGTCTCGGTGGAGGGCCTGGGGGGAGCGGACAGGATCTCTGAACTGTGTCTCCCCTGCTGAGGAGAACTTTGAACATATCTGGCAGTCGGGGCCCCTGGGCAGGAGAAGAAGCCCCTGTGGGAGGCCGGCGATACTGGCACGGGCAGAGACAAGCCCCCGTCCCCCGAGCACACGTGGACAACATACGGAGAGCAATCCGGAGGGGTGGGCGCGGGGGCTGGGCCCCGGGGGCGGGACAGGACAGGTGAAGAAGGACATCCTGTGCCGGTAAGGAGGAACGCTGAACCCCATTGGAGGAGAGGACTGTGTGAGTGGTTGTGAGCAACTGGGTGCTCTGGGGGAAAGGACACAGGTCCCCCCCCCCCAAAAACAAAAAAAAAAACATCCTGGCGGTGGGCCTTTGTTTCCCCCCCCCTCACCGGTTGACTTGGGGACTGGAAGTGCGACGAGGCTTTGTGACTGGGCAGTGAGAGGGACACGGAGTGGGAGAGAATGGGGAAGAGGGACCTCCCGCCCAAGACTCCTAAGGGGCCTATGGATACTTTTGCGGCCTCGAAGCAGGTGGTGGATGCACCCCCGCGGCCTCTGGTGGGCACACGGACACGGACCTGCTTCTAAGTGCTATTCAAGCGTCCAGAAGCGATATACAGGAGTCCCGAGCGGTGCTGGAAGTGAAAATTGGGGAAGTTAGGTCAGAGGTGACGCTGCTGCGGCAAGACTTCAGAAACCTATCGGACTGGGTGTCCACGGCCGAAACTCGGATAGGAGAGACCGAGGACTCGGTCTCCACCTTGAGGAAGGACATGGCTGAACTGCAGGCCTCACACCGCCAGCTGCTCTGGAAGGTAGACGATGCGGGAAATAGAGCAAGACGCAACAACCTACGCTTTGTGGGATTTAGAGAAGGAATAGAAGGGACAAATATGGCAGCGTTTCTCCACGCTTGGTTGACGAAGACATTCCCGGCGGCGCAATTTTCACCTTGCTTCATAATAGAGAGAGCCCACAGAGCACTCCTGGCTAAGCCACCTGAAGGAGCGAGACCAAGGCCAGTCATTGCACGCTTTCTGAACTATGCGGATAGGGATTTGATCCTGCGGGAGGCAAGAAAACTGGGAGAGATACGATTCGAGAACTCAAACATTATGATATTCCCGGACTATAGCCAGGAGGTGCAGAAACAACGTCGATCCTTTGATACATTGAAGGCGAAACTCAGAGACCTGCACATTTCATACATGCCCTTGTTCCCAGCAAAACTTAAGGTGCTCTACAAAGAAAGGGCGATCTTCTTCAATACACCGGAGGAGGCCTGGCAGTGGCTGGAGGAACGACCGATATTCAATAGCAGAGAGTCGGCCAGCCGTGAGGAGGTGGACAGAACGGTGAGACTCAGAGCCAAATGGGAGTCGCCAAAACCGCAACGAAGGAAATCCCGCAGAGTAAAGAGGCATACTCCGGCTACGCCCTACAGGGGGCACGGTCCGGAGGGAGGGGGAGCGGAGGGGTCGTCGGCCTCTCCGAGGAGTAGCGGTGTTCCATCCAGCTCCAGTCACATCGGCATGCGGAACCAAGCCCGCTCGGAGGGGGATGACGAGGAAGAGGACATAGAGAGCCATCAGTCCGGGGAGGAGGAGAAGGGGGAGGGACAGAACTCAGTTCACCCACTGGTGGAGGCGATCCGTACTTTGGAACACGATGCCTCGGGGCGCAGCAGCGCTCCTGATCAAGATACGCAGGACTCCCACTCATGATTGGTGAAGGTCTAGACTTTTGAGGATGGCAGCTCATCGAGTGAGGGACACGCAAGTTAACACGCCCTCTTGTATTTTATTTCTTTTATTTGTACGGGTTGCCAGTTGTGCCTGTCCACACATTTATTTAGGTTTGCTAGGACAGGTTAGGATAGTTTAAAGGGTGGGTTGAAAGGGAGGGCGACAGACCGTCTCCTGCGAACGGTTCGGTCCCGTGAAGGGATGAGACTGGAAGGGGAGGGAGGTGGGGTGGGGGAGGGTCAGGGGGGCTGCAAGTTCATTCAAGTTGGGGCGGGGAGGGGGGTGTTGGGGTAAGGGAGTTATAGTCTGGATTAAGCAGCTGTGCACTTTGAGATTTGGCACCACACACACACCTCGGAGTCCGCCCTCATACATTTATCGATGGTTCCAATGGCCCGTAATCTAGAAACAACGCACCAGGGGGACAGGGGGTTAGCATCCTGACGTGGAATGTTAATGGACTGGGTTCTAAAATTAAGAGAGGGCTTGTGAACGCTTACATCAAAAGGGTAGACCCGGATGTTACCCTCCTACAAGAAACTCATCTTAAGGGGACACAATGTGCTTTTATAGCTAGGGGGAGTCACAGAGTCCTGGCACATGCGGGCTATACATCTGACTCCAGAGGCGTGGCGGTCATAGTTAAGAAGACCTCGCCATTCAATATCGCACGCACCTGGGTAGATCCACAGGGAACATTTGTGGGGGTACAGGGGACATGGAATAGAAAGATCTATATGCTAATTTCGGTGTATGCACCGCCAAAACTACAGACACGTACACTCACAGCCCTGGCCAACATTCTACTAGACACGGCGGACACGATTCAGGTGGTGGGGGGAGACTTCAATGATGTCATGGATGGGGGGCAGGACAGATCAGGGGCGGGGGGAGGGGGAGAGTCAGACGGCGCTGTCTCGTCAGATGCATAACCTAGGACTCATAGACGTATGGAGATTATTATTATTATTATTATTCTGAGTTTTGTATAGCGCCTGGTTACCAATAGGCATCCCAGCGCTTACCAGAACATAACACTACTAGAAAGGTGCAGGGATTAGACGGAAAACAAAAAAGTTTTTAAAAGCTTACGGAAACGAAGAAGACTAGCCTCCGAGCGCAGATGTAAGGGCAATGAGTTCCACAAGGAAGCCACATTTATTGAGAACCTTCTGCCACCAGTTCTTGCCTTTTTCACCCTGCCAACCTGAAGAAGATGTTGGTGGTCAGAGCGAAGTGAACGAGAGGCCTTGTAGGGCTGGACCATCTCATCCAGAATGGGTGGACCGACTCCGTGCAGAACTTTGTGGGCAATACAGAGTGACTTGAATTTCACCCTGTCCCTCACAGGGAGCCAGTGCAATGCCCTCAACGCTGGACGGGCAGATTGACGCCTAGGGAGACCCGTCAAAAGCCTGGCAGCCACGTTCTGCACATGCTGCAGTCTATTCAGGGTAGATTCGGGTGCGCCCAGGAATAGCGCATTGCTGAAATCCAGCCGCGAGATGATAAGTCCCTGGATGAGGAGCCTTCGGGTGGCCACTGGAAGCAAGGGCAAGATCTTCTGGGCTGAGCGGAGCAGTCCAAAACACACGCCAGCGGTCTTTTTGGCGTGGGTTTTGAACGATAGGTCCTGCTCCAGCCATACCCCCAAGCTCTTGATCTCCTGCTTGGGGGGAGGCATCGGACCCAGACAGTCTGGCCAGCTGCTGGGGGACAAAGATGGAGAAGAGTTCCCCAGCAGCATCAGTTCCGTCTTGGAGCCATTTAACTTTAGGGCTGAGCTGCACATCCATGTGAAGATCTTTTCAAGACATGAGTGCAGCGGTCGGGATGGTGTGCCGACTGGGAAAGGCCAACCACCAGCTGAGTATCATCAGCATAACTGATGATTTTAATACCCAGCGGCCGTACCACACTCTCCAGGGGGGCCATGTAAACGTTGAATAAGGTAGGGCTCAATGAAGAGCCCTGTGGCACACCACACTGGAGAGGGGTTGACGATGATTTTTCCTGGCCTTCCCACACCTCAAATGTACGACCTTCCAAGAAGGAAGCGAACCATTTGAGGGCCAGACCCGTGACCCCCACCCCCGACAGCCGTTGGAGAAGCACCAGATGGTCCACGGTATCAAACGCAGCGCTGAGGTCCAGGAGGATTACTGCCACTGATCCCCCCGAGTCCAGCATGCTCCTCGCATTCTCCACGACCGCCAGTAGGGCGGTGTCAGTCCCCTGACCGGGGCGAAAACCCGTTTGGGAATCGCCCAGGAGGGAATTGGCTTCCAAGAAGTTCGAAAGGCGACTGTTCACCAGCTTCTCCGCCACCTTACTGATACCCGGCAGCAAGGAGATTGGCCGAAAGTTGGCGAGATCGGCGGGGTCGAGGTTAGGCTTTTTCAAAAGAGCCTTAACCACCGCCCCTTTCCAACTAGGGGGAACTACCCCATGGGCGAGAGACAGGCTACACCCTACCCAAACAGCTTACTCGTACTTTTCGGGGGCACACAAGGCCTTCTCGAGGCTAGATTACGTCTTTATGTCGCGACAGTATCTGCAGGCGGAGGACAAGGCAGAATACAAGTCTAGAGGTGTGTCTGATCACTCGCCCCTGTTCGAGAGGGTGGGATGGCACCGGGGCGCGGGGGGGCCTCTTGGCGCCTTGCGGCATGGGACCTACAGAATGAAGCTATAGTCCGTGGTCTTAGAGCAGACATCAAGGTATACGTAGCCGAAAACGAGGGTTCAGTAGACTCGGCGGTCACATTCTGGGAAGCCCTAAAACCGGTGCTACGAGATAGGCTGCGAGGCAGACTGGGGGAGGAGAGACGTAAGGTCCAAGCGGAAGTCGCTGCCCTGGAACAGCCGGTCTTAGATTTGGAAAGGGACTACCAGAGAACAAAGAACGCTGAGACCCTTAGACGGCTGTTGGATACCCAGAGGCAATATAGAGAGTTAGTAACCAACGAGGCAAAGACCCAGTCCCTGGCCACCCTCCACCATCTTTACGACATGGGAGACAAATCTGGCAAACTTCTGGCATGGCTCAGTAGGAAGGAACGGGCGGCGAGATGGGTTGACAGTATCAGTAATGTAGACGGGGTGTTGGTCAATGTAGATGCGGAGATAACCGACGTCTTCGCCACGCACTATGAACGCTTCTATGCAGCGCGGGCTTTGGGAACGTGCGAGGAAGCGCTGGACTACATGGCCCAGACAGACTTACCGACGCTGCCGCCGGAGGTTCTTTTGGGCTTGGAGTCGGACATCACTATGGATGAAATCTCCGAAGCTATAGCAAAATTGAAACCGGGCAAAACCCCGGGGCCCAACGGCTTCCCGGCGGAATTTTTCAAACGCACGGCCGACCTCCTGTCGCGTCACCTTAAGGGGCTTTTTGCAGATGCATATCAGGAAGGGAAGCTCCCACCGGATCTATCTGTGGCCACGATAGTCCCGATCTATAAAGAAGGCAAGCCCCGGGAGGACTGCGCGTCCTATCGCCCAATTTCCCTCCTCAATACGGAGGTGAAGCTCCTGGCGACCATCCTGGCAGATCGCCTGAAAGTGGTCATACCGGATTTGATACACCTGGACCAATCTGGTTTTCTTCCGGACAGGGCGACAAAATTGAACCTTAGACGAACACACAATTGGCTACAGGAGGTGAGGGGGAGAGAGGAGCCTCACTGGTTTCTCTCCCTAGATGCCGAAAAAGCCTTTGATGCGGTCCACTGGCCGTTTCTTACGGCGGTCCTGCGTAAATTTGGCTTTGGTCCAAATTTCCAGAAGTGGGTCCAGCTCCTTTATATCTCGCCAAGAGCTAGAGTGCGGGTGAATGGAAGGCTGTCCCGGGAATTCCAGATCCAAAGGGGAACCCGTCAGGGATGTCCCTTGTCTCCTCTTCTTTTCACACTCACCATAGAGGTACTTGCAGCCAGGATCCGACAGAACGAGGGCATCACAGGTTTCATGAAATCGGGTACGGATCGTGAACAGGAAAAGATATCGCTATATACGGACGATGTCCTCCTATACATTACGAAACCGGAAACCACTGTCCCGGAGTTATTCCGGGAGTTAGCACAGTACGGTGGACAAGCAGGGCATACCATAAGCTGGCACAAGTCTATCCTTTTCGACCCAGGGGGCCGGGATACATGGGGGTGGCTGCCAGACCGGCTGCTGACCACTACCAAAGGTTTCCAGTATTTGGGGATCTACATTACACTGGATGTGGCCCTATCGTTCCAGAGGAACCTGGAGCGGGTCATAATGAACGCGGTGGCGGATATGGACCGCTGGAGACAGCTGCCTCTCACTCTCCTTGGCCGTGCGGCCATGTATAAGATGATAATCCTACCCAAATTCCTCTATGCCCTGCAAAACGAATACTACCCATTGCCTTCCACGGTACTCACTAGAATTTACGCCGACCTGCGTACTTTTCTGTGGTTGGGCAAACAACCCAGGGTGGCTTTGACAACGCTGCAGAGGCACCAGTATAGCGGTGGTATCTCGCTACCCAGCCTGGAGGCGTACTATTGGGCGGAACACTTGACCCCGGTCAACGACTGGCTGCACTCCCCGGCGGACCACCCGACATATGCTCTAGAGAGATTTAAACTGTCGCCCAAGAATCTACTGTACTATCTCTACGGAGGCCTTAGACGGGCTCTGCTCCTCCCGGCCACGATCCTCACGCTCACTGCGTGGAACAAGGCCACGAGACGCATGGGATGGGAGAGGAAGTACACAAGGCAGACACCGATGTGGCACTGCCAATGGTTGACAGAACTCCGTAAGTTACGGGGATTCCAGAGATGGGACGATATTGGCATCTCCACAATTGGAGATGTAATAGCCAAGGGAGAGCTGAAGTCCTTCCGGGCTCTACAGGGTGACTTTGGTCTTCATGAGTCACAATTATTCAAAAACTTGCAATTCCGACATGCATGGCGGGCACAAAATGTTCAATTGAAGGATATCCCGGAGTATGCACCGTTAGAGGGGCATCTTCTCCAGGAGCAGATGGTGGGACAAGCAGTTTCCTTCACATACAAAACCCTGACTAACAATATGCTGGGAGACCTGGCCAAGCTCAGGGGTACATGGGAGGCGGAGGTAGGACAGATGGATGACCTAGATTGGGAAATAGTCTTGATGCATCCGAGGGACGTGGCGATTAAATCAAGATTGCGCCTGATTCAGTTTAATATACTCCACAGTACCTATTATGACAGACGGCGTCTCCTCCGTATGGGGAAAGCAGAGAATTCCCGCTGCCTTAGGTGCCTCCTACAGGAAGGGGACTTCTACCATACCTTGTGGGCTTGTGACAAAATACAAACCTACTGGACACACATTTTTGTGGAATTGGGGGAGGTTCTGGGGGTGCCGCTCCAACAGGACCCCAAGTTGGCATTGTTGGGCATGACCAGCGAGGTGGACCTTCCGCGCCCACTCATTACCTTTCTCGTGCTAGCATTGGTGGTGGCGAAAAGGGACATTGCAAAATACTGGGGGGCGCCGGAGCTGCCCGGCATTGACGAATGGAGGAGGGGGTTGGACCTCTATATGGCAGCCGAAAGAGTGACATACAAGGCAAGGGGATGCCCTAAAAAATTCAGAAAAGTCTGAGCCAAATGGCGTCACTTTCATGGACTAGATGCGGGACTGTGAGGGAGGGGGATCTGGGGGGGCGAGGCCATTTAGTTGTTAGAGTGCTGGGTAGGGGGGGGGAACGGAGTAATCCCAGGTTAATCAGTCGGGGTGCCCTAGGCACGGCATATACGATGCTTCAAGCGGAGAGGGATTCTTGGACTTTGAGGTGGGTGGGGTGGGGTGTTAGGAGTGTGGCGGCTGCTTCAGATGACTGTATTGTTGAGTTTTTTACGATTCTTCATTGTTATGTATTCAGGAATAATCTTCGAGTAACGAAAAATAGGAAAATGTGATGATTATGTGTGTAAAATGCTTGCTATTACAGTGGACTTGCCTGGTACTAGGCAGCAGAGGTCGGACGATTTGAATACGGATTGCCGCCCGTCCCCCGGGATGTGGGCTGAATGGCTGTGTGAGATGCTGTTTGGAGACTACCTTTTGATCCCTCATGATAGACACTGTTAAGAGATACATGATTGCATCACAATAAAAAAATAAATAAAAAAAAAAAAGAAACACTTTGGCTGCAAATGTCCTCTTTTTTCTGACATTTTTCTATTCCAAAGTGCAGCCTCAGAACAGAGAGAAAAAAAAAGATCAAAATACGAAAAGTGGCCAGATTGGTTTTATTCACAACCAAACACAATAGCACTACCTTACAAAGTTTGCCAGTAAAGCGCTACATTTGTTTTTTCTTCTTTCTTCGAACAACAGGGTTCACTTCTCCTGCTCTGCCGCTGCCCCTCTCCCATCTCTCTCTCTTTTTTCCTCTTATTCCCTCTCTTTCTGTCTCTGTCTCACTCCTCCTCACTTGTTTAAAACTATGACTTCAACAAACGGCTCTTAACCCCCCTCTCCTCTATTTGTTCCCCTGTGAAATAGATCCAAAAAAACAAAAAAACACTTTGGCTGCAACTGTGGTCTTTGTCAGACATTTTTCTATAAGAAAGTGCAGCCTCGGGGCGGAAAGAAAAAAGGTTCAAAATACGAAGAAAAAAAATAAACACTAAATTACGCAAGACAGAGTAGTCTAAAAGTGGCCAGAATGGTTTTATTCACAATCACACACATTAGTGCAACTTTACAGAGTTTGCCAGTGAAGCACTACTTTCCTTTTCTCGTCTTTCTTTGAACAACATTGTTTTTCCTGGGTGGGAAAGTACACTTTTCCTGGGTGGGAAAGTACACCTTTCCTGGAGGTACAGCAATACCTTGTTGATGCATACAGTGGAAAATGTTTAAGTTTACTCTCCGGCTCTCCTTTGTTCCAATCCCATTAAAACGAATCGATCAGATTGATTTGGCTGACCCTTCTAAATATGATGAATCCCACCCCCTCCTCACACTGATCTCACCCCCCACTTCCCTACAGTGTTCACGCCTGCTCTGCCACTAGCAGCTGTTTCCGCCCCCTCTTCCTCTCTCTTTCTTCCCTTTCTTCCCTCTTTCTGTCTCTGTCTCGCTCCTCCTCACTGGCTAAAAACCATGACTTCAACGAACAGCTCTTACCCTCTCTTTCCTCTCCTTTCCTTTATTTGTTCCCCTGTGAAATGGATAAAAAAAAAAAATACTTTAGCTGCAAATGTCATCTTTTCCTGACATTTTTCTATTCCAGAAAGCAGCCTTCAGGACACAAAAAAAGTTTCAAAATACGAAACAAAAACCCCCTAAATAAAGCAATACAAAGTGGTCGCAAGATTTCCAGATTGTTTTTATTCACAACCACACACATTAGCGCCACTTTACAAAGTTTGCCAGTGCAGCACTACTTTTGTTTTTTCCTCTTTCTTTGAACAACATTGTTTTCCCCGAGTGTGGAAGTGCACCATTCCTGGAGTATTGCAATACCTGGTTGATACAAAAAGTGGAAAACGTTTAATGTAATCCTTATCAGTGGTTTTCCTTATTTTAGATTATAAAATGTGTACCACGCCTCTGTGTTCAGGGATGTGGTCTTTTCAACCCATACTGCTTATGTTTTGTAAGGATATAAGCAATAAACATTGAAACAGGTCACTTTCGGCCCTGTAGTCGTGTTATTAACTTTTTAGGCAAAAACACTCAATGATTTCTGGAGCACTGGGGGCGTGCGGTCAAGATGGCCGCACAGCAGTGAGGCTCCGTCCGCCCCGGAGATAAAACTCCAATAATTATCCTTAACCTGCGGGGCCATCTCTTGCTACGTACCCCCCTGGCAAGTGGTGAGGAGTCAGCGGCGTCAGCACAGCCCTTTGAAAAAGTGCGGGGTACCGGGAGACCCCAGATTGGAAGCCGAACCTGACTGTGGCCTGCACGGCGAGGGGGGGGGGGGGGGGGTTGGCTGGCTGGGCCGTGTGCGAAAGAAGGCTGCTGCCGTGACCACGAGCCGTGCTCACTCCCCCTGCAGGTATATACGATTGCTGCGGGACACAGGAGATACACCAGAGTGCAGTCTGAAGGTGAGGCGGGTGCACTGTGGAGCAGCAGATCTGCACGGCGGCTCCGGCGCGTAAGGCTAGCTGACTGCCCTGGGGGCACTCGTGCCAGGAAGCCGCTCATGCAAGGCCGTGGTTTCAGGCCCTATGATGAGACGCAACGCGGAGCTGCACTTTGGCCGGGACCCGGCGACCGGAGCCCGCGGGGCCGCTTGGCGGAGTGGACACCCACCGGAGACTGAACAGACTGCGGGGATGGTCTGACGAGAGGATTGCGCTTGGCAAAGAGCCGGGGGACCGGGTCTGGCAGAACAGACATGCTGGTGGCGCATCCTGGAAGGCCTTCGGTGCAGCTCTGAGAACAAAAGATCGCCCATTGACCTTCGCAGAGACCGCGACCCCGCACTCCCGAATTGGACAACTGTGAGGTGCGCCCCGCCCATCCTGGTCCTAGACACCCCAATCTTGCTGCGCTTTGGAGGATTGCGCTGAGGACCCCCATGGGACGGACCTCCTGTGTTGCCTGTGCTGCACCCGCTATTGCTGGTTAAGTCGGGGTCTACGTGAACTGAAATCCTCCACCTTGTCCAGACCCACGGGGAGGGAGCACCTGTTACATGCTCTGCTTGCAATCCCGCTGCGGCGCTGCGGGAGACCGGGGGCGGACCACAGCGTTTGCTTGGGCCCCTTGCCGCTGCTGGGCTAACGACTCGTACTGGAGCCAGATTGACCCCGGGCGTGTGGCGGTCATGGGCCTCTTGGGTCCTGGACGGCTGTCCTCGCTACCTAGTACGTGAGCACTACTGAAGGGCCTGGGGAAACCTAATCCTCACCGAGTGCTGCAAGTACACTGAGCGGGACTGCCACGCTTACGTGCTCGCCCAGTAGGGTCCCCTTGCAACTAGGCTCCCTACGGCATCGGAGGGGGTGCGCCCAACGAGGAATACGGACCTGCTCCCTCATACCAATAAGACTGCAGGCCTGCCAGTGATCAGGGAAAAGGAGCTGCCTCGCACCTCCGATCCACCCGAGGCATGGGTGTGACGTATCCAGCTGGGCCCTAGACACGCATCACAGTACACACTACCGGGTGACCCTCATGGGAACGGTGGGCACACCGGAGCGACCCCATACTCCCAGGCTGTTGAAGAAGGACTACAACCCTCCACGTGCTTGGCCCACACCCTGGGGTTGCTGAGGTGGACATCGGATAAGCACACTGTTGCGCCTCTGCTGGCTGCCACATCTAACACTACCATGGGGAAACCGGACAGCAAGCAACCCAAACTCACGTTTGACGGTCGCAGAGTGACCCTGGGACAGCCACCCGAAACGGAGCACAACAACGCCAGTCATGCGGAGCAAGACACTGGCGAGGTGGACATGAAGACGCTGCTCATCATCATGAAAGCCAGCTTCGCCTCAATAGAAGGCAAAATGGACTCCATGTGCGCCAGGATATATCAGCTCACCCAGAAGATAGAAAGGCTAGATGGTCGCATAAAAGAGGCTGAAACACGAATCTCCACCCTCGAAGACGATCAGGCGCACGCGGCAGGGCAGCTATCAGACCTTGACAAGCTACTAAAGGTGATAGCGGCCAAGAACGAGGACATTGAAGCCCGCTTACGGTGGAACAATATAAGCATTACTGGTATCCCTGAGACAACCAATACAGGAAGACTGGAAGACTACGTGGAAAGGCTGCTCTTTACGTATTTCGGCCAGGAGACCTTCTAGAAAATGCTCACTGTGGAACTGGCACACAGAACACTGGCTCCAAGGGCCCCGCCGGGTATGCCGCCCAGGCCCATAGTAGCGAGACTGCTCAGTTATCGTGACCGCGATGTAGCCCTGCGGAAAGCGAGTGTGCTACAAGAAGTCATTTTTTAGAACAACGCTCTGTCACTGTATCCCGACTTCACTTTGAACGTCCAGGAGGCGCAGAAGAAGTTTGTGCTCATTAAAAAGAAACTGCAACAGAAGGGAGTGGAGCATGCAATACTCTATCCCGCACATCTATCTTGCACACGAGGGCAAGCACTGCATCTGTAACACACCACAACAGGCAGCAGATTTCCTCAAGACGACAGTGCGGGCTGCCAAGAGAACGGGAAGCTCCCCCATCAAGCGGCAGAGCAGGCTCAGTACACCAAGATGAAGACTGAGGATGCTCGATTGACATCTCCACGCCATCCCCAGCAGGTTTGGAAATAGACGTTATGCTGTTGGCTGCAGTCCTTAAAAACCAGGTGATGTTGCATGTTGTCAGTATGGGGTCGCCTGATCTGTTAGCAGACTCAAAAAAGACAGAGAGAACCACTTAAGATTGAAGAGTGGAACTCCAGGGCCCCCTCCTGCACGTTGCTACTGTGCGGGAGGTGCAGTCCCCCCAGGACACACGCCTCTAAGGGTGCTCCTCTACCCTCCTTTAGTGGAGGCAATTCTGTTAGGTTGTTGCCTTTATTGTTGTTGGGGTCATTCCAGATGGGGCCCACTTTCTTTACATTCTCCTAGTGGTTAGTACTTCACTGTGCCTGAATAATGACAATTCTATGTTACGAATGTTATACGCAAGTACAGCAATGCCGGCGTATAGAAGTCTCAGGGCAGCTGGGACTCAGCCTACGGGGGTGTCAACAAATGTGTTGGGAGGGTTTCAGAGGGTGGGGACAATGCACGGCAAGTTGGTTTGCCGATGTGGGAGGAGCGGGGGGGAACTTGGGTGGGAATACTTAAGTCTACAGTAGATAACTGGACGCATATGTACAACACAGCCTTGGAGACAGGCGCACGTGCTCGTTACATACTCGCGTACAGATACTTAGGTAATGGCAGGTGAAGGGCAGAAAGACCGCACAGAAGCACACATGGGATTACTAACATGGAACGTTAGGGGGCTGGGCAATCCCCCATAAAAAAAGACATATACTAGCTTATCTGGACAGGCATTGCGTAAGCATAGCCATGCTGCAGGAAACGCACACACTCCCTACACAGCAGCCACCGTTTGCCTCTAGATGGGTCTCTCATTGACACTTTTCCTTTTCAGCGTACTCGAGAGGCACTGCAATGCTTATTAAAAGAACGGTTCCGTACACGGAAGAGGGCTCTGCACTTGACCCACAGGGTAGGTATTGCATTACATGGGGCAGGTTGGCGTCTGAGTCAGTCATGCTGGACTGTAGCTATGGGCCCAATACAGACGATGAAGACTACTATATCACCTTATGGGAGCGCATAGTAAATATAGGCTCAACCCATCTCATATGGGAGGGCGATTTTAACTTAACACTGCATCCTCCATGAGATCGCTTTCACCCACTGCTGCATCACTATTCCAAAGCACAACAACAACTACAGCAAATACTGGAGGACAACCTGCTCATAGACGCATGGCATGACAACCACCCCACCCAACGGGAAGGCACATTTCACTTGGCAGTGTGCAATAACTGGTCTCTGCAGGACATGTGGGTGGTGTTGCGGGGTATGGCGGTGCACGCTCTCTCCGCTCGTCAACTTGCGCGTACCTACTCTGGTCACTCTCCTGTGCTCATGGTGCCGAACCCTTCAGGCCTGTCACCCCAGTCTAGGCAGTGGCACCTCCTACACACAGCGCTCATTGATCAGGTATTTCAATCGGAGCGAGGGGGACATGCTTGAGGAGTTCCTTAGGCTAAACATAGACTCAATCCCCTCCCTGACCACGGTATGGGAAGCATTAAAGGTTACTGTTAGAGGACACTGTATGGACAAAACTAGGGGCATCCTCAAAGACATCCGCACTACCATAGCCAGTCTGGAGCACCAGCTCAAGCAGCTACAACCCAGCGCCAAAGGGAACTAGCCAAAATTCGTGAAGTCCTCACAGAGTACCAGGCTGAGGCTGAGAGGGAGTGCCGCTTCCGCGGGAAATATCACACAGCTAGTAAATATGGGGAGGGCAAGAGCCCTGGCAAAGCGTTGGCAGAAACTATTAGGCCACCTAAGACAGCAAACCATGTATTAGTGATTTGTGATAAGGAGGGGACATCCCACCGAGACACACTGGCCATCATGGGGGTGTTCACCACACACTATCAGACACTATACACGTCCTGTGTGTCACGCCAAGAGAAGACTCCTCAATACTTACTTACAGCAGATAGAACTGGCCTGGCTCAGCGACCGACAGAGAGAATTTTTAGCATCCGAATTCACTATAGATGAAATTCAGGAGGCCATCATGCTCATAGGGACTGGGAAGGTACCGGGATCCGACGGCCTCGAAATAGAATTCTACAAAACCTACATAGATACGCTGGAACCCTTCCTAAAAGGCCTGTATGAAGACGTGGCAGAAGTGGGATCGCTCCCACCCTCTATGCGGGAGGCCATGCTGGTCTCACAAGGGTTTCCTTGGTTTTAAAACGAGGGAAACCCTCGAAATCCCCAGACTCGTACCGGCCCCTGTCCTTAATAAATTGTGATGCTAAGATTTTGGCCAAGGTTCTGGCCAATAGACTTACGCTATTGATGGATAATCTTATCAGACCGGCCCAAACAGGCTTTATACAGGGCCGGTCTACCTTCCACAACTTGCGGACCCTGTTTTCTATCATGTACGGTATAGATCAAGATGAACAGGCGGTGGCGGTCTTTTTAGGCGTCACCAAAGTGTTCGACTCCCTGGAGTGGGGCTACTTATTCGCAGTCTTAACACACATGGTATTCCCACCCGGGTTCCTCATGTGGATCAAACTGCTCTACCACCTTCCTAGTGTCACTTTACTCCTGAACGGGGAATGTTCCCAGCCTTCGCCATATCCAGGGGCATGCGGCAGGGGTGTTCCCTCTCACCCCCGTTCTTCGCGATCATAATGGAGCCGCTGGCTGCCATGCTGCGACAGCACCATAAAAAATACGCGCTAGCTACCCCACTCGACCTGTCTTAATCTCGCTCTATGCAATTAATATATCGCTCAATGTGCGTGACCCCATAAACGGGTTAAATGCCATGATCCACGAAATGACACAATTCTGGGCTTTTTCAGGCATTACAATCAATTGGGGAAAATCTCAAGTTTTGCCACTTACCGCTGTCCCGTTCTGTTCCCAATGGACTACACGTTGCAGTGGTGTGATGAAGAGGTTCGTTACCTCAGGGTCACCGTCACCAAAGACAAAGGCTAACTCATGAGGGCAAACTATGGAGTGGTTCTCGACAAGATAGAAAGCTTGATCTCCCGATGGATAGCCCTTCCGCTCTCCCTTGCGGGTCGAGTGGCCTTAATGAAAATGGTCATAATGCCCAAATTCCTATATCTCTTCACAAACATCCCCCCTCCCCTGGCTGTCATTTCTTTACCAGACTGAAGAGTCAGCGTATCCATCTGGCGTGGGGCGGGAAACAGCCTAGGATCAAGTGGAGTACCCTCACGCTCCCGTTGACATGTACCACTAAGGGCAATTCAAGGGCGCAGCGACATTCTTCGGTGACACTGCCCCCACTACCATGGACCGCTTACTTTACATTCACATGCAACAGGACATCATAGCAGCTACACCTGCATTTCTGGAGAAGCCCCCTACACTGCTCCCACTGCATCTGACACTGTGGGCTGGGGCATGATACCCTGTATCACTCATCTACAAGGCAACCATTGGGGCAGGATTGGATGGTTCCCTGAAAGCACGACAGGGATGGGAAATGGAATTAGGCCATCCCATTACAGACAAAGCCTGGGCATATTGCTGCCAGAAGACTGAGTGCATTACAGCTACCAGCAGATTTAGGATCATACATTTAACCACTTGGGCGTGGCCGCGCTTCTGCACCTGTGCAGCCGTTTTAATGAGTGGGCGGGTTCATGACGGCCCCCAGCCGTCATCAGCACACGTCCACCGTGATGCGTGACGTACGGGGGCCGTCATCAGCATGGAAGGGGTTAAAATTCCATCACCACATGTATTACACTCCTGTGAAACTGCACAAATTTCAATTGCGTGATAGAGATAAATGCGTCTGCTGTGGGGGAGACGGGGCAGGGTTCCTCCACTTGGCATGGGAGTGCAGATCAGTGGTGCACTTCTGGACTGGGGTGGCGGCAGGTCTGGGGGACATGACTGGGGGGCAGATTGAACATACACCCGAAATGGGACTCCTGGGATACCTCCCTGAGAACAATGGCAACACTAAGGGCTCGATGTAGGTAGCCCTTTACCGATCGGAATCGGCCGAAAATACCGATTTTCGGCCGTTTCCGATCGGTAAAGGGCAATGGAGATGTAGGGGCACATTTTCGGTAATTTTACCGAATCGTTATCATTACCGAATCGGTAAATTTACCGAGTCGGTAATATTTACCGATTCGGTAATGATAACGATTCGGTAAAATTACCGAAAATGCAATGTAGGTAGCCTATGTTCCGGCAGCACATGGCTTACAGAATCGGTATTTTACCATGGAATACAAATCCATGGTAAAAAACCGATTCCTGTGTACATGCACATCTGTGCATGTACACATGTGCCATGTGACAGACAGACGTGCCCTTAGGGCATGTCTGTGTGCCACATTGCACACATGGCCGTTTTGGGGGTGCTAGAGGGTGTCAAAGTGACACCCCCTGCACCCTTGTGAATTCTTTAATTACCGATTTGGTAAATACCGAATCGGTAATGCCTAATCATTCCTATGGGCTTCAATGCCCATAGGAATGAATGGGCATTACCGATTCGGTATTTACCAAATCGGTAATTTAAGAATTGTTAAGGATTCGGTAACGAATCCAGATGTTGGGACCTACATCCCATTTACCGATTTTTGAATACCGAATCGGTAGGATTCGGTATTTCAAAATCGGTAAATGGGATTTACCTACATCGGGCCCTAAGCTTTTCCTGGCTCTGGGCCTCCTCTTTGCCTAGCGTAAAATTGCATGCAGATGGGGTAGGGTCAGGGCGCCCAAATTCAAGGACTGGTTAGCCGACCTTACTTATTGTCAGGAGCAAAACGCGATATACACTGAGCTACTCTCTGCTCTCTCGAGACCCAGGGACATCTGGGAACCCCTCACATCCTACCTGCTGAAAGAAACAGTTGGTGTCACTGATCCCAATGCGGCGATCTGGCTAACTGGTTGCCAAACGGAGTCTGCTGGATCCCAGATTAGCGAGACGGCTCTCTAGATCATCTGCTGTGCAATTGAAAAGGGGGGGCCCTCGGCCCCCCCGCGCGCATGGCCGCGCGGCGACCGTCGCCCCCCCTTCCCCATTGTTGCCTCTCGGTGGTGGGGGCGGGCCCTGGGGGGCGCGACCCACCACCGATTGGCCGGCGGCCTCCCTGACCCGGATACAAGGTAGAAGGTCCGTGTCAGGGGGGGCGGGCTACAGGAGGGGCCACCTGGCCCCTCGGGAATAAAGAGGTGGGGAGCGCCCAGGAGACCCCCTTGTCCCTGGACGCTCCCTCACAGGACGGTGTGCCCCGCGCTCGGGGCTTCTTTGTTTTTTAAATTTGTGCTTTGTTTTACAGGGATTCCAGGGATTCCGGAATACAGGCGGAGAGAGCGGTTTGCGGCGATCCTGGTTTGCGGATCAAGACTCAGCAGGCTTTGGACGTTCGGCGTTTTTTCTGCCAGGGCCGCGCTGAGCCGGCCGCGTGGGGCCCGCCGCATCGCTGAATCTTCCCGACGGTCCCCGGCGCCTAGAGACCCTTACGAGGCGTGGTACGGGCCGCTTGAGGCCCCGTGAGGTATTGTGCGTGATTGGGGGGTTCTCGGAAACGGGCGCATAAGGTGCCGCCTAATTGTTTGAACAGCCTGCTCGATTATACCTCTGCGCGGCAGGAAAAAGGCTCGCCTAACCGTCCAGACGGCCATACGGGTGACTGTGCGCTTTACAAAGGGGGATTATTATTAGAAACGCTGTATGTTGACGCTTATTTGGAAAACTGTTTTGTGCAACTTTGTAAAGGGGGATTATTATAGATCTGTGGTCGACAAGAGACATTGTATTCGGTAGTACAATAGCGCCACCTGCATTGCATGACTTTCCTCGGTTGTGAGCTCCAGTGGCGCGATTGGTTTGCGCGCAGTACTTATAAAGCTGTACTTGTTCTGAGCCATGCAGAGGTTGTGAGTTCGGGCCTCACCTGGAGCAGCAGATTAGTGTTTCATAAACTATTACACTAAAAGTAAAGATTAATCTCGGGGTAAAGACGGCCTTTGCTTGAGAGTCTTTATACTTTGTAGGTCTGAACAGGTTATCCACAACCATCAGTCACAGAATGGGCATCTATGTCTAGTCAGTGTTTTGGCCGCTCCCAAAATAAAACGGTTTTTAAATGTTGTGGTCAATACGTTACTTTGGGACACTAGATTGTAATACGTTAACTGTTTCTCGCACACATCTCGAGTTCTCCGTTATCTGTAATTTCAACAGAGACCGAAGTAAACCTTTGTGGGCCAAAGCGACTTGCAATATCTATATACTACGATTGAGTGGTACTTTATTTTACAAAGGAACCCCTCCATAAGAGTCCGGACATACTGGTCCGCCATTAACATACAATTCCACATTATCAGTGCATTGTTTCCACTCAAAACCTTGCCGAAGAATAAATGTATCTAGCTGATTGTAGCACGTAAAGACGCATGTAAAGGTATTTGAACCCTGGAAAGAACAAATCTCATGGAAACTATCTCAGACGCATGTACATGCTATCTAACTCATTTACCGAGACAGACTACACATGATTATTTTATATCAAAGACCACATTACGTGAGGATCATTCAAACCGATAGCAGCTGTATGAAAATGTTAAATAAATGTGGCTTTCATCTTGGGCAGTGCAGACAGAATTGAACGGTCTCTGAGGTCACGTTGTGCTACAAACAACATTGACCAAAATATCCCATCCTGAGAGTGATTCACGGTGCAGCTCGTGTACCGCACTTGATGCGGTACCGGTGTTGTAAAATCCGTGACTTAACTGGCTGAGTGGTTTGACCTAGATACAACTTCTCATAAGGGCATTTTACAAAATAGAAGAAATTTTTCGTATTTCAATTAGAAAATGTAGTCTAATTCTAAAGGATTCCACTAACTGGCATACTTTTGGTGCCACTTGTAAATTTATAAGCTACACAAATCTGACATCTACAGTGGCCAACTACCCGAGGTAGGCCAAGTATCTGTAGGAGATATGTTTGAGGCCCCTGGACCCCCGACTAGAAGTGGGTGCACATTCTTTAAATAATATTTTCCAGTTTTATTTCAGTACACAAATAATTGGATTAGTTAGTACTTGCCTTGTTATACTAAAAGGGTCTCGTGGGGTAAACATGTCCTTTTTAAAGAAGTTTGAACTAATTTCTTGTGCTATCCTCCATTGCTAAGCTTATTAGAGAGCGAATTGGCATTTGTGAAGTAGGCCTCTTCAATGGTACAATATTTTCGGATACGGGGGAATTGCCCAAAGGGTAGAGTTTCTTCCAGTGTTCTTGGGTGCCCTTCGGGGAAGTGTAATAATGTGTTGAGCTCTATTGGGTTTGTGTACAAGTTACACGCTTATTCGCCTTCTATAACTACCATGGCTAGGTCCAAGAAATTGACTTTATCCTTGTCATGCATCATTGTAAATACTCAGTCTGATTGTTAAGCCAGTTCTAAAGCTCATTCTGAATGGTCAGAGCAACTTACCAAATCATTATGACATAATTTATATAGCGGTACCACTTTTGATGCCATTTCTACCAGAAATTCTATAGGGGCCTTGTGTGGCAGTGTCCTTGAGTTCATCACATCTTTATTCACAGCTATGGTCTCATCTTGGGTGACATTAGAGAAGAGAGTTCTACATCACAAGCTGAAAAGGATTTCTTCTAGATTATTGAAGCTTTTCCTTTCTACTCTATTGGTGAAATTCATAGATTCTTCTCATGCATGCCTCAGTAGAACAAAAAACGGTTTTAAAAAGGTGTCCAGATATTGTGTGAGGGTTCTGCTAGGAAACCACATGCAGAGATGATGGGTCTGCCTGGACTACCATTAGGGTGTTTGTGAAGTTTGGGAAGGATATAGATCAACCACAGACAAAGTGGCTGTAACGGCTAGGGTGGTTGCTCTCAATTCTGGGGAACTGGGTTCGAGACTCTGCAATGACGCTCAACATCCCGTAATTCGGGACAAATCACATAATCTCCCTGTGCCTAACAAAACAGAATGTCCCAGATCACAGAACATTGTTATGTCCTTCGTAGTAAATTGAGACATTCGGGTGGGTGTTAATAATTACTTCAGGGTTGGTCGTTACCAAATTGTGTGACATTTTAAGATGAAGGCGATGTGTTCTGCTAAATTTTGTGTTGCAGTGTTTGTACTTCATTATTGCAAAATACTGCGCTGGGCTATAGCTGTTGGGTTGGAGGCAGTTTTGACTATGTCGTGATGTTGTGCCCTGAAAATTTTTAATTTTCTTGTTATATTACTTTGTGTATATTATTGGGTTATATTGTTACATTAAGGTTATTGGGGGGCATGCTGCTGCCTTTCTAGCCGAAATTAGACTTGTACCTTAAAAGTTTCTTTCATCAGTAACCAGTTTAACACAAATGTGGTAAGGTAACACTTCCCCAGCTTTTCAAGCATTTCAGAGTCCAGTCAGCCCAAAACGGTGGCACTTACGCTATCTTAAATTAGCACTGGCAGTATTCACTGTATTCAATGTGACCCGATGTACACAAAGTCACAGATGCCCATCAACTGGATCGCATCCACGTGCTGGGGGGGACTCAGCAATATGGAGCTTGGGCGTTTTAAAAATGCTCGGGTTGTACTTGGGTAGAATTCACAAGGCAGACGCAGCTCCCTGATGGGACGGGTCCCCACCATGGGTGGTGAGTTACCCAAAAAATGCTCTGTTGGCATTCAGTTGATGAGTTCAGTTCTGGAAAACTCATTGTCTAAATCAGAGCTCATGCTACATGGGTGACATTAAATTTCACCTAGAGAATGAGATGGATGTTGACATTCCTGGGCTGCTTTATTGATGTCCTATAAGCACTTGCAATACTTTATCCAAGCCATGGTTGCTGCTTATTTCTCTTACGCGAGGAACAGCCATTGACATAAGTCAAATTTTGACACTATAGAACGACTATCAGGGGTGTCTGCTAGGTGATAGTTAGAACAATCATGGAACCATTCACGAATAGGGTATACCACCTTCTATTGGGGTCAACCTGGGGCTTAACGACATCTACGGGTAGGGCTTGGCGAGACTGAGAAAGCCAGTTTCCCAGGTCCCACTTTCCTTTGCAAGCCAAAGCAGAAAGCCAAACAATGGACTTATTTCATTGTGGAGGTAATCACCATATGAGGTGCGGTTCACTAATCTAGGGGGGACATTGCGCCAGTCCAAACATTGCACCTGTCCAAACGACCCTTCATGGATGATAGGTTAAAGTCAACATTATTAGTAAGCTATCCTAGGGTTAGCTGTATTGCGTGCAGCCTTCAGGCTAAGTCTTGAGGGAATATAGAGCTGCTTGTTTTACCAGTCTTTAATGTCATGAATGAGTAAATGAAAAAAGAGCAGGTGTATAACAACAAATATATGTATTTGTACTAAACACACCCCTTTAGTTCAGTCAGTAAACTTATTTAACACACAAGTAAATTGGTCAATATACGTTGAGCCTATGATGAGATTGGAGGCAAATAATTCCGGTGTGAAGACTTTTATAGCACACAGTAATTTAGCACCATATACGTTGAGCTCTAGGGGTGCACCAAAGCCATATATTAATAATATGGTGGGGGAACCACGAATGGCATAGAGACAGGGCCTAGAGCCTTTAGAACGACTAATTGGGGTCCTGATAATGATACACACCCTGATGTCACACCTAAAAGGTGCCCAAGAGCCTAGTTGCGGCATCACATAGTTCTGGGGATGCATGTGATCATGTCCGGGTGGCTGGGATGATATTTCCCAGAAGCCAAAGTGGCGAACGGAAAAGGTCCTTGGGGCCAGCTTATGGCCTGGCGGAGTTAGGGCTGTGCTAATTCTTGTAGCCAAAGACTGTGATGCTGCACTGCTAAGTAGGCTGTCTTGTTTTACACATAGATCCTATGCATGAAGACGTGGGTAGAAAACAGACAAACTGAGGCTATGCTTAACATTTACTGTCGACGTGTTAATGTGTACGGATCTGGCATTAAGATTAGCTAAAAATTTAGCGACTGATGGTAATGTAAGTCTGACGCGTGTACAGCAGTTATTGCCGGAAAGACTAATGGTGTGTGTCTATCTTTCCAATTTATGTATGACCGGGTCCATGGTGGATACCTGGAGTGCTCCACATCACAACAGCTGCAACAGGTGGACAGCCCAAGGGATGCTTACGTCAGTCACGGCTGGGTCCATGGCGGATATCTGAGGAGTGCTCCACACCGCAACATCAGCAGCTGGTGGACGTCAAAAGGGAAGCATACGTCGAGAAAGAGGACACCAAGGGCCCAGGTATTGCTGGCAGGTGTAAGTGCTACCCATTCCCTAAGGTGGGAGTGGGAATTTGTCACCCAGGTTTTCTTTGTCTTGTCCTGGTTCTTGCAGTTTCTCAAACCTGTCACGCAGGGGAGGAACTCATCACCAGAAGTTGAGGAGCCACAATGTGCCAGCACAAGCAACAGGCTGGACGCAGGACAGGGAAGAGTTTGTTTGAGGGTCAGTGCCAGGGTCAGTTCAGGAACTTCTCAGGGACTTTTTCAGGTCAGCAGCCCGACCCCCTGTCAGTGGTGATACTTCACCTAGGGGGGACTAAATTGGCCAAACTGGGGAGGCGAATACTCATTGATGAGTCCATCTCCACTGTGGGGGGGGTCTTCAGGACTTGCCCGGGTGGCACAGTAGTAGGGTCTCAACTTATCCCGTGGTGGCAGGAACTCTGTCAGGGCGTTGAATCACTCGATAAGGAGGATCAACACACAGAGGGACGAATTATTTCAAGCCCCCCTCGGTAGCAGATGATCCAACATGGATGTAGTTGTTCTACCTGGTGAGGGGAGTCCATTGGACGGAGGGAGGAAGGGTCCTGTGGTCTGATGATGTCAGGGCCTGGGTGGAAGGTTTTGCTAAAGTGAGAACTTTCTAGAGTAGGTCTAGGCAGGGGGAGGCCAGATCGTCGGTTAACAATGCTGGCCTGTGGCGGTAAGGTCATTATCGGTGAGCACATATTTGAGGTCTGAGGGGGCGGGCATCATCCTATGGAGGTTCCCGCCCAGGGGGAGGGGCCTGCGGGCCACTCCTAGAACTCCAGGGGCAAGGTAATGGATGCTGCAAAGCAAAGGAGCACGGGTAGGAGTAGTTCACGCTTTCCTTAGGCTGGTAGCCACCCCGCGCGCGTATACTCATGACGTCACCGGCTGGCGCAGAGTAAGGGCCCTCCTTCAGTGGGTAAATGGAGTTCAGGGCGTAGACCGGGCAATTCCCGGGGTAACACTGCGCATGCGCACGTCTCATGGGGAGGCGCAGCTTGTAGGACCTGACACCGGTAGTGACCCTGCCATATGGCCAGAAATGTACAAAAAATCAAGATGAGGATGTTTAGACTCGGTTAGGAAACAACATGTATTAGAGTTTTGTTAAGGTCAGGCTCTCAAACTTGTTGACAATAATTTTGTATTTAATGTCCTGCTGATTTTTGTATAAATTGTTGATCATGCAATTAAAAAAACCTTTTTTAATTTCATACTTTAATAAATACGGCCGGGCGACTAGCGCCCGCCTTCCAAAAAGTAAAGATGTCTCGTGTCCATGTTTCTGGGTGTTGGGTGCCGGTTTGGGGGGGAGGCGGCAGCTAGTCGCTGACCATGTGAAAAGGGGGGGCCCTCGGCCCCCCCGCGCGCATGGCGGCGCGGCGACCGTCGCCCCCCCTTCCCCATTGTTGCCTCTCGGTGGTGGGGGTGGGCCCTAGGGGGCGCGACCCACCACCGATTGGCCGGCGGCCTCCCTGACCCGGATACAAGGTAGAAGGTCCGGGTCAGGGGGGGCGGGCTACAGGAGGGGCCGCCTGGCCCCTCGGGAATAAAGAGGTGGGGAGCGCCCAGGAGACCCCCTTGTCCCTGGACGCTCCCTCACAGGACGGTGTGCCCCGCGCTCGGGCCTTCTTTGTTTTCCCACCCACCATCCCTTGGAACAAAAGTCTTGCGGCATTCATTATGTCTGATTCAATGGTAAGTTTCTGAAGGTACTGTCCACGTGTCTTACATGGTAGTAGAAATGGATCTGTTGGTATATTTGGTTGATGCTTTTGTTTAGGAATTTTTTCCCCTTTTTAGCAAACTGTGTGTGAAGTGATTTTTCTTTGATGCCAAGTGTCTTTAGGCCTTTTTTCCCTTTGTAGCTGTACGGTGATACTGTTATTTATTAGCCAGTGTAGCTGTCCTTTAGAGTTTTTTCCCATAGGTCGTCGTATTTATTAGGTATGGGGCATGCGGTAAGGTCATTATCGGTGAGCACATATTTGAGGTCTGAGGGGGCGGGCATCATCCTATGGAGGTTCCCGCCCAGGGGGAGGGGCCTGCGGGCCACTCCTAGAACTCCAGGGGCAAGGTAATGGATGCTGCAAAGCAAAGGAGCGCGGGTAGGAGTAGTTCACGCTTTCCTTAGGCTGGTAGCCACCCCGCGCGCGTATACTCATGACGTCACCGGCTGGCGCAGAGTAAGGGCCCTCCTTCAGTGGGTAAATGGAGTTCAGGGCGTAGACCGGGCAATTCCCGGGGTAACACTGCGCATGCGCACGTCTCATGGGGAGGCGCAGCTTGTAGGACCTGACACCGGTAGTGACCCTGCCATATGGCCAGAAATGTACAAAAAATCAAGATGAGGATGTTTAGACTCGGTTAGGAAACAACATGTATTAGAGTTTTGTTAAGGTCAGGCTCTCAAACTTGTTGACAATAATTTTGTATTTAATGTCCTGCTGATTTTTGTATAAATTGTTGATCATGCAATTAAAAAAACCTTTTTTAATTTCATACTTTAATAAATACGGCCGGGCGACTAGCGCCCGCCTTCCAAAAAGTAAAGATGTCTCGTGTCCATGTTTCTGGGTGTTGGGTGCCGGTTTGGGGGGGAGGCGGCAGCTAGTCGCTGACCATGTCTGTATTCCCCTCATGTTGATGCGAGATCTAAATATTGTGTCCCGCACTCAAAAACCTTGCATCTTTTGTATTCTATATGCACTGTATCATTTTTTTCCGCACTGTAAATTAAATGCCCATCAAGTACTGTTCGTGTTTGTACTGTAATGCGAAAAATGCCAACAAACAGATTAAAAAAAAAAAGTGTAGAAGCGTTAGGGTAACTATGTTCTTTCTGCGTACTTTTCACATGCTTTACTTAATCTTCCATTCCCTATGAGTGTTTGCTATTTCCAGGCCGTTGCTACTTTTTTTTTCTTCCGCCAGCATATTACTCTTGTCTCCCCTCCCTCTCATAACTATTTCCCATTTTCTGGTTCGCCAGCACCACAAGGTCATATGAATGGCAATAGCGCTATGCAAATATCATCACTCCACTGCCTACAAAAAAAAACAAAAGTAAAAAAC
The DNA here is from genome assembly GCF_964261635.1 of Lissotriton helveticus. Classification (NCBI taxonomy): domain Eukaryota; kingdom Metazoa; phylum Chordata; class Amphibia; order Caudata; family Salamandridae; genus Lissotriton; species Lissotriton helveticus. The sequence continues at coordinate 1,363,003,121 of NC_136057.1, forward strand.
ATTGTCATTTTCAACGCCAAATGCTCTAACTCTCGCTCGCAATTGCAAACCTATTGCATTGGAAATGCTCGTTTTCTTTTAATTTTGGCACTTCTAGTCCTGTTTTATAACGGATAAACAATACTACAAGTCCCAGAATTCTTAGGGAAAAAACTGGACCGGAGCACAAAACGCACAAATCGAGTCTTACTCAAGCTCTTAGTGTAAGCAGTGCTGTAAGTGGCCAGGAACGGTCCGGTATGGAGTGTCTGCGCTCCTTTAGCATGCAATGGAGAGCATCTGCACGTCTCAGCACTGCTACAATACATTTCACTGCATTTAATGGGGGAGTGCCACCACTTCTCAGGAGCACATATGTACTCTGAATAGTGAGTACAAGCACTTCTGTATTTCCAATTAAAGCACTTAGTGTGAAACAACCTCCAGTCCACTCTGTGACGGGGGATAGGCATTAGTTCCTTGCCTGAGAGTGAGACAACCTGTATACTTGCGTGATTGTGAGCTGTTTTGGGTTGTTGTGTGTGTGAGTGAGACACTAGCTCCTTGTGTGATGCTGTGATGTGGATAACTGTGAGAGATACTTCAGCGCTGTGTGGACAAGAAAAAGACTCTTTGTGTGTAGGAGGGAAAGTGTGTAGGAGGGAATGCTCAGGTTCACTTGTGAGGGTGAGACATTTGACTGCCTGTATGAGATCTTTGGCTTTCCAGGAGTGAGTGAGGTGGTTGGAATCCTGCTGCGAAGTGGGAGATACCTCTTAAGCATTTAAATATCTCCCTCATATCTTCCCTCTTCCTGCTCATCTGTATTTAACCTTGTGACATTCTTAAGCACCTTGCTTACATCTCACCTCTCCTCTCCTCGCCATACTCTATATTTAATCTCATGCGGTATTAAATGTCTCCTGCATATCTGCCCTCCTCCCTTGTGCTCTATTTATACCCCTGGAGTATTATGTTGCCCCACTCCCTCTTCTACCATATTTTCTTCCAGAGCAAATTAAATCCTACTTAAATGACTAATATATATTCCTTGGCATATCCCTCTGAAATATTTACAAGTCTCCTTCATACAAAAACCCCTGTTGTATTTACTTGCTTAGGGGTTTAAATGTCTCATTTTTTCTACAGCCACATCCCTGGGGTATTTACATGTCCCTGTCCTCTGTTTTATTTGTTCCCTGAGGTATTTGAGTGATGCAGTTGTAATTCACACGCCAGGCTCCTCCTCTGTTTATACCCACCTCTGATGTATTTTATGTGTCTCATTATTCCCAACAGACATCTTTATGCCCTGAAGTACCAGGCTAGTTTGATGTCACTCATGAATTTCTGGTCACACCTCTTATCCAGTATTGGATCTTTCATAGATTCGCATGCTTGAATCATCTCCGCCTTCGACGTAGGAGTCTCATGGTAAAATTATAATAGTAGTAATTCATATCATCATAGGCAACAATGCATTGCACAGCAACTGCATTAGCCCATCCAAATCGATTTGTAAAAAGAACCAAAGTTGAAACATAGCTACTACGCTTCGCTTGCGTAGTTTGCGCTACTGCGCACTACGTGAATTGCACGTAGCACAGTGCAAACACACGTAGCGGTCATTTTTTGCTTGCTCGCGGTCCTCAACGACAAGTTGGCGACCGCGAGCGAGCAAAATGATATCTCGGCGAGACTTTTTCCTCATTCGCGATCAGCAACATCAAGTTGCCGATCGCGAGCATGGAAAATAAACCTCCCGTTGAGATTCTCAATGGGGGGAGGTCAGGTTTCTCATTGCGGGTGGTTGCGTATGCTAGCGACCGCTCGCGATGAGAAACTACCAGTCCGCGTTGAGAAATTGCTGCTCGAGTAGAAATCTACTCGAGCGGCAGCAAACGACAGCTTGCACTGTGCAAGATGCAGTTTGCACTGATTGCACAGTGCGGACAAGCATCCGGCACTGTGCAATCTGTGCGAACAGCATTTTGCACAGTGCACTACGCAGTTCGCGTAGTGCACTTCACATAGGTACGCATAGCGCTACTACGCGGCCTACGCCCAGGGTTAATCAGCACCCTCTAGAACATTCCACAGAGAGGCAAGACCCTCAGATTTTCTACTGCACGCCATTGTGACAGTGAGTCTCCCTGAGCTCTACTCAGTTTTTTCTATTCATCTTTGGTTTCTGTGCTTTCATGATGTCGCAATCATCTAAGAAAGGACTCTCAGGCCTTGTGAGTCATGTGGTAAGAAAAGGCTGCATGCTGAAGATCCCCGCAAGGATTGTATTTACTGCCTGTACCCTCTTCACAAGGTAAAGGACTGTAGAATCTGCAGAACTTTTTCTTCTAAGACTCTGAAAGACAGGGAAGGCAGCTTGCTTATCTGTTTGGAAAGGCTAAAGTCTAAATCTACTGTTCTATCTGATGAGGAAGGCAGTGTTAGTTCCCAGGGGTCTGTCCAGCTTTCTAAGAAAAGGGACACATCTGTGGATTCCCCTGAGGGACATAAAAAAGGGTAAAAAAAGACCCATCATGAGTCTGAGCATGCTACCTCTAAAAAAGGGAAGCTTCCATTCCCTTCTGAGGAGAAATCTGCCTCAAAAACCGCCTAAAAACTGCATATATACGACCTAAGGCACAGTCAGAGTCTGTCAAGACTTCTTCGTTGTTGAAAAAGACCTTGTCAATGATAAAACCGTTGTTGGATTTTGTCTCTCAGCAGTCGTGGTCGACACTTGCACTGTCGACGAAAGCTTCGACTAAGGTTTTGACGTCGTCGACAACACCCACTACACCGTTGACGCTAATCTCATCATTGGCACTTGGCACTTGCATTGTCGATGGAGCTACCAACGACGACACCGCCGCCATCGTCGGCATCTCTACCGTCGATGGCGCAGCCACCGTCGACGACAACTACTTTGTGAACAACAACTTCTTCTTCGACGGTCGTTATGCCTTCAACGACATCGATGATGACTACTGTGTACTCTACATCGACAGTATCTGTTTCACCGTCGACGATGATTTTGTCAACGCTTCAAGCAAAGAGACTGTCTGCATTGCATTTCACACCGTTTTGTCATCCAGATTCTCATCGACGATCTTGTTGTCAAGAGGTTTTTTATCAAGATCCATCTTACATCTCCCCTTAGCCTCCTAGTCAATTTTTGGAGGAATCTGAAGATGGGATGTTTGGTCCGGCCTGCAGCCCTTCTCAACTTCATGTATAATATCAGGAAGAGGAGGATAAAGATGAGTATTATGGGCCACAATATCATCAATCCATGAATAGGACACAGGTGTTGATTCCACGCCAGGTGTCAATGATACAACTGCCTGTTGCATTGGTGCAGGATCTAACAGCTATGTTGCATGATTACCATACACATTTACCTACAGCTGTAGGAACTGTGGAAAAAGAAGGGTCTCTGCTGCCTGTTTTGCACTCTGGAACAGTTACAGTTCCCCCTGCTGAGTCACAAGATTCTGTACTTGTGCCACAAGATCAGGTTCCACAAGATGACGATGCTGATGCTGAAGAAGGTGAAATTCAGAAAACCCCAACTATTATAGACTAGTGGGACGGTCATCTAATTCCTATGCCTTCTCCGCCAGTTCCTCAAGCGATTGACTCTCTACCTGAAGATATTGGGGGCTTCCATGCTTTAATGGAAAGAGCTTCAAAACGTTTTCACTTATCAATGCCTGTGAAACAGTCTGACTGTTTTTTGTATGATTTTAATGCTCAGAATAGGTAATCTGTATGTGCAATTCCCATTATAGATCATATTTGGGAGCAAGGAATAAAAAGCATGAAAACACCATATTCAGTGCCAGAAATCCTTCCCAGGATTGATAAAAAATATAAATCCCCTGACGTTGCACCAGCATGCTTAGTGGAAATCCTAGGCCAGATCCTGTAATTACCCGGGCTGCGCAAAGAAGAGCACAGAATCCCTCTGTACCCATAACTGCTCTGCCTGATAAGGATGAAAGAAGTTTAAATAACATTGGGGAGAGGTTCACCACCATTGCTGGTGCGTCAGTGCATGCCGCCAATTCCCTAGCAATCCTAAGACTGCCAAATGTGGTCAAATGTGGCATCATATCTCAAATTTGTACCGGACGATAAGAAACAGGAGGCAAGAAAGATTCTGCTCGAAGGCGAACGGTCAGCCTCTGAAATTATCGATATATCTATGAATATGGCTTCTCTTGCTTTTAGGCAACTAGCTGGTGCAGCAGTTCTCACCCGGTCCAAGGATGGCTCAAGTCTACTACCTTCCGCTCAGAGGTACACAGTAAGATTTTAGACAGGTCGTTTGATGGTAACACGCTATTCGGAAATCATATCAATGATGCATTAAAAAGAATACTGATACCCCTAAGTCGTTAGGTGCGCTTCAATATAGGAAAGCCCATTTCGAGGAGCCCGTGGCAGAGGATCATTTTCCTATTAAATGAGCTATCAAAGTACCAACCAGAATCATATCAATACATATATGGCTATCAACAACAGCAGTCGTATCGAGCCCCAATGTTGGCCACATATTCCAGACAGCAACCCAGGAGAAAGCAGTCTACACAGCCCAGAGACAATGCTAGAAAGCAGTGACAACTTCCCAGCACCTGCTATGACTCTTCTCAAAACCAACCTCAGTTCAGAAAATATTTCCATACACTGTGATCAGTGGAACAAATTTACAATGGACAAATGGGTCCTAGACACTGTAAAGTATGGTCATACTCTAGAATTTATAAAAGTCCCAGCACTTCATCCACCTCTAAAGAGGCTTCCAGCTCATTTCAAATTACTCGGAAAGTAAGCCATGGTTATGCTCTAGAAAGGGGCTATAGAAAAAGTTCCTGGTTCTCAGATGGGCAAAGGTTTTTATTGTCCCTTCTTTCTAATAAAGAAAAAGTAAGTAGAATGGAGACCAATTCTGACCTCAGAAAACTAAACAAATCTCTGCAGAAAAAGTCTTTCCGCATGGTCACCCTGCAGGAGATACTTTAACTTCTCAATCATGCAGACTTTATGACAACTCTAGATTTGCAAGATGCATATTTTTATTTCCCCATTCATCCCAAACATAAAGAATTTCTCCATTTTTGTTGTGGCAGGTGCTCCCTCCAATTCAAAGTCCTGCCTTTTGGTCTTCGTTCAGCCCCATGAGTGTTCACCAAGTGTCTGGCTCCAGTTGCTGCTCATTTCAGGCTTCACGGTCTGCAACTGTTTCCTTACCTCGACGACTCGTTTCAGCGGGCCTCAAAGTCAACTTTAATCTGCTTACAAATGTTTCGTTCCTTGGGGCTAACATTCAATTATCGAAAATCAGTTCTGCAACCGTCTCAGAAGACAATTTTTCTCAGAGCAATCTTAGACACCATCCAAGACAAGGCATTCTTATCTACAAAAAGGTAAGCGCACCTTATTTCTCTGGTGACAAAGCTAGCAGGAAAAAAGTCTGCTTCTGTGCGACTGATAAAATCTCTGCTTGACATGATGTCCTCAGAAATTCTAATGATGCCTTTATGCATATCTCAGAATGAGACCATTACAGGAGGAGCTGGACAATCAATGGCTCCAAGTAACCGGATCGTTCGACAACCTAGTGCAGATAACTCCAGTCATGAAAAAAACACTTCTCTGGTGGCAGTCCTCCAGGAATCTCTCGACAGGCTAACTTTCCGTTCACTGATACCGGATTCCGTCCATATTACAGACGCTTCTCTAGAAGGCTGGGGGGGCCACACCTTCAAGACGATCAGATAAGAGGCAAGTGGTCCAAGGTGCTTTCAAGGATGCACATCAATTTTCTAGAGTTACGAGCCATTTTCCTAGCCTTACAGGCATTCCTTCCGGAATCCAGAGTGCTTTGGTTCTTATAAAAACAGACAATACTACATGCATGCATTACCTCAACAAACATGGAGGCACCCACTCCCATATCCTATCGCTGGAACCACAGGAAATCTGGAAATGGGTTTTCTTGCACCACATCTCTATCAAGGTGGAGCGTCTTCCAGGGGTGAACAACAGTCTGGCAGATACTCTGAGCAGAACTTCCAACTCCTGCCAGATCTGACAGTTCTCGATTTCATCTTCCAGAGATGGGGCAAGCCTAGCTTGAATCTCCTCTGGAATGAACCGGAAGTGGCAGTGTACTTTGCCAGCTGGGAACCAGAAAGAGGATCATGGGGAAACACTTTTCTGAAAAGGTTGTCGGGGGCCTTCACTTATGCCTTTCCTCCTTACCCATTACTACCAAGGCTTCTGATGAAAATGAAAAGGGAGCCATGGCTTCTGATTCTCATTGCTCCGTGTTGGCCACACTAACATTGGTTCACAGAGATTCTTCTGCTCTCATAATGCAAACCTTATTGCCTTCCGATATCATCAACGCTGTTAACAATGAGCACGGGCCAGATTCTCCATCAATTTCCGGCGTCAGTACAGCTGGATGCATTGTTACTGAACTCAATGAATTTAAGGACCTAGACCTGTAGGATAGTAGGGTCTGCAATCCTATGGTCACCCCAGATTTTTCTGCTTTTTGCTTCTTGCTTCACTGGTTTACGACTTTCCCTGGCTGTGGGCCTGCTAATCAGACCCACAGCCTAGCTGTTCTCTCTCTAAATTGACACACATGTACTTTAGGTGCATTTACCAATTGCTTTTGGGTCACCTTATCAGCCCCTGTACAGTGTACCTTAGGTACCCAGGGCATAGGTGAACCCAAGGCCTACCAGGGGCTGCAGCATGTATTATGCCACCCCTGGCTGGCCATCTAAACAGACACACCTGGCTGGTAAGACAGCTGGGGCAAGGTGGTGTAATCACCCTTTGCTGTAGATATAGTATACCTATGTCTAACCCCAAAATGGACACATATACTCCTATCAGTCACTCCTATGGCAGGCCTTATCAATCCTGAAGGCAGAGTGCTTGGAATTATGTGAGATGGTGCTCTAGCATGAGCTGAGCCTGTCTGCAGCTTGCGGAACACGTGGGAACGGCCATCTTGAAGAAACTGCACTTCGCTTCCAGCACGACTTCAGAGGCATCCTCGAGTAAGTGCTTTGGGGATTGAGAAGCCCCAGCCCCGAGCAGCTCCTGCACTGAAGACCAGCCCTCCAGCATCCACGAGATCTGCCTGGGGGGCCCTTTTGCTTGATTGCTGCTCAACGCATTGTCTGGTCATTTGCCGGCTGGCTAGTGGCCTCCTAGATGACAATCCACGAAATCTACACTGCTGGTCTGGTTGCTCCAGACTAGCCCTTGCTCCCTTCCAAAAGAGGAGCACCCCGGACCCTCCTGGTCCGCACCAGATGCCTTTTCCACTCACCGCGTGGGTTGCCTTTGCCAAGGCCTGTTGACTCCAAATCCGGATCCGACACCGCCGACAGCGAGAGCCTGCGTGGGACAGCTCGTGCCTCCATCCTGGTCATCAAAAACACCGCCTGGTCCACGTGGCTGCAGAGACAAGCGTCCACTCTTCACCTGATTGCGACAACAGCATCTGGTTCCTTCCTGGTTCCACACCGGTCACTGGCTAGTGACTTTGAACACTGTCCCCTCTGCTTTCAGGTCCTCTTCTTCCTCGATCCACCCTTGGATCGCACCGGACACCTTCCTCCTGGTCGCCTGCAGCATCTTTCTTCATGGCTCCATAGACTTCGACGCGGAAACCCGACACACTTTCACACCTATGCACCCGCAGCCCGTGGGTGAGGTAACAAGAGCATTTCGGTGCTCATAGGTAGATTGACTCTCCTAGTGTCCAGGTATCCAGTCGTTTTAGTGGTAACTAGTTGGAACTGTCTTTTACTTACCTTTTCGTAATTTGTTCTGCCCATTGACTTTGTTCCGCATCTCGCGTGTGAGTTTACACTCTGCACACGCGTCCCGTGGGCCTCCTGCTACTTACCTAAGGTTAGGGTAGTGTAGTCCCAGCGATCCTACAGCCTCTGGGCATCGTCATTTCCTCTATCAATTTCCTTATACCATTTACTTAGTATATGGTTTGTCGTGTCCCTAGGGCACCATTGTAATTTGTGCGACTTACTGTGTTTTTCTTAAGAGTCTTGTCATGTGCCTAGCCCTCTGATCTCATAAAGAGTTCAGAGGTGTTTTGTTATTAATAAATATATTGTTTATTTTCATAACAACCTGTGTGGTGTCCTTTCATCTGGTATTCAAGGGGTTATATGTGGTAAAACAGCTGGCTTCACATGCCAAAAGAGTTTAGCCTAAGACTGCTCTGTTCATGCTACCATTAGGATAGCTGGTCTATAAGGTTGACTTACAACCAATCACCATAAGGGTTGTTTGGACTGATACAAGGTGATCACTAGAATTAGTGAGCATCATATATCAGGCCAACTTCTCACAAGACCTTCCACAAGACTGTAGAAACATTATATCTAAAGCAAGGGCAGGCATTGCTCCCTGTGGTATTTAAATATTCCCATTATTCACCTGTCATACCCCTTTTGTGTCTATACCGTTTAGGCATTTGTAATTCTCTCTTAATTCCCATCCCACTTCTTCTGTATTTATGTACTTGAAGTGTTGGGGTACTTAAAAGCCCCTCCTGAATCTCTTACTACACCTCTCCTGTGTTTACAACGACAAAATGTATTCTCTCTCATATTTTCCCTGTCACACCCCCTCTGCATTTACACGTGTAATGTCCTTCATAAATCTCTAGTCACACCTCTTATGGGTGCTCACCCTGCGCTATTTTAATTTCCCTCTCGTATTGTCCCTCTCACACCTTTTCCGCATTTGCACCCTTGAGGTACTTAAATGTCTCTCGTTTAATTCTCCTTTCGCAGTCTTATATTTACACCCCAAGGTATTCAAGTGCCTCTCATAATTCCCATGTCACACCTATTCTGTATTTATACCCCTGAGGAATTTAAGCCTCCTCCTTCTATTTCTCATCACATTTCTTATGTATTTACACCCCTGAGCTATTTACATGTCTCCCTCATATTTCTACACTCTCTCCTCTGCTATATTAATCTCCCTGAGACAGCCCATCAGATTAGCGACACCCTCACGTTTTGCTCTCTGGAATCTGTAAATTAGGGCCATATGTATCAACAAACTATTTTGCATTTCCTAAATAGCGAATTTTAAGGAATCGCTATTTAGGAATTGCAAAATGGTATGTATGAAAAAAATCGCTATTTTTTAGCGATTCCTTAATATTCCTTATTTGCAAATTCGCATTTTGCAAATTCGCAATTAAGGAATAATTTCCAATGCATTCCTATGGGCCAGAAGGCCCATAGGAATGATTGCGAAATAATTCTCAAATTGCGAATTCGCAATTTGCTAATCGCAATTTGAGAATTATTTCAAGGGTGCAGGGGTGTCTCAAAGACACCCTGCTGCACCCCTGAAATGTACATGTGTGTGCATATGGCGCACATACATGCCCTATGTGCATGTGTGTGCATCACATGCCACCTTAAAAATTGCCAAAATATGCATTTTTTGAAGAATTCGCAAGTTACCATCAACTAAAAGTTGGTGGTAATTTGCGAATTCTTAACCATATTTCGCTAGCCAAAAATGCTACATACATAGCATTTAAGGAATCGCAAAATTGCGATTCCCTAAATGCTATGGCAAAATAAGGAATCGCACAACTTTGCAATTCCTTATTTTGGGAATGTTTCATACATCCCAAAACATGCAAAACGGCCGTTTGCGAGTCGCAAAGGCCGAAATTCTGCAAATTTCGGCTTTTGCGATTCAAAAACGGCTTGATACATATGGCCCTTACCCTTAGATTCATCAAAGTCCCCTTTTGCAAGTCTGTAATAGCGATTATTAAGGAATCGCTATTACAGACTTGCAAAACAAGATTCATGTACAAATCTCAGTTTTTTTTGCGAGTCCTACAGCTTCCTTATTTGCGATTAGCTAATTGCTAATCGCAAATAAGGAATAACTCCCCATTCATCCCTATGGGCCTAAAGGCCCATAGAAATTAATGGGAAGACATATCAATGTGCGAATCGCTATTAGCGATTCGCATTTTGAGTTTGCGATTTCAAGGCTGCAGGGGTGTCCAAAGGACACCCTGTTGCACCCTTGAAATGACATTGGACGCTGGTGTTACGCACACACATGTCCCAAGGACATGTGTGTGTGTAACATACAACTTAGAAAAATGCACTTAAGTGCATTTTTCTAAGTTTCCGCTATTTACCACGAGGTTTGACTTCGCGGTAAATAGCGGCCCAAATTTGCGAATTCGCAATTTTTATATGTTTCATGAATTGCATTTAAGGAATCTCAAATAGAGATTCCTTAAATGCAATTCCTCGCACAATTGCGAATTCTATAATAGCGATTATTGCATTTGGGATGATGAATCCCAAATGCAATAATTGTGCTCGCAAAGGGCCAGATTCCCAGAATCTGGCCCTTTGCGAGACGATTTTCGTTTCATCAATCTGGCCGATAGTCTCTTGAGAAATTAAATAAGGAGTAATGGATAGGTAGCGCTCTTCCCAAGTTCCCCATGAAACCCCCATCCCACTCCTACAAGAAGGTGCCCTGCTTTCATTGGTGCCTGTAGGTAGAGCAACACATCTTTTCTTATATATGGATTTCGAGCTACTTTAAAAACAACACCCATGGTTTAAAATTAGAAATACATTTGACATTTTATGGCACTCAAACATTCTCTTCTGTGCAGGGAGAATTTACATTTTTATTCCTTAGAAACTCCCAACAGCATGACGAAAGATGCTCGCGCTTCAACACCTCACTTAGAGTACAGCCCTGAGGCATTCAAAGATGTGTCTCTTGTCTCCTCTCTTTCCTCTGCTCTATTGTTCCTCTGAGGTATTTAAAGTCCCTGCTATATCTCTCTCCTTACATCTGTACTTTATTTACCTCTGAGGTATTTAAATGTGTTTCTCATTGCCTCTGTCTTCCTTGGCTTTATTTATGCTAATATTCTGATATAGTTACATATTTTTTCTTATAGCGCCTCCCTTCATTGCTGCATTTATACCACTTATATATCTTTAAATGTCTTTGTCATAGCTTTTTTTCTCCTCCCTTGGTTGCTTGTATTAAATACCTGAGGCATTTGAAAGTAACTCCACTCCCCATCAGACAACACAGATTCATATCCTCACATCTCTTTTCACAAGATTTATGTTACACATCGTCAGTCATCTTAATGCCCTGGATTATCTAAGGTGCCTTTATCCTTTTGGCAATGCGATCTCGAGCACTTGCACAATACTCCAGATCAGGTCCCTAGAACATGACACATACTGCTGGTATCACCTGCAGAAAATGGCACAAACACCCAAGATGTGCCCTAAATACCTAGAGACAAAAGCTCAAATGGGGATCACATGACTGGATAATAAGCAAGAAGACGCTTCCAGAAATTGACTCGCTGTTTCCGGTGTGGTTTACAGAACAGGATATGATACCCCGGGTTTATGGCGTCGAAAACGAACCCAGTAATCCATAAGCGGTCTCCATATGGAACAAAATACTCCAGAGATGAGCATAAGAAGCAAACATAATACTCTACACCAGAACTGAGCACAATTTTGTAGATGAGGTCTCTGAAATGGGACACCACTTTCCTGGTGGGACCAATAGATCTAGACATCATAGTCCAGATGAGGATAATTTAATTGAACACAATACTCAAGATGTGGGCTCCAGAACTAAACAGAGTACTCACAACGAGGCGTCTAGAAATGAGAACTATACTCCAGATGGGGCCTCTATAACTGAACACATCATTTCAGAGGTGTCCCCTGGAACTGAACACAATACCCCTGTTGGGGCATCTAGATCTGTACCCAGTAATCCATTGGAAGCCTCCAGACCTACACAGAATGCTTCAGAGATGACCCCAAGAAGTGGACACAATACTCTAGGTCTGGCCACTAGATCGAAATAGAGTACTCCAGATGACACTAAGTAGATAGAATACACCAGAGTTGACCACTAGAAATGGTCATAATACTGCAGATGAGGATGCTAGAATAGTCATGATGTGAAACACAGAATTGAACACAGTACTTAAGAAGTATTCCTCAGAGATTATCACAATACTCCCGAAGGGGCCTCTAGAACTCCACACAGTGTTGCAGATGTGTCTGCATCTATCATTTTTATTTTGCTAACATAGCTTCCCTTTTAGGTCTGACTTGGCAGCACAGTTGCCACCCCACGTGATCAACAGAAAAATAGCTTTTAAGAAGCACTTCTCAGAGAGGTAGTTTGGATTTATCCTTCATCCTCCCTGCTGGGCTAGATTGGGCAGAAACGGAAAGCTTCCAATGAAAAAGAGTGCTTGTTTGCACAGATAGTGCTCAATACTGTAGCCCTGAGTTAGTGACAGTGAGAAACCAAAGAGCAAGGCAGTAGGCCTGATTTGGTCACGGGGAAAGCTCTGTCAGTCTCCAAATATATAATGTGTTTATTATGGAAAGTTATGACAAAGTCAGTAGGCCTGAATTATTTCTTGTAAAGAGCATATGTTAAAGCCAATTAGTCTTAACTGGTGGATTGATGGTACACTATGTGAAAGCCTGTAGACAATTACTTTCTAAAATTGGTTCCAAGATATTACTGTTGTAGGTAGGGTTTTTGTTACCCTCTCTGACAAACCCTCACATTTTGGAATGTTATTGGCTTTTACGCCTAGTTTTAAGCCTTCACCAGAAAAATAGCTGTATGAAATAATATTAAGGAAGGGGCTATTGCTCTGCCCACATGTTGATCTTCTTGACTGCAAGTATTTGACTGAAAAATATTTTTTTAGTCCATGAAAGAAGTAGTCAGTAATTGACAGGGGCATTGTTAAGGAAGACCCTTGGTCAAACACATTAGTAAGGAGCTTTACAAGTTGTAACCTTGTGTGCAATACAGTAGGAAGTGGTTTCACATTATGAACTCTCTGACAAATATAATAGGAATGTGATTTGTATTGCACTGTTTTCCAAAAAACAATACGAACTAGCTTTACTTTGTGAACTCTTGGACAGATATGAAACAAATGGGTTCTACATTGTCAACTCCATGCAAAACTTTATAGGTATAGGCTAGAACTTTACATTGCAACCCCCCTGGCAAACATAAAAAGAAAGGGTTAGAATATGCAGTGATGGTCCTGCAACTGAGAGATTGTGTCATTCAATTGGAAGGACATTTGTGGATCCCTGCAGAGTCTGGAACTTTTCCTCACAGAAATGTTAAGAAATGTGAGTATTTAGCCAAAGTTTGAGGTTTGCAAGGGCTTCTGGGTAAGAAAACTGTGTGACGTCTATGCATGTCACACCATCTGGAACTCCCTCCGGGAGTCTAGTACTCAGAAATGTCTGGGTTTGGTAGGTTGTCCTGGATGGCTGCTGCTCCCAGGCCCAAAATCCAATGCTACCCACACTGCTACCCACATAGTTAAAAAAGCGTGGGTTTTGAAAGGAAAAATTGGATCAGTCCATGTTGCATTACATAGCATTTCCTTTTGCGGACACTAGGCCCAACCACACAAGCGGGGTACCATTTTGATCGAGAGATGTGTGGCTCCACAGGATAGTAGAACATTTGTTTTTACCAATTGAATTTCTCTGCTTTGATGGCTTCCAAATGTAAACCAGTGAAGAAAAAACCAGACATTTTGCAAAAATGCCCTCTAAATCACATGATAGTATGGGTAACACCAAATTTAGAGGTGTGTAACTAACCACTGTTTTGTAATTCAGTAATTATCATGGGCGTCCGCAGGGGGGAGCAAGGGCGGGGCACTTGTTCCCCTCCCCCCCCCCCCCCCACCGGATCGCCAGTGCGTCCGGTGTGGGCCCAGTCAGGGCCGGCCCTAGTCCGTCATGCTTTTGAAATTGGTGCCATTGTTCCAGGTGGCATGGCAGCCCCCTCCATTGGGTGGGAAGGGTGCAAGGGGGTGGCCGAGAAGGGTGCAAGGCAGAGGGGAGAAGGGTGCAAGGCAGAGAGGCGAAGGGTGCAAGGTAGAGAGGAGAAGGGTGCAAGGTAGAGAGGAGAAAGGTGCAAGACCGAGGGGGAGAAGGGTGCAAGGCAGAGGGGAGAAGGGTGCAAGGTGGAGAAGGGTGCAAGGAGGAGGGGGAGAAGGGTGCAAGGGGGAGGGGAGAAGGGTTCAAGGCAGAGAGGAGAGGGTGCAAGGCCGAGATGAGAAGGGTGCAAGGCAGAGTGGAGAAGGGTGCAAGGCAGAAGGGAGAAGGGTGCAAGGCAGAGGGGGGACGGGTGCAAGGCAGAGAGGAGAAGGGTGCAAGGTAGAGAAGGGTACAAGGCGGAGGGGGAAGGGTTCAAGGCAGAGAGGAGAGGGTGCAAGGCAGAGAGGAGAAGGGTGCAAGGCAGAGGGGAGAAGGGTGCAAGGCAGAGGGGAGAATGGTGTAAGGTTGAAAAGGGTGCAAGGCGGGGGTGGAGTAGGGTACAAGGGGGAGGGGGAGAAGGGTGCAAGGCAGAGGGTAGAAGGGTGCAAGGGGAAGGCGAGAAGGGTGCAAGGCAGAGGGGAGAAGGGTGCAAGGGGGATGGTGATGAAGTAAAAAATGTGCCCCCCCCCCCGGAAACATTTCTGCAGACACCCATGGTAACTATTGTACATGTCAGAAATACATAGGTTGCCTTCACACCCATTTTTCAATCATTATATTTTACCATATAAAATTGATGTATGGTTTGTACACAATGAAAAATCTTTAAAAACGGCAGCTCAGTTATTGGCTCAGGGTAGCACATGTTTTTGGAGAAACTGCAAACCCAATATATCCCTATGGCCAGAAGGTTCTAACAAATGTAACAGTATATTGCTTTTGAAAATCATCCTCTGTGACAGAAAATTACGGATGAAAACGTTGTCCCAAACTTCTTTTGTTTCCTACTCATTTTTATACTTTTTCAATTAATTTTTATGGTCAGTTTCTTTATGAAAACCTGGAGGAATCTACATAAATGACCCAGTACTCAATTCATAATTTTGTCTACTTTTTAGAAGTGTATGGCTTTCTGGGATCATCTATTGTTTTCACACCTGTTTCCACCATAAAATTAAAGTAGGTGAAAACCACAAACAATTCCAAAAATGGACTACCGCATAGAAAGATGCAACATTGGAGGTAAAATGTTTTTTCATATAACTGTTTGTTCCTGAAAGCTGGAAGGATGGTGATCATAGCACAGCAAACCCTTTGTTGATACTGTTTTTTTTTTTAAAAATCCCATGTTAGCCATATTTGGGCTACTTTCTCAGTTCCCTACAGGGGCATCTACAAACACTGGTACATTTAGAATTCCCAAGATGGTGAAAAAAGGCTGCAATTTTGGCTTGGATACCTTTTGTGGAAACATTAATGAAGGCTTAAGCTCAAAGTACCCCACACATCCAACAAATAGCTTAGCACCAGGGGGAAAGGTTCAGTAACCAAGAGGTTAAAGAAAAAGCACTGGTTGGGTATTGGTTTATTGAGTGTTGATGCGTTTTTTGTGTGCTCAGTTTCTAGCCCACATCACTACCCTGAGTCACCTCTGGACTGCCCTGTGTAGCTGTCCTTAGTAACAATTGCTAAAATGGGCACTAGTTACATATTCTGAGGGTCTGGGGTAGAGAGGCTTCAGGATACCAGAAATGAAAGACCCCCATTCACTCAACTGGGGCTACAACTTAGTCTGTCTTGGGCGCTTCGGAACCAGATATGTCAAATACAATAGGAAGGGGTTTTACATTGTGAATCTCTGTCAAATACAACACATTGGGAACTCCTTGCCGAACACCATGGAAAAGGGCTTTTATATTGTGAACCCTCTAACAAATGCAATAGAAGGCGTTTTACATTGTGAGCTCTCTGACTGTTGGAACCGGCAGTGTCTGGTTGGCTGAAGGGATGCCCCAGAGCCAGGCAGAACCTACCACTTCCATCAAGGGCAAGTAATTACACTCACTGTACAACCCGTGCTCACCCTTGGGTAGCTTGGCACTGAGCAGTGAGAGGCAATGTGTAAAGCAAAGGCCAGCAGTTACTTGTGATAGATACAATGAGCATCATAAAAGAGACTTCACACAGGATGTAATGTAAAAACGTTTATATTCAACACACATATTTATTTATTATAGCATCAACATCATATACTTTTGGGGCATAAAACACATTCGGAAATATTACTAGCAGTACTAGTCCCACTCATATGGTTATGATATCGATAGGTTGTACATTGTGGACAATTCCTAATCTAACCCTCCTCCCCAAAATTGAGAGAGAGCACCCTTATGCAGTGCCAGATATAAAAAATAAGTACATACACGAAAATAGAAGACTTTTTAGCAGCACCCTGGCCCGGAGCCATGCGAGTAACCGCAATGTGAAAGGCTTTTGGCATACAATGAACACATCAAGCTGCACTGCCGGCCACTGTTGTGAATCACAAGTGGTTCACACACAATCACTCCCACTCACACACATTCACTCTGCAGACTACGCTGTGGGACAGGTTTCAGTCTGTCCATATGGCACATTCTTACACACATAAACACTCGGCACCCTAATGCGGTGCTACTGGTACTCAGCAGGTCAATGGATCAAACCCTGCAGACTCTGTGGCCCCAGCCTCCCTGCACCGTCTAGTTCACCCCTATTGTTCTATACCCCAAGATGGAAGATAACCAACCCTGCCTCCTGGACACTGGGCTGGTAGACATAAACAAGGGGGAATTTAGCAGCCATTCGGAAAATTCACCCACAGGTCTCACAACACAATGAAAAACACACAGTCTCTTGACCCGCTTCAGAACTGTCTCAGAAGCGTTCCTTCAACCCAATCAATCTTTCTCGCTTCTACGTGGCGCCAAGATGTCTTTGGGAGGGGCTAGGTGCGGAGAGGGCAGTTGGTCCGCTGCAATGAGGGTCAACAAGAGAACAACTGATGAATGGAGTTTAACACAGGGGAGCCTCTCTGTAAGACGACGACCCCTGATTGGTATGCGATGATCAGGGCTGTGCCCAGGAAATCCGGGCACTGTGACTGATGCGAGTTAGTATGAGTCGCATCAGCCACTTTATATTTCAAACACGATGAGTTGCAAATTGCGCACCTCCCTGGAAATGAGGCACAGTGACTGGTGCACTTTATATGGGTTTCACCAGGCAATTCCGCTCACACGTAGCAAAGAGTTGCAATTCTGTACCTCCCTGGAAATGAGGCACAATGTCTGGTGCACTATGAAACAGGTTGCATCTGACCAGTCCAGTCACACACATACAGGTGCAAGTTCAGCAGAGCCAAATGAGGTAGATTGAGGCACTGTTATGGGTACACCTCCGGGGGTCACAACTGTGAATCGGACACGGGATGCAATGAGCATGCAGTCAGTGTGCCGATGAAATGGGCCACGCGGGGTTCTACAAACTGGGAATCCGCTTACCACCACTAGATGCTTATGAGTGTCAGGGTCCCCGCAGTACAGGAACCACACGCATTATTTGTGAGCAATATTTCTGGGGTTCCACACTAGACAATCCAGTCTGCAGTCACAAGTCTTAGTTCCATGCTTGCACGACGTTACCAGGTGGGATTCAGTAGCCGCGGTGGGCACTTGAGAAAGCACAGCTCTCCGGATGTCACAGGTATATGGTGTAGGTCCCTAATGGGAGATCTTTGATGTCCCTGAGATCTGCGGGTGAACAGGAGGCCCGCGGTTGGGCCCTTTCAGAGTACACTTCATGGTGCCACACTTCAGCAGGTCCTTGACCCAGGCCAGCCACTATTCGGATAGTTATCCTCCATGTGCACAACTGAGTCGTCTGGCAATGTGCACCACTCAGTCCGGATTTTCCGGTCCCCCTAGTTATACTGCCATGTGACTTTGAAGTTCTGGGTGGCTTAGCGTTTTTTTTCTTTGAACCACAGATGTATCCCCTAAATTGTAGGCCTGTCTGCTATTGGACCGTGGAATACAGATCTTAATCTTTAGTGGGGCCATGATCCAGCCCCTAGAGGCTAAGTGCCAAATCCTCTATCATCAATCTTTCCCATTCTGCCCTCAAATGGCAGAGGTCTGCCCTTCCAGTGGGATGCCCATGTTTTATTGGTGTTGCTGGGGGAACGCACAAATGAGCCCCCCCCCGTCCCCTGGTGTCCACTGGAGCCAGACACTACGGTCCCGAAGATTATTGGAGCATAGAAATGTTCATATTCTATAAGTGCCATTTCTAAGCAAGTTATGCCAAAACCTCATTCTCAATGGAAAGGGTTTGTCACTGTGAACCCATTGATATTAACACCATGAGGCTGCTCATAGTGGATTGCAGTCAAGGCCGTATTGGTAACCGAAACTAGCCCTGGCAAACTGATGGGCCAGCTCGCGGGGCAGGGGTGGGGGCTGCGGCCAAACTGTTGGCTAGGGCCGGTTTCAGCCGATTTTGTTACAAGGGAGCGATAATCCAGCTATGCTGCAAAACCGGTCCCTGGTAACAAAATGGCCCCCCAGGGGCCCAAAACCGGCCTCTAACCTGGCGGTCCACTGGGGAAATGCCCGGTGCCCGCTACGGCCAGTCCGGCCCTGATTGCAGTCTGAAGTAATATCAAACACTTCCCCACGTCAACCTATAGGAAGAGCAGGCCTCGTAGGTCGTGAAAACACATATAGGTATTCCGCACTACCTGGGTGCACGTGCGCTAGTGCACACACTGACCTGCAATGGCAAGTGGGACACACATTTCTCAGCACAAGGGGTGCAAGTGTTCCTGCCACAGTCTACACAGCAAACTGGACACAGGTATTAATAATATGTAAATGTGCACGTATGCACAAGCCCACGTTGGCTGGCGGCACTCGTAATCATGGGCACCATAGGTCCGGGTGCGCACTTTAAAAGGCCTACAATGGCAAGCTGCTCATGAGTTTACTCACAATAGATACCAGTGCGCACCCACCGGTCTGCAATGACTGATCGGCATATGCTGCAGGACATTGAATCAGTGCCACTTCCCAACACAAATAGGAAGGGTGCATGCACTTTTGCATCATACAGTGGGAAAGTGCCCAGAGGCCACATAAGAGAATCAACAAAACCCAGGGGGAAAAATCAAACAAGTTCAGGGAACAGCTACCTGACTAGTATCAGATCCAACACTGACAAATACAGCAGCAAGAAGTTTTACCTTGTGAGCCCTCTGTGAAATAAATAAGGATGCCATTTTACATTGTAAATACATTGGCAAACATCTTTGGAAGAGAATTTAAAATTGGTACTAATTACCAAATGCAATAAAAAAAGGTTTTACATGATGAACTCTGTAACATATGCAACAGGAAGGGGTTTAATACAGAGGTCCATCTTTAGATATGACCACTGGAAATGTTGAATGTTGGAAAGCAATACTTAATGTTCATGGCATGTATACACTGGGTCTGCCTAAAATAAGTGCTGGGTCTTTTTAGGTCAAGACCACATGGTCATACTCATGTTAAAGTGAGCAGGCTCACACTATTTATTTTTAAATGTTGGCAAAGTCACTCATTTTACATTGTAAGTGACTTAACAAAGCATATCCGCTTTATCTTTTTGATTGTGAAAAGCCTCATGTTTTCCAGCAGACGTTTGTAAGAACATTGCTGTTTTTCATTATAAGAGCCTGCCGGTACACAAATTGTCTCATGGCACCTCACAGAGATGGGGAGCAAACTATAGTTACAGTATTACTTGCACCCCCTGTGATATTTATTTAGGGTATGTCATATGTATCCTGGCTAATCTACAAAACCCATATAAGAGAGCTCCCAATTTGTAATTCTACATGCAGGGATGTGGAATTTCTATAGCCAAATACCCAGGACATATTGTTTGGGGTCAAGGGGAACAAGTTTTCATGTGCATTTTGTCCTTGGGACAAGTAGGACCAACCCCCTGCAGCATAAACACTTTGGCTGCCAGCACCACATTATGAAACAGGGAAAGACACTGTCTGCAGTTAAGGTAATTTTTTTGTCCATATGTTAATGTTGTTCCAACTTTATGGTTCAATAATTGAAAGCCTTTATTATTATGGTGAGCGCTCTAAGTAAATGTTGTAAGCTCTGACTGCATTACTGACAGTGGCTCCAGTATAAAAATGTCTACACACGTTTTAAAAGTTTAGCAATATGAGGCTGTGTATAATGCTCCCAGAATGCGCTCTGATTAGATCCTGCAAATATTTGCAAAAGCTTGAAAGCAAGATTGATGATCCTTTGCTTTCAAAATAAAATGGTCATAAAGAATGAAAGTAGAAAAAAAACATTTAGCTAAACTACTGTAAAATTTCAGGTACCATTTCTTTGCAGCATCATTTAGTAAAATGTGTTGATGTATGGTAGTATTTTCCCAAAAATATTGATAACGGAAAGTCAGTGTAACCAGTTTCAATGAGATTAAGGGAAACATAAAAATAAACAAGCATTGGCAAAGCCGGTGGGTCTGAATTAGTGGTCAACTTTTTAAGTATTGTCAATGTGTGACTTGATTTGGGATGGTTTTTGTAAAACCTTATTGGTGTGGGAGCTGCCGGGCCCTCACCATTATAATAAACATTGGCATAAGCAAAATTAGTTTTTGGTCTCAAAAAGCACACACAGCCACAGTAGTTACTGGCACTGAACAACACTACTTTGTCTGTAGATATGTTCCTTGTGAAATCGCAGAATGCTGTCACTGATAGTGAAGCCAGCCAATGCAGAGAGAGAGACAGAATTTTAATGAACACAAAAGGTTAGGATTAACACCAGACCAAATAAGGGGCCAATTATTAAAGAAAAACTCAAAAGTGCACCCATGGTATATATCCTTGCATTAAGTATAGCTATACAGCTTTCATGAATTTACAGAAGTAGGCCAAGAAATAACACTCCTAGAAAATATTTGTGAACTGCATTTAGCACGAGCAAATATGCAGGTGTAGATTTGCTCACGTGAAAATCTGAGTGTTTGCAAGTAACTTTCCCTTCATTAACTTTTTTCCCAACTCTGGAAGAAGATTTACGTCTGCCATTGTCAGAAGTAAATTTCCAACATTTTTCAGCATGAGAAAAATTTGAGAAGGGTTGTTGAAAACCCTTAAAACATGCAGGTTTGTAGGTTTGCACAGATTCAAAAGGGTATTCCAACCCTGGAACTATTGCTTACCACTACCTTCAGCCTCAGTATGTAAATCTGCTGAAACGTGGCAACATAAGGGGATTGCTAGTATTTAAACACTACTGTGGTATGAGCCCTGGCATAATCAGAGCTCTTATATATTGAGATTGCTTGCTGCCATATGTTTTGCCTCATTACACCGCACAACAGGGACAAGTGGAGTTTGTTACAGGACAAGTAGATTTATGAAGCACCCTGCCTCATGGACAAGTAGATATTTTATTAAATTCCACACCCCTGCTACATGAAATTGTGTAAATATTATGTATTTTAGCTGTGTGTGTAATAAAGAGCCTTTACATTAAAAAAATAAAAAAACACCAGCTGGACATTGATTTATTAAGCGTGTTAATGTGTTTTGCTGGGCTCTGAATTCATAGCACATAGTACCTACGTGAATCAGCCCTGGACCTCTCTGTCAAAAATTAACATATGAAGGAAAGTATTAAAAGGGGCAATTGCATTCTAGTTCAGGAGACCAGAGGGGAAAGATCTCCACTGACCCAATTGGGATTAATAACTCCTACTACCAGGGACCTCCTGAATTGGATTTCTCAAATACAATAGGGAGGGCTTTTATTTTCTAACACATACAATAGGAGGGGGTTTTACAACATGAAATTGTTGCCCAAGGCCAGAGGAACAGACTTTACATTGTGCACCCTATGACAAATGCAATAGAAGGGGTTTGACATTAAACTGTCAGCTTGGTCGACAAATGCAGTACCAATTGGTTTTATATTGCCCTCTGACAAATACAGCAGGAAGGAGTTTACAATATGAATGCCATGACAAACATCTTTATACAAATACAGTATGAAGGGGTTTTACATTGTGACCTCTGCCAAATACAGTAGGAAGGGGTTTAATACAAAGGCCATTTTTAGGCCCGGGACAGTAAATGCTTGGTGTCTACTGAGAGAGACTGTATGTTAATGCCAGTGTATACTTTGGTTCTGCTTAAAATGTTTGAATTTGATGGGAGTCTATATACAGAGACCATGTGTAAATTTGTATGTTCATGTTAAAGCCTATAGGCTTCCTTTATTGATTTCAAAAGTGGTGCTTCCAGTTTACATTATGAACGACCTGACAAAGTCTTTGACTTAATCTTTTTTGCGTGTGAACAGCCTCCTGTTTTCCAGTAGTCCATAGAGGAATGTTTTGGGGTTTTAGGATTAAGGCTGCTGGTGCACCAGTTGCCACATGGTGCCATAGATATAGGAGTGGACTACAAATTCCATTCTCGTCAATGTGCAAGGGCCCTGAAGGATGGGTTCAAGTTTGTAATTCCATATTAAATCTTGTTATCTTAAATATAGAATATAGTTGTGTGTGCATTAAAACACTTTTACTATTTAAATTATTAGTTCAACATTAATTTATTTTGATTTACTTTTGTGTGTTGCTCATTTCTGCATTTCTACCCCACAACACATCCCTGAGTCAGTCCTAGCCTGCTCTACCTCAATACCATGAAAGTCAGGTTTTACATTGTGAGTTCTTTGCTAAATGCACTAATAAGGGAGTTTACATTTTGAGCTCTATGCCAAATGCAAGAAAGGGTATCTGAAAGAGACAGTTAGTTATAGATTACTTACCTTAGAATTACCCCCAGGCATCAGAATGGATCCGGCAAATTTTTTTTTCTTTTTCCCCTTGCAAGCCAGTAGGTGGCGTCGATCGACTCCGTGTCCGTCGTCGAGGTCATGGCCTCCGGGGTGAAGTTGCGGTGCCTATTTAGATGCTGCCCCTGCATGTTGATGTCAGTTCTTTCTTTTTCCACGCCAGCCTAGCGCAGATCTGGAGAGAGCTACCCCTTTAGTCACTTTTTGACTAAACTTTTTTGACGTTTTCACGACTTCTTTTTCGAGTCTTCGACTCCTGGTGCACGAGGGATGTCCCACCGTTGGACCAGGTTCAACCCTTGTGAGGCCTGTCACAGGTTGATATATTTGACAGAACAACACCTTGTGTGCCTTTGGTGTCTGGAGCATGACCACGATCCAAAGTCGGGCTCCGACTGCCGGGCCATGAATTCAAAGTCTGCGGGAGGCGTCCAGAGAGTGCCTGGTGGCCCAGTGGTCAGCTCCACTTCACTCCCGGTCTCGTTCAAGAGGAAGGCTTTGAGGCTGCTCGCAGAGCCCCCAGACCTCGTCCACCCCAGTCTGCTTTTGGCCCCCTTTGTGGTTACGGAAGAGTCACCCCACCATGTCCGGCCCAGTCTCGCCACTGGTTCATGCAAGCTGCCCAGCCTCTGCGTGGCTTAGGACGTGGAACCCAGCAACCGCGTGTGTCTGCGAGCCAACGGGCAGGCCAGTCCAGCCTTTCCTCCCCTGCAGAAGCCTCCAAACACTCCTAGTCCGACCCTTCAGGGCCATCGATGGCCAGTGGGTGGCCGGATTTGCCTTCACCTCCCCACCCTGGCAATCCATCACGTCGGACAGGTGTGTTTTGGAAATAGTCCGAAGGTGCAACTTCCTCCCCTTTGAGACTGCCGCTCCCTCCATGCCACTGTCTTTCGATTGCATGTCGGAGAATCATTTGCTTGTTCCCAAGAAGGACAAAGGCCTGCATCCTATTCTAGACCTCAGGGCCCTCAAAGTTCAAAATGCTCACGTTGGCTCAGGTCCTGGTTGCCCTCGACCCTGTAAGACTGGATGATGGCGTTGGACTTGCAGGACGCCTATTTCATATTCCCATCCTGCCAGCCCACAGACGCTGTCTACGGTTCATGGTAGGCAACGAGCATTTTCAGTTCACTGACCTCCCCTGCAGCCTTACCAGTGCCCCATGGGTGTTCACGAAAGTGATGGCAGTGGTCGCAACTCATCTGCGTAGATCAGAATTTCCAGTCTTCCCCTATCTCGACGACTAGCTGTTGAAGACGGGCTCACCCCTGGCTGTCGTCTCCCACTTCCAGACTACGGCGTACCTCCTGTACTCGCTGGGATTGACTGTAAACTTGCTGAAGTCACACCTGACTCCCTCTCAGATGCTCTCTTTCATCTGAGATTTTCTGTACACAGTGCAGTTTTGGGCCTATCCTCCCGAGTAGCGAGTCCGGGATATTCGGACTATGATACCGATGTTTCAGCCTCTATCCGAGGTTTCTGCGAGAATGACCCTGAGGCTGCTGGGCCTCATGGCCTCCTGAATCTTGCTGGTGGATCATGCCAGGTGGCATATGTAGGTTCTGCAGTGGGACCTGACGTTCCAGTGGGTGCAGCATCAGGGGAATCCTTACGACTACATCCAGATCTTGGAAGAAACTGTACAACAACTGCAGTGGTGGATAACGGACCAGGATTGGGTCAGAGGCAGATGCCTCTCCCTTCCACAATCAGAACTAACAGCGGTGAATGATGCACTGCTCCAGCGATTCGGCGGCCATCTGGGAGAGGTGGAGATTAGGGGAGTCTGGTCTCTTGTGGTGTCTGAGCTCCATATCAACCTGTTGGAGCTCTGGGCGATCCTCCTGGCACTGAAGGCATTTTTTCCCTCCCTCAAGGGGAAAGTAGTTCAAGTGTACACAGACAACACCACCATCATGTGGTACTGCAACAAACAGAGCGGGGTGGGGTCATGGGCCCTATGTCAAGAGGCTCTTCCCTTTTGGACATGGCTGGAACATCAGGGCATGACTCTGGTGGTTCAACACCTGGCAGGTTCTCTGAATGCCAGGGCGGACAAACTCAGCCGTCGGTGCCTGGTAGATCACGAATGGGGTCTTCACTCGGAGGTGGTGCAAGGTCTCTTTCAGCAGTGGAGAGAGCTTTGGTTAGATCTGTTCACCACCGAAGAGAACGTGCAGTGTCAGCAGTTTTGAGTGTTGGAGTTTCCAAGGCAGCACATGCTCGCCAATGCTTTTCATCACAAGTGGAACTGCGGCCTCCTGTATGCCTTTCCGCCTGTACCACTTCTGCCCTGAGTGCTGAAGAAAATCAAGCGCGACCGGGTCCAACGCATTCTTGTTGCTCCGGACTGGGCACAAAAAGTTTGGTACCGTGAGCTCCTGAGCATGGCTATCGATCCTTTGATGTGACTGCTCCATCTGGTGTATTTTCTGTCGTAGCAACAGAGGACGGTCCTCCACCCGAATCTATCCAGCCTCCCCCTCCTTGCAAGGAGATTTAGCGGTGACAGTTAACAGCTTTTGAACTTCTGCCCGAAGTCTGTAACGTCATCTTGGCAGCCAGGCATCCATCACCTAAAACGGTATACACTTGTTGATGGAATAAGTTTGTGGCTTGGTGCCCAGCAAAGGCTGTGGATCCCCTCTGCCTCTCTTTCTGAGGTTCTCTTGTTCATCCTTTCTTTGGCTTAGCAGGGCTCTGCTCTGGGCACTCTAAAAGGCTATCATGCACCTATTTCTGCTTTCCTTTGGCTACCAGATCAGCCCTCCTTGTTCAAGTCCCCGATTTGTAAACAGATTCTTTGAGGGCATTATTTATCTCTTTCCTCCATCTGCTTTCATAATGCTCCAGTGGGACATGAATCTCGTTTTAACTTATCTTATGTGTGCTCCCTTCGAGCCTCTTCACAACTGTCCTCTCAGGCTTCTCACCCTGAAAACTGCTTTTCTTGTTGCCATCACCTCTGCTCACAGGGAGAGTGAGCTTCAAGCTCTATCCTCTAAGCATCCAGACAAAGTGGTGCTTAGGACGAGACCCTTGTTCCTTCCTAAAGTGGTTACATAATTTCACTTAGGACAAACTATCAATTTGCCCACCTTTTCCCACCTCTGCACCCTTCCAAGGAGGAGGAGAGGCTCCACTGTCTGGACCCAAAGCATGCGCTGTCCTTTTAGCTTGACCGCACAAAAGATTTCCGGGTGGATGACCAACTCTTTGTTGGCTAGGTAGGCGCCAAGAAAGGTCGGGCTGTCCAAAAGCGTACCATCTCACGATGGGTTATCCTTTGTAT
Organism: Lissotriton helveticus; assembly: GCF_964261635.1. Lineage (NCBI taxonomy): Eukaryota > Metazoa > Chordata > Amphibia > Caudata > Salamandridae > Lissotriton > Lissotriton helveticus. The sequence continues at coordinate 1,363,029,238 of NC_136057.1, forward strand.
TAAAATCTGTTACACTTTAGCGAAAAAGGAACCTCCAGTGGGGCTGCGTGCTCATTCCACTAGGGCTACGGCAGCAACTACTGCATTGTCACGTGGAGTCCCACTTCTTGACATCTGCCAGGCGGCAACGTGGGCATCTTTGCACATGTTCACCAGACATTACTGCCCAGACAGCCAAGTCCGGAGGGACGGCTATTTTGCACGTTCTGTCCTCCAGGACTTTCTGCTGTGAACTTGGTTTGCAGACCCTCCTCCGGGGTTGGTATTGCTGGGGTATCAATTCTAAGGTAAGGAATCTATAACTAACTGTCTCTTTCAGATGAACAAGTAACTTACCTTTGGTACCGATGTATCTGTAAGAGACATAGATTAGTTATAGATTCCTTACCGCCACACCCATACTCCCCAGTGGTCAGTGTCTTTCATGGCTCTGCGCTTCTGGAGTGGAAAGTCGTGTCAGAACTGACGTCCGCATGTAGGGGCGGTGTCTAAGTAGGCCACGATGTCATCCCGCCGATCACAACGCCAACTAAGGACGCGGAGTCGACCAACGCCACGTACCGACACGGAGGGGTATGCTAAGAAAAAATTATCTGGATCCAGTCTGATGCCTATGGGTAATTCTAAGGTAAGGAATCTATAACTAACCGATGTCTCTTACAGATACATAGTTACTGAAGGTAAGTAACTTGTTCTTTACATTGAGAACTCTTTGACAACTACAATAGGAAGAACTTCCCATTGTAAACTCTCAGATGAACACCACAGGAAGGGGTTATACATTGTTTAACACAAATGTCTAGTTCAGGAGGTGCAATAAAAAGGTTTTATTTCATTGTGGATATCTGTAATGTTATCTTGTTACTTAGATGTGTTTACTTTAAAATGCATTTTCTTTTTTTTGTTGAATTTTTTTTGTTCAATATCTTTATTAGTTTAAAAACAAGAATTCATAGTTATAATAAAATGCTATACAACAAATCATTATCGACCTATAAATAAATAAAAAATTGAATAAATACAGACTCGAAAATAGAGTTCATTTTAGCAAAATAATGAAGTAACAAGAAGAACAGAATTTTTATATATATATATATATATATATATATATATATATATATATATATATATATATATATATATATATATATATAATATACATAATATATGCTATAAGTTGAGTCTCATATGAACTGGGTAAGCGGAACTGAAAAAATAGAACAGCTCCAACTAGAGTTATACCAAAATTAGTTGTGTTGCTCAGATACAAAAATTACATAATGAAAGGAAGAAGGAGGGAAAAAGAAAGGATAGAAAGTAAAGAGGGAAGAACGAAGAAAGAAAGGAAGAGAAAAAGGAGGAGCGAGCAATAGATAGATGTGGACAACTGCAACAGTAAGGAAAACAAATTAAGGAGTGGAAACAAAAGGATATTGGACTACCAACCCCTAAGAGGACAATTTCATATATGTATCCAGTGAACTCCAGACAGTATTAGAGATGGAAGGAGTACAGTGTTTCTCTTCAACAGAAATATGAGCCACGCGAAGATATGATACCCAAGCCCACCAAGTATGATAAGACAGGAGATGAAAGGATTTCCACTCCGTTAATATAACTTTGACAGCAATTGATATCAGGAGATCTAATAGCTGCATATCAGTATCATCCAAGGATAAAGGAGTTAATTCAGCCATGGTCCCAATAAGATCATAGGTAATGATAGCTCCAATAAAATATTGAATATTAGTGATAAATGTTTCTGAACTAAATCCCAAAAGGAGTGTAGTAATGAGCATTCTAAAAACATATGTTTCTTTTTAAAAGAAATCGGACATTGATTTATCTAGAAGTATTGTATACTTTGTGGTGTTCTTTAACATCTATTTACCCCCTTTCATTGCTTTAATTCTTTCTTTTGGCTTTGCTGTTTTTTACTACATCATTGATCCATCATTTCTAATACAATAAAGTTGTAGTAACTTTGACTTTCCCGTAAACTTTGGGAATGTCTTGCTTCAGTTGCATGTTAGATGCCCACTAACCTTCTAAAGTTCGTTGCAGATAAAACAGAGGTATTGGTTCTAGGGAATCACCCTTAGACCATGACCTCTGTTTGGCAGACGTTGGATCTAGGCCCAGCCCCATCCTCTGCTACTATGATGTTGATGTGACTTTGATTTTACTATCAATGCCGTTTTTACCCCCTGCCCGCATAGCAACAAGATTAGTGGTACATGTTACTCCCTTTTGAAGAGCTTAAGGAAAATTATTTCTTGCTTCAGAGTTAAAGGGAGAAGGTTTGTGATCTAGGCATCTGTCACATCCTGTTTGCAGTCTTTCTTGGCTTACCTAATAATCTTATCTGCCACCTTCATATTGTGCAAAGCAGAGCTGCACATGTGTTACTTAATTTACATCAGTGCTCTTCTTTTACATTCAAGGTGGGCATCATCCACAGGTTACCAGTGAATAAAATGATCTTGTATGAGACATGATGCACAAAGCACTTGCAGGCACTTGTCCTAAGCATCTCACTCTAGCCTTCATCTATTGGAGCACTCTCACGTTTCATCCATCTTCTCATGCATTCTTGGATGTCTCCATGTTCCATTGCAGTAGACCACGCAGATTATCTTCATTAGTTCCTGCTCCTATTCCAGGTACCCCAGTGATAAAAGATGTTGCCAGTGTGGGTGCAGGGTGAGTGGTGGCCCTGTGAGAGTGTAATGTGCAGTATATAAAACATTTTTGCCCAGACCAGTCTTTTTTTTTTTTTTTGCACGATTAATTTCTTTCAGTTTATCCCACCTTTCTTCTAGCTCTTCACAGTGGACTGGAATATTTGCATAGAGTTCCATGCTGTAACCCCATTATTTCCCTGGATCACTGAAACGTGAGTATACTCCTAGGTCTCCACACACCCCAACATTCTCTTGTTTCTTTGAACTGTACACTAGTATTTGTATATTTCTGTGTTGTGTACCAGCATTTTCATGGCTATCCCCATTACACAGATATCTGCATTGTATTTCAACTCCGTTCATAATGGGTTCTACATCTCACCTAGAAATGTGTCTGTATCGGTCCACACATTTCAATAATCATGTAGGTCTGTCTACTGCAACCTAGCATTCCACTCACTCTGCAGCCTGTCCAGCACCAAGTGGCTCTCTACGCCACCTTGCTCCACTATTTGTAAACTTTGCGGTCTCCTGAGGGTCGTCTGTCTACACACATGTCTTTCTAAACTGTAGCAATGGCTCTCCACTACCACGGCGCAGGCTTCTCTTCCATTTCTCTGAATCCCATCCTACCTTTCCCATCTAAGACTGAGAGTACAACTGTGCATGTCTCATTTTTGCAAAACAATACACTTGATGTGTAGCAGAAAGATAGTCGGCTCAACCGTCTGGACTCTGGAAGCCAGGTCTGGTGCCTCACTGGACTAATGCGTCCACTGCAGGGGCCTGTGTTTGACCTCATGGTCACAGTTTCAAATCCCAGCGGGTCCACTCAGCCTTTCATCCATCTGAGGTCAATAAAATAAGTACCATTAAGTTGGGTAACAATAAACATCTGTTATTCAGCTCCAATATGCTTACGGCTGAACATGTGCTTTACAAATACACGTTATGTTACACACAACACCAAAACTCTTGCCACACATTGTACAGTATAAACCTAAACTCTGTCAACTGAGCTCAGCAATAGATTAACCCCTCATCTACGTGTACGCACTTTTGGGGCCTAATCAGAGGTGTGAGACACTTCACAAATGCTATATTACCAAATCCCTTTAGCTATATTACAATACTAGGCTGATTCAAAAGATTAGTTTTATAGGCCAAAGTACATCTTTTCAATTTCACTAACTCCAACTCCTCTGTCCATAATCAGTAGTTGTTTCCCTTTGATAAAGTATTCTTGTTGGATTTGATGTTGCACTACCCACTGGTGCACCTATCAATAGCAACAAAAAATATAATTTATTGAGGTGCAGGGGGAATCTTCCCCATCAAATCACTTCTACCAGCAAATTGTTTTTGGAGATGATGTGTAGGTCGACGTTTCGGTCTTGGTTGCAGATGTCAAAAGACCATCATCAGGACAATTATAATAGTGTGGAGAAAGCCCCTTTAAGGAATGATGATGTAATGAATAATGGAGTACTCGCTGTTTCCAGTGGCATCCATGTGCGAATGCCGCTGGAAACGCGTTTGGTGTATTTCTTTTGAACCACCATTGCTTTAGACGTTGACGACCCATATCTAGAAGTATCATTCTCAGTCGACCTCGGATTATCATACCGGGGTAGATTTTTGTATCTTTGAAGCGCAGACAGAGCATTGCGGGTTGCTCGCCTTTTGGCAGCGAGTACTCCATTATTCATTACATCATCATTCCTTAAAGGGGCTTTTTCCACACTATTATAATTGTCCTGATGATGGTCTCCAAAAACAATGTATTGATCCAAAGAGTCTCCTTGGCTCATGTTTGACTTGAGTTACTCTTGGTTGATTAATAGGAGCTGATGTTTTGATTATGAACTGATGTGTTATTTGATTTACTTTATATGTTCATAATTGTATACTGTGAGATAAATTTATTAATGTATCCCCACATGCTGATTTAATCTGATAAAATTCATTTTTTTCTAACAAATAGGTTTTTCCGTGCGCCTTTTTCTATTTCACATTTATTTGTTTGTGATAAAATCATTGTTATCCTGTGGATACAGTAGAGCTACAACTAACTCTGTAGACGAATGCTTAGAAATGTCTTTTCATCAGTCCCTTAAGTAAATCCCTTGTAGACAACCTTTCGTTTATACTGATTAAGTTAAAGCCATTTGTTTTGCTAATGGTATTGTATAGCAAAGCAAATAGCTTTAACCCCTTCACTGCGGGGGTTATTCCCCCGCTGTGCTGGGGGGGAGGGGGGCGCGCACAGCGCCCGCATGCTCATGATGAGCTCAGCTCGTCATGAGCTACGGCGCTCCGGTGCTCATGACGAGCTGAGCTCGTCACAGCTGCATTGGCTCCCGTGGAACGCTCAGCACAGCGGGGGAATTCTCCCCGCACCTGAGCGTTCCACGGCTCATGACGAGCTGAGCTCGTCATGAGCACCGGAGCGCCGTGGCTCATGAGTCATGAGCACCGAAGGTGTTAACTTAATTAAAGGCGAGACCTATTGCATTTGTAATGCTTGTTATTGTAAGCATTTGCCACAAAATAAAAAAAAGAAAACATGCCGCAACCTAAAAGTGGCGGCGTTTTGCTTGCACTAAAAATTGAATATTCACTGAATTAGCCGTTCTATTGATTAGTTTTTAACAAGCTTGTGAAGCTTGTGAAGTGAAGTGAAGGGGTTTTGTAGAGCGCGGCTGTTGCCCGAGGGCGTCCAAGCGCTGGTAGTGGAAAAAGAGACACAGATTCAGAGGAGGGGGAGGAGCAAGAAGTGTTAGTTTCTGAATAGAAAAGTTTTGAGTTTTTTGCGGAAGTGTAGAAGGGAGGGAGTGGATCTAAGTGAGAAGGGGAGAGCGTTCCAGAGCCTGGAGGCATTCAGCGAAAAGGACCTGCCTCCTGCTCTGGCTTTTTTGATTCTTGGCAGTATGGCGAGGAGTGCGTTTGTGGAGCGCAAGGTTTTTCCGGGGCAATAGGGAGAGAGAAGTGAGTGGTTAATTTCCGGGTTTGCTCTGTAAAATGCTTGATGTGATATGCAGAGCGCCTTGAATTTTATTCTCTCTCTAACTGGGATCCAATGAAGGGATCTAATCCCTGCCTTGACTGACTCTCTGCGAGGGATCTGTAGGAGAGTGCGGGCGGCACAGTTCTGTGTTCTTTGTAGTTTTTCCAACACATACTCTGGGGCTCCTAAGTATAAGGCATTGTTGAAGTCCAGCCTAGATTGTACCAAGCCCTGGATGACCACTTGTCTGGCTTCGAGGGGTAGTAGTGGCAGAATTTTCTTCAACATTCGAATGATCCCGAAGCAGGTTGCAGCTGTTTTGGTTGCTTGGGTGTTTAGTGTGAGTTTGTTATCTAGCCACACTCCTAGGCTCTTTATGTTTTCCTTAGGAGTTGGCATTGGTCCCAGGTTAGAGGGCCATAGCTGTTGGTAGGTGGAGGGAGGGGAGGGGCTGAGGATCATAATCTCGGTTTTATCACCGTTGAGTTTTAAGGATGACGATGTCATCCATCTTTTGACTTCCTCCATGCATGCTGCCAGATTGGGTTGAAGGGGCAGCATGCTGCCTTTCTGGGTTAGGGAGACCACCAGCTGGGTGTCGTCCGCGTACGATATGATTTTAATTCCGTATTTTTGGACGACACCTGCCAGTGGCCTCATATAAACGTTAAATAACGTGGGGCTTAATGAAGAGCCCTGAGGCACACCACAGTCTAGGGGTTGGTTTTTGGAGTAAGAGTCGCCATCGAAGACCTGAAGGTTCTGTTACTGAGGAACGAACCCAGCCATTCTAGGGCGGTTCCAGATATACCGACATCGGATAGCCGAGCTAGTAGAGTTTTGTGGCACACCGTATCGAATGCCGCACTTAGATCGAGGAGGACCACTGCCACTGTCCCTCCTCGATCCAAGATCTTTCTTGTCACTTGCACCCTGCACTTTATCAGTACTATTAACAGTCATGCAGGAGACAACAATCACCACCTAACCAAGCATACAAACCCCTAGAGAGAAACTAAATCACAATTTAAAGTGACAGAATTGCAGAGCAAATAGATTGCCATTATTCAATGTTAATATAGAAAAATTAACCGCATTTTGAAGCATATTTGTCACTGGCCCGGCTTCAGAGACAGCAGGCAAAACACCAGGAAAAATATTGAAAGCTTGCAGAAATATGGCCACCTTTCTCCATATAAAGAAAGTAAACTATCTGAGTAAATAATATTAACGTTTCGTGGACCTATGCCAAAAATAAACGGAAAATGTACATCAAAATGCACTCACTGTACTCATTTTCGACATACTAGAGTATTTACAAATCAAGCTAACTGGAATATGTTGTATTTCTGAACCCGTCGCACACGAGTCCTGAGGTCAAGGTTCACAGTCCGTAAAACTCAGCAGCCTTTATATGCCTAGATCTATGACGTCACGCACCGTCTCTCGGGGCCTGCCTTTCTTCAGGTAAATACCTTTGGTGCAGCAGGTGCAGTAGCACCGGGGCGCACCGAACCATTGTAATTACTGTAGATTACTACCCCAGCAGTAGTCAAATGAGCAATGTTCCGTGTTTACATGCCCATGGCATCCTTGCTACGCTCCTAGCTTTCTGATGTTTCTACATTTCAGCCTCATTCTTAGGTCCACAGTCATTGGAAGAAAAAAAATCCAAGTAAAACATTCTACGAGCACAATACTGTGTTGAGTGTTTTGCTCGATTACAACCTTTGCACCGTGTAATGCAGAATAAAGTGTGAGAGCGGTATTTGCAACTACCTTTGAGCTCAGTATCCCGTTTACTGCACAGTTGTGTCAAGAAAGGTCATCTAGCTTTTACCAGTAGGAAAATGTGAGTGTTAAAAAATATGGGTCAGGGCGTAACTTGTGCGACATTTGTGTAAGTGCACACCAGCTGCACAAAACATTTGCACCGTTTCAATGCTTCCTGTAGCTTATAACAAGGTCCTTCCTAACATCCTGGAAATTCGGGCAGCTGTTGAAAATGTGGGCGTAATTCACGATATTTCAATAACAATTTAAATATGTCCAAAATGTGTATGGATCTAGAAAGGTGGGCTTACAGCAGATTAGTTGTGCCCCCCCACGACCCTTCAAAAAAGAGCATTGTAAGAACTTGCTGATCATACAAGCACCTAGAATTCATGATACAAATATAAGTCCCGAATCATTAAGAGTCAACTGGAAAAGGTGGACATTTGTTCCTGCAGGGGTATTTCTACAATTGTAGCAAATGCATAACTGTCAAGGGGTTCGCAAATAATCCGAGCACGCGTTCAAATTTACACCAACCATAACATTTCAGGAGCACATACATGCATACAGTTCCCCGCCGATGGAAATCTGAACCAAAATGCATTTGCATACTTGATTTTTTTACTTTTCCATTGGGATGTTGTTTATCTTTCCCAACTGTTGACCACTTTCTCTTACACTCATATTTAGTACTGGGAGGGTTTCAGCCACTTTCCCAACAGGACACACCTTCAACATTAGTAAATTAGCATATTTGTTTAGGACTTGTGAGTCTGTGTGCATTCTCTTACTTCTGACGGTTCACCATCTGCTACTCTGTCACGATTTCTACATTCTCTGCGGGGCCTTGCCAAACACCGAGTAATCCATTTCACAGAGAGAGCTAATTCTGTTTCCAACATAATGTGTCACACACGTACACACCACCGAGCAGTTGCCCCACCACTGCACGACTTGCCCTACACCACCCCCTCACTGACAAACATACTCAACACATCCGTTCCCGGTCCCTC